>NC_132918.1:61776546-62393490 GCF_047675955.1 Chlorocebus sabaeus | reverse complement strand
TTTAAAAAAATAATAAATGGCAATCCAGAGGAAGAAGTGAATGCATCTTCCTGGGAAGGAGATTCAGAGAGGAATGGCTTGCCAAGGATGTAGTATCTGGGCTGAGGAATGGGAACTGGCCAGCAGGAAGCATTATCTTCCAAGCACAAGGCACTGGAGGTAAAGATATGGATCCTACCCTACTACCTGCCTTTACAGAGGAAAAAATAGAAGACTGACATGCCTAGAATATCATCTTGGAAAATGGAGTAGTCAAAAGTACACTGGAGTAAGCAAAAAGGGAGATAAAGATGGTGCCAAGATTTCTTGCTCGTGTCATAAAGAATGCCATTAATGGACATAGGAACTCATGCAGGAGCAGCAGACTTAAGGAGAAAATCATTTGGGACATGCTGGAGTTCAGGTGCTTATAGGAGAACTCCACAAAGCATAAGAAAATAAGTGACTTGAGATTAGGAGGGATGATGGGGTTCACAGATCTGAGGAGTCATCCCTTCGGGAGTTTACAAAAGTATCACTTATTTACTACTCTAGGTTCAATTTCTTAGAGACGAACAGAGGCTGAAGAAGGCTGAATCACAAGAAACAACTCTGATTTGTGGTAAAACCCTAGGAGTTTAAGAAAAGAGTATACTACAAGTCTTTTATTTATAGCAGTTCTGATCAAAACAGAGATATAATCAGCCAAGGCCCTATTCATACATTGGTTGGACTATAGATCTACAGATAGAATAAATAACAATTAGGAGACGTTCAAACACAGCTGCTCCCAATACTGGTTCTTCCCTGCAGTATTTGAGGGAGGGCCATTGTTTTCTCTCAGCCACAAGTATTTATGTACTTGGAACACTCCCTCAAATTTGGGTGTTTTTTCATCTACTCGTGAAATCTCGCCTGCCTTTAAAAGGAGGGAAACAAAAATATGAACCCATGAGGTTGCTTTCTCAAGTTAAATGGAGAAATAATAAAAACCTCTAACCCACATTAAATTTTTTATACTAAGAGAAAAGGGAATAAACTAGGAGTCTTTACTGCAGAAGAGCACTGTTCTAGGTTCTGAGACAGAAGTCACACCAGGCGAATTCTGGCTGCATAATACCACTCTAACTTGAAAGTCACAGGAGTCTTGTGTGTCCTTGGGCAAGTCACCTCCTACAATACTTCTCCGTGTCTAAAAGAGAGGCCTCTGTCTTCCCAAGACTCTCTGAGAGCCTGTGAGAAGTAACATGCAGGCCTTACTTGGAGGGTCTTGGGAGAAGTCTATAAACAAAGCCCAAAGACCTCAGGGCTACCAATTAGCACAGTATCAAAATGCATGCCAGCTATTCACTAGTTCCTTTGAATGTATGCATGCGGCATCTTCTTTATACTCAAATAGTTCCTATGTTAGGATGCAGAGAGCATTCTCTTGAAGTTTCAGAAGGACTCAACTTCCCCAGTCCTCCAAGATTTGGAGATGGCGAGAATCCCTCCTGCCCAGTACAGGAGACTGGGAAAGAGGAAAGTTTGCTATTCCTGGTCAGAAAAACAGCACATCAAGGGTCAGCAGAAAAGGAAGAGATGCTGGAAGTTCTATCTGTGCACAGAGAAATCAGGAAAACAGCCAATGGCTGCTGTTCAATAAAGTTAAATTTGGGAGGCTTTCTCTAAAAGTTAAGAATGATTGCAAGTGAGTTGAGTATGCATTCCAAGCTAACTCCCAGAGTGTCTGATAACTTCACCAGGAGGCTCTGATTCTTGCCCGCCTTCTCAGAAGTCTTTTCGGGAAATTTCTCTTTTCTTGCCTTTCAGGATTTAAAAATATGTTATCATTAAGGACAGAAGGTCAAAATGGTCCACTAAATCCTCATTTTCGGGAACCTACAAATCTTAACTCTGGTAGCCTCCATAGGCTCTGAGGCAAGTCCTAGTGCAGGGCAGTTTCTTTCCTCCTCCCTGAGCCCCATTCCCTCCTCCCCTCCCTCCCAAGCTCCTTGCTTTCCTAGTTGTCTCTCACTCCTTGCTTAGCATCACCATCTTCATCTCTCCTGGCGTCTTACCCTCAGATTTAAACTTCCCAAGCCTCCCCTGTGGCATTCTTTTAACCCAGCACTCAAATTCCAAGTCTGTCGTGCAGCAACCACCACCACCCCCACCCCCCGCCCAATCCCATTCACAACTAACCTTGAGAAAATTTCTAAACTCACAGCCTCTGCTGTTTCACCTCCCACTCACTCTCAAACCATCTGTCCCTCCACAGAAATGGATTTTTGCCAAGGTCACCCACAACCTCCATGATAGCAAATTCAATGAATGTTTCTGAGTCCTCATGTCATTTGATAATAATAAGGATAGCATCACCCAATATTTACTAAGCATTTCTTATATGCCAAGCATGGTACTCCATACTTCTCATACTTTAGCTAGGCTTCACAACAAGTAGATGAAGTAGGCTTTACAATTACACCCCTTTTATAACTTGAGCCTTTGCGAAGTAATGCAACAGGTGACAAACATCACACACCCTGCGAGCTAGGCAGTTAGGATTCAAACACCAGCTCAGCTCCAGAGCCCAGGTCCTCAACCCTGCAGGTTGCAGCTTCCTCTCTGCAACATCAGACTGCACCCTTTGCGTGGCTCAGTACTTTCTCCTGCGTCCTTTGTGGTCTCTATCTGGGGCTGCTCTTCCTTGGTGCACCCTTAAACATGGATTTCCCCAAGGTTCTACCCTCAGCTTCTCATCCCTAGAGGGCTCTCTTATGGTCCCTTGCCTCAATTATTATACACAGAAATGCAAAATCAGCCTCTGTAGGCAGTCTACTGCCTGGTGTCCCAAACTGGTCTATCTCCACAGATGCCTCAGCTAAAACATGCACAACATGGACTCAGCTCACCTACTCAATTTGAATGAAGTGCCCATTTCGAGGTGCTCTCTCAGCCTCCTGGAGGGCCTCCCTCCTAGCACTAACCACATTGTGTTGTAGTTACTGGGTCTGTCTGCCTATCCTGTGTAGCACCGCTGCCTCCCCAGTGCCTAACACAGGAGCTAGCGTGCAGTACATGCTCACACAGCAATTATGAAATTAGGTAATGCAGAGCTTTTGGCTGGTCATATAACCTCCCTAGACCTCAATTTCCTCACCTGGGAAATAAGAGTTGGAGCCCAGGAATGGGAGTATGTTCCATTCTGCAAGCTGCCTTTGAAAAACGGGCTGCTGTCAAATAAGCTGAGGCATGCTGCATGTTCGCCTCTTGGCAATTCACTTTAGGTATCACATTGAGAGCTCTGACAATTTTTTGTTGTTGTCTAAATAAGGGTTTCCCAAACTTAGTTGACAGCAGAATCTTTTCCTGGAGTATCCCAGCCCCTCCAACATGAGTGGTGCTGCATGGAGTGTACACTTTGACAAACTCCAGATCAGTGAGTTCTCATTGTGTGTGGTGGGAGCAGGGGAAACGGGCAGGCAGGGGGAACCCTGCACCACTGACATCTAGTGGGTAGAGCCTACATCTTACAACGCACAGAACAGCCCCCAAAACAAATAATTATCAACGCAAAATTGTCAGTGGTGCCCAGGCTGATAAACCCTGTGCTAGACCAACCTTTACGACCAAAGTCCCTTTTAGCTCTTAAACTTCTGATGCCACCAAGCCATAAAAACTTGTTGATGCTCCAGATACAGATAATGGGACATCTCATTTAGAACAAAGACTAAGCAATGATGCATTCCTTTTAAACTAACAAAAAAGGGTTGATCAGAATATTTGCTAACCATTCTTGACTATTTTCATATTTGTCTTCTATTGTTTATTTCATGCTTTTTGTATTTTATTATCAATCTTTTATTTACAACACATTTTTAGCATAATATTATGGAGCAATCACTGGAAAAAAATTCACTTTGGTCACTATTAAAAAATTAAAGAGAAATGCGACAGTTTACACCATATTGTGCAATCAGATGTTTTGCAAACATTCTGTGAAGGGTTTACCCAGTTCTTCCTTAAAGAATAACTTAAAAGTAGTGCTAAAAAGGATGACGATTTTGTTTAACATTGCACTTTAGCTAATAAAAAAATAAGTCTGTGTTCAAATTACATTGCTTCAGGGAAGAAAGAAAAGAAAAATAAATTGCTTTAAATTAAATACATATCAAGGACAAAATGAATAACTAGCAAAGAAATATTTTAAATTGATTTTTTTCAGCCACCCACATCCCATTCTTCCTTCACCTTAAAAAAGGGTGGCCAGGCGCAGTGACTTACATCTGTAATACCAGCACTTTGGGAGGCTGAGGCAGGTGGATCACGAGGTCAGGAAATCAAGACCATCCTGGCTAACACAGTGAAACTCTGTCCCTACTAAAAATACAAAAAATTAGCCAGGTGTGGTGGCGGGCACCTGTAGTCCCAGCTACTAGGGGGGCTGAGGCAGGAGAATGGCGTGAACCCGGGAGGCAGAGCTTGCAGTGAGCCGAGATTGCACCACTGCACTCCAGCATGAGTGATAGAGTGAGACTCTGTCTCAAAAAAAAAAAAAAGGTTTTGCTTACAAATGATTTTGTTTGCTAGAGTAAAAATCTGATCACTGTATTAAAATAGGCTTTGTCTCTAAGTAGTTTCAGAGAGTATTTTAAGACATTATTTATCTTTCAAAAATTACATTTAAATGATGACAAAACATTAATAATAATAACAATAGTTAACATTTATTTAGCACTTAGGAAATGCCAGGCAACTGCTTTGCATACATGACCTCATTCTAACACAGAACACCTAGAGGTAGATACTGTTAATCCCACTTTATAGAGGAGGAAAATGAAGTTTTTCTTCAAGAAAAGGCATTATTCCTCAAAGTGACAGTGCTAGGAAGTAGTAAAGCCAGCCCTTGCATCTGTCTGATTCTGGAGCATTTGATTATGAATAATGGGCTTTTTCTGTTTGACAGCAACTTAAAGTTGATTAAATAGAAACATCAGTTATCATGAAGAATCAGCAAAAGACGTAATTCTGATGAGCATGGCAGTAACACTCAGAAGCCCTGGGGAAGCTGATCCAAAAAAAATAATTTTAGCTGTTTTCATGCAGACATTCTCCTTGCAAACTGTCAATATTTGAAACACTTCATTTATAGAAGTATAAGTCAATATGGCCCACTCCTTTTCTTTGTGAACTTGAACTTGTCACCTAAAAGCAGATTGGGCTGCTTTAGAAAACAATCTCACAGTTTTTCAAAAAATTAAATATAGAGTTACCATCAATTCCACTTCTAGATATATACCCAAAGAGAAATTAAAATATACATCCACACAAAAACTTGTATATTAATGATCACAGCAGCAGAGTCCATAATAGCCAAAAGGTAGAAGTAACCCACATGTACTTTAACTGATGAATAGATAAACTGTGGCATATCCACACAATGGAATATTACTCAGTCATGAAAAGGAAAGAAGTACTGATACACGCTGCAACATGGATGAACCTTTAAAAATATTTTGCTAAATGAAAGCAGCCAGTTGGAAAAGGCCATATATTGTATGATTCCACTTATATAAAATGTTTAGGGAGGGCAAATTCAGAGAGACAGTAATTTACTGGTTGCCAGGGACTGGGGGTAACCGTTATTGGGCAAGGTATGAAAAGAGACGTGAAAATGTTCTGCAGTTAGATAGTGGTAATGGTTGCATAACTATAAATACAATAAAACTAATGGATTGTATGCTCTTAAAAAATAGACTGTATGGTATGAGAATTGCATCTCAAGAAATTAAAAACATCATATTAGATAGCAGCAATAAAGAAAATGAGCAATAGAGCTCATGTTTATAACTCGAACTAAGATAAATATATGTGCAAACAGAATTTTGGAATTCTAAGTGTACATGCTGGTTAACCATACTGGCCTAAATCATTTTACATTAAAAAAAAAAAAAAAAAAAAAACCCTGTATTCTGTAGGTTTAAATTCCATATACATGAAATCAAGCTGAATAAAATCTAAAATCCTGACCTAGAGGTATACTCTAATACCTAGTAAAAATCATTATTTTAAGAATATCATGGTTATTTGCAATCACTGACTTATACTGAACAATGCTAGTAAACTACCTTCATGCTGCTGCTGGAAACAGGGCAGTGTTCCTTATAGAATTAAAGGAGAAATCTATCACTCTGCATTTTCTCTTCCAATGACCTTTAACTGGTATAGTCCAGCAGAGAGTGACTGTAAGTTGTAGAAAAGTTAACTTGCTAGGGCCAAGCGCATGCTCAGGAAAGACCTGAGACGCCCCTAAACTCTCACCTCTGGCTGACCTCCAGGCTCTGTGCAAATAGGAAGTGAAGGCTAAGGCAGAGTTGTAAACTGCCTGGTTTGTATTAAAGCATGTTTTGACATATACACAGAAGCCAAGTACAAAGACTAGGAGTTGTTTGTGGTATTTTGTCCCAGGTGTTTAAGGAAATTTCTGTCAATCACTAACTGACTGCTAAGCTAATGGAACAGAAGCTTCAACGGACCTATATGACAAAGAATACAGGCTTTATAAAATTAGTATAAAAATGTCACTAATCAAATCAAAAACAACAACTACAATAAGCAGCAACAAACCCTGGGGGAAATCTCATTTCCAGAGTTGCCACATTATAATATTAAAAATTACAGTTTTCAACAAAACTACATGATATACAAAGGAACAAAGTATTGCCCGTACACAGGAAAAAAGGCAACTTGTAAAAACTGCCTGAGGAAACCCACACATTGCAAGTACTAATCAAAGATTTTTAATCAACTATGTTAAATACACTCAAAGAAATAAACAGAATCATGCACAAAGAACTAAAGGAAATCATGAGAATGATGTCTCACCAAATAGAGAAGATCAATAAACAGATCAAAACGACTTTTTAAACGGAGCCAAACAGAAATTCTGGAGATGAGAAGTATAATAACTTAATAGAAAATTTCACCAGAAGGACTCAACAGCAGAAGGAATCAGCAAACGTGAAGATAGGTGAATTAAGATTACCCAATCTGAGCAGCAGAAAGAAAAAGAAATGAAGGAAAATGAGTAGTCTAAGAAAGTTGTAGGACACCATTAATTATAGCAATATATGCATAATAGGAGTTCCATGAGAGGAGAGAAAGGCACAGAAAGAATATTTGAAGAAGCCGTGGCTGAAAACTCCCCAAATCTGATGACAAATGAAAAAAATATTTAATTAAGGGTGGTACTAACAGAAGTGGTTATGTGAGTGTATGAGGGCAAATGAACCAAACCCCATGCCACCAGGTGTTTCTGACACAAGAAGAGTGAAAGTCTGAAAGAATGGAATTCCTTGTCAATAAAAGTCCACTGAGAGGTGGGTGCTGTGCTAAAGACCCTGAAGAGGGCAAGAGGAAATGGCAGGTAGAAATCCAAGCCTCTACCTGTGCAACCCTGGCCACTTTCACCGGCTTTCAGCCTTCTGCTGTCATTGCTCCCTTGCTCCTTTTGCAGCTATGCTGCTACCTCCCTGATCTTCCCCTCTCCTCACTGCTAGATCACCTGATGTGATATCTGCCCTCCAGCTGACCAGCTGACTGCCCCCACCTCCACTCTCAAATCACCAGGGTGGTGAACAGCCACTGTTATGGACTGAGCTCTCCCTTATCCCTCCAACAGGAGACAAAAGACTGAGACCCCTACCCTAGATGTTGTAGAGTCTAAGTCACTCTGATTGGTCAGGGATTCCAACACAAATCACATTTTAATGGCTGGTTGGTGGTTGTGGGGGAGCCAAGCTTATTCTGACACTCAAAAATATTTTATTATACTTAGTGATCTTTTAAATTCATTCTTAGAAAGAGGTTGCTATATTCTAAATATGTATTATAGGGGGGTTATTGTTTTCTCTAACGAATCCTTTTTTTCACCTTTACAGTAAGTATTGACAGGGAAATCAAGGTTTGATACGCAATATTTTGCCTCCAGAAGCTTTTCTGTTTGTCCAAGGTATTAATGGATGCCTTGATGGAGGGTGGGTGAGGGAAGGGTTGTCTTTTATTAAACCCTGTACTATGATTACCCTCTTGAGGTGGTATATTTAGCTGTCTCTAACATTTCTTTCTTAAAACATAATATTTCTATTTTAATTACTATGGGCTAGGAAAATATTCTATGTCCATTCACAGGTCGAGTTTCATTTGCCCATTCCCAATTATGATATTTGGTACAATACTGACAGAAATATCCCGTACAGGATTATCTTCAACAGCACCTAATATTGTTTCTAAGCCCTGCATTAAACAATATTAGAGTATAAACACATACATGCATAGGAAGACGTATTTCCCTAATTTGGCCTCCTCCATAGTTATATATGGTGGAATTATGAGATCTTAGGAATGATTTCTTTTGAGAAAGGAAATAATCTTTCATGAGAGTTGATACACAATGTATCAAAGAAAGTTCCATCCAGTTAGAAAAGCATGAAGTGATTTTAAATCTTTAAAGTTACCAATTTTAGAACTCTATAAAATTTCAGAATTGTTTTAAAGCTTTGAGGGAGGTTATATGCTTAAAATAGGTTTGACTTTGCATTCCTATTAAAACTGTAAATCAGAGTGCTGAATTCTGAATACTGAAATTCTTCCTGAATAAGTTTTAACATAACAAAAACTGCAGAGCCAAATTGTTCTAGCAGTAAAGATTCTGCTTCATAGGAATTTTAAAAGTTCATAACTATTAAAAAGTATAAATTTTCCTCCTACCCTGACATAGATTAAAAATAGTTGGATCACATTCTTTTTAAATAGTTGCATGCAACTATTTTCTCTTTTTTTTTTTTTTTTTTTTTTTGCTCTGCTAAAAATATGTATAACTCAACCAACCTACTAAAATCAAAGAATCTTTCATTTTCTTTTTCCCATAGCTTCCAGTTTCTTGGATGAGATTTTTCCACAGTTATCTTAGTATTTCCTGTGTCCTTACTTAAAGAACAGTTCAACCTGTACCCTTCACAATCAAATTCTTTCTTGATGATTGCCTGATTAATAGAAAGGTGGTGGTTATAAAGATCATACTAGAATGATTTACACCTGTCTTTAGAAAAAAAATTTGCACTTGTATATGAAAATAAGTTAGTGATATTCTGGGAATTTAGAATCTTGTTCCCTCAAAGTCTGCCATACTTTTATTTCACATTGTTGTATTATACAGGGAGCAGTACATCTCCTGTTTTTCTCATCCACATCCTCACCCAGCCTTTGAAGAATGCTGAAAGTCTGCCGAAATAAGATCCCCTTTTAGGAAAATCTAGATACTGTTTCCCTCAAAAGATTATTCTCAGCTCATGTGCTCAATAATCTTACCCTTTCCTAGATATTCTATCAGCTTGCCAAGAATGGATGTGAAATTCACCAACTCACACTTTCTCAAAGTGTCTGGAGCAAGTAAGTCACATTTCCAATACATCAGACCGCCCCAATCCCTTGGTCACGATATTGAGAGCTTTCTTATATGATGAAACAGATGATTAAATTAAAATTAAAATAATGTACTTGATACTAATTATTTGAAAGACTCTTTTCAAAGGCAACCTTATTCTGGAATTGTCCATTTAAAAAATATATGACTAAAACATCTGACTAGCTCTCTCCCTACCATGTAGCATATATTTGTTGCTATAAACACACTTAAGAAGCTGAGAGCTCTGCTCCATGCCCTTAGGAAAACTTATCATATGATCTGGGCCCACAAATAAAATAAAACTTGTAATGTTTAAAGATGCTTTTCAGTCAAAATGTTAAGCACCTTTTTAAGAAATGGCCTTAATCTATTTTGTTCATCTGCATAAAACTCCAAATTCAAACTTTGACTGAAATGAGAAATAGTTTTAATGGCCATTACCACACCAAACTTCCTTTCAAGGACAAAAATAAAGGAAAGCTATAAATGTGGAATTACCAAAACACGTTTATAGATTATGATTTGGTGCGAGAAATTAGTATTCAAACTGTTTTACTGTATTCTTATGTCGTAGTGGTTGTAATACAGTGCTTATCAATCCAATAAAATCCTATTTATTCATAGTATTTGAGGAACTGAGCGGCCTATGGTTAAATGAGAAAAAAATACAGTTTTAAAATGAATTAAAACACCATACAAGCATTTTCATTCCTGCATTCTTTAAGCATGCCCTCCCTAAAGGCCCTCTCCACCCTCATCAATAGCCTTGCTAGTGTGTAATAGCCACTCACAGAGCTCAAAGCACTTGCTCTTGATATCTCTCACCCTAATTTATATATCTGCTTTTAAATTTTTGGTTGACCTTTCCAGTTCAGATTCTCAATAAGCGAGAATTTATCATATAATCATAGTAAGCAATAAAATTAAGTTTTATAAATTAACTTTTAATGTTTATGTGGAATACCCTTGAGAATTATACAACACTAATAATGCCTTATTATCTCATTTATAAAAGAAAAACATGTAAAGATTAAGATCACATCTAATAAACATAATTTTAAAAAGTTAAATGATATTCTAAAGCCACTCAAATCAGTAAATAATATCCTCAGTTGCCTTCTAAAGAGGCTGTTCCAGAATCTGGAATCCATGATCAAGTGACTCAAGTACCTATTGTTCCATTCACATGCTACAGTGTGGAAGATGCTTTAGAGGTGACAAAGTAATTCAACTACAAACACAAATAGTACCATTAACAAAATATTATGGAAAAATAATTTCAATTTGTGTAAAAACACACAGTATATTTGCCTCACTGATTTCTACTCTCAGAGGCAGTCAGGAAAATAAAATTGGGGTTGACAAGATTATACTCTAATTCTGACCCCACAGCTTACAGAAAATACCATTTCAGAAGTCCATGTTCACAGAATCTTTGCGATGAGGATTCCCAAGAACAACACTTATTCATGTGCCAATACCTCAGGTGACTCTTCCTCACTCAGAGGGAAGCACCTCCAAGAAAACAGGTGTCCCCTTAACCAGACTCCAAAAAAGGCCAGTCATAGGGAGTAAACTTTTTCTGTAAGCCAACTATATAGGCTGCAGAGTTCATAAGCTAGTGGAAGGCTAAATATTAAAGAGCTAAGCATACAACTTTAAAAGTCAAAAAAAATAGCAAAAAGAATAAACCCAAAGAAAGAAAAAGTAAAGAAATAAGGATAATGGAAATAATAAAGATAAAACCAGAAATTAATGAAACAGAAAAGGGATACAACAAAACAATACATAAAATCAACAAAGCCACAAACTGATGCTTAAAAGGATTATGAAACTGATAAATCTCTGGCATACCTGATCAGTAAAAAAGGACAAACAATTCTAGTAAGGAAAAGAGGAACAAAACTACATATGCAGTGGGTTGTAAAAAGGCGAGATAATTTGATGAACATTATGCTAATAAATCTGAAAATGCAGGCAAAATGGACAAATTCCTAACATCTTATAACCAAATAGTACAAAAATAGTGCAGCCCCTAGACTTCAAACTAGCTAGTATATAAAGACACTTTAAACTCAGGAGAACAAGTTTCAGAAATTCATCTGTACTATATCCTATTAAATTATTATTTAGTAATTTAAATTTTGGCTCCAAATGAGTGAATTCAGTTTTTTGGTTCAAACGAATAAAACTAAAAATTTTAATTACAATATTTCACAGCTAAGTATTATGGTTAACAACTGCTCTAAGTTTAAGAATGATGTCCATATATTTTTAAATAATTTATTTAATCCAGAGTTTTCCTGAAGTACTTCTGTTTAACTTTCGGGATTAATGGATACAAGTTTATATATGCCGTCAAGTGTAAAGTGATTAGGATTTGTTAACTTTCTGAAACTTAGCTGAATGACCTTTGTACTCCTATATTTAACATTAACTTTGACTGCTTTATTCCAGTGAGTGAGTGCAAAGAGCAACAAAGTCAAAGAATTATATAACTAGGTGAGGTTTCAGCCCTTTATAGATGAAGAAACTGAGACCCAGTAAAGTGAAATCCTTGCCCAGGTCATTATACTGGCTTAGCCTTTTTCCTTCAACACATAAAGTTATGATAATTCTACATCCTATGGAACACAATTCTGTCCCATTACCTTAACTATTACAGTAATATGAAGCTAATGTTCAAACCCCCAAATGCATCTCTCTGTGGCTATTTAGAGTCAGTACAGCCATTAGCATTAGGGGACTTTCCATCCATTGTAAAAAGAGACTATTTTCCTATTTAGTTACCAGACTCACCTATTATTCTTTGAAATTAATTGCATTTTCATACATAAAAATCTATCATAAATAGGAGAAGAGGAGGAAACTGTTTTAATGCTGATACACAAATTGAATTTTGTGATTAACAGGTAAAAGTCTTCTCTGTCGTAAATATGTAATTTTTCAATAACCAGCTACTTAAAAGATGAGATTTTCATATAAAGCACAAAATCTATCTATTGTTTTAACATCTCTCTCCTTTTGTCTTCCTGGTTTAAATGCCTTGCTGACTGTAAAGTTCACAGTGATAATCTGTTCTTCCTTATAATAACCTGGCACAATCTTACAGTCTTATTTTAGTTTCTCAGATTAAGGGTATGAACCAAGACTGTGTTGAACACTGCTCCTTTGATTCATGCAGTAATACAAAAGTTATCTGTCAGATGGTAATACACATAGGTAAAAAGGGGAATATTCAAGTACTCATCCAAATTTTTTCTACATAATACAAAATTTTCAAATAATGAGACATTTGAATGATTCACATAAGAAAATAGAAGACTGGCATTATGGAATCAAAACATCAAGATGACTGAGTTTCCCTTTTGCATAAGTTCCCAAGATGACCACCACAATATTGGATCCTACATGAGCTTCTTCAGTGTGCACCTGCCACTCCCCCATCAAGGAGTGGGGTCTCATTTCCATCTCTCTGAATCAGTGCTGGTCTATGATTCATTTGTAGCTAAAAGAATGCAGTCGAAGTGACTCAGTGTAACTTCTAAGCTTAGGTCAGAAGACGCCATGCAGCTTTTATCTAGTTCTCCTTGAAGGCTTACTGTGGGGAACATCCAACTATCTGGGACCATCAAGTGGAGAGGCTACACATAGACACTCTGGCTGACATTCTCAGCTGAGCCCAACATTCCTGCTGTCCCTGCAAAAGTGCCCAACATGTGAGTATGGAAGCCATCCTGGAAGTGAACCCTCCAGTTTCTAGTCATCAGAATACATCAGAGAGCAGAGACAAGACATTTCTGATGTGTCCTGTTCAAACTGTCAATCCACAGAATCCATGATCATAATAAAATGGTCACTGTTCTATGCCACTAAGTTTGAGGTGGTGTGTTATATAGTTTGTAGATAACCAAATGAGCAAGTTTTGACCTAAAACAAAAGCTATTAAGACTCCTCATTACTGTTGAGCCTAGTAATAGGATTAATTATTCTAATTTATTGGTTAGGTAACCAGATAGTCCAGAAAGCTAAAAAGATCCTTCAGACGTGACTCTAATTGAAAGGAAGAGGAGTCCACTGCTACACAGAGGATGCATGTCCTTAACAAAATGGGACCGTGTCCTATGTACATCCGGATGTGAAGGACAGAAAGGGGCTAAGTACCAGGAAAAGGATGGGCCAAGGAAGGAAGAGCCTTTTATAGCATAGCTATCTCATTCTCCAGTTACTGCCAGGCAACCTACTGAGGAAACTATGAGTCTCCCAGGGGCTTGTAAGACAAAGAACACAGGCTAGGGGAGGGGGGACATAAAGAACACACAAGCTGTTCCTCTACCCTCTGAGGTACAGGATGACACATGGATAATGTGCGACCACAAAAGAGAAAAGGAAGCCAAAGATATAAGTTACCACACAGCCTTGAATACCAAAAAGGAAAAATCAAGGATTTTAACTATCTTTATCTTTTATCTTTCAAAATTTTTTGGATAATATATTTATGGTTTAAGTCTCTTTAAGTAATTGATATCAAAATAATTGCAAATGTTCATCATCAATTATTTGGACTTTTCCTCTTAATTAAAAAGATGATATCATCATATGAAGCACATTCATTTGAGGCCACAACATCACTGATTCTTTACATGGATGGTACTAATTTACTTATTTTAGAATATTTTCTTTAACATACTGGGTGCTCTTGACAGTAAGTTATTCCTGGAGTTTTGGCAATAAGTAACTCAAATGCCAAGCTCCAGAATATATTTTTCCATCAGAAATAATTTAAGGAGAAGCTGCTTCCCACCTGATCCTTCCTCTATGCTATGGGCCATTTTCTTATTTCCCTTCTTCAATGCTGGAGGGAAGATATTCTCAGTAGATGTCAGGACTAATTCTCTACAGAAACCCATCTGCCTCAGTGAAACCTATAACCCAACAAAGGATGTTATATTTTTTTAACCAAAATAAGTGAGAAACTACTAGCTCAAAAGCAAAATATACAGATAGTCATTGTTTTAAGAGGTTGAATAAGCTTAGATTTCACATTCCACATTCTTCCCCAAACCTCTGTTCCATAGTGTGGTAGGTTTACTGAGTCGATTGTACTGTGCTGGTGCTATAATATTAAAGTAGGCTGTCATCTGCAACAAGCAAAGGAAAAACTTTTAGTCAGATGAAAACACAGAATCCTTTTTAAGATTGTGGGCCCTTACTAAGCATGCTTTGATTTGATTATTTATGAATAATGGAAACCATAGCAGGCTGTGTTACATGCTCGTGAATCACCTCCTGAGGTGTGAGTGAGTTGAGCCTGGACTTTCTTCATGTTATTTATTGCATTCCCTGCATCTGAAATGTAAGCTGAACGAGGTGATCCTCCTTCTCTCTCTATCCTTTCCCTCTACTTCTTTCTCCTTTCATTAGTGGTGGATGGGAAGGCAAAGGAGAAGCACTGTCCTTTTCCCTATGTCAAACCTGGCCTGACCCAAATAATGTCAAAATCACCTTTTAAGAAATAATGTTTTCATAGTTCAGTTGATAAATTTGGAAGGAAAAAATGCATAAACAGAATAAATCTATGAGAAGTAGTTTCCTAATGACAGAGATGAAACACTATCTGAATAAGAGGAGGAAAAAAATAATAAAATTAAAAGGAAAAATATTAGAGCAGCAAAGAAACCTACCTACACTACAAAAAATATATCTAAACCACAGGGAAGTGGCACTGTTTCCAGTGCCAAAAAATTATGGAGCATGAATAAGTATAACAGGAAATACTGAAAAATTTCAAAGATTCTAACGGTAAATATATGCCAGCTTTTTCTATTTCATGTTTTGGCTAAATATCAGTGTACAGTGAATGTGTGGATATTAGCACCCAGAATCTCTCACCTTAAAAATAAAAAAGGCTGCAAGGTAAATAAATAAATAAATAAATAAATAAATAAATAGGCAAGGTGAGAGTAAACACACAAATTTCAATGACGTCTGAAGCAACTTCTAGACCTTTACCAAAAGCATGAACCTCATAGCGAGAAGAATGTTCACTAATGTTATGCATTGTTCAGCTTACGTTAATTTTTCTTTACCACATTATAAAAGATACGTTTTAATTGATTTGTTCCAACATCCATCTACTAAGACAGCTTTATAAGCAGATCAAATCTTCATTTCCTTAAACTCAAAAGTATTGTCTTTCAATTTATACAAATACTTTAGGCCAGCGGCAGTGGCTCATAATCCCAGCACTTTAGGTAGCTGAGGTGGGAGGATCACTTGAGGACAGGTATTCAAGACCAGCCTGGGCATCACTGCAAGATCTCCTCTCTACAGAAAAGTTTAAAAATTAGCTGGACATTGTGGCATTTGCCTGTAGTCTCAGCAACTCAAGAGGCTGAGGAGGGAGGGTCACTTGAGTCCAGGAGGTTGAGGCTGCTATGCTCATGCCACTGCACTCCAGCCTGGGTGACAGAGTGAGACCCTGTTTCTAAAAACAATAAAAAAATACATAAAATAAATAAAGGAATATTTTAGGAATCTTTAAATCACACATACCCCCTAAATCCTGTAACAGGAAGACTCTAACAAGTTCTATACAAATTTTTAATCATTCATTTTAACTTCATGAAAACCAAAGTTTACCAAATCTATTCAAAAAGACAGATACCTACATATTTTAACACAATGAAATTGGACCACCAAGAGAAAAAAAAAACCTTGAAATTTAAATCCAATTTATCATGTAAGTACACTTACATTTTAATTCATGAGCTGAGAATCCAATTCAACATACTAATTTTAATGACAGATGAATTTAAGAAATACATCTTTTGAAAACTCACCTTTCTCTTGGATCATATTAGTGCTTAAGACAATTAAACTGAATATGTTGCTCCCTAATTCCTCCACTCACTATTCTATATATTTCTCCACATATAAAACTCACTGTATTATCCTCATGAAAACTTTATAGACTATATTAAGATCTATGTTAGAGTTACCTTAATTTTATCTCCAACTACTTTCTCCACAACTCATAACTAAAGCATTTCTCATAAATAATGGCATACACTGAAAGTCCCAAATTAAACAAGAAGAAAGAAAAAGATCAACACTGACTAAACACAATTGAACTGCATTTTAGAGTCACAAATTTAAAACATGACAACACAAAGCATGGTTGCTAAAGGTCCCCAGGATCAGAGAATCTGCAAGTTACATATCACAGGGTGTTGAAGAAAACATTTTTAAACAAAACACATTATAGTGGGTGTTACATTAATGCTATAGTCCCTTGTATTTCAATAATCTGAAATAAGGGTCTCCCTTTTTTTCATAGCAGGAGCAAAATTTACAGGCAGATCTTTCTTCCATAAAATCATTGATTTCTAAATCTAGCACCCCTAGTGTTCTCTTCAAATTTATTATGAAGATTTTTTACCAACACACTGTCACAAAAATAGTGACTACATGACAGCTATTTTTTACATATATACACATACATAAATATATTTATATATTCATATTCCATTCAGTAATTGCACTTCATTTCTCTTTCTCAAACAAGGTCACTACATTTCACAAAATCTTTGACTAAATGTAAATATTTGTTTTTCTTAAAATTTACATCTATAATTTAAAATGATATAATTTGAGGTAAACATATCAGAAGGCAGTCAACCATTAAAATATTAATTCATTTGCTTACTAATCATAACAGAATTCCAGCAATAATCTGAAAATATAATTGAGAAAAATTTTACACCACACCTTACATCATTAGGTAGTGATCCTATTTTCTAAATGAAAATATTAGTAAACCCACAGAAGACTCTTGCCAGATAAAAGATACAGGGCACACCTACAACACCTACAACCAAAATTCTAGCAAATGGGTAAGAAAAGTCCCTAGAGAAGAGCTGGGCTTGCTAACCAAAAGGAGAGGGAAAGTAATTCTGGAATAGGGTACAGATTACAAGACTACAAGGGAGGTGAAGTAATGTCAGCTTGTGAGGCCCAGTCTGGCCAAGACAGAGGTTGGTGGGAAGTGGAAGAGGATGCTACAGGAGCACTGATGATACATGGGAGGTCCTGGAAACCAAGAGGAAGGTTAAGGCTTCAGCCTCAGAGCAAAGGGTATCACAGAACATGTTGAGAGAATTTCACAAAGTAGTGCTGTAGGAGAACTATTCTGGAAACTGTGAAAAAGGATTTGGGGGAAAGGGAGAAGAACAGAAAGGTTAATTCTTGTAATTATCTAAGCACGTGTTGGAGACAGGAACCTGGTACTAGCATCAGAAACAATGGGACAGATGTGGGGGATGATGAGAATACAGTCAGCTGGTGGGAGAAGGCCATCTTTCAACACCAATGTCTCAAAAAGGTTTTTGTTCCATTGGCTGGTTTGGTTGGAAAGTGCATTATTTATAGATCTAACATGAATTTATCTCACAGTCAACAGTAATTCAGAATTGTGCATTAATATTTTTTAAAGCAAAGAAAACAGTCAAAGAAAGCAGAATAACTCAGTGGAGAGAGCACCTGGTCTCACAGTCAGGAGCCCACAAATCTATTTCTGGCTTTTTGAGCAATGTTGCTCATCACCTTGCACAACTGAATCAGTCTCAGTTCCCTTCAAAGAAAAATGGTAAAGCAAACTAATATGACTGTTGAAGAGTTATGAGGGGAGAAACAGACTCAAATCTTTGAAAGTGCTTGAAGTAAAACCACTATACACATGTTAAACCACTAACAAGTAATATTTTCTAAATATACCATATGAACCTTCAATTTTGTCCAACTATATATATTCTTTCTTTTGATAAGGATGCAGATGTCCAAACACATCAATACCAAAATTCACCATTTTACCTACCTTTTTCATCCTTCCACGTCAGTTTTGCTTCTAAAGTTAAACACCAATCACAATCTTGACACAATTTTGAAACACTATTTGGCTATTAAAAAAAAAAACTGACGTGAAGTATTTCCATAAATTCTAACCCAGATCAAATATTTTAAAACAAAAATAATTTAACGGTTGCATTAAACCACTGGGGAGGCTGACTATGAGGCAAGGCATCCATATACTGCTACATATTAAGTATACCTTCTCTGGAATGCTTGGAACCAGAAGTGTTTCAGATTTTTTTGGATTTTGGAATATTTGCATGTACCTAATGAGATATCTTGGGGATGGAATCCAAGTCTATACAAGAAATTCATTTATGTTTCATATACATCTTATACATATAGCCTGAAGGTAATTTTATACAATATTGTTAATAATTTCATGTATGAAACAAAGTTTATGTACACTGAAAGCAAAGGTGCTGTAAGGTAAGGAATTTTCCACTTGTGGCATCACGTTGGTGCTCAAAAAGTTTCAGATTTTGGAACATTTTGGATATTTGGATTACAGATGCTTAACCTGCATTCATGAAAACAAAGGGACAAATAAATGATAATTTGCATTTTGCATGAAAATTGATTATCAGGAACACCTAAAAATAACTACAGACAGTTCAGGTTTCCTCTTCACCATTTGAGTTGTGACTGCATGAACTCTGGGAGTCCAGCACCTTTGTATGACAAAAGTAAAGCTTATAGATGATTAGTTAATTGAGAAAGGAGGCTCTGAACTCCTCTTTCTTAAAGATCTGGGTTTGTTCCAAAGAAAATACAATCTAATATATGAGTGAGATTCAGATTTCCTAGAACTAGGGAGACTAAGTAAATTCTAAAGATACTTTGGAGTATTCTTTTTCTGTTCCTTGGTTTTAAATAGTGTCCCTACTCTCCCACTATGATATTAAAATAAAAATAACTTTGCAAATATAAAATTAAAAATATATTAATGCAAAACCATGGAGAAAACTTTGGAGCCTGACAGACCTGTATTCAAATCAGAGCTGTGACCATTACTAATTCTTTTTTTTTTTTTTTTTTTTTTTTTTTTGAGACAGAGTTTTGCTCTGTGGCCCAGGCAGGAATGCAGGGATGCTATCTCGGCTCTCTGCAACCTCCGCCCCTTGGGTTCAAGTGATTTTCCTACCTCAGCCTCCGGAGTAGCTAGGATTGTAGGTACATACCACCACGTCCAGCTAATTTTTGTATTCTGGGTTGAGATAGGGTTTCACCATGTTGGCTAGGCTGGTCTTGAACTTGTGGACTCAAGTGATCCACCCACCTTGGCCTCCCAAAGTGCTGGGATTACAGAGTGAGCCACCGTGCCCGGCCCCATTACAAATTCTATATTGGGAATAATACCTATAGTACGCTATCACTAGGTAAATCTTGAAGATAAAACCAAAAGTGTTTGTTGATAGACTTGATGTAGTACATGAGATAAGAAAGGAGTCAAGGATGACTCCAAGGCCTGAGCAACTGAAAGGATATCATCAAACTAAGAAAGAAGGCTACAGATGGGAGCAGGCTGGGTGGGGAAAAGAGGGGGGTTGTGTTTCAGGTATGAAAAGTGGAAAGATCTAGCGCGATATAGTGGAAAATCTAGTAGGACATATGTGCTTGGATCACAGAAGAGAGTCGGGGTAGAGATGTAAATTTGGGAGTGGTTGGCATATAAATGGCACTTAAAACCACAAGACAGGATGAGAATATCAGGGTAGTGTGAACAGATAGGAAAGAACAGATAGAAAGAAGGCTGGGATCACTCCAATGCTGCAAGCAAAGAGAAGGAGTCAACAAAGGGGACTGAAAAGACTGATGAGTGAGACAGGAGGAGAACTGGGAGAGTAGAGAGCCCTGGCATCCGAGCAAAGTAAGTGTACCAAGATGGGGAATGATCAGCCATGCCAAACACTACTGAGGGGTGAAGTAAGGGGAGGACTGCAAACTGACTTGAGGGATTTAGGAACTTGGAGGTTATTGGTGACCTTGACAAGAGTGGCTTTGGAGAATAGTGACAGTGAGGACCTGAAGCGAGTGGCTTTAAGAAAAACAGGAGCAAGGAATTTAAGACAGTAAGCATTGACAACTCTTCAAATTGTTTTTGCTGCAAAGGGGGCAAAGAAATTGTGCAGTAGCCAGCAGGAGAAGATGCATCAAGAATATATGAAAAAAATATCAGAATGTTTGATGCTGATGGGAATAATCCAGTGGAGAGTGAAAACTGGTGCTACAGGAGAGGTGAGGAGAGCTGCTTATGAATTAGCTGCTAATTCATCTTGGTAAGGTGACAGAAAGCAGAATCTGTGGGTGTGACGTGATCATGGTGGGCCATAGCCAAATAACAATAATGGTAATCAGTCAGATCAATTATATTGTTTCCTAGGAAAGGGAGGGGAAGAGCCTTTAAAGTAGGAAGAAACCATCCTGATCTTTAAATTTCTGAATTATTCAAAAAAGATGGCATTTAAGCTAATGGAGGTTGTTTTAAACCAAAAAAGACAGAATTATTTTTAACATCTCCCTGGCTTTTGCTGAACAGAAATGGGACTTCAGAGAAATATTATATCAGTTATAGAATAGAAAGGAAGTTACAGAATATATTAATAAAAGAATATCTGGGTTGTGGTGTGCAAATTTCAATCCCAGGACACATACAAGTTAATATTTTTGTTCCTAATCCTCTTGATACCTTAGACATTATCTGCTTAGTGTACCTTAAATCAATGATCGTGAAATATGTTTAATAAGAAAACACTAATAGTAAAAACAGCAATATCTAAAACCATTGGGTGCTTTGGTGTGCCAAACCTTTTGCTAAATGTAATAGATTCACTCTCATTTAATCAGCACAGCAGTCCTCTGTAGGAACACTATTATTATTCCCTTTTCCTAGATGAGGAAGCTACAAGAAGTTATGTAACTTGCTCAACAAACAGTAAGTGTCAAAGCTAAAATTTGAACACAGGTCCTTGCTATTAAGAAACAGCAAAAACCTGTATATTGAGAGTGTACATTTTAAGTTACCACACCAAGAACTGAAACCCAAAACAAGGATAACAATTTCAAGTATTTTAAATGTACTGGAAAAAAACATTAAAATACTGCTCTCTTGAGTAAGCAAAATATTTATTTTACATAAGTGCAGCAGGCAGATAACATAAGCTCTTTTATACTACTCCTGAGACACACTGATAACCATGGTCTGCCCTCTGGGATACCATCATATACTAATACTACTTTTATAATATGAGAAAAAATAGAAAGAAGGCTGAAGCATACTTTGCTCCAAATATCTAGTTAACTTAAGATGTCTCGATGCTTCTCAAGTACTACCATAATTTTCCAAATTACACATCATCAGAAAATAAATGTATGTTGATACATTATATATTTCCAATAGTGTCTACTCATATTACACTTTTATTAATTTCATCTTCATCTGAACAAACAAGCTATTTTTAAGCCCAGCATCAAAAATGTATAATAAAACACCTGGAACACAGCCTCAATCCCCAACACCCCAACCTGAGCTGCCCACCTCCCAGACTGCCAACCTTTGTCACTCCACCAAACATGCTGCGCTGTGCATTCATGGGTCTCTGATTATGCTGTTCCCTGTGCCTGAAAATTACCCACCACCCCCCGAGGCAGTGCATGTGGTGGGTGCCCTGTCCAAATCCCTGCAACTGCCCCGAGTGTTAGCTACTAACAGCTCTCAGCTAATCCAGGGATGTTATATCCCCCTGCCCACAGGCAAGGAGCAACTGACTGGGGTACATTAAAAGAAAAAAGAGACACATCAACCAATTGTAATGTATGGGATCTTAACTGGACCCTAAATTAAACAAACTAATTTTTTTAAGCTATGTCTCTTAAAAATAATTGGAACACTATTGATAGTTGATGATATTGAGGAATTATTACTATTTTACAGGTATAATAATAATATTGTGGATGGTAAAAAATATATTTATGGATAATATGGTGTCTGGAATTTGCTTTAAAATAACACAGGATGGGGATAAGTGGATAGGAACGCAGAGGAAACGATATTAGCCATGAGCTGATAACTGCTGAAGATGGGAGATGGGTACATAAAGTTTACCATATTATTCTCTCTATTTGTGCCCATTTCTGATAATAAAAAGTTTAAACAGAGAGACAGAAAACCCATGAAATGGAGGTCGGGAGTCAAACATACAATAGGAATGACAAACAGTGTCAAATCAGCCCACACAGTATTTTCACTTATATTTGCTTAAACATCATCTGGAATAAAATATTGACATGAATAGATATCATTGGAACAAAAAAACTGAAGATTCATTTAACTTGTTTTGAAACAAAACAAATTGAATACAATGAAACGAACTGATATTTATTTCTTTTGCGCAGTCATCATGAAGGCAGGTAAAGCAAACAACCAAATTCTACTTCAAGGGCACAACTCCTAAAGTAAATCTAGACTTTTGCTATGCTGTAAGTTAATACCAAAAAAACCAAAACAAACAAACAAAAAAACGCTACTAATTATTGAAAGCTGAGCTTTACTTGCATGACTTCAATTAATTCTCTCAAAACCCCAGTGAGGCTAATCTCATCACTATATACATTTTAGAGATAAGGAAACTAAGGCCTATAGGTGATCCCCCCCCCAGTCTGATTCACACCAGCCCCTAATGGAGTGCTCTGGGGAACTGGGCATCACAGTGCCCAAACACCTTGGCACAGAGTCAATAAAGCAGCAGCATTTGGGCAAGGAGTCCTGAATGGTGGTAGATGCTCTAAGCATCTGACTAATAAAATGTGTGGCTGACCCAACACTGATATCACTGGGCTGCCTTTTTGGTGGTTATGGTTTGTGTTTTCTGTGCACATAAATCACAGGCTTGTCTGGTTAACATTCAGTCCTATAAAGTTGTGTTGTTCCTAGGTGATAAAGCCTACCCAAGAACTAAATGCATAATCTAGCCCCTTTTGTAACAAAACGAACAAATAAGTGGCTATTTTTTTAGACTATAATGAAAAACACCTGAAAGTTTAAATTATAAACTGACAAATTTTGAGAGTATAAGTTATTGGTAAAACCTCCAATCTCAAAATTTCCTTTCACGAAACAGGGCTTAAATTAAATATATAAGAAGAAAGGAGGATGATAAGAAACTAAAAACTGAATGAACATGGTCAAACTCATTTTCAAATAACAGCTTGCAAAAGTAATTTATCTGAGTTGCTAAACAAAGGAAACAGGATTCAGAAGTTATAAGAATGATCTCTTAAACTCTGCAACTTGGTGGGGGAAAAACACCTTCCAAGTTACCACAGGGCCTTCCCCAAGTCTGCAACCACACCGCTGTGTTTTAGACTGGGTGGAGCACAGAGTAAATAAACAGTTTCTATTTTTAGCATGCTTTTCCTGGCCACTCTGAAATTTCCTAGTCACAAATTATTGCCTGTTATCTTTTAAAATAGATTTTTACTCAAAGAATTCATAGAAAACTTCTCAGAATCAGGAAAAGACATATAAGTTATTATATAAAACTAATTTATGAACCTTTATTTTAGAAAATAATATATTATGTAAAAAGTATTACATATATTCACAAAAATAAACTGGAAAGAACGCTTAAAATATTTTTCATTGCAAATACACTCAGAAGAGTAAATATTTTCAAACTGTAGAATATTCATTACTGATACTAATACAGTAAAATTTTAGTTTTAAAAACTCAAATTTGATTAAAATTTTGAAATGATTATCTTTGCAAAAATTAACAATATAAGAAATCTATATCAAAGATATAAGTTCCATATTAACTCAAAATTCTTCAAAATGCAAATTAATAATATGCTAATGATTTATCTCAACTTTATTCAAAAATAATAGATTGAGAGTAAAAAGAACATATTCACTTGTATATTCCACATCTTCCTTATACATTTTAGAAAAAAATCAAGGGATGATCTGCATACTTCAGGGCCAACTTATTCACTGGGTACAACAGGCACAATGCTTACAGCCCCACAATGTTTTTAGGGGCTCACACAAACGTTTTAATTTCTTTTAAAATCAGAAAGGAAAAAAGGACCTTTAGCTCAGATAAAGCATTCTAATACATAATATTAACAGATTTGACTAACACAGTCATAATTTTCAATTTTTTTTTAATGGAGGAAGGAGCCTACAAAGGAAAAGGGCCTGAAAGTCATTAGTGCAGTCCTGCTGCATATAAAGTCCTCCCTACCTACCCCAAAAGCCTCTCCAGGTGGATCTGGATTTCTTGCCAAAGCAGAAGATGGTTAGTGGTGCCCTGGCTGGGCCTGGAGAGTTATGGGCACTCATCAACACCTACTCCATTTTCAGGGCCCCTGCCTCCCCCTCAATTACCTCCCTCCAGGCTCACCAAAGATTGGGCTACACAACTAATAGGTTCCCTGTATGCTGTTGCTTTTCTGAGGAGGTCTAAACTGTGAGCTAGAGCTGCTGCAACAGCAGAAGCTTGCTCTGAATCAGTTGTTTGGCTGCTTGTTTAATTTCAGATCCCTTTGAAAATTTGATGAAAACCTCTCAGAAACACATGCACATAACTACAAAATTTTGCAATTAATTTTTTGGTACACAATTTCATCATTGGAAATTTATTTTCTTTACATAGAAAATTTTAAATTTTTGTAAATAATTACACTTCTCTCATTTAAATGCAAAAATCAACTGGCTGCTTTCAAAAAAATTAAAATGAATGTAAATAGCACAGATAAAAAAGAAAGTACATTTTATACTAAAAGAAAATTTCCATTAGAAGGCTGCTATTTTGGTTTGATACAGAGGTTGAAACTGGAGCCTGGTGTTTGACAGCCAATCAGCTTTGACTTCTAGTTTTTCTTTTAATGATAAAAGACAGAGATGTAGTACTGAGTGGGGGAATCACAGACCACTTTGCCAAGCTAGGATAGCATGTGTAAAGAAGTGTGAAAATCCCCCAAAACCTCTTCTGGTTACATCACTTGCATCACTCGCTGTGCCCACACACCCTGGGGCCTTCTGTGGCAAGGACAGCACCACTGATGCTGTCTGTGTCATGAAGGAGAGGATTCAGTCCACATTTCAATGGGACTCTCAGAACCAAAATAACCCTCAAAAGCATTCTCTAGTTTCTCCTGGAGTATACAGGCTTCTGCTTGCAAAAAGACTGCCAGAGTTGTACCATTCCTGTAGTAGTCTTTTCTCATGCTGCTATGAAGAAATACCTGAGACTAGTTAATTCATAAAAGAAAGAGGTTTAATTGACTCACAGTTTTGCAGGGCTGGGGAAGCCTCAGGAAACTTACAATCATGGCAGAAGGGGAAGCAAATACATTCTCCTTAACATGGCGGCAGCAAGAAGTACAGAGCTAAGGCAAGGGAAAGCCCATTATAAAACCATCAGATCTCGTGAGAACTCACTCACTATCATGAGAACAGCAAGGAGGTAACCGCCCCCATGATTCAATCACCTCCCACCTGGTCCCTCCCATGACATGTGGTGATTATGAGAACTACAATTGAAGACAAAATTTGGGTGGGGACACAGCCAAACCATATCAATTTCTGACTGGCCAGCAGATGCACTTGGTTGTCTGCTCTCAGGCTGTGCTTCCAGGATGGCAGCCGGGCAAAAGCATTCCTACTTTCTCAGCAGCATACATCATGTTGATGGCAAAGCCTTGAATTGAAAGACAAGCCTCATTCAAAGGGAAGAGAGGCACCAAATAAGCCAACCCACCGGTAAACTCCTCCCTGTGAAAACAGTTTTCCCTTTTTTAAAACACAAGCACATTCTCTCCCCACCCCCGCCACACACACATACCCCAAACCGGTTCTCTAGAAAACCAGTAAACCTAAGTGTTAACAAAATGAACTCCAAAGTTTGCTTTTTTTTTTTTTTTTTTTTTTTGTCAAGATCTCTTGAAAAGGTTAAGGATTAAAATTCATGTTTCTGACTCTGGCCAAATTGACAACTGTACAGGCAGTCAACGCATCAAATGTTTTTCAGGATTACTGGCCAGCAGGCTTAACAAAACTAAGCAGGGATGTAGAAAGCTCCAAGTTCCCACAACACATGGGACTTTTTTCACCAAAACAGCAAAGCCAGATTAGCGGCCCAACATCTAGGTCCTCCTTCACAGGACCAAAGTTTTCTCACCATCACAATGTTAGAGTTCAAAGATATTCATTGCCACTGTACTTCCCAAAAAAAGATCACATACGCTGAATTTTTTTGATAGTCTCCACATGCACATAATCAACAAAAACTACCATGTGGTTGTAATGAAGAATGCCAGTGGGCTCACCCAGGTGCAGGCTGAAGGGACCTGTCCTGCCAAAACCTGCTTAAGAATATTAGAAGAAATGCCAGCAACCTTGAGTGTGTACGATATCATGTGCCAGAAACTGCTTCAAATCTTTCCTTCTATACTCAGCCACAAAACCAACCTGACCATTTCCCAGAAATAAAGCTTCACGGGGTCTCTCCAACTAGGTGTGACTTCTCCCACTTGACCATATAACACACGACTTTGCTGAACCTTTGGGGCTCGGTCCTCTCATACATCTGAGCACTCACTGCTGGACACATCAGAACTCCTACCGATTCCACACTTCCATTGGCAAGAACCCTGCTGTAAAACCAGCAACAGGGCTATTCTGCCTCATCATATTCAGCAATGAAAGTAAAATTTAAGGGCAGGAGCTCCAGTATACTTGGCTTTCTTAGCATTTTTCCAATATAAGAGACAGATGTCTGTGATCATATGGTAGGACAGGCCTGTTTCAGTGCCTATCGAAGAGGAACTAAACTAGTTCCATAACATGAAAGTCACCCCCAATGACAACTTACAGACCACACATAGTGTCATTGCATCCTACCCAATACTCACCTGCAGCAAAATACCTTAGTAACATCTTTGGCATAAAAAATAATTTTTTTCAAATAAACTTCAAAATAACAAGAAAGAAGTCAATAGGAAAAAACTGTTAATCATGGGTACCAGGATAAGAACTGATATCCCAGTCTAAAGATGATCACAGTTGAAATTGAAATCTTAAAAGAAAATAATTGCTTCACTTGAATACTCCTTTTCAAAATACTTAAAAATCGTCCCTCTCTGGCATGCAAATAATGCCCAATTCCTAACTTATAATACCTTTCCTATGAAAAACAAATGCATCTGAGCCAGATCCCAATTACATTTGCTTTGTATTTCAAATTAACCAGTGCATGGCAAATGATGGTAAGAGAGACTCAAAGATTAATGAAGGTTGAGGGTAGAGGCAGGCTAACCCCTACATACCTGTATGATTCCTTCCAAAGCATGCACATGCACACATACACACACACACATTGCCTTCTTTTTTTTTTTTTTGAGATGGAGTCTAGCTCTGTCTCCCAGGCTGGAGTGTAGTGGTGTGATCTCAGCTCACTCTAACCTCTGCCTCCCAAGTTCAAGCGATTCTCCTGCCTCAGCCTCCTGAGTAGCTGGGATTACAGGCATGCATCACTATGCCCAGCTAATTTTGTATTTTTAATAGAGACAGGGTTTCACCATGTTGGCCAGGCTGGTCTCAAACCCCTGATCTTCAGTGATCTACCCGCCTTGGCATCCCAAAGTGCTGGAATTACAGGCGTGAGCCACCGTGCCTGGCCCCAAAGCATTTTAGAGAGAAAGTTACACTTAAGAGTTAAATCACTTTAATTCAGTTCAGCCCATGTTCTTGCTATTGAAATTGTGCACTTGTTTAATTTTAATAGCAGCATGTATCAGAACTGATCATTTCTCCTAGAAAAAGGTAAATGTATGGAAATCATGCGATTGTTTAATTTTAATAGCAGCCCCTATCAGAACTGATCATTTCTCGTCAAAAATGTAAATGCACTTCTCCTATGAAAGAAGAGCTTGCTATAATTTCTTAACCTTGCCAACTCCTTAAAAAAATACTCTCTCTTTCATCCAGTCCAATTCAATGGCCACAAAGAAAGCAGAATGGATGGTGGTGTCATTTTCCAAACTAAATAACTTCAGAAAAGGACCAGATAGGAGGAGGGGGCAGGATAGGACAGGGAAGGCTGGATGTGAATATACTGTAGTGAGATGGCTGGGGGCATGCTAGAGGGGATGCTGAGCAGACAGCAGTGTCTGGGCTCAGAGGGCAAATCTGAGCTGGAAACATCAATGTGAGAGTCACCAGTGAATCCATGGGTAACTGCAGCTATGGCTATGGAAGAGCTGTCCAGAATAAGACAAGGAATGAGAGAAGGAGGCCTATTCACTGTGTGGCATGGAGAGCCCTGATGACCTTCACAAGCAGGACAGAGTGGAGGGGTGAATGGAAGGAAAGCAAACGGAGAAGGAGATCACAGATACTCTTCAGATACAGCTGAAAATAGGGAGAAGAGAGTTTAGGAGATCGCTGAACAGAGAGCTCAGGAGGGTGGAGGGAAGCTACTGCTACCTTTCTTGTTTTTTAGAACCTGAGAATGCTTACAGGCTGATGGGGGAAACACAGCACAGACAGAGAAGTTAAAGACATAGGAGGGAGAGGATGCGATCCACAGTGCAGGGACAACTGGGAGGAGAGGCAGCTCCCTGCCTGTTAATTAACAGAGGAAGACCAGTGTACAGGTCTCAAGACAAAGGCTAAAGGGCTTCTCTGAGACACAAGTGGTAAGACTATATGCTAAGGATGGTAAGGGAGTGGTGACAGGTTGGACATACATACATGCCCTTGCCAACAGTTGCCCATTTGTGTGGACACTGCCCAAGTCAAGGATGCAGACTTGGACTACGGAGAGGAGTCTTGCTCTCTGCAAAGCTCCCTGCACAGAGGAGGACAGCCTGGGACCTTGACCTCATCAGCACCAGCTCCCCACTGGGTCACATGGCCCCAGTATGTGGCCCTGACATTCTGAAGAGTCTTCAGTATCTCAGGAGCAGCCCCTTCCATGTAACTCTTGAAAGCAACAGGTGGCTTCCAGAATGGCCAGGGGAGATACTGTTGCTTTACTGGAACAAACAGGTCTGACTTGCCAAATAAACTTAGTGCATGAATATAATTTTTTGAAACTTCAAGGGCAAACAGATGCTCTGCCTTATCAAAATAAGCAGTGGAGCAGTTAATTTTTCTAAGTAACAGTGGGCCAGCAACACATGATCAAGGCGTTAAACTTCAGCTCCTTTCATAGAAGAAAAACAACTCTTTGGTTTCTCAACTAGCAAACAATTCACCACCTCAAACAGTGCCACCCCAAGATTATCTTTTGATGATACTCAGTTTCTATTTTTGAAGTGACAGAGAAATGAATTGCTACCTTCCCAATTTACACATATAAAATGTGAGAAGGTACCCAAGTGGCTTGGAGAGTAACCAGCAGATCTGAATCCAAAGCCCAGCCTTGCCAAAGTCTAGTGGGACCACGTGTATTTTATATGGGCCTCCACTTTTTCACCTGTAAAATGGAGGCCACTGATGATGTCCACTGAACAGGAGCATTGTGAGAGCCCACTGAGTTGATGTTAAAATTGGCCTGTAGGGATAAAAGAGCTATGCAAATATGAGCTATTATTAGCATACAAATGAACTTTCCCAGACTTTTTTTGGTTATGAAGTTTTTTGCATTTTTATAACATCTTGCTTCAGGAGCTTTAAAAACCTTTTAAGGCCGGGCGCGGTGGCTCAAGCCTGTAATCCCAGCACTTTGGGAGGCCGAGGCGGGCGGATCACGAGGTCAGGAGATCGAGACCATCCTGGCTGACACGGTGAAACCCCGTCTCTACTAAAAAAAAATACAAAAAAAAAAAAAAACTAGCCGGGCGAGGTGGCGGCGCCTGTAATCCCAGCTACTCCGGAGGCTGAGGCGGGAGAATGGCGTGAACCCGGGAGGCGGAGCTTGCAGTGAGCTGAGATCCGGCCACTGCACTCCAGCCCGGGCGACAGAGCGAGACTCCGTCTCAAAAAAAAAAAAAAAAAAACCTTTTAAAACATTAGGATAATAATCCTAACGAAATGAGCAAATCAACATATAGCTTTATTTCAATATACTGTAGAGAGAACACGGTGAGATAGTTTAACTGATTTTCTTAAAAGTCAAAATACATGCTAGATGGAAAGTTTATATCTTCTTTCATCTGAATTTGATATGCTCTATGAAGAAAACAAAGATAATGTGTAATTTTATCAGTTAAAATTTTTATTGTCTTTTTAAGTCTAGTGACAATAATAAACATACAGAAATAACTGTTTAAATTAATCTTATTGCCCTAACTCCTTGAATTCTTCTCTGAATTTTTACCTCTGTCTAGAAGAAAAAATGAAGGCTATTTTCTTTAGTATCACAGTCGCTGCTACCTCAGTAACAGAATCCTTCAAGACTCTGAGATTAAGATCTCAACAGTCTTATTCCAGTAGCAACTAAAACAATCATGACCAACCCACCCAAGTTCAGAGTGCTGAAAACTAATACAAATGATGAACTGGGCCTGCAGTTACATGTTTCCATTTAAAAGGGTAATTAAACCAAAGCCAGAGTGAACCAAAATAAAAATAAAAAACTAAAACATGATATTTAAAAAAGCAAAGCAGGGAATATTGAAAACAATATTTCAAATAAGAGATGGGAAAAAGTAAACGTGCCCTCTAAAATAGGATAGAGTTTCTTGTTAGGGTGTTTTGACGGGGGGATATTTTAATGGATTTATAAGTGAATTTTCAGGAACAGCACAGATCTTTCTCACACAAGGATCAAATCAATAGTAAAATACAAAAACTGATTCATTCAGACCAAGAGCTCTTCCCAAGATCCATACAGGTTTTACTTACCATGTCAGTCATGCAAAAAGTACTTGCCCTGGTCCCAAAAAGACATACAAGAAATCAGGCAGACAAGATTTCATACACTTTTTACAGAAAAAAGAGGAGAAATCACAGTCTTCTTGACACATTTAACACTTTAACAAAGCAGAGGTGCAGACCCGCATCAGAACTCATGACTCTCAACTTGCAGCTCTTGGTCTCTTATAGGCCAGCTCTCCAACTAGTGTCCAGGTCTCTGGTGTGAACTTCTGCACAAAAATTCAGGGAATTCAGCCTCTGTACCTACTTGATACTCTGTTGTTGTTGTTTTCAAACATGACCCCAATGGTCTGCTCTGTTTAGATACAGCAGAAAAGCCCAAGGCTGGACTAACAGTCCTCTCTATATAGGAAAGCAGTCCTCTTGTGAAGGTAGATGCTCAACTGTTCCCCTCCCTGCTGAGATGCTCCATCCATATACAGGCTAACCTGTTCGCTGGTGGTGTTTCCACAGTGGCTACAGCTCCATGACATGTCTTGAGGCCAAGCTTCAACTCACCACTAAAGTGAGTTAGCCACTGGAATCATGGTGCAAAGGGCATCCCCTCGACAGTGACAGATACATAGCACTCTGTAGCTTAATGTACCTTTCATTTTTCCTCCGTTCTTCACTCTACCACCTTTAAAGCACAACCTCCTGACAAGCATGCCCCAGCACAGCACTAGTGGTTACTGCCAAGTATTACTGCCAAGCACCCTGCCAAGGTGTGGGTCTCCGCAACCCCCTCCCCCTCCCCCCTCCAACCCCTGCCACAGCTGGTTGGGGCCTCTGGCCCCAAGCAATCTCCTCATGTTATCTAGACAATTGTATCATTTTCCATGTGTGACCTGGTGTGGAAAGGTTTTAAGTGCCATTTTGGAACATAATAGATCCTGTGGCCCCTGTTGTTCCCAGGAATGAATGGCCCTGAGAGTTACCAAACTGTATCTGGGGACAGGAGCTTTATGAAGCCCTGTTATTTTGGTGATATCTTCTAAGCCATCCTCCACCTTGTCTTACTTTACTGTCTGGCAACCAGTAATGATGAGGACAGGTCAGGGCCACCGCCACAGAGGCCACACGTCTCACCAACTTCCCAGTAAGGAGCCCAGCAGAATGCTCGCTAGGTGGCTATGTGCCTGTTTCTCCTGCACTGTTTCACTCTCTTGCTTCCAGACCCCTCTGGGTAGCATTCATACCCGGCAGCTATTCTTCAGGACAAAAGGGCTATTTAACTATTTTAAAATCTTTTTCAACCATACTTTTTTTCCTAATAATGAAGATGGGTAAGAAGATCTGGCTAATTATGCTGTAGGAAAGGAAACCTCTCTGATTCTTCACTTGGTAAATATTACTGAGTACTAAATGTTTCAAAAAAAAAAAAAAAAGGTTTTAGATTTTCTCTCCCCAAAGAATGTTAAAGTTCATTTCTACTATGCCTCCCGTTTAGAATACGTAAATAAAACTGCCTGTCAAAGGCATATATGTTAACAACTGGGTCAAAATCAAGAGCGGGACAGCTTCAGAAAACTTTGCTGCTGCCAAACTGTTGGTGCCTCTCCAGCCTCTAAACAGGAGTCTCCAAGGGCTTGGCCTTCCCCGCAGGGCACTACTCTTCCTTGGTGCCTACTCAAGACAAGTGAGGGGCACAGGCTTCTTGGCTAGAAGACTCATCTTTGTCAATGTGGAAGAGAAAAAAAACCAACCTAAAAAAATAAATGGGAATGACAACCTCTAACAACTTGTGCAGTCCGGTTGAGAAGAAAATGAGTACACACTGTATAATTAAGGTTACAAACAAGTAATGACTGAAATCTTCATGTTACTGCTTTGCAGCCGATAAAATGTGTTTTATAGATGCTTCAGGAGTTCAGTGTTCATTCCTCCTTACCGCAAAGGTCGGTATGGCAAGAGGAAAATGCTCTAGCATTCAGAAAGTACACGTTCACACAAAGGTCATGACATGCCAACCCAGGCTGTCAGCCCACCCTCAGGAGGGGCACTGGAGCATCACCAGACTGGGTCACATCCTCCCCGCATAACTCACCCTTACAAACAGACACCTGTCTGGCAAGTGCCGATTTATAATCTTCTGTGAGTAAACAGCGTTTTTACTACACTCTTTTAGCAAAGTGAAACATCCAATCACCTCTCTCTAGAAATAGTGCTCGTGCCTCTGTCAACCTATGCTTTCCAAAGACAATTTCTCCTGGGGAAGCTCCTCCTACATGCTGCAGAATGCCATGGGTACACCGATATATTTTCTCTTGTGAGGGATGGACAAGGGCCCAGGGACTCGCCAGGAACTACAGGCACTAGGAGCTGCACAGTGATGATTAATCCAGGGGGATTAAGGCTCCAAATAACCAACCCAGGGCCTTTTTTTTTTTTTTTTTTGTAATTTTGACATAATTTTTACCTTCACCTAGATCAAAAATACATTTATATGACACACAGGGCAGACTGTCATTTTCACATATAAAATCTATTTCTCCAAATTTGACTAAGGAATTGTTCCCCTTCATTGACATTTTATATCCCCTCCAAAAAAGGACAGTTCAACTCCCTTAAAGAAAAACTCCACTGAGGCAAGTTAAGGTTTAATCCTGCCCCCTACACCCCACCAGCCACATGGTCACCAACTACCATCTGCAGGATTCCAGGAGCTGCTTGTTCTCTCATATCTAAGAGAGCTACACAGGGAAGTCGAGAACTCAACGGATAAGAAAGGTTTCACAGCTGTTGTTAGCCCTGGCTATACTTTAAAATCTCCCAGGGCACTTCAGGAAACCCCTAGAGGTTCTGATTCAATTGCAGCCAGGTGGGGTCTTCACATTACTATGTTTTAGAATCCAGGTAATTCCAGTGTCTTAAAATGACCCATCTGAAGATTTATTATTTTCCCTTCCTCCTTTCCTACCCAAAAGAATATTTAGATTGGACAGCATAAGTGTTCAAAGTGTTCAGTAAAGCTAAAACTCTCTGTTGACCGACAACCTGAGATCCTAGGTATGCTATTACTTAGTGGTGATCAAACAACTCTCCATTTTGTCCATATATCTGGATAACTGGTTTTGGTCTGTTAACTGCTTTTGAGACCAAAAAGCTCTATCTAGAAAACTGTTATGTGAAGAGCAGGTGCTCCACAAATGAGTGGTTCTCAAAGTTTTATCATGAGCAGCACATTTTCAAATATTAAAACTTCTGAATGCACCTGAAGCTCAAAACTACACTAAACAAATCATAAAACCTCCAAGCAATCACACCTGCAGTATAAGACGACTGCAGTGACCAACACACTCTTCACTACTGTGCCAACTTTCCACCCAGGCCCAGCTACTTTGGTGATTTCAGTATATTCCAAGGAAGATCCAGTCCTCAGGTTCTTCCAGCAAGTTGCCCCTCTCTCCACCCACCCCCTCTCCAGGCCATCAACCAGCGCAGGGCTTTAGCAGGTCTCACCATGTACAAGTGTCCACAGCAGCAGAAACGTTTCACATGCTGATCCAGAGACAGCAGAAAACTGTAAAAGGCACAGCCCTAAATAGTGCAGGAGGAGGAAGTAACCAATTGGTATCTGAGTTTGATTAATGCTCACAATTTAATTGTTTGAATAAACTTAACTTGTTGCAGTATGATAGACTTCCAGAAAAAAATCCTAAGTGTAAAACTTAATGGATTTTTACAAAGTGAACCTACATTTGGAATCACCAACCAGATGCAGAAACCAAACATCACCGGTACCCAGTAGGTCCCTTGCTTCCCCATCAATTATTATTCCCAAGTGTAACCACTATTATAACTTCTACCACTCCAAATTAGTTCAGCTGCTTTTGAACTTTATATAAGTATAATAAAAAATACATATTCTTTTGAGGCTGGTTTCTTTCCCTTAACATTATGCTTGGGAGACTCAATCAGTGCATGGGGCAGTCATCTGCTGTTTGTGTTCTTCTTTATTTATTTTCCTCATAGGATGCCACTGTATGATACGCTATTTTATAAGATACGCATTTGAGTTGTTGCTTCCAATTTGGGACTGTTAGAATTAATGCTGCTTTAAGGACTCTTGGAAATGTCTTTCAATATACATATGGAGTAACTTCTGTTAGGTATATACCTAGCCAGAAAGACAGTGTGGTAAGTACATAAGGACTTTATGTGTATATAACAAAATAGACTCCAAAAACAGACCCACACATAAATGGCCACTTGATCTAAGACAAGGACCAATGCTGTGCAGTGGGAAAGAGATTCTATTTTCAAATAAATGGTACTGAATTAATTGGATATTTATATGGAAAGAAAAATCTTTAACCCTACCTCACACCACACACACAAAATAAAATCCAGATCTAAACATGAAAAATAGAACAATAAGACTCCAGTGGTTAAATAAATGACTATCTTCATAGAATTAAGCTAAGTAAACATTTCTGAAAAAGGACACAAAAATAATAACCATAAAGAAAAATATCGATAAACTGAACTTCTCTAAAATTAAGAATTGTTATTCATTAAAATATACCCTTTAAGACAGTGAAAAGGCAAGTCACATACTAGGAGAAGGCATTTTCAACATATCTATACATATCACAAAACATATATATCATCTGAATAATTATATAGGCATTTAAAATAAGTTATTAGCATGGATAGAAATAAAAATTTAAGCAATATGCTTTATTTTCATCAATAATAAACATTAAACCATATAAACAATTTGAATATACATATATCACAAAACACATACTCAGAAAATGTAAATTAAGTCCTACATACTATTTTTTTTTTTAAATAAAAACAATCTGACTTTTTAAATGGGCAAAAGACTTGAACAGGCATTTTCATAAAAAAGAATATCCAAATGGCCAAGAAACATATAAAAAGGTGCTCAACATCATTAGCCATGAGAGAAATTCAGCCAAAAAGCCACAGTAAAGTACCATTACATAACCATCACAATAGTTACAACCAAAAAGCAAAAAGACAAAGAAACACTGATAATACCAAATGTGTGCATTCAGAGCACCTAGCATTCATATAACCTGATAGGTGTGTAAATTAGCTGGACCAGTTAAGAAAATCACTTAATAGTATCTACTAAAGCTGAAAATACACATGTCCTATGATACAATAATTCTACTGCTAATAATATTTTTAATATACAGAAAATTATTTCTGGAAATATACATAAACCAGGGAAAGCTTTCAAAGAGCATACAGATCTCTTTCAACAAATCATCAAATACTCCACAGATGAAGACATTCTCAAAACCAGTATTTCAACAGGAATTCTATTGGCTTCCATATGAAAACATCTGAATAATTATATTGGCATTTAATATAAGATATTAGCATGGATTGACAGAAATAAAAATCTAAGCAATATCCTTTATTTTCTTCAATAATGAACATTAAACCATATAAATAACTTGAAAAAATACATTTACTATGCCTACAGAATATCAGAGTTTAGAATAAAAAATAAAAGGCAGCAAGAAACCATATGGAGAGAGTCATATGGCTTGTAATTCTGATGCTGCAAATGAGGTCACTTAACCCTCTGTGACCGCACTAATTGGTCAAAAGCAACAGAGTCTTCATCAGCAATGCTCATAGGAAACAGCCTACCCACTCCTGGGCATTTTCAATTTAAAGAGCATACGCCTGCTACCCATCAGTCCATCAGTATTTGAGAGACACACAGGATTTGTGTCAACCTACCACTACATTATTTGGTTTGCTCTTAATCTTTACTATTTATAAACAGTCTTCAGGGTATATGCATACACAAGTATAGCATGTGTACACATGCAGCTATCTATAGCAAAAAACAAATTCACAAAAAATAGCTATTTTTTTTGTCTAGAAGACCACATCTTGTTCTATTAATACTCACATACTGCAGTATTACATAACAAATTTTTCCAATTCTGTTATGCTGATATGCAAATAAATGAATTCAACCATAGCTAGGAGCTAAATGTACTAATCAGTATGGCCTTGTGTATCTCTAACTACAAAAGAATTTTACATGATCTCTTTCCGCTGTGAAAATCTCATGAATCTTCATTATTAATCACTTTAAAACCCAGCTGCTTGGTTTCTGGGATGTTAATATCTGCAATATCCAAACCAGTACATTTAGCACACTCCAAAAATATGCTGAATATTGACTACACAGTAATATGTTGTATCACTGTATTCTAAAATTCTATAATTAGTTGACAATTCCAAAACAATAATTGGAATAGATACTATAAGAAGCCCACCTAAAAAACATACTGTTACTAATTGTTACCTGCTTTACCTTCCAGAACCCTAAATTGCATAGAACTATAAATCAACTTTTTGTTAAAAAAGAAACAAAAATGGAAACTGATCCTCCTAAAAGAATTTCTAATCCATCAAAGGAGAGTAGAGAGGAGAAGGACAAGGTCTTGGTTTGTGGATCCGACAGAAACTTGAGGCATGATGGGCAGGACTATGGCTATGGCTTCATGTTGGTTAGGTACACACTGGTTTCATCGCAAGATTCGGCCACAAAAAGCCAAACTTTTCTCATTAAAAATTAGTTGTCTATTTTAGTACTGGTAGAAACTGCTAAGATCAAGAAGTCAAAATGGCTTGGGCAAGTAGAAGAAAGAAAAAAATCAAAGTAATCCAGAGGATGGAGTGGGAGAGGGTGACGGAGCAGTACAAAACGTGGACAGTCAAACCTGGTCTGCAGCTGGCTTTGCCTCTAACATCGCTTGGAAATTCCCAAACCTTGTAGAATGGGTTTCCTTGTCTGTAAGGAGAATGGTAATGTCTCCTTGCAGGTTCTGGTGAAACTTGCATGAGATAATGCACACAAAGCATCTCCTAGCATCTCTTCTTCACCCAATCCTTGCACTGCAACAAAGGGCAGAATTTCTACCATTACATGACAAAACATGCTGAGGGATTAGAGATCACACTCCTACAACTCTATCAGTACTCCAGATTCCTTATGTATTTTCTTTCTAATTATTAATTTTATAGCACTTCCAATGAATACCATGTGACTAGCCAATATTACTGACAATCAAGTTTAAGTAATTTAGTTCCTCAAAAATAAACAAAAACTGAGCAAAAACTACAGGTATCACTTAAAGAAACCAAATACCAGAAAAGAGATTAAATCCCTTAGCAAACAATAATGCTCTCTTGCCATTCTTTGTAAACTCTGACAGCAGAATATAAATCGAAAGAAAATTTCAAAGGCCTATTCTTGTTTCAGGGCACAAAAGGGAGAGATCATTTATATTAACATCTTACAGAACAGTTACAGAATCAACTAAATTCCTAGATTCAACTTTAAATGAAGGTATTTCCTTTGTTTTCAAAATTATGTACATGAACATACTTCTTCTTTGAATCACACATCCCACTAGCTTTTATATTCTAATCAAAACCAGTTGAAGTCTAAGTAACATCTTCGTCCAACTCCTAAGACTCATTCTTGTCCCCTTATTTATCCATCCACACATTTATTCAACAAATATATACTTTAAACACATACTTTTCACAAGACATTAAACTAAGTGTTTTCATAAATTCAGGATGAATAAGATGTAGTTGCCTAAGAGGCAGAAGGACTGTATGGAGACACAGGGAGAGTGGTGGCTGGAAGGCGGAGAAATAATTCATTCTAACTGGGAAGTGGTTAACTGAGGAAAACCTTAAAGATGACTAACAGAGAAGGAAACCTGAGGAAAGAGAGGCGTCACCATAAAGGCTAAATTTAGGCACAGAGGGGAACCTCATGGCGCTCCAGCATAGGTTGTAAGGCAGTTTGTGAAAAGATTACAAGTATGACCATATTATTTATCGTCCAAGATGAGATGCCTTTGAGAGTTAAAGGAGGCACTATTAATAATCTTATCACAGCAAAAGATGTAAATCTGGATTGTCCTGGGCAAAGCAAGACAGTTAGTGCTTGGCACAATGAAACTGTATGTTCAATACCCTCTGATTTCATAGTTGGGGCTATTTACATGTGTGCACAGCTGTACTGAGGTATCAGATTTAGAAAGGCACCAAAACAATTCTTGAGAGCATCTATGGAACATGTCTGAGAAATTTCCCTACGCACATTCTGCATATTTCAAAAGACAAAACTTCCAAAACAAGCATGGCCATGTTAGTCTGCTCATCTCTCTAAAGGAGTCTGCTCATCTCAGGATAACTCTAAATAACAGAAACTAAAAATCAGAAAAACACACTAATGCTTATTAAGTGATACACACTGCTCACACATCATCTTTTTTAATCTTTACAACAATACTATGAGAGGAGGTTTTATTCTACCTGTTTTAGAGATGGAGTAACCAGACATACAGACTTCAGTATCTTGCCCAAGGCCATAAAGAAAGGAACCGGGGAAGCCAGGATCTAATCCAAGCCCCTAACTATAGACTTTCTATTGTTCCCACTACTATTCTGCCTCCTGAATAATCCAGATATGCAACACATGGCCTGGGGGCAGCCCTCGACCCCAGGATGCAGCCCAGCTGAGATTACTAGCTAAAACACATTTTACCTAATTACCCCAGTAATGGGACCAAGTGCTAGTGTTAAGAGGGCCTAAAAACCTGCCCTGGTTTGCCATTCTGGAATGGGTGGGTACAAGTGTCCTGCAAGAAGTCTGGAGCATTCACATAATTGTTGCTAAGCTCAATGCAATGAGTTATACACTTTGGGCACCCTAAAGCTATGGAATTATTCTGATACAAAGAACAGTGGCTGGCTCTAGTGGCTCTGACTTCAGTTTGAGTCACAAATGACACTCATGCTAAGCACAACCCTCTCGATTTACCATTCTTATCAGCAGAAAAAAGCTGGGCAGGCAGTTTATAAACATAACAGTTGCAGATCCTGTGGACCACTGGTAAAAATATTTGAATCTCACCAATACAGAACAGAAAAGAAGTTAAACTAATCCAGAAGTCTGGTAGATAAGTAAATAACCAGCATCCAAAACTTAGTATTAAGAAGGAAGCATCTATTCTTGAACACATAAGTATAAAGTATGAAGAAAAACTATAAATGTTCATACTTCATTTATATCTGCATTTAGGCTGTAAATAATGTTGCCCTATTTTGTTGAATATTGAAGCCTGGGTAACTTAAGCATTAAAAAAGAAAGTAAGTAACATTCTAGTTTAGGCTCCTTGCAAAGCACAAAGAACTATAAAAGGAAGTGAACAGATTCTGGGATAGAGCATTCTAAGAAAGTAACTTAAGAGGCGGAAATCAGCAATTAACAAAATAAACAATTTCCTGTTAGTTGCCTATTTGGATTTGGTGAAAAACAATGTAAATCAAATACAACCATTTGGGGGAGGCTGGAAAATGGAGAAGGAGGAAAGCCATAGGGAGCAAGTAGATTTTAGGGTCTGAAAATTAACATACTGTGCTTTTGAAAACCTAAACTGAATTGTGACAGAAGCTCTTTGAGCGGGCTAAAACAAGCAACTATGCTTTGGTCTTTCAACAGTTACCTTGTGTGGTCTAAAATGTATTAGCACAAAGTAAACTGGGGAGTTGCTGATTGGCCATTAGATGTTTCTGACCTAAATGATCCAGGCTCCCTATCTATCCAGACAAATTCACTTTGTTATCCAGCTACTGCCTGTTTAATTATTTACGATGTGCCCACAGGTTTGCTGGGCATGTGGTATCTTTGTTTCCCCCCATTCAAAAAAAAAAAAAAAAAATGTGTAAAGTCAAATGCATATATTATTTTTAAGATCCAATTAAAAAATGGTTACGAGTGTTTGTTATCTGTGAAGAACTGGTAAATACAGCCCAACTTCTGCCTGCAAGGAGCCTAGTTTATTTAAACCATGGGCCAAAACACATATAAAACTTTTATTTCATTTAAATGTGTATAAGAGATGTGAAAAGGCTGCTTGTTGTCCATGTTGGAGAGCTCAGTGTCAAGACATAGGTAAATATATTAGTATAAAGATAGTAAAAGTGTTTCTCCTACACAAGATACCATGATAATGGCAATAATTACATTAAGAAAAATAAGGGCTGCCACCTTGGGCAAGGTCAGACCATTGGTCCCTGTGAAGCTGCAAGCCCTGGTCAAGCAGCCACAACAGGTGACTAAACAGCTGCCTGGCTATATTATCTGCCAACTTCTTCCACCAGCAGAAACAGAGATTCTTTTCCTTCTTCCAATATCTCCTACATTTAAAGAGGACAATCAAATCCGATGTCCCAAGTCACTGATGCTGCCTTGACTACACAGAAAATTCAAACTGCCACTGCAATGTGAGGAAGCAATGGAGTACAGCCATACCCAAGCAGGATACAACAAGTAGCTCCAGCACCTGGGGCACGGGGTTAACCTCTCTGAACTCTAATTTCCTCCTGTCTCTGTGGTTAGCACAGGAGCAAGTCAGAGAATTACGGTAAGCACTTTTCACGTGTTTTGCATGTAGTGCGTGTTTAACAAATGTTGGCTACTGTTATTGCTTCTAAATACCAAAATAATGCAATGGCTGAATTTCCTACTGATTAAAAAAGAACCAAAGATCAATGGTTGCCATTTTCTGGGGATGAGGACCACAAAGAGACCTGGGGGAGATTTCTGAGGTGATGTTGTGCCCTATATCTTCATGATGGTGGTGATTATATGACTGAATGTATTGGTCAAAGTTCACAAAACTGGACACAAACCAGTGTGAATTTTACTGTATGTAAATCATACCTCATTTTTTTAAAGTATCCAAAGTATTTAACTAGTTCTGACTAAAATAAATCATCCACAGCAATAGACATTTTAACTTCATTTCTTTCTAAACTTAAACAGAAATCTAAGGCCTAAAATGCTACTTCATATTTTTAGACCAAGCTCTTGAATTCAAGGATTGAGCTATTTGCAAATAATGGATGCCATCTGAACAATTAACCAAATTAACTGTTTCAAAATAAAGCATAGATTATATTGAATAGAGTGATGAAATCAATTATGGAAAGAGAAAATGAAAGTGATGTTTTCATTTACTAGATTACTTAAGATGACAAACATAACGGCTTCTTCTCTAAAATCCAGTAATGGGCCTTTGTAAATAATCTCAAAAGTCTACCGTTATTTTCAATAAGCTAAGGAAAAGTGGAAAAGTCTGGTGATGATTTCCATGATTTCTTTATCATCTCAAAGTATTTGTAAAAGGTTCTATAATGCTGCTCACTCTGAATTTTAATCAACGCTGTTAACATAACCAAGGAGCTCTTTTAGTATAGATCTGTGCATCTATTTTGGCAGAAAATATGGTTTTACAACAATTTCTTACTCAACACCACTTTACAAAACAGATGCAGTATCAAATCAATTATTTTAAAGGAGGAATAAGATTTGGGTCAGCCTACAGTATATTTCTGATATTCCCTGCACTTTAGCAACAGTCCCTTTTCTTTGCCCACCTTATATCACATTTAGGCCATTATTTCTCCCTCTGATTTAAGGATCTCCATCAGAGGGATGTCAAGACTGTAATGAAGATGGAAGCGAGGAGAGAAGCACAGTTCAGAAGCCCAACATTTCAACTAATATGACCCCATATATACTGGCCTCAGTTCCCCAGGTAGCATTCACTCCCTGCTATTCCCTCAAGTCCCCAATTACCACCTTGCTTACTAATCTACTCCTGCCTCTACTCAGAGACCACCTGACTGCATTCATCCCTTATATTAAAAAAAAAAAAAGGAAACCATGGAAACATGTCACTATCGCTTTTTCACGTGGGCTTTAGCTTTTTATTCTCTTTTTTAAAAAAAACAAAAGTGAAACGTAATTTCTGCCATTCACATGACAAAACTATCTGTGCAGTATTCATTGCTTTATGAAATTTGATGTTAAAGACTTTGTTTTCTATTAGGATACTGTCCTGATGCTGGAAGTTATCTTCAGAAAATACCACAATACATTCCAAAAATCTTGATGCTCCAAGGCACCAATTCAAGGGGAAATATACCAAGTAGTTAGCTATTTAAATATAACATCCTCTCTTTCCTGTAACCCAGTCTTGATCAACTTTCAACACTACTTCCATAATTTTCAAAAGTTTAAGAAAATGCAAAGTGAAAACAGAGGCAAGAAAAAGGAGTATGTCAAGCCTTCTTTGGAGGTACAATACAATGAACAAACTATGACACTGGCAAATCCAAAAACAATTATTTTATAAATTAACAGAACTCAGAGAAAATATGCACTTTCTCCATTCATTCAATAAGCAATTTATTGAGCTGCTACTACGTTCCGGGCACTTTGTATCTAGGGGTACACTGGTGAACAAGAAGCCAAATGCCTTCTTCACAAAGAAGAAAAATGACAAAATATTTTTGAAAGTTTCAGAATTCAACGTAAGTTATCAATATCATTTCTAAAATCAGTGATTTTTGAACAATTAATCATTTCCCCCATGTGCTTCTAGAGCCTTCAATGAAGAAATGATATCCATTGACAAGTTCCCAATTCCACATATCAGAAATACTAACAAATCATCCTTCTTGCTTATTGCCCATTAATGTAAAATTAAAACAAACGTTTTTGTAATTCAGTAAGTTACACTATGAATCTCACTATGAATCTCACTAATAAAGTTTGATTTTTTTTAAAGCAAAAAGTTCTCAAAACAATGAAAAGAAAGGGGTTAAAATTATGTAGGCTGGTATCTATTTTCACCTCAAATTTTATTAACACCAAAATGCAAAATCACCACAAATATTTTATGACAAATAAAAACAGAAATGTCACATAACTCTGTCAATAGGATTAACATGCACAGTGGAAAGCAACATCCACGGAAACATAAGCCACAGAGTAAAAGAAAACGTAAGTCACTAAAAGCTATGTAGGCAGCAAAAAGACACTTTACTTTCCTTAGTTTATCTCTAAGTGTGTGCCGCAGGTAGTTAATACACTTGATCTCCAAGCCCTTCAAATTGTGTCCTTGCCCAGACATAAACTGTGCAAACAGATGACAAAGCGAAATGCAGTTTCACAACTGCCTCTTACATAGAGTAGCAAGATGGTATATTTCACTAGATGACTGCATAAGTTGATAACACCATCAGACATTTTCACAGTACTTGGACGATTTCTGTAGGTCCAATGAAATTTCAGATACTACCACCGCCAACTCTCTTCACTGTAGCACGTTCTGCCCTCTCTCCCACCAGTTATCAGCCACAGGAAGGGTGGGTGCAGCCTGTCAATTTGCTTTGCTGCTCCCTGTCCTGATAGCTCCTTGATTTTCAGAAAGCAATGTTTTCATTTGCTCCAAACTTGAGAATGAGCTGGTCTTGCCTAAGGCTCTGCTCTTCTTAGCTCATCAACTTTTTTTTTTTTTTTTTTTTTTTTTTTTTTTGCACTTCACGTCACAAGAAATATTTTTACATAGCGGACCAAAATGTAACATTAGAATGAAACCAACACAAACTCGGGAGTTCCTAATATCACTTCTTGAGTTTAAAATGTTCAAAACAATCGCTGGCTTTCTTCCGCTAACACTGTGCAAGCAAAACCAAGCAAACTGCCCAAAAGAACTTCCACAGAACTCGAGGCCTGCCTACTGCAGCAAGGAAAAAGATTAAATCATGTGGAACTGTAATCTCTCAGAGCTTTCGAGCCTAAGAAAGCGGAAATCTGCATTTATGTTCAGAAATCTAGTCTATTTTTCTTTGTGACTTAGTGACCGGTGACTGGGAGATTTTGCACCCTCCAAGTGTAAACATTTGTAAGAGGCAACTAACTATATACAGATCAGAAGAAACCTATTAAATAATCTCTGTTCACCCTCTGTTCGCCGCCTGGGATTTTTAAGAAAATGTTCTCACATTTCACATAATCCCTATCTGTGTTTAAGACACAATAGAAATCTTACAGGGAGTCTGTTAACCAGACCAGGCTACACCTAAGAGTATGCCCTACCCAGGCAGGTACAAGGCCCTAATGCCAGACCAATCCTGGAAGAGGTGACAGCCCCAAGTTCAATTGAGGATGTCTGAGCACAGCTCCCCCTGCACATTAGGGATCACCTCTCCATTCTTTCCACATACCATTTGCATCCAATCCCCGCTCAACCACCCCAAGCACCCATGCTCCAGTGGTTCCTGTTAGCAGTGGGCTTCCTCCTTCCACTACCACTCCCCCAGGGGGAAAAACAGACCCCAAGGACAGCTGACGGTGGGCGATGAGCGCCCTTCTCCCACCTACCTTGATGATGCTGCTCCGGCGGGGCAGGCCGCCCGGCTTGCTCTCCCGGGGGACGGGACAGACAACCGCGCTGGGGGTCGGGGCGAGCGCAACGCCGCGGGGTCCCCTGGCAGGGCTGGCCCGGGCTTCGTCGCCGGACACGCCGAGGCTGCAGTCTCCGTTGGAAACCCCGCCGCTGTCATAGCGCGCCCGCCCGTGGCCGAGGCGACCTCCCCCGCCACCGCCTTCCCCTACTCCGGCTTTCAGGGCGCCCTTGGCGCCGAGGGCCGGGCCCGGGGAGGTGGGCAGGGCCCCGCCGGCGGCGCCCCCCCGGCCGCACTCCGCCATGGGCGCCCCGCGACCCGCCTGCACAAAGCCGCGTCCTCGCGTCCCCGCGTCCCCGCCGCCGCCTCGGGCCGCCGCGCGCGGCCCCTCCTCCTCTCCTCCTCTCCTCCTCCCGCCGCCGCCGCCTCGGCCGCTTCTTCCGCTTTTTTTTTTTTTTTTTTTTTTTTTTTTTTTTTTTTTTAATTTATATGTGATGTTTGTTTCGAGCTCTCGCCTTGTGCACGGTTAAAGTCGCGGCGGCAGAATTATCGGAAGATTCCTGCAAGGGAGAGAAGACAGAGACGAGTCAGCTCGTGCGCCGGCGGAGCCGCGGCTCCCGGCACCTGGGGAAGGAAAACACGCCCCAACACACGCGCCTCTGCGGGCGCCAAAAATAACCCGCGCGGGCCGGGCGCCCACCCCGGGGCAACCCGCGCCCACCTCAGGGGCCCCAGGCACCCAGCTCGAAGTAACAGGGCGCCCACGTCAGGGGCTCGGGGCGCGCTCCCCCGGGGCTCAGAGCAACTGGGGTCGGAGCACCCGCCACGCAGGAAAAGGCGCCCACCTCCGGCGAAGGACGAGGGGAAGTAGCGGCCGCCCCGACGCTCTCTGGACATGCGGAGGCGGCTCCCGAGGGTCTCCCGGCCCCGGGCGGACTGGGGGCGACGCGCGGGTCTCTCCGGACCCTAACTCCCCAGAGGCCGCCGCGTGCCGAGCTCTGTCACGTCCCTCAGAGCCCCGGTTGAGGCCCGCGGCGCCGAGAGGAAGCGCACGGTGGACAGGGGCGGCCGGGTGTGACAATCGCCGTGCGGCCCCAGGGCAGCTCCCGGAGGGGGCAGCCCAGACCCACCCCACCCGCCGGCTGCTGTCTCCTCCTGAGCTCGGCGCTGCCCCCTACAGGCCGCTGGCCCCTCCGCGGTCGCCCCCTGACCCACCGCGAGCCGCCCAGCTCCCGCTCTAGATTGCCGCCGTCGCGGCTGCTGTCACCGAGGCCGGGTCATCTGGCCGCGGGTACCTCAAAGCCGAGTGGACTGGAGACCCAATTCCTTGCCTATCTTTCGCCTCCCCCGAGCTGCTGCAACTGTCAGTCACCCGCCCGGAACCCCGAGGGGCAACTACCGCGCAGGCCTCGGAGCCCAGAACCAGGGTCCTGGGGCTTAGGATCTCGGCCGCTGCGCCTCATTCTTGCCTCAGCCCCGCGCACTGAACTCGTTTCCTTCCCACCCAGCTCGGGACGCTCCTCTCTGACTTCCCCAGTGGGTCAGACTCATTTCATACACTGAAACGAATTCCGTTCTGTTGGGCTCCTGATTGATTCAACTAGCTGGAAGGATGCTGAGGCAGGGGTGAAGGCTGGGGTGGCTGGCAGGCTGTGAGGGGCAGAGGACATCAGCAGAGCCTATTTCGTGCCCTCTGAGTCTCCACACAGAGATTTATCACTGAGTCCTTCCCGATTCCCCTACCAGGGATGCCGGCTGGCCCTGCCTGCCTGCGGGGCCCAGCCTAGGTCAGGCTCATCTTTTGGGACAGGATCCCACTTGCAGCGTTACAGTCAGCCCCTCCTCTGGTTCTCCTGCACCCACTTAAGGCGGAGTGACTGGCCTGAAAGTCCACAGTGGTCATGTGGCTTCCGCTCGCAAATATCTCCCCTGGATCTCCCTCCCTGGAGCCAGACAAGACCCAAAACTCCGAAGCGTGAGACCCCAGGCCTTCCACCACCACCCCCGCGCCACCCCACGCCCCAGGCCTAGGCCCACCCACCTCTCCATCCCAGGTTCCGTGGGCTCCAGCCTCCTACCCTCTCTAGCACCCCAGCCCTTCCCCAACTCGTGTGCTTTCTTTTCCAGAAATGCAGTCCCCGCAGGGCGCGAAGGAGAAACTGATGGTCCGCAGTGGGGTGAACTTAAAGACCTGACTTTCATTAGCGTGGTGTTGTGACAGACTGCCTAGGAGCCTCTGAGGAAATGGGCTTTACGTACGTATACATACTCGCCCTTGCCCCTGAAGCGACACAAAATACTTTCATATTATTCTTGGGGGCGTTTTAATTCTTCAGATCCTCTGGATTCGTGTTTTTGTAACCCATCAGACGAGTTTTTGTACATCTCTTTCCAACCTGGGCCTACACACTAACAGAAATAGTTTTACATCGAAGGACAATGCTTTAGTGTTTTATTCAGTCTCATCTCTTTTCTTTTTTTTTTTCTAGTTGTGTTTCAAAAAAAATTTTTTTTTTGTCTTGTGATAGTTTTGGAGGAAAAAAATATTGAAATTATTCAAATCAGGCTCTTAACTCTGCTTCGGGGGAGGAAAAAAAAGAATGCTGGCGTCTTTATTCTTCAAGTTCCCTAATTTTGATATTTTAAATAAATACCCAGAGGTGTCTCTGCCTTTTCTGTGTTAGTGTCTAATCTTTCCTGCATTTACGAGTCACTAGTAAAATGCTATGACAGCCATAGATCCCGTGGCTCTCACTGTGAGTTTCCTGGGCTGAGTAGGGACTTACTGAGGTTTAATTAAACCCCAGGATGCTTTTTTATAGAAGCACCAGCTGATTCACCAGTGCCCTCCAAAATGAGCACCTATCCATCTCACTCTGGACTCCTAACAGGTCAAACCAGGGAGCTTCGTTGAAATAGATTTGGCATTTAAATTAAAATGTTTCCCAAAGCATCTTGGCAGACCTGTAACTAATGATGCCAGAGGCCCAAGGCCTGTGCCAGATTCCTTTTTATCCCCATAAGTGCTTGTCTCCCACAAGCCACTGGTCACATGCCTGCTGATGTTATAGCAGCACTTCTTTATCCCACAAACAGCCCAACTGTAGGTACCATATCTCAGACATGGTGAAGGGAAGCAGCATGTTCTTCTGACATGTGCAATGCTTGGCTCACAACAGGCTTTTTAATAAGCTAAACTCAGATTTTTCATCACAAATAGTGTAGTAAGTAATTGTTTTTCCTCATTCCTACTTGTCTCTCTGCAGTCACTGAGTGGTTGCCGTCCATTCCTCATATTACACAAGCAATATTATTGAAGAAATTGTAAATATTTTGCCAAAATTCTTGCTGAAGTATTTTCATGGCATTGTGAAATTCATAGAAGTTGGAGTTAGAAAAAGCCAAAATGCAATAGTCACTCCTCAGCAAATATTGTCTAATGGTTCCCTCAGACATTTCAGAGTAGGGCAATAAAAAATAGGCAAGACATTAATAAAATGCCCGTTCTAAATAGCTCCATGATGCTTATGCCAATTTATTTTATCTATTTGCTAATGGTTGGATTCTGGTGAGCAACCTGCTCATAATATTTAAAGTAGATACCTTTAAAATCTCATTGTATCATGCCAACAGTACATGGCTTTGTCGCTTTTAAATTTTCTTCGTATTTCAATCCATCTCAGATTTTAATCATTGTCACTCTTCACCAAACTGTCTTCTATTTGCATCATCAATTTAATGCCCAGAACTTGAACTATTCAGACTCCCTGTTCCATAAGAACCTTCCTTCAGTCTCTCAAAATAACACTGACTCAGTTTACTGACTTCTTGCCATCATTTATACCCTTGTAGGTTATGAATTCATATCTAGTTTCCAGTTCACAGGCTCCGATATTAGGACTCTCCAACTTTTTTTTCTGATTCAGTGAGTACTTGGCTTTCAGATTATTTTCTTCCTTAATGTATTATGACAATTTTCATTTCCCAAACCTCAATCACATGTTATTTCCTCTATTTCTCCAAAGATGCAGTTCAACCTCTGAGCCTTCATATTCAACTGCTGTTCATATGCTTAACATAAATGCTAACTAGAGCAGAAAGTAGATGACCAAAATGCTTTAAGGAAATAGCAGATTATATCAATGTGCTAGTCCAACTGGCTACTCATTTGCTTCCTGAGTCAATCCAAGGGGCTGATTTTAATCTATTATGCTCCTACAGCTTAAATTATATTTATTTTAACATGATCCTCAACAACAAGAAATATGTAGCGATTGATTGCCTTTTTTCCTGAGCAGTAATGTGGCAAGTTAGGACTGCCAAAAGTTTTCATTTCCTTATTTTCTCTTCTGACACTAAAGATCCTTAACCCATTTTCCTTGGATCCATCTTCCACAAGTGTCTATGGCTGCCAAGAAGTTAGGCACTCAGTGAATTACAGCTATGCTTTTCAGCCACTGAGAAACTACTTTGTGAGTTCATTAAGTTTTTTCAGTGGCTATTGGTAGCATTTTGAGGGAATCTGTTAATCAATGGGAATTTGAAAAGATCATTCTATCAGCAAAAGGATACAATATGAGGGACTATATTAATGAGTTCCTCAAAAATAACTGTTACTTATTACACTGGTTTTATAAATTCTCTCTCATGTATTTGGTTGTATGTCTACCATTATTTTATTACAGGAGTCATTGCAAACTCAAATGTGTATGGGGGCCAGGTAGGTAATGTAATAAATGAAGTTGGAGGGATTTGTTTCATAATAGCATCATAATTCATGTTTTTTCAACAACGATATACTTTGCGTATCAGAGTAATACTCTTCCTGATTCACTTCTAATTTTGTTAGGGCCTTGATACAAGAAATATTTCACTTTCCTCTTAACTCTAAAAAAGATGTGTGAACGTACTGATAAACAGCAACTGACACCCAGCCAGGTGTAGTATGACAACATGGAATGTTAGATTCAGGTATTCTGGTGAGGAATCTTATTGCTACTTTGAGGGAATCTTGGCTAAGTGCTGCCAAGACCATCTTATTTTTCTAGAGAAGCCAGATATCTGGAACATAAAACGTGTTATTTAGTTAGTTAGTTCATTCTCTGAAGGGAAGGACATCCACAAATTGAGGTCTTCACGTATTGTTCTTTATGAAGTCTATAGGGAGACCTATTTTTTTTTCCTGTCCCACCTCCAAATGGCATGATAAGCAAAGCTTAGCAAATGCCTTCCAAATTCTGCATTTCTTTGGGTCTTGTCAATCTGTTTTTTATTGACAGGTTTATTTTCAGGAGTTTTAAGAAGTCAGAATATCTGATGACCACATCATTTTACACATCCCAATATGTGATGTGTTGCTCCCAAACTACTTCCCTTCATCTACCCACTCCCAAATCCCAACCCCAGGAATATTTCATCTCTGAAATCTGAAATTCAGGAACTGATTGTCTAGCCAGAAACTCTGCACTTTCATCAGTCCCATTCTCTTACTTCCCTCAAACCCACCTGTCAGTCTTAGCAAGACCTGTACTTTCTCCATGCCTTCCCAATCCCTTAGTCTATCAGCACCCCTTTTTATACTTTTTCCCCCAACCTAGCCTGGGCCTCATGACCAAGACTTTCAATTAAACCACATTCTCACTAGCATCATAGATCCCTCACATTCTTGTCCTTCTGCTGTGCCCACCTTGACAATATACAGCTTTGAATAAATCTAACTATGGCTTTCTCCATGCATGCCCCCAGCTGCCACTCTGCTTTGGAAAAAAAATCATATAGCTAGGCTGTGTTACATCTGTATGATTTCTGTCTTCAGCAGAGCCTCTGGTATATTGAACAATATTTTATCCTTTGCTGATTGGCATAAATCTTTATTCTCCAAACTGTTACTCTTCAAATCCCAAGTAACCCACTGGCTCTCAATCTCACCAGTTGTCCTAGGATACTACTTCACAAAATGAAGCAAAAAATAAACTGCTTTAACTTTTTTCCATTCCACTTATCCATACTTCACCCACTACCCCTGCTGTCTAAGGTTAACCCTAAATCAGAAACCATCTATGTATGTTTTCTATGATTATTGGACTCTTCTGCTCTGATGTGATTGATCTTTTGGGAACAAGGGGTTTTATTACCCTCTAGTGGGCAGAAGCTGGAATGGGGTCTACCCTGAGTGAGTTGCCAATCCCAGCTTCAATCATACAAGGGCAGGAAGGAGTCAGGGATTTGTAAGACAGCCTTAGACCACTTTCTCTTGGGTCTGGTGCCTTGAGTCTTCATGGGTGCTCCAAGGGACTGAGGAGAAGACTAGGACCTCCAAGAGCCAGGAGGGGAAGAAGTTGCCTTCATCAGAAACCCCATGAAGCTGAGCCTGTGGGCTTTGAGGATAGAGACTTTGTGTTTAAATGTGCTTTTATGGTCTAATTCCCCCAAGTTGTTAATAAAGAGGGGTTAGGTATTAATAGCTCCTCTCAGCTGTACCATCATGGATAAAGTGACGGCCTCTGAAAGACAGAGGAACTCGTTCTCCCACCCCCACAGCCAGTGTGATGGCTGCAGCAGCGTGAGATTCCAGGGGAAAGTAAGTCTCTGAGTTAAAGAGGCAAGTGGTAAGCAGAGTAGACCAACCCCTCAGGGAGCTTCTCTTTCTTTTGTAAACCTTGAAGCACCGAGGCAGTTCTTCCAGCTCTTCTTTGTCACCTCTCTTGGTCCATTCTCTATGCTTTTTGCTTCCTTCCACATATAAATACATTCTAGACATCCCTTCATAAAAATTTTTCCTCAACTCTCTTTTCTTCTCAAGCTACACCTTCTCACTGTCCTTGCTCCTCACACTGAAATTTCTGTCAAAAAAGAAAAAAAATTCTTTTCTCTCTGATGTTCACTATTCTTTTTGTTACCAGCCTATTGTAACTGGCTTCCATCCCCTTCTACGGAAACTGTCTTCCCAAAGATCATGGTTAAAATCCTAATCAACAAACTCAATGGCTACTTTTTGGTCATTACCTGTCTTGGCGTTTATGGAACATTTAGTATTGCTAACTCTCCTTTTTTTTTTTTTTTTTTTGAGACGGAGTCTTGCTGTGTCACCCAGGCTGGAGTGCAGTGGCCGGATCTCAGCTCACTGCAAGCTCCTCCTCTCGGGTTCACGCCATTCTCCTGCCTCAGCCTCCCGAGTAGCTGGGACTACAGGCACCCGCCACTTCGCCCGGCTAGTTTTTTTTTTTTGTATGTTTAGTAGAGATGGGGTTTCACAGTGTTAGCCAGGATGGTCTCGATCTCCTGACCTCATGATCCACCCGTCTCGGCCTCCCAAAGTGCTGGGATTACAGGCTTGAGCCACCGCGCCCGGCCCTTTTATTGTTGAAACTCTCTCTTTCCCTGATGAGATTCTTGGCCTGACTGTGCCCCAGGAATCTTAAACTCAACATACCTTCATTTTAATTTGTTGAATCTGCCCTTTAAACATCTGTTTTCCTGGTATGCTATCCATGCTGTAGACTGAATGAAGAACTTAGCAGCATCTTCCACTCCCAGGGCTGATGAGATTCTTGGCCTGACTGTGCCCCAGGAATCTTAAACTCAACATACCTTCATTTTAATTTGTTGAATCTGCCCTTTAAACATCTGTTTTCCTGGTATGCTATCCATGCTGTAGACTGAATGAAGAACTTAGCATCATCTTCCACTCCCAGGGCCTCTTATTCCAGTTAACCATTGAGGCATTGTAAATCAACTGAGAAGTATCTTTCAAACCCATTCCCACCAGAATGGCCTGCTTTACTGTCTCATTGCACTATTGTCTATTGAATTTCTGCAATATCCTCCCAACCCTGCCTGCCTCTACTCCCTCCCAGCTTCAATCTGTTTCTCAAACCACCATCAGCATTGTCCTGGAGGATCACTACTCAACCCCAAAGCCTCCAACAGTTCACTTTAAAACAAACTTGGTTCCCTTTAGGAGATGCACAAGTTCCATCATAACCTGGCCCAATCTTCCTTTCTAGCATGGTCTCCTACCTAGATATGCTCCATAAATGCTAGTCATGTCGATCTACTTCTCTGAAAAGGCCATGCAGTCTCAACCTCAGTGTGTTTGCTTATGGTATTTGCTAGGTTTAGAATTCCTGTTTCCCTCTCTCCATCGGAAGAACTCAGAGGCATCCTTCAAAAAAACACAAATGCTTCCTCCTTTGATAAGATGTTTCTGACTCCAGAAAATTAATTGCTCCTCTAGGCTCTTAAAGCACTTAGTACATACCTCAACAATGGCCCTCATTATAATATATTGCAATTATTTATGTATGAGTCTTTTTCCCCACATGAGCTTGAGGTCAACAGAGTATAACTTACAAATCTTTTCTCCATACTAAATGAGCTCATCAGAGTTTGACACTACATAGGATTAATCCTCAAACTCTCTACACCAGCCTAGGACCTGACATATCATATATCCTCCATACATTTGTTGATTTTAATTAATAAGCCTGTTTTAAAATCCATCTTTGCCTTTCATATGCTTATAAAACCCTTTCTTATTTCATAAGGCCTCTTTCTTTGGTTCAGCTGAATATGTTTTATTCTGTCCCTTCCAACTTTTCTTCCTATTTTTCCTTATTAACTAATACCAATAAGTATATCATGTTGCTAGTATTTATGATTTATATATGTATTGTGTGAAAAGGACTGTATTTGATGCTGTGGGGGGAAGGTGACTGGGAGTTTGGGGTAGGAGAAGGGAGGCTTATTTTTCATTATGTATGCATTACAGTTCCAGTTTTTAAAGTAGTTAAAAATAATAAAGGGAACAGTCCCGGCCCTGCTATGAGTTAGTAAAAACTGTGACCTATCTCTGAGATGTAAGATTAACAAAGCCTTACCAGACCAAAAACATCACCCCTTCAGCCTGGCACACTGCCCGACTCCTTTCTTAATTAGTTGGAAATTGTAACCATCAACAATACACAACACAAGAGACGACACAATCTCCAGAAGGTTGCTGTTAAAATGTACAAATTACCTGGCAAAAGGAAGCTTCCCTAGACAGCTCCCACTTACGCTCATTAGCAAAAAATGAGCTAAATGTCACCCTGTTCTTTTTGGCAGAGACATATGGCACTCACATGAGAGAGAAAAGACAGGTTAATCTTGTTACCCAGAAGGTGGCAGGACAAGGTTCAGGGGGGCTGCCTCCGAACCCTTATTCCAAAAAACCTTAGAGGGGAGCTTGGGTAAGTGAGGAGAGGTTGCGAGCCACATTGCGATTTTATAGTCTGGCTCAATGTCTGCCCTGAGACAGAGAAATACCTAAGAGAAGGGTTGGGAGGGCAATGAGACTTGAGAGAACCTAGGCCTTGGAGAAAGTGATGGAGATGGCTTGCTGGACAGGGATCAGAAGGTCATTCCAGGGAAGCTGGGTAGCCCAAGCGAAGACACATCCAAGTTCCTCTTCTACTCACTAGTCCCTATGCAAATGTTTCTTGCACTATTAAACCTTAGTTAAGACAAGATGAAGAAGAAGAGGCCTTAAATGTTCTTTTAAAATCGTGTGACCCTGTAAATAGAGGATCTTGAACTCAACTGGGACAAGGACAAGAACTAGAGGAAATGGATAAGCTGTAGCCACAGGGATTTTGGGCGCCACATAAAGGAAATTGTCCCTGCTCTGACATCAGACACTGATGTGCATTACCAACAAGGCTTTGGAATTTCCTTTTCATAAGAAGGTAGACAATTATCTACAGGGATGGTATAAAAAGTTCCACCCTGAAGGCAAAGGTCATAATGAATGGCTCCCTTTGACCTGCTGATTCTGGGTGTTTAATCACAGATTTTTAAAAACTTTTTTTGAAGTCAAATTAGATGTTAGAATTTTTTTTTTCAATTTTCTTACTCTTCATTTTCATGGAATTACTATGTGGTGTGGTGTAATGAAATGTTTCAGCCCTCTTCCAAACATGTGTTTCTCACAGGGGTGTTCAATTGACTACTGTTTTGAAATGGAATACCTTTGTAATCATATATTCCTGCAGTTTGAGTTCACATGTTTCATCTAGCTGGTCCAATTTTCTACCTTTTAAATTAGGTTCACTAGTTTATTTTTATCATTAAGCCAAAGATCTCAGGATGTTCTCTACTTGGGGTAGATTTTCCACTTGAAGAATTATAGAGTGACCCTTTTCCTAACATGGTAACTTCTTTGATGCTATACACTTGCTGTGTTTGTAATAGTTAGGGGCAAGTAAAATGTCTGGTAGAGTACAATATTAATGCTGTTAGAGTACATGGAGAAATTTTAAATCACCCTCAATCTCCAATTCTGATGATGGGTACCTTGGGGTTTTAACTCTATGTTGTATCCAAAATAGTGTTTTGGTTGTTTTTTTGTTTTTTTTTTTATCATCATATTCTCCAGTGTCAAACTCAGCATTATTGCTTCCACAAACACTTTGTACACTGAACCATCTCTATGTTATTTTATTCATCTGTTCCTCTAAGAAGACCTTGCTAATCTACAGTGACATTTCAGCCATAAAAATGATCTCAACTATCTCTGTTCTGTCTCTCTTTTCCTTTTAAACACTCAGCTTAAATCTTAAGTCTTTCATAAGCTCTCTTCTCTGCAGTGGTGAGTAAACATTTCATTCCAACAGTCTACTCCTCTCACTCTTACTTGTAGAGAAATTCAAACCTTCTGTCTAATTTTGGGTGTTAGGAAGCAGCCTGGCTATGTGACTTGGCCCCCAGACCCGAGATACTCTAGCTGAGAGTATGGATCAGAACCCTTGCCAGTTGGTCATTGCTTGGCATAAGACAAATCCTTTAAACCTTTGCGATTTCATTTTCCTCCTTGGCCACACAGGCATAAAAATGGTGACCTGTCTCCTGACCTGCCACCTGATCTGCCTGCCAGGGTGGATGCAGACCAACGTTTGCAAACCTTACCGGACAGTGTGAATGCTGATTGGAAAGACAGCAACTGGAGCTCACAAATAATTTCCCCAAAGGTCAATTAGACAGACCCACAAGATATCTCTGGCACACATAGGAAGTATCGGCCTCATCTATATTTATTGTAATTCCCTTCTCCCTGGTCCCATTAAAGGAGAGTTTGGGGTGCAATAAATATTTCATGATAAAAATGTCCATGTACCCACTTTCCAGAGCCCCAGCCAGTGACCCCCTTATTTCCATTTCGAATATAATAAAATGTCTGTTCAATCACAGAATATGGATATTTGTTAGTACATACCAACTACATTCTCTTTGCAGTGCTATTGGCAACTGATTCCTGTGTATTACGTTGGCTTGGGGGATTATTTGTATACCCACTCACGCCTCAGCACACAGCATATTATAAAAAGTCTTAGTTTTAAATACAAGCTGATAATTCTGAAGACAATGAAACGTAAAACATCGAGAATACAAAACCTAAATCATAATCTCATCAACAAAGAGCTGGGGTAGCTCAACAACCGGAGACTGTAATGGGGAAAACCATTTCCAAATCCAGAAAGGTGGGCAAGTAATAGGGCTCATGGGTTGGAAATAAGATTATTCATAAGCATCAAAATGAAAGAAAGTGTCAGGAGAATTAGGACTTTCCTTGTGTGGCTGGCTTGGGAGCCCTACTTGTTTCTGGCATGCGTGGAATACGGGGCAGAGATGAAATAACAAAAACTTATTTTGTTTCCCCGTGTGAGTCAATTTATAGTAATCCAGCCCTCAGGATGGGACATGCAGGCATCATGAGCTAAGCAGGGTATCAGAGAGGTAGCCTCACATCCCTGAACACAGGCCCTTCAGAGGGAGTACATAGGGACTCTGGGGTGGGCCTGCTTTGAGATTTAGGTTTCACAGACTTATTTCATCAAAATTGTGTTTCCAGGATTTGGAGGTGAGATTCCTATGAGTGTAACGTAAGCCTTCAGCAGCAGCTATACTAAAAAAGAGAAGTTTGAAGATAGAAAAGCGAAGCAAAGGGTATCTGGTCTATCAGTGGTAACAAAGCACGCTCACCTTCTTCTGAGCCAGATTGTCTCCCTCAGTGAGCGAGAGGGAAGGAGGAATGCCGTGCTGAGATGAGAAAGAGGAGCAGGTTGAACATATTTATTCCCATATGTACAGATGAGACACTGAGGCATAATCAAAGTTATATCACTTGCTCAGGGCCAAGTATGGCTCCGAAGTCCATTAACTTTACTACTGTGGAATACTGAGGAGAAAAAAATGCCAGGACACCCTCCTGGAAAGTCCAGTCCAAAAGGAATGGTAGCTATGTGAACACCTCTACATCTCTATTATCTTCAGCATATTGAGACCCAGTTCAGTCATCCTGGTCAGCTATTCCCTTGCTCGGGGCACCTGGGCTTGGAGAATTGGACTCCATGAATCCCTTCCTTTCTGCTTCCCTTCCTGAGGTCCCTGTACAAAAAGACAAAAAAACACATCGGTGTTCAAATAGTACTGCCATCTTGGGGTAGCCTTGAGGGTTAACCATGTATCACAGTGAAGAATCAGTGAACATTCAATATGCACCAGGCACTATTTCAAGAGCTTCTCATGCTTCACCTCACTTAGCCCTGACAGAAACTCTGATAAACAGCTAATTTTATTTTCTCCATTTTACAGATGGGCAGGCTAAGGAGGCACAGAAAGGTGAAGTGACTTGCCCAAGATCTAACCACAGTGAAGACAAGCTAAGGCAGAGAGGAGTATGGGAGGAAAGGTCATAAGCCTTAAATGCAGTGCACAGGAGCAAACCCAGTCCTCTGTGTTATGAGGCTGAGGGGGATGAGGATTTTTGGCTGTGGGAGAGAGGTTGGGGCAGAGTTGACTTTTGCTCCTGCTGCTGCTGCTCCAGGCAAAAGCCCTAGTGGAGCCTGAGATGAGTCTCATTGGTTTAGCACCTGACCTCAAGCTCCCCTGGAAGAACAGTAGTACTCCCTTATTTTCAGGGGATATGTTCCAAGTCCCCAGTGGATGCCTGAGCTGCAGATAGTACTGAACCCTATATATAACACATTTTTTTTCAATCTTATAACTGAGAAGGCTACTGACTAATGGAAAGGTAGCATATACAGTGTGAATATGCTTGACAAAGGGATGATTCATATCTCCCGTGGGATGGATGGAGGGGGATGTTGAGATTTAATCAAGCTACTCAGAATGTTGTGCAATTTAAAATGTATGAATTGTTTATTTCTGAAACTTTCAGTTTAATATTTTTGGATTGCAGTTGACCATGGATAACTGAAACTGAGGAAAGCGAAACTTCAGGTAAGGGGAGGACTACTGTAGTAAAGAAACACTTGACATGAAGCGAAGGAGGCACAAGAAGAGAACTTTTAGCAGCGATTTCACCCTGGGGATGAGGAAATGGGAAGAGCTCACCAGGGGACTTTCTCAAAGCTGCCTGGCTAGAAGAGGATTGCGTTTTAGATGATAGAATGACTTATCCAGAAAACCCAACAAATCCTCCCCAATCAGCCTGTGATAAAAATGAGTTCAGCATAGTCACAGAACATAAGGAATGAGCAGGACCAGCTACGCAGTTTGCAGGAGCCCTTTGCAAAATGAAAATTCAGGGCCTTTTGTTCAGAAATTACTGAGAATTTCAAGAAGGTAACAATAGAGCATTAAACTGAGTTCTGAGAGCAGGACCCTGTGCGACCACATGGGTCACCCTTGAAGCCAGTCCTTGTTCAAGACATGTCTGGGAGAAGCTGGCCAAGTATAAGAAGAAACTCATAGAATTATAATTGCAGCTCTCAGTACTAAAGCTATAATGGCAGAATCTGTGCTCACATAAAAGAGAAACTATAGCAGACAAATATTAGGAATTAAGTAGAAAAATAGACATATGGAAACTATGGAGTCATAGGGCAAGGGATTGTAAAGATTCTTTCAACTTATACAAATTAATCATACACTGCGAGAGAAAAAATGCACTTGAGTTAATGCAGGAAACAATAGCATGAAACCTACAAAACTGTATTCTCATATGACAACATAACAAGATAATTAAATAGGAAAAATGGAATTGCACAGAAACAAATCACATGGAGATAAGCATTAAAAATTTCATATTAATTTGTGTAAAGCTATAGTAACAAGTTTAAATAGCCTGAGATGCTAGCAAAAATGTACTAAAAAGGAAATTTGTCTCTTAGATATACATTAATAAGAAAGTGAGAATAAGAACATCATTCATAAATTCTGTATTAAAGAATACTAAAATGGAACAATGTAATGAACCAAAACAAAGTAGGAATATATAAAAATACAACAGACATTTTAAATATAAAGGAGGAACAATAGGAATAAACCAAAAAAAAAACAGTAGTTTGCATGTTGACAAAATGGACAAAATTGATATTTTGACCCAATGAAAAAGAAATTACAAGTTAGTGAAATCAGGGAAAAGACAATTAAAACAGCATAGATTTTATTAGGTGTTAAAGAGCATTGTTCTTAGATATGTGTATAGCTAATTGAGTGATCATGTTCATATGATTTCTCACAAACAGGTAATAAAAGCATATGCAATTAAAAAACATGATCAATTCCTGAAACATAGATAGGAAAAGTTAGATATTATGACCCTGATGCAGTAACTGGAGATTTTTTCTAAGCTTTGAAAGAATAAATAATGCTTTATGCTGCTTAAATTGCTCTCCGAAAATATTTTTAAGGTGTTATGTTTCCTTAGGGAACAATGTTTCTAAAGTAAATCTGTTGAGCCTCAAGCTTTCAGGGCTAGACAATCATTAATGAAACAAAAGTGTAAAACCTTAAGCAAAATTTTAGCAAACGAAATGTAATAAGTTAAAAAATTGTCCAATATGGAAAAAGCAGGATTTACTCCAAGAAAGTATCATTAGTATATTAGAATAAAATATTTAATAAAATTAATCACAAAAATAAGCAAAATAAATACAGCAAAGTAAATAAGGATTACTGCCTTAATAGAGCATAAATGCGTTAACAGTAAAAGCCAAATATAAATACTAGCATAATGTACTTTAAAAGGAAACAATGATATGTAAATACAATGAATAAAATTTTGTTATAAATTCTGTTTTAGCAAGTTAATGCAACTATGTCTAGAAACTAGAAATAAACAACAAGCCACAAAAGTATTAATGAATTCAGAAAAATATCAGATAGTTTAACAGAGTCACAAAATTCAGTGCCATTTTTGTTTTGTTTTTTTTTTTACTTTTTAATTTTTAGTGACAGGATCTCACTCTGTTGCCCAGTCTGGAGTGCAGCGGTGCAATCATAGCTCACTGCCGCTTCAAATTTCTGGGCTCAAGCGATCCTCCCACCTCAGCCTCCCAAGTAGCTGGGAGTACAGGCATACACCACTATGCCTGGCTAATTTTTTCAAAAAATTTTTGTAGAGATGGATTCTTGATATGCGGCCCAGGCTAGTCTTGAACTCCTGGTTCAAGATCCACCTGCCTTGGCCTCCCAAAATTGCTGGATTACAAGTGTGAGCCACCACACCCAACTCCAATGGTATTTATACTAATGACACACCAGTAGAAAATACAGAGTTTTGATTAAAACTATGAAAAAAGTTAACAAAATCAACTCAGAATAGATTGACTAAAAATAATGTAAAACCCAGATGAAAAAATAAAGGAATATATAATAAATAAGCAGAAATCAGGCATTTGGAAGGCGCAAAATTAGAAAAGATGACAAAGAAAACACCTGAATTTTAAAGAATGCAATACTGATATTGCCATAATGGTATAGTGTGGGATACTGTTACATACTATATTAAAAGTGATAGTATACTGTACTATTACAGTATGTACATACAGTAGTGTACTATTACACCAAATACTATTACATGAATTAAATGTTTCAAAGTAGTTTTACATTAACCATGTTTGAATGGATTTAAAGTCTCATTTTTTATAAAGATACTTCTGTTTATGAAGAAAGAAAAGGAAACGCTATGCTATATTGCAACATGACCACAACAGTTACCAAATTTTGGTTATACAGTGCAATTGCACCACAGCTATCACTTAGGAAAATTCAGCTGTACTTACTCTCATCTCTATTTGATGTAATTTTAAATGCTGCCAAATTGTGTTTTGACTTTCTCACCTAGGAGTCCAGGAGAAATTAAGTCCCAATTCACTAAGACATCCATTCATAGTATGTAATGTATTAATATTAACTTATTTCCTTGGGATCTAGGATTGTGTTAGCTATCACATTTTTTTTTTCTTAATTTTGGGAGAATTGGGAAAACAGTTACCGCAATCATTTTCTGTGTTCTGTGGTTCAGAAGAAGATTCCTAGTAAATTTACTAAAAATTGACTCATGCACCTAGAATGGGTGAATTTTAGGTTGTATAAATTACACCTCAATGAAATTGCTTTTAAAAAAATTATTTATCTGTTAAAAGAGCAAGTGGTTTCCTCTGAAAGAAAACCAGACACCAAGACTGTAGAACAGTGTTGTCCAGTAGAACTTTCTGCCGTGTTGGAAATGATCTGTATCTGCATTCTTTAATATTGTAGACACTGGTTGGTGTGGCTTATCACCATGTGAAATCTACCTAGGTAGTGTAACTGAGGAGCTACATTTTTTATTTTATTTAATTTTAATTAAATTTAACTAGCCACATGTGGCTAGTGGCTAGCACATCAGATAGTGTGGCTACAGAGAATTGTAGGGTCTCACCTAAGGAAACTCATCAAGGGGTGTGAGTTGACCTCTCAGAATTTTTTTCAGGAAAACATTGGCTATACTAGAGTCCTAGAGACACTGACTTCACCAAAGTCACATTCTCTACCTTACACTTCTTCAGAAGCTGTAATGCCAACTCACCTCATTCCCACCTCCACTGACCCCTCATCAAGAGCCCACGATAGAGAGTCTACATGCTAACAGCTGCTTTATATTTCAGTTTGAGAAATGCTCCCTTCACAGATGAGGAAACCACGATCCAGAAACATTTGTAACTGGGCTGTTTTATTCCTTAGACACCATAGATGCAATGCCCAAACGCTAGGGGCTTCTCACAGGCTATAGAAAATGTTTCAGATCTTAAATAAATAAATAAAATATTGGTTCAAAAATATAAAAAGGGAAAAACAAAATCAATGAATATTTTTATTGCAAATTTGTTAGAAACTCACTTAATTTTCAGTAGAAGTGAAGTTATTATCACTGACTGGGAGTATGGTTAATATAGTTAACATGATGATGTGTGAGTTCCCACCATTAGTGTCTAGGGCATTTGAAAGTTTCAAAGGACGTTAAGAGGCCTCCCATTTTGTTGTTCTTTTTAGAACACTTTCCACATTTTATTTACATTTTAATACTAACTTTAATCTTAAAGTCATATGTTCATTCATCTATTTCTTTTGTATTGGTTTTACTTAAACTTGAATGCATAAAAAACAAAGACTGTAAACAAATATTTAATATACATGCAACTTATAAGACAAAAGAGCTGCTTTTATCAGAAACCCAACTCCCTACCACCGTTTGTTTTATAAATACAGATGTCAAAACAATTCTGAGCATATTTTTAATTCCACCAGTGGCCAGCACCTGCATCTCTTCAAAGATTAACAGTCAGTAGTATTCATCACACCTGCTATTTTTAAAATAATTTAAACTGCAGCTCTTTCACCAAGCAAGGGAAGATAAAAACAAGAAGTCTGTTTTTCTTGGGATTAGTTTTTGGAAATAATTATTATCTGACACTTATGTTTTCTTTTTTTTCCTTTCTTGAAATTAATGTATTTATTATACGTTAAGTTCTAGGGTACATGTGCACAATGTGGAGGTTTGTCACATATGTATACATGTGCCATGTTGGTGTGCTGCACCCATTAACTCGTCATTTACATTAGGTATATCTCCTAATGCTATCCCTCCCCCATGCCCCCACCGGACAACAGGCCCCGGTGTGTGATGTTCTCCTTCCTGTGTCCAAGTGTTCTCATTGGTCAATTCCCACCTATAAGTGAGAACATGTAGTGTTTGGGTTTTTTTGTCCTTGCAATAGTTTGCTGAGAATCTCGATGCTGTCCAGCTTCCTCCATGTCCCTACAAAGGACATGGACTCGTCCTTTTTTATGGCTGCATAGTATTTCATGGTGTTTATGTACCACATTTTCTTAATCCAGTCTATCATTGATGGACATTTGGGTTGGTTCCAAGTCTTTGCTATTGTGAATAGTGCCGCAGTAAACATACGTATGCATGTGTCTTTGTAGCAGCATGATTTATAATCCTTTGGGTATATACCCAGTAATGGGATGGCTGGGTCAAATGGTATTTCTAGTTCTAGATCCTTGAGGAATCGCCACACTGTCTTCCACAATGGTTGAACTAGTTTACAGTCCCACCAGCAGTGTAAAAGTGTTCCTATTTCTCCACATCTTCTCCAGCACCTCTTGTTTCCTGACTTTTTAATGATTGCCATTCTAACTGGCGTGAGATGGTATCTCATTGTGGTTTTGATTTGCATTTCTCTGATGGCCAGTGATGATGAGCATTTTTTCATGTGTCTGTTGGCTGCATAAATGTCTCCTTTTGAGAAGTGTCTGTTCATATCCTTCACCCACTTTTTGATGGGTTTGTTTTTTTCTTGTAAATTTGTTTGAGTTTTTTGTAGGTTCTGGATATTAGCCCTTTGTCAGATGAGTAGGTTGCAAAAATTTTCTCCCATTCTGTAGGTTGCCTGTTCACTCTGATGGTAGTTTCTTTTGCTGTGTGAAAGCTCTTTAATTAGATCCCATTTGTCAACTTTGGCTTTTGTTGCTTTTGCTTTTGGTGTTTTAGACATGAAGTCCTTGCCCATGCCTGTGTCCTGAATGGTATTGCCTAGGTTTTCTTCTAGGGTTTTTATGGTTTTAGGTCTAACATTTAAGTCTTTACTCCATCTTGAATTAATTTTTGTGTAAGGTGTAAGGAAGGGATCCAGTTTCAACTTTCTACGTATGGCTAGCCAGTTTTCCCAGTACCATTTATTAAATAGGGAATCCTTTCCCCATTTCTTGTTTTGGTCAGGTTTGTCAAAGATCTGGTGGTTGTAGATGTGTGGTATTATTTCTGAGGGCTCTGTTCTGTTCCAATGGTCTATATCTCTGTTTTGGTACCAGTACCATACTGTTTTGGTTACTATAGCCTTGTAGTATAGTTTGAAGTCAGGTAGCTTGGTGCCTCCAGCTTTGTTCTTTTGGCTTAGGATTGACTTGGCAATGTGGGCTCTTTTTTGGTTCCATATGAACTTTAGAGTAGTTTCTTCCAATTCTCTGAAGAAATTCATTTGTTGCTTGATGGGGATGGCATTGTATCTATAAATTACCTTGGGCAGTATGGCCATTTTCACGATATTGATTCTTCCTATCCATGAGCATGGAATGTTCTTCCATTTGTTTGTATCCTCTTTTATTTCGTTGAGCAGTGGTTTGGAGTTCTCCTTGAAGAGGTTCTTCACATCCCTTGTAAGTTAGATTCCTAGGTATTTTATTCTCTTTGAAGCAATTGTGAATAGGAGTTCACTCGTGATTTGGCTTCTGTTTGTCTGTTATTGGTGTATAAGAATGCTTGTGTTTTTTGCACATTGATTTTGTATCTTGAGACTTTGCTGAAGTTGCTTATCAGCTTAAGGAGATTTTCTGCTGAGATGATGGGGTTTTCTAAATATACAATCATGTCATCTGCAAACAGGGACAATTTGACTTCCTTTTTTCCTAATTGAATATACTCTATTTCTTTCTCCTGCCTGATTGTCCTGGCCAGAACTTCCAACACTATGTTGAATAGGAGTGGTGAGAGAGGGCATCCCTGTCCTGTGCCAGTTTTCAAAGGGAATGCTTCCAGTTTTTGCCCATTCAGTATGATATTGGCTGTAGGTCTGTCCTAAATAACTCTTATTATTTTGAGATACGTCCCACCGATACCTAATTTATTGAGAGTTTTTAGCATGAAGGACTGTGGAATTTTGTCAAAGGCCTTTTCTGCATCTATTGAGATAATCATGTGGTTTTTGTCTTTGGTTCCATTTATATGATGGATTATGTTGATTGATTTGCATATGTTGAACCAGCCTTGCATCCCAGGAATGAAGCCCACTTGATCATGGTGGATAAACTTTTTGATGTGCTGCTGGATTTGGTTTGCCAATATTTTATTGAGGATTTCTGCATCAATGTTCATCAAGGATATTTGTCTAAAATTCTCTTTTTTTGTTGTCTCTGCCAGGCTTTGGTATCAGGAAGATGTTGACCTCATAAAATGAGTTAGGGAGGATTCCCTCTTTTTCTATTGATTGGAATAGTCTCAGAAGGAATAATACCAGCTCCTCCTTGTACCGCTGGTAGAATTCGGCTGTTAATCTGTCTGGTGCTGGACTTTTTTTGGTTGGTAGGCTATTAATTATTGCCTCAATTTCAGAGCCCGTTATTGGTCTCTTTAGAGACTTTAACACCCCACTGTCAACATTAGACAGATCAACAAGACAGAAAGTTAACAAGGCTATCCAAGAATTGAACTCAGCTCTGCACCAAGCGGACCTAATAGACATCTACAGAACTCTCCACCCCAAATCAACAGAATATACATTCTTCTCAGTACCACATCGCACTTATTCCAAAATTGAACACATAGTTGGAAGTAAAGCTCTCCTCAGCAAATGTAAAAGAACAGAAATTATAACAAACTGTCTTTCAGACCACAGTGCAATCAAACTGGAACTCAGGATTAAGAAATTCACTCAAAACTACTCAACTATATGGAAAGTGAACAACCTGCTCCTGAATGACTACTGGGTACATAATGAAATGAAGGCAGAAATAAAGATGTTCTTTGAAACCAATGAGAACAAAGACACAACATACCAGAACGTCTGGGACACATTTAAAGCAGTGTGTAGAGGGAAATTTATAGCACTAAATGCCCACAAGAGAAAGTAGGAAAGATCTAAAATTGACACCCTAACAACCCAATTAAAAGAACTAGAGAAGCAAGAGCAAACACATTCAAAAGCTAGCAGAAGGCAAGAAATAACTAAGATCAGAGCAGAACCGAAGGAGATGGAGACACAAAACCCTTCAAAAAATCAATGAATCCAGGAGCTGGTTTTTTTTGAAAAGATCAGCAAAATTGATAGACCGCTAGCAAGACTAATAAAGAAGAAAAGAGAGAAGAATCAAATAGACACAAAAAAATGATAAAGGGGATATCACCACCGATCCCACAGAAATACAAACTACCATCAGAGAATATTATAAACACCTCTATGCAAATAAACTAGAAAATCTAGAAGAAATGGATAAATTCCTGGACACATACACCCTCCCAAAACATACTCATGTTTTCTAAGCCTGAACATCTTGAATATTCTAGTTTATGCTTAAATATTCTAGTTTATGCTTAAATATTCTAGTTTATGCTTAAATGATGCCCTGCTAAGAAGAAAAATTTGTGCTTCATTTTCCTCCCTTTGTCTGAAAACATAATGGGTGTATGTATACTAAACAAATTATTATGACTGCCCAGCTCATTGTCACCAGCTGGGATTCATTTGCTTCATGGGTAAGTGGTTTGCATCATGATATTTAATCATACCATTAACAGGAGTAGAAGATATGTTGATTTAAGCAAGTTTGAGATACACCAGAATTAATCATTCTATATTTGTGTTTCTGTTGGCTATGAAAAACTGTATTTTCTTTGGATGTCATTATATTTCTTAGCTCTTAAAGTCCAACTTTAATACTACATAAATTTGGCCATTTTGCCAACATTAGAATGCTCCATGCATCCACCATTCCCCTAGAATTATTTTTCTGATTTATATTTTGTTACAAATGCAGTTAGTAGAGGAACTTCTGAGTACTAGGGTCCACATTCTACTTTATGTTTGTATTTTCTATTTAGAATTTATCAGTGGAGACTTCTGGGCTTGTTGATAGAGCTAGTTCTATGATTATATTTCCACATCAAATGTACCTCTTGCTGCATTATTTTATCACTTATACAGATTTTTACTTATATTTTTAAAAGCACATTCAGTGCTGAATATGTACTAGGTGCTTTTCTAAGTACTAGACATATATTAACTTATATAATCCTGACAACAACCTTGTAAATTAGACAGTTATCATCTTCATTTTGCAGACAAGAAAATTGAGGCACAGAGAGGTTACATAACTTTTCTAAGATCACACAGCTAGGAGCAGAGCCAAGATTGAAACAAGGCTCTAGTGTATATCCACTTAACCATTGTGCTATGCTGTTCCCCACAATTCAATGTATAGGGTCCCACTAATCTGGTTCAGATTCCCAGTGTGATTCCAGAACTGAGGTCATGTGGAGGTGTAAGAGCGTCCACAGGGGAGAAACCTGGAGAGGGCAGAGGCACCTATAAGGTTCTAGAGCCGGCATATCAGCAGACTGGTGGGTCCACGGGCTGTGAGGGATTAACTGCATGATGAGCAATTCCAGTGCCCTGTGAAGTGACTTTCTCCAGCCTTGGGTCAACAGCTGCCAGTGAGCCAGAGCTCAGCGCCCTTTGTCATCTCACCAACAAACCAGTGGTAGACTCAGTTACATCCTTGTGGTAAACCTCAAACAATTATGCCTTTGCCCTCTAGCGTTATTTTTCTCCTTTTAAATATTGCCACATTTGGAGACAAGATAAAGATTGTCAGAAGAGGGGAAGATACATGAGCATCTGAATAATTCTGCTTACATCAATGAATGGCCAGGGCACCATCCACCCCTGGAGGCTTTCCCGGGAAGATTAATGATCCTCCAAAATCAAACGGAAACAAACCAAGGCCAAAGAGCAGTAAATCAAGCCCCAAATCATCACATACTCTGAAAGTTTAGCCTTGAATCTTACATCAAACAATATTCAGCATTGTGAAAAACATAAGAAAACTGGAGGTGGGGAGGTGGGGGAGGTTGTCAGCACCACATCATGAAAAGGGTTTTATTCACATCAAACTCGAATAAAATGGAAATGTCCACTGTGAAGAAGTTGAATGAAGAAATATGTATCAACGCTGTTGATAGCCAAGGATCTTTCATTTTGTGTTTTACAAAATTCTGTCAAAAATTGAATGAATTCTCATTCACACAGTCATTGTCTGAGAATGATTCTCCAGGAAATTGACTCTGAGATGGAAATTAATGTGTAGGAGGTTTACTAGGAGTGTTCTTGGGATAAACAACTGTAAAAGGGGAAGAAAAAAACAGCAGGATTGGGCAGAAGAGGAGAGGTTGAGTTCTCCTCAGGGAGTTCAGGAGCTGACTCCCCTTCAGAGTTCCTTCAGAGTTGGCCCTTCAGAGTTGTCCCAAATTGGAGCAGGCAATGGTGCCAGGTTTTATACTTCTCCATTGGCCAATTATTAGTTATGGTTTGCCCTGGAAAGATAGCCTGACCTGGGGGAGGTGACTCTCTCCAACGAAGGTCAACTCTAAATAGGGCTGAGGGCCATCTGCTGATAGTGCTCTCAACAGCAGAAGGAATAGGTTCTTCAGTTCTATGACAGTCCTGACCCGCTTCAGCTTTCAAAGGCTATGTATTTGGAGGGAAAACATTTTGTTTTTAACATAACTCTAAAGGGATAGGTCGTTATGTTATTTAGCTCCTCCCAATAACAAAATGGCATGATGAAGTTATAGATTAAAATCTAGTCCCCACTATGCAACTTAGGAGATGCCTCTTACTCTAACATGAAAACCCTTGTTCTGCTTCAGCACCTTAAAAGTAAGGCTTCCCTGAAAAGATTGTGTTCATTCTTGCCATTGCTATTAGCAAGCCAGGATCACTGTACTAAAGCCTGGGTGTGTCAAATGGGAAAATGAGGTCCATTTGTAAGCTCTAAGCGTGAAAAGGGAAAAAAAAATAGATGATTTGTTTTCTTTTCCAATTCCAATGCTGGAACCACAGTTGATGCCCAGTAATAAGTGGTTAACTAGGAATTAAAATAGCATGGCCCTACTGTCTTAAAATATGGAATCTCAAAGTGGATCTTTGAAAAAATTCTTTGACTCATTTATAAGAAGAGCCAAAAATGCTATACTTTATGGGGGAAATATGAGGATGGAGATAAATAATATACAGAAGAATGAGATTTAGAGACTTTTAAATCCCATTAGGATGTACAAATTATAAGACATAAAATTCATTTCCATCATGGGCCTCATGAATAGTTTTTGTTGACCTTTTCATCATGATGGATTTCTTAAAATCCACCAAAAAAGTTGAAATGTCAACAAACTAATATATTTTTATGCATATTCTGACTTTGAATGAGTCAACCTAACCTTGTTTTCTACTTGCTAAAGAATATTGTTGACCTATTATATTCTAAGGTTATTGTAACCCTCAGCCCCTAGTAGTCATTTCCACCCAGGAAAAAATTAGATTAAATAATTGTTCACTTTATTAGAACATATCAAGAAAACTCAGTGCTAAATTCAGAGGATAACAGTAACTCAGTTGTTCAAATTATCTTCAAGTTTTTTTAAAGAATCCAGAGGAATCTGAGGATGAAGCAGTCACTCAGCACTTTACTGAAAAAACTGGATGATATCTTTTCAGCAGTAAAACATTAATAAAAGTCCAAAGCACAGAATTACTCATTCCCCACTTCTGACTCATGAACATTTTCAGAAATAATCTTTCTTTAAATGTTTCTGCAATGGGAAATGTGAAGAGCAAAGATGTTTTGGCACAGTCTCACTTTTGTTTTGTTGAGTTATGAACCATGTTTAGTTTCGCACTTATGATATTGTACATTCCAGATGATATATTTGCACACATAACATTACTATATACATTAGAAAGAGACCTGCTATGACAGCTTCTATGATTTAAAAAGTCTCTACACGGCTATTCAAAGAAAATGTTTGATAGTAATCTATTACTTTTCCCCAGGAAAATAGTTAATGCCATCAGAGTAACATAAATTTCATATAATATGTATTGTAATTCCCTTTGATTTGGGAGCATGTGATTGCAGTTATACATAAAGAGAAGCTGATGTGAAGAAAATGTTTACATAGAGTTAATTTTACTTCTGGAAATGAAAAGGGAAAATGGATATCTAAATGTCAGTGATTTCAGGCCGTAAGTTCCTAATAACAGTAAAAGAGAGAAAACCGTCTGTGTCAGTTCAGCTTAAGGTATCCCTTTCTGGAAAACATTTCTAAGCCACTGTGGAATCTGAGGATGAAGCAGTAACAATGCTTCACTGAGGTCTGCCATGATTGCTCCCTGCTCTGAAGTTCAATGGAAACTTAGTGTCAATTCACTCACTAAGGCCTCAACTATATTCTGCCTTGTTTTTTTAAGCAGGGACTTTGGAGTCAGTCAGGGATCAGCTTGATTCTCATCTTGGTCTTCATCAATAAAATGGACATCAATCAGATCTTCCTCAAGGGACTATTACGAGGATTAATTAGCTAATATATGCAAAGTATTTATCACAGGGTCAGGAACACGTTAAGAGGCGTAAAACCAATAGATAGTATTACTATTTGACAGTTATATGTGTTATATATATGAAGAAATATTTAGGGGTGAAATGCCATGATGTCTGCAACCTATTTTCAAATATTTTTGGGAAAAATGTATGTCAACAGACATAGAGGGCACAAAATATTAACAACTACTGTGACTAACAATTAGGCAACTGCATTTAGTGCAGTTAGATGAAGAGTATATAGATGTTCGCTGTACCTTTTTTTTCAAATTTCCTATATGTTTAAAATATTTTTAAATACAGAGGTTATAGGAAAATGTAAATCAGATTGTACTTTTCCATGCTTAAGCATTTGAAATAGATTAATTTGTGCACATTCCCATTTTCACCATTTAAGCACATAAGCACACCACACTTCATGATGCACATAAAAGCTCATTGTCATAGTTTTGTCACAGATGGATGGTCCCCAGTCACCCTTTCCGTTTTAGTGATAATTTTCTGCTGTCGCCCTACCAGCTCTCCACTCTGACTCCATCCACCAGCCCTTAAAATCTGCTTCTGGCTGGGCGTGGTGGCTCATGCCTGTAATCCCAGCATTTTGGGAGGCCAAGGCAGGTGGATCACGAGGTCAGGAGATTGAGATCATCCTGGCTAACACAGTGAAACCCCGTCTCTACTGAAAAATACAAAAATTAGCCAGGTGTGGTGGTGAGAGCCTGTAGTCCTAGCTACTCAGGAAGCTGAGGCAGGAGAATGGTGTGAACCCAGGAGGCAGAGCTTTCAGTGAGCCAAGATTGCACCACCGCACTCTAGCCTGGGCAACAGAGCAAGACTCTGTCTCAAACAAAATTAAAATATAAAAAAATCTGCTTCTTACCTGTCTTCAGTTTTTATGACCCACTTACTTTCTCTTTCTGGCTTACCATTTCATGCTTATGTTAATTCCTTGATTTTTTAACTCAAAAATGCAATCAATTATACATATTTGTGGTAGAACATAAAATTCAGACTTTACTGAAGCGAAGGGAGAGAACAAGTAAAAGTCAATTTCCTTTTAACTTCACAGCCCCACTTATTAAAACAACCACTTTTAATCATCTAGTTTATTTTCTCAGATAGTTTTCTATCCATACTCAAAGATACATGTTTATTTCTATTTTGTTTTTTTAATTGTATTATATAATATTTTTTCTTATCTTATTACATTGGTTTGTATCTCTATAACAATGTAAATTAGCAAAAATAGCAAATATCTTCATTCTTGATTCTCTCTTTAAAATTATATTCTAAGACTTAAATTATACTTCTTTTGGTAGTTTTTGCCAAAATAAACTCTCATTAATGGGGCTACCCTAGCTTCTCAATAGGTAAGATAAATCAACCAATTAGAATTTAATTCCTGAAAGGCGGGAACTGTTTCTCGTACTTTGTATCTCCTTTTGGACTTAGCCATGCATGTGTGCCATTTGTACTTGTTGAGTGAAAGGACCAAATAAAATAAGTAGATTAATTTTACTACAGATTAGTTTTGGTATACTAGAAATGCATCATGATTATTCTACCAACATTACTGTTGGAGGCTGACAATTGAAATTGAACAGCTTCTAGACAAACATATCTCAAGCAGGTTTTGTAGTTTTAGGCCTGCTGTGACTAACAATTAGGCAACTGCATATAATAATTTGCCTAAATAAGGATGCCAAATGGAAAGCTGGAAAACTTGCTCTCTAAGTGTTTAACATCTCTTGTAAAATCTAATAAAACCTACTGTGAACTGCCCATTTCTGGGGCTTGAACTTAGGAGAGAGGAATATTAGCAGACTGATGAAAGTAGCATATCTTAAGAATAAGCCAGAATGCATTCATAATAATATCTACCCCCTGCAAAATTAGGAAAAGAGTGGGTTGACCAAATGAGCATAATATTCAGTCTGTCAAACAATGGATATCTGCTCTTCATCAAGAGAACACCAAACACACAGTCATTAAATCCCCTCTATTTTACAATAGGAAGATGACTGGATGAGGCTATTGAGGTTTTTTTCCCTTTAATCAGTCAACTCTCCAATATGTCTACAGATGAGTTCTCACCGCCTCATAACAGGTCTCCAGTTTTCATCAGATTGAATTTTAATCTAAGCTAAGATTGCATACAGTTTCATAGTTGAAAGCCAGAGTTTATATCAACCCATCACCTTATTAAAAACTAATTATTAGGGCCAATGCTGGATCAGAATAAATATTCCTCAGCCAATGGCTCCAATCAATTGATTAATTTTTCATAAATTAATTTATTCATTAATTTATTATTGATTTGTGATTTAACAAAAAACAATTTATTAATTTATTCATAAAAATGTATAATGCCTATTATGTACCAGTTCCTATGCTACCAGTGACAATAAATAATAGGTAAATTAGAGTCCCTTCTATCAAGAACTTTATAATCTCCACCTTCTCTCATGAGAAATTAACAAATTGTATTTCAGCATAATTTTGTGGTTTAGTTCATATTATTTATAGCAACTGTCACAATTAAAAGATATCAAGCAGCAACAAGTTTCTATACAGCTACTCATAGAAAAACTTTGATACTAATATATTACTTTTCAGTAATCTATTACTTTAACAGATTTGTCTGTTAAAATCCATTTTATCAAACCATGACAACACAAATCAGCCTTTCTAAAGGGCTTCTATCATATGCAGTTTGTTTTTCTGTCCTCCCAAAGGATAAACACTAAAAATTATTAAGAAGAATGCACTTAACAATATAACCTAACCAACCAGTAACCTCTTAGCTAATGATAGTACACACCACTCAGTGATTTATATGATGTTTAATGTAAAAAGTAAAATTTTCAAGAAAAGACCCCAGATTACTATGAATTATATCCGTTAACATATAATCCCAACAAATTAACAGAGGCTTTCTTCAAATTTTAAGATCAGTTGGAGATCTATATACACATTATTACCATAGTCTTCCCTGACAAATACTCAACTCTCATGCTGAGAACTAAGCATGACACAATAATATCTAAGACATCAAAAAGGTTGAAAGTCACTAGACTCAAGAAAATTCACATTTCATGCTTATATAATATGTTCATGGAGTTCTTCTGGAACAAAACTCCATGACCAGACTCAGGCAGTTTCACCGGTTTATTAACTACATTTTTTTTAGTAGCCAGTAAACCTGATGCTCATCAACAAAGCTGAAGTTTTTCAAAGCCAACATAGCCCTAGGATGCAATCAATAGAGTGTAACAGGACTTAAATTATAGCTAGACAGTATTTAATCAAATTATGTCAACATATGCCATCTTGTCTGTAGACTACTGTATCCAGTTCTGTACAAAAGTAAGCCAAATCCTTTCTTTTTTCCCTTACAGCATGCACTTTAGAATGTAAATTTACGCTTGTAACGTGTAATTAGAAGACTGTATCATTTTGTGGACTTAGACAAGAAAGTAAAATCCTTACTTCTCTGGCATTATCAGTACTTCCTTACATTTTATAAAGAACATAATTCCTTGACTTTATCCAATGAACTTCTAATTATGTTGTTCCATGATTAATTATGATTCCATGATAGCCATGATTCCATGGCTAGTATACAAGTTACAATTTTTAGTTTTTGTTTTTATGATTTTCCCTCTGATGATTCTTTTGTGACTTTTTAAATGATGCCTGCCAACATGTAAAAAGGGGGAATTTATAAGGAAAATATTATGGAGCCTGACTGATCATTTCTTGCTACTAAGCGTGCAATCCAAGTAGTTGGCACTCAGTGAAAGAGAGAAACTTTTAATGGGAGTCCAGATCCTAAAATTATACCATGACATCATAAAGTTAAACTGCTCCATGCATATTTACAAAAAAGAAGGGAGATAAATGTAAAAAAAGTTAGTTCTATTAAAAAAAAAACTTTATTAAATATAACCAAAGGGTTCTATTGTGGAGTGTCTAAATACAATACTTTATTTGTTACATTCAACTAGTTGAAACCCCTTCACTCTCCCAAATACCCAAAATGCTTTACTTGCTGCCCTCTGGTCTCCCCTTTATTTTCCTGGCAAACATTTCTCTCTCTCTCTGTCTCGATAGATAGATAGATAGATAGATAGATAGATAGAGATAGAGATATATAATATCTATAGATAAATATATAAAATCAGATATATTTTATAGATATATAAAATCAGTGTGTATATATGTGTGTATGGAATATATCATAATATATAATTATATATTACATATAATTATGTTTGCATATTAGGTATATTATATTATATAATAGCATTTATGTGTGTATGTACATTCATATATATGTATTTGCATACAAAGAGAGAGATTTCAAGAAATTAGCTTATGCAGTTGTGGAATCTGACAAGCTTGAAATCTGCAGGGCAGGCCAGCAGCCTGGATTTCTTCTTCTTCAGAGAAACCTCAGCTTTGCTCTTAAGATTGGATGAGGACCACCCAGATTAACAAAAAAATTTTCCTTTACTTAAAGTCAACTGATTGTACATTTACGAAATACCTTCAGAGCAACAATTAGATTAGGTGGGCACTACTGGGAACTACAGTCTAGCCAGGTTGACACGTAAAATTACTCATTTCACTCACCAATTATTGAGATTTCCCTCAAAGGTCACCAATGATGTCCTTGCTGCTAAATCCAGAGCTCCTTTATTGGAGATTATTATCTATTGCACCTGATAAGTTTCACCATCTCTCCCTTAAAAACCCTCCCTCACCATCACCAGAATCCTATTTTTTTTCCAAGTTTAAATTTAGTCCTTTTGAAGAAACATTATATTACTTGATAGCAATTTTAATGCTATAGGATTTTATAACATGTTAATTATTTTTAAAGTGACAATATGTGGATGAGATGTATGCTAAATTCATATTAATCAGGGTATCGGTGAGCTCAAAAATCTAGGTCCAAGCCCTGAATTTTGTAGATGAGGAAATAACCAGCCGGAACACTTCACTTTCCCATCTTTGGTAATAACAGTCTTCAGTAAAAGATATGACTTCCAAATATTATTACAATAAATGGCATTTTACACATAAGGAAAGGAAGAAAAAAGGGTGATAGAATTGAAAAAGAGAAAGGTTGTTTCAGACAAGGATCTTAACCTGTTAATCGACCATTATTATATCTTGATTCAAAACCTAAGTTATTCAGCAAATGGCACTGCAATAATTGGATATCCACATGAAAAACAGTGACGTTGGACTCTCACCTGATTTATGCCATATTTCACAAAATGTCACCTAAAATGGATCAAAGACCTACATGTAAAAGCAAAACTATAAAACTACTAGAATAAAACAGAAATAAATTTTTATAATATTAGATTAAATAATGTTTTCTTAAGTATAACACCAAAAGCACAAGTGACAATAGAAAATATAGATACATTTGACATTATCAAAATTTAAAACTTTTGTGCTTCAAAGGACATCATCAAAAAAGTAAAAAGATAATCCAAGGAATGAGAGAAAATATTTCCAAATCATATATCTTATCAGGGACTTATATCCAGAATATATAAAGAACTCTTATAACGCAACAATAAAAAGACAAATTACCCAATTTAAAAATGGGAAAAGGATTTGAATAGATATTTTTCCAAAGAAGACATTTGAAATGCCAATAAGCACATGAAAAGACGGTCAATATTATTGCTCATTGGGGAAATGCAAATTAAAACTACTTCAGCCCCACAAGGATAATTAAAATTAAAAAGACAATAACAAATGTTGATAAAGATGTGAAGAAATTGGAACCCTCACACATTGCTGATGGGATTGTAAGATGTTACAGCTGCTTTGGAAAACAGTGTCATAGTTTCTCAAAATAAACGTAATTACCTTATGACCTGACAATTCACTTCTAGGTATATACCTGGAAAGTTGAAAACATATGTCCACACAAAACTTAATACATAAATGTTCATGGCAGCATTATTTATAACAGCCAAAAAGTAGAAACAGCCCAAATGTCCAACTAAGGAATGGATAAACAAATCATAGTATAACCATACAGTGGAATATTATTCAGAGCAGAAAAAGCATGAAGTACTGATGGCTGCTACAACATGGATGAACTTTGAAAGCATTGTGCTAAGTGAAAGAAGCCAGTCACAAAGGGTCATATGTTGTATGATTCCAAATCTATGAATGGTCCAGAATAGAAAATTGATAGAGATAGGAAGTAGATTAATGGTTTCAAGGGCTGTAGGGAAAGGGAAATGGGGAGTGACTGTTAATAGGTGTGGGCTTTCTTTTTAGGGTGATGAAAAGGTTCTGAAATTAGATAGTGCTGATGATTATACAACTATGTAAATATACTAAAAACCACTGACTAGTTCATTCTAAAAGGTGGAATTTTATAGGTGTGAATTATGTCTCAATAAAGCTATTATCAAAAGACAACCTAAGTCATTTGCTACCATTTTTGTTCTTGTGGTGATTGTGTCTTTTCAATTATTAGATTTGCATATAAAACTACAATTGATACTCTTGGAAAACCACTGAAGTTTGTCAAATTCAAATACAAATAAAATAACCACAATACTTTGTTTTAAGAGGCAAATGATTGATTCTGGGTTTTAAGGCAAGAAAATGAGTTTTCCATTTGACAATGAATAGTGTTAAAATGTAGTGCTATTATTTAAATGGAATTACAACGTGTGAAATTTCAACCTTAATTTAACTTGAATATTTTCTTCTTTCTGCATCCTGTACTCAACAAGAAATGACCACCTGATACCAGATAGGATATCAGAAGTTTCTGTATGTTAGAGAGGAAGCTTATTTCCTTGAAATGAGCATAAGTTTAAAGCAATTGCATTGCCCTACAGGATTTTAATTCTACCAGATTATCTCAGTGTTTCTCAATCTATCTTTCATTATCACATCCTAAGAAATCTTTTTAGACTTTGTTTTCCTAATCATCTCTCTCCTCCACGAAATTTTAATACTACTGATATATTGCATATCTGTTTATATGCTCTATGTACATTATATCTATACTTTATCCATGAAAAAAAGAAAGCTCTTTTTACTCAAAACCAATTTTTTACTTCCTTTTAGTTGATATTGTCCCTGCTAAGAATGCATGATCTACTTTTAAAATTAGTGTGTGTATTTGAGTGGACATATTTTATTTTTCTTATTGTAAACAGAATTATTTCAGCAACTGAAATTCAACGGTTACAAATTTAAGTAGATAAAATGTAATTTTGATAAATTTAATATAACAATAATTAGAAAAAACAATATTTAAATAATTTTTAGAAATTCTAAGTATAGATAAAATATTTGGCAGCTTTCAAAATTATTTTTCTGAACATATTGACATTGAAATCTGCTTATAATGAGAAAAAAGCAATGTGCAAAACTATATCAAAAATATGAATTTTCTAAAAATGCATGTATATGTGAGTACAAATGGCTACAAAAATACTCATTAAAATGTTAGTAATGGTTACCTCTCAGTGCGAAGATGCTAGGCAATTTTCAATTTCAACTTTATACATGTCTATAGTTTCCTAGTTTTCTATAATGAGTTTGCATCACTATTATAGTTAGGGAAAAATGTTTACCAACAAAATATTTACTGAAATTAATTAATATCAGGGGAAATATAATGATACATATTTTATAATACATGAAGTAAGGTATTATGTAGCCTTTTGGGGAAAAGTTTTGTTTTTGTTTACATGCCATAAAGAAAGTACTCTATGTCCAGCCCATGGTCTTGCCAATATTTTTGATACTTTTTCAGCAAAAGCATTAATCCTTAAGAAATGACAAGTTGACTATGACCTAGGCTTGCAGCAGTTATCCTCTGTAGGATCATTTCTCATGTATTTCAAGGTTCCAGGGGAATCACTCAGGAAGCAAATGTTCGCTGAGTTTTTAAAGAGAGTGGATCCACTCAAAGTCATTATGCACTTTATTTCAACAAAGCCTATTTAAGTAATGACTCAGATTTGAATATAGCAACTTTTGGGGCTACTGAAGGAAAGATGCTTAAAATATCATTTGAATACACAGTTTGCAGAGTGCTCTTATTTGATGTTCACAACAATCCTGTGTGTCACTAACAGCACTCCTATTATTTATGATGAGTACACACTAGGAAAGTAAAAGAACTGGAAGTCCAATCCAAGTCTTGGAATCTAACTCCAAGTTTCAGTTTCTTTCTTTAGATCATTCTTCCTTGCTGAATGAAATTAGTGAGTATTTTAACACAAACAAAGCAACTGAAGCAATGAACCACGATTTACAACCTCATCAAGTAGGACTTACTATAGAGCAGGATTTAAATATACCCCAACTGTCTCCTACAACCTGTGGCCCCCTTAAACCCAACAGAAAGGGCCAGAAAGGGTGGTTCAGAGAGAAGTCTCCAGGTCCATGAGGAAGGCTCCATCCAGACCATTGCCACCGGTGTGCTGGGTTCTGCCTCAAAGCATGAGAGGTCCTCTCCTCTAGTACTCTCAGGACTTGAAGGAGGGGTAGGATGAGGTGATTGGTGAGGGAATGGGACTACAGAGTTTTAAGAGGCCACTCTCAGACTGAGCTCAGGGTTTTGCCTGTTGTAGAATCTCCATGTGGAAGCACTGAGGAGCATCAGAAAATGAGGAGCTTGGTAGGAAATGTCCTGCAGTGCACACTGCTTGACTGTTCTCGTCTAGGTCAGTTCCAGTCATCACCCCAGGCTTGAATACATTCAAGATCTTAAGATAGAAAAAAGATATACAAATATACTAGGGCTTAAATATACCAGTGCTTAACTATACCTATCATGCCACACATATACAATCAACTGATTTTTGACAAAAGCGCCAAGATAATTCAATGGAAAAGGATAAGGATAGTCTTTTAAACAAATGATGCTGGAACAACTAGATATCTATGTGGAATGAACTGAATCTCAACCTTTATCTCACACCATCCACTAAAATTAACTCAAAGTGGATCATAGTCCTAAATGTAAAAGCTAAAACTATAAAACATCTAGAAGAACTCCAGGAAAATATCTTTGCCATTTGGGGTAGGCAAAGATTTCTTAAGAAATAAGAAGTTTTATCCATAAAAGAAAAAAGAGATAATTATATTCCATCAAAATTAGGAAGCTTCTGCTTCTCAAAAGTCACCATTAAGAAAATGCAATGATAAACCAGTTGCTGAGAGAAAGCATTAGCAATACACATACCTCACCCTGGCCTTGTATCCAGAATATAAAAAGAACTCTTACAATCCATTAATAAGAAACAAACCAATGAGCAAAACATTGGAATAGCCGTTTCAAAAAGAAATTATACAAATGCTAAAGAGCTCGAAAATAAAAGACATTCAACATTATTGGTTATCAAGGGAATGAAAATTGCAACCACAATGAGAAACTTACTAGAATTGGTAAAAATTAAAATGACTGACGACACCAAATGTTGACGAGGATGTGGAGAAATGAACACTGGTACATTACCAATGGGTATGTAAAGTGGTACAACCACTTTGGAAAGTAATTTGGTAACTTCTTCTAAAGGTAGATGTTTATCTACTCTATGACTCAGCTACTTCTAGATGTTTAAGAGATATAAAACACATATCTACAAAAAGTAATGTACCTTGATGTATATAGCAGTTTTATCCAGAATAGCCTCACACTGGAAGCAAGTCAAATGTTGATCACAGTTGAGTAATAAATTGTAATACCTTCATATCATGAAATACTACTCAGTAATAAAAAGGAGCAAAGTACCAACACCACAACAACACAATGACTCTCAGAACCATTATGCTGAATGACAAAAAAAAAGAGTATACACTGTAATATGATTCCATTTATGAAAAGTTCTAAAACCTGCAAAACTTAACTATAATGATAGAAATCAGAACAGCGGTTTCCTAGGGCAGGGAGGGGGAGTAGGAGTGGAAGTTGTGCTTGAGTACAAAGAGGCAGAATGGAAGTATACTGGGTGACAGAAATATTCAACATCAGGATAGTGCAGAATATACACAAGGGTATATATTTGTTAAAGTTCATCATATGATATACCTTTAATCTGTGCATTTTATTGTAAGTAAATTATGCCTCAATAAGTTGATTAATAACAAATTTTAAAAATTCTTAAGTGCTTTCTAAAAAGAAAACTTGCATTACTCTGTAAGTCAAAAGCAACAAGAATATTCTTTCCATAAAAGCAACTGATTAAAGTGAACTTTTTTGGCCTGGGCACAAATCAGGGTTCAGGAATTCATCCAGTTAAGATCACTTGGGTTTAAATCATATCCATCCTTGTAAGACTACGGGATCTTATTCTATGAGTGTATCAGTTCCTTAAACAGAGGACAGCCAGTTATGGGTAAAAGATAGTTTGTGGGTAGTTTTACTGATATGGAGATAGGCTACAAATTTTGAGCTCTCAATTTATGATTGAAAATAATTTGATGTCAAGGTTTGTGTTTTGTCTAGATGATCATAGTAGATACTCAACAACTGTCATTGAATGAATGAATAATTGAATAAATGATAAGCAGATAATCATCCTTCTCTCACTATAAATATTTCATTAGATATGCACCAAAAATTATGTGTGATCTCAATATTTTTTGTTAAATACTGTATGTAAACATATAATAAAAATAAAATTTAAAAATCATTTGGGGGAGATTAGAAGGTAATATATACAACTTAAGAAGAAAAAGAAGAGGCAGCTTGTAAAAGAATACTTTCTCTCCTTTTTAAGTAACTGAAATTTAAATTTAAATAGTCGTATGTGGTGATTAGCTACTGTATAGGACAGTGCAACAGTCTAGCCCCTTGTTACTCAAAGCGTGATCCCTGGACCAGTAGCATCAGCATCACCTGAGAGCTTGTTAGAACTGTAGGGTGTCAGGGCCCACCCCAGACCTGCTGAGTTAGAACCTGTATTTAACGAGATCCCAGGTGACTTGTGTGTACATTAAAATGTTCATAGCATTTGTCTCTATCTAGAGGGATACAAGCCAAAAGGATATTGAAGTGAGACATGAAACAGGGGGCTATGTATTTGTGTGTGGTGGGGGAGTGGTGAAGTAGTGAGAAGAGGATTTTTTGAGTTTTTCCTTTACATGTCTGTATTGTTTGACTTTGATTCAACAAATATATATATATTTGTTATATATATAACAAATTGTTATATATATATTTCTATATATATGTATATATATGTAATATATAGAAATATATATATCACTTTTATAATTTACAAAACAGAAAAAATTTAAAATGATGGTGAAATTACTATACAGGTGTATGTTATTAAAATGTTTAGTGAAAAGGAACATATCAAGTAAACCAGAAGTAAAATATAGATTTGTGGTCAACGAGGAAAGTTTCTTGAAGGCAGGGTTGGTTACTCTCCACTTACCTCTCCTAGTTCCAGGCCATGCCTGCCATATTTCACAAAAAATTAACTGATTGCATGTCTCAACATTCTGTTGCCTGCCATAACTGCATCCAAGAGAGTGTTAATAAAACTCACCTTCTCTGAGCCAACAACCCACCCATTGCAGTTAATTTGTATCCAGCAAATGGAGATTGCCTACAGGTTTAACTGAAGTCCGTATTCTGTGTAAACTCTGTTAGGACATTTTTCACCTACAAAACATATTTTCTTTCCAGGGGTGCTAATACACAAGAAAAAAAAAATTCAGGGAAAAGTAATTTAAAAATTCAAGATTATTTTTGTTTGGGACAGAAGTTGAGAGAAAGAAATATTAAAACGTTATCAACATGACCCTCTTAAAAGTTCTCATCGAAAACATTACTAATTACACCAAAAAATAAAGAAATTCCCTCAGTTGTAAATTATATCATTGCCTTCAAACTTTTCTTGACTGATTGAAATAATTTTACACACACATAACTGAAATAAGTTTACCCTGACCCTAAGTTGCACACAAATATTTTCTATTTTATTGTCTTTTATTCTCTATATTCTATTCTATTTTTTTTTTTTTTTTTTTTTTCTAGAGAGGGAGTCTTGTTCTGCCGCCCAGGCTGGAGTACAGTGGTGTCATCTCAACTCACTGCAACCTCTACCTCCTGGGTTCAAGTGATTCTCCTGCTTCAGCCTCCTGAGTAGCTGGGATTAGAGGTGCACACCACCACACCTGGCTAATTTTTGTATTTTAATAGAGACAGGGTTTTACCATGTTGGCCAAGCTGGTCTCGAACTCCTGACCTCAGGTGATCCGCCCACCTCAGCCTCCCAAAGTGCTGGGATTACAGACGTGAGTCACTGCACCTAGCCTACTATTCTATTCTATTTCAATGTTTTGAAAATGCTTCAAAACTGATTTCATCACCTGTTAATAGGTCAAGACCTACAGTTCACAAAAACACGTTTAAGAGAGAAGGGAGGATGATTGATTAATTGATTCATTCACAGAAGAGAAAAGAAATGTAAGATACCCCAAAGAGAAGAAAAAAGAATGGAAAATATCAGAAGTGGAAGAAAGGATGAGAGGAAGAGAGATTCCAGTTGCTGTGATCTGTCTTGCCCCAGTCAATGCCTGCTAATTGTAATACGCACTCCCTTCTCCCTAAAACGCTTATCCAAATCCGTATGCTCAGGGCCTTCACCTCTTCTCAGCATTCCTGATTCTCTTATTCTGCCATCTATTTCTCTTTAATCATCTGAAAGCATGGTTTTTGCTCTAAGATCACTAAGTCCTTACAGTGGCCCTAATTGGCTTCTTCCATCTTGTTTCCTCTTTATTCTGCTGATGGTTCCGTTTGTTCTCTTTCCTTGCATGCCTAACTTCTAAAAATCTAACTCTGATTTCTTCTTCTCTCTTCCTCCTATTCGTGCCTCTCCCCTCTGACTGCCCACTATAAGATCAGTGTAAACCACAAGCTTGAGTTCAAAAATTCAATAATACAAGCACTACAGAGGGTGAGCTGCTCAAGTGAAAAACTACAAGGGCACAGGGACTCAAACTTTGAGAGCTCCCAGCCCCTAGAGAAAATCTCTGAAGACCACCAAGGTGGCTTGGCTTCCATTTTAAGGCACACTGACCTGGGACTTCTGCTGTCTGTGGTTTTGAAAAGAGCTGATATGATCCTATGAAACAACAGTGGATGCACGTAGTATCAAGAGAAAAGACAAATGATTGGAGAAGATTCTACCAACGACCTCACATGGAAGGAAGAAAGTTGTGAGGACACAGTGGGTAGACTGGAAGAGGAGTGTCCCAGGAGCAAGCCTAGTTAGCAGGCTGGATTGAGCTAGCCCTAAGACAATAAGGCTCTAAATTGCCTACAGCAACAGAAAGGAAGAAAGGAGAGAAGACACGTTTCCAAAGAACCTCAAGATAGTGTCTTGGTATCCCTAGCCTGGACCAGGTTTTTAAATCTTGCAAAGGCATAGAGATCCTGTTAAATCTGTTCTGAAGGTAACCCTGACCCATTCTCAATAGCTCTTGCAAACTCAGAGCAGGCAGATGAAAATTAATTTACTCAAAAGGGGGAAAGCATAGGAGGGTTTTTGGTGATGCAGAACTGGAGCCTGGTTCACATTCAACCAGGAACAGCTTGCCAGCCTTGGCTGTTAGTCCATTTTTTTTCATCCCGAGACAGGAAATTACATAAGGCCTAAAACATGCTCCCCAACAATGCCATGACTGACTGCAGCTGTTCTGATAGAACTTCCTGTATCCAGGCTCATTCCATTAGGATTTGTGTGTTGCCACCACATGTTTCTTGAGCACCTACTCTGTGCAAGGTGTTGTTATGTTCTGCTTTATGTGTGGACAGGGGTCAAGTAGAGGATATGCTGGACCTGAGCTGACATAGAAATGTGGTCTGCTTTGACCTCTGGCCAAGTTCCCCAAGCACTCTCTATGCCTAGGTCAATTCTCTTATCTCCTCAGACCCTAGGAGGACTCCTTATACCCAACCCTACCTACACCTCAGAAATAAAGGGCTGTCCTGATCTCTTTGTCCTGAGCTCTGCTACCTCTTGCCTTGATCTTGCGCTGCAAGACTGTTAACAGATGCATTTTCTTAACAAAGAGAGAGAGGCGGGGGAAAGGAAAAGAAAGGGGGAAAAAAACCTGATAAAACATGAAGAAAGACACAGAACTTTCTTATTTCCCAAAGTGGGAAACTTTTAATGCCTGGCAGAGGAAGTATTGTTGCAAATGTTACCCGGCACTAAACCAGATTAATTTTCCATTCAAGAAGAAAAGTAAGCAACTTGGGCTGACGGAGGCAAATTGCAGGGCCCTATTATTTAGCACGTTTGAAATGAAAGCCAATACTGCTATTGAATTGCTGGCGGAGGAGCTTTCTCTTCCTCTTGCTAACGCCCGCCCACAGGTTGCCTAGCAACCAAATTACATTGCGGAGAACACTCCCCAGCAATAACTGACCCTGAATTTTAATTTTTGTGCTGATGCATAAGTGGGATAAATAAATAAATAAATAAATGCAATTACCCTGAAAGAGTATTGATTTTGACTCATCAGCAGCACGTGCGGATTATAGTATGGCAAATAGAGCAATGCAAAAAATTGGTAAAACCTCTATTTTGGAAGATTTTCTTTAAAAAATATTTAAAAATCTAGGTAGTCTGGTTGAAAAAAATTAATAAAATGGTTGTATGAAGGTAAGAATGGAAAGTAAACTTAACCCAAAAAATCCTAAATTCTACAATAATATGAAGAATAAAATGGTACTTTTTATCATCCCTTAATTGAAATAGCTTTTCAAAAATGACACTAATTGCAGTGCGCATAAATGGCTCTTAGACAGCCACATAGAAGCCCTAGCATTACCCTTCCTGCTTACATGTAGTAGAAATAATAATTTACACACAAAGTAGAAAAAAAAAAGGGCAGGTTGAGCTTGAGGTTTCACATCGACATGCAGTTGCTGCTTTGTGTTTTGAATAAATCAGTTTAAATCAAAGGTGATGTAAGTAAACCCTTACAGTTCTTATTGTCATTTATTCACAACTTTTGAAAGCATGCCCTCATGTAGTTATTTAAGTGTTCTAATTCACCTTGGACTAGCAATGATCATTTTTACCATTTTTGAAAATCACCTTTCTAGTCTGTTCTGAAGATGAAAGGGAAATGCAGTACAGTATGCATCTTTTCATTTAATATGCAGTAACTTTTTTGCATAGAAACTGAAATTCTTACCTAGAAACATTCATTTAGGTACTTACTAAAACAAATAAAGCTAGGGCTTAGGGTTCAAGTCCTGGCTTCCCGCACTTATCAGCTATGGGACCCACTTAGTGTCTGGTCTTATTTCCACATCAGTCAAAGGGGATACCATTAACAATCATCTCATTGGGCAGTTCTGGGGTCTAAGTGAGATCACCCAGCACAACGCTGCTGTATAGTAAGTCCTCAATTTCAGCCATTATGGAAAGCACAGTAAACTACACTATGCACTACAGTGCATAGCATTATGAGTGTTATGTTAACGGGTACTGTTATGAGTGCGGTGGAGGCTGTGACATGCTGCTCTGATCCCCCTTCAGGAATGAAGGGACTATTCTCCCAGATGATGGGACTGCTGCCCCAAATGGAGTTCAGCTGTGAACTCTCTTTGGAGACTGCCTCATCCAAGAGCATGTGTTCTTTTGGGGCAGCCTGAAATCAATGACAAGTCCATCTGGAGATATAAAGGTCTGGCCCCTTTGCTCCAATCTAGGACAGCTGAGAGGGCCATCCCAATTCCAGAGTTCCCCTATGGGGTTGGGTAAGGCCTACATCACAGTTCAGCCTCTCCCTCTGTCTAACCCTTCTTCCTCTCTTCCTTTTGGCAGATGTTGATTTCAAGGGCGGTCCTTCATAAACATCCTCCATGCCAGTCTGTATCTCAGAGTCTGCCTCCTGGTGAACCAGTCTGCAACAATGAGCCATCACAAATATGTTTAAGAGGAATTTTAGTGATCGTGGTATAATTGTATGTGAAAAGAGGAGGACACCAAATTCAATATGTGGGATGATCCCAACTGGGACAAATTATATTGATGTGAAATGTGTGTGACTGAAAAACCAAAAAGTACACCAAGATTAAGTGTTCCTTTTGGGTAGGAAGATTCGAGATTATTTTTATTTTCTTTATACTTTTTTGTGCTTTCCAATTTTACTACAAGCAACAAATTACTTTTTCTATGTGTGGGGTTACATCTCCCAAGGGCTGAGCCCCATTCTCTACTTTACTTCCCTGAAGTACTTCAGCTTTTAGATACACATGAGGCAGAATGGGTCAATCTAGAACACTCCTCCCCACCATAACCAGTCAGCCAACTCGCAAGTTTCCAATGGCTGGGACCTGTGTAGTCCTCAAGCTTTAGCTAAGGAAGCCTTTCTTCAGAAAAAAAGTTTACTTAGTATGTAAAGCATCTAAAATCAGGACTTGAGAGAAGCCAAGACTGGGAATAGGTGGGGGAAGGAGAGAAAAGATGGAAGCCTCTGCCCCATGGCCAAGTCTCTGAGAGGTCACTTTGAAAGCCCTGAAGGAGAATTAAGATTTTTTAAATGCCACAGGGCCCTCACCTTCCATTTTGATAATGTGAATCGAAGGGCAAGACATAAACCCTGACTTCAATCTAGTTGGAAAAAACAGCAGTAAGAAACAAGAGACAATTAGAGAGTAGTAAATTTTTGTCACTGTAAATAAGTGCAGTAGGAATCCAGAAAAAGGTGACATGCTTACCGGCTGGAATAATTTTAAAAGGCATCTTGAAAGAAGTGGGTCTTAGCTCTGTAGAAGGATGAGTGAAATGCAGCAAAGCAGAAGGCAAAAGAGAAGTCATCCGGGGTGAGGGCTGTGGCCAAAGCCAGAAGGGAGGTGGGTATTGGATCTTTCGGTACATGAAATAGTGAACTTCTTCCTTATGGAAGATAGGGATGGACTTGGAAAATGAGAAAGTAAGATTGAGTCTACATGGTGGATGAGGTTTTTGGAGAGAAACAAACCTTTGGAGTTCAGGCCTCCTGTTTAGGCAAAAGGGGGCCCCTGAGAGTTCTCGACAAGCTGAAGATAGTCTATGAAATAGCTTTGTCTGACCTCAATATATAAGATAAGGGAGAACTAGTTGGAAGGCACCCAACTTCCAGTGACTGGAAGAAGCTGTGGCCCTTCTCACAGTGCCATGGCCCTACCTGGGGTGGGTTCTGGCAGAAGCTGACATTGAACTTGAGGGCAATGACACTGTTTTTCTGATGCTGATGAAAACCAGCCGCATCACATACAAAAACTGCATCCTTTCCTCCTGGAAAGTTTTCTTTATTACTGTTATGTTTCTTATCCTGTGGTGCTCCACTGACAACTATCCCACTTCAGAAGAGCAACAAAAGCAGGAACAAGCGAGGGGAAAGCCAGACACCAGGGTGAGCAATTATCTCTGGGGCCCCTCCCTGGCTTCTGCAGCACTGAGCAAACAAGATGTTTAACAATTCTGCCTGGAGTGATCTGGAAGAACCCCAGAACATCCCTCATTTTATGGCACCCAACAAACGAGTGAGTAGGGAGATAATAGGTATAAAATCACATGTGGATCTTTCGATCCCATGCAGAATTCAGTTCATTCGATTAGAATGAACCAACACTTACTGATGGCTCACCACATGCTAGTTTGCATGCATCTCATGTAATTCTCAGCACTCTATGAGGTAGGTATTTGTACCCCCATTTTTCAGAAAACTGGCATTTCATAGACAATCATCTCTATTTACCAAAATAATGGAATATTTTATCAGAATTTTTATTTTAAAATGAGTAATTCCTTCTCTTTACCTCAGTATATTTAAAGTTTAGACAATAAGTTTAGACAATAGGGCTTGACTATAGTTAATTGTAGAACAGCTGTTCAATAACTGGGCACTTTTTCCACGCATGGCACTAAACTATGAGCTCTGAGGCAGAATGCAAAGCCTGACAAACATAATCACTGACCCCAAATTGCTCACTCTGGAGTTAGGTGGACACCAAATGCACACAACAACATTGGATAGCAGTCTAAGAAGGTATGATAGGACTCAGTGAAATTGCATTGAGAAGCAACCTGTCAAGTTCCAAACCATCAGGTATTTCTTGAACTCTAAACATCCAAAACAGGTACGCCATTTTGGCTACATTTCTGCCAGTTATCTTTCCAATCAGTCAAAACCTTTTGAATTTTCCTTTTTATTTCTTCCCGTTTCATTTTCCCTTCCATTGACCTTGGTCAGGCCTTTCTCACCTCTTGCCTGGATTTGCTCTACAACCTCTGGGCTGGTATCCCAGCAAAGATGGCTGGTTCTTCCAGTCCAGCTCTTTAGCCCTGCCAGACTCAACTTGGTGAAATACTACCTGCATGATGGCACTCCTGTGCTCCCAATCCTTCTATGGCTCCCACCTTGTGTAGAGTGATGTCTAATCACCTTAGATTGACATTCGAGTCCTATTAATATTTTTAATTCATCTGGAGTTACCTATTCTCTGTTTCCCCAGCATGCTGTACCCATTACTGTCTCCTTGGCTCAGTCCCACTTGTGCCTCCTATCATGTTAAAGTTAAGCATCACCTCCTGTATTGAACTCACTCCAGTCTCAGTATTTCATCAGCTTTTCCTCACATACCTCCTTGGACTATGTTCTATGCACTTAGTATCTATCCAACTCACCAGCAAGCAGTTTAGGGCCAGTGATTGTCTCTGACAGGCTTTGCTTTCTTCCCCAGAGCCCTTTGTTTAGTTTACATAAAGTGCCTGGTTATTTAATAGCTATTGAACAAAACTCTGTAGAGTCGAACTTTATTGTCTAAAGGTAACACAAACTTGCCCTTTACATTTCCTAATTTTCGTATTTGATTCTGCAACATCCTTATTGCATGAGTTCTGGGATTTTGCCATCTCTGGGTAACTCAATTACAACCTGCAACTCTTAAAGTCTACAGCTCACACTCTGACAGTAATGTCCAATGGAATGTCCTATATTTCTATCTGTGCTGTCCAGTTTAGTGACACCTGGCCACATGTGGCCATTGGGCACTTGAATTGTGTCTAGTGCAACTGAAGTTTTAATTTTATTTAATTGTCATTAGTTTAAATAGCCACAGGTGGCTAGTGACAATTGTACCGGACAGTGCAGGTCTAAGTATTTATGAATAAAAAAAGAAAAGAAGATAAGACAGTATCAACCCTAGAGTCTTTCAATAGCCACTCTAAACTGTAAATAATCCACAAAAGTATTGAGCTGTGAAGTCACAAGTTTCCATGGCCTTCTCATCCATATGACATACAATTTCAGCCAGGTGTATATCTACTGGCTGCCTGTTGACCAAACATTCCTATTTTTATTACATCATCTAAAATTCCAAAAGGCCAGCTCAGGTGATTACACAGGCAGACAGAATAAAATTCTCCCACACAGCAACCCCTAATAACTAGAGGTGGTCTCATGAAACCAGCTCGTACTTGAGGGTCCCGTTTGAAGAATCCTGCCAAGACCTCTGCTTTTATCTTTATGTATGTGATTTCCTATTTTAGCTTCAAATAAGTATTTTATGAAAAATAATACATAATATGTGTTAATGAAGGGCAGCCATGGCAAAGATTCACAAGTTCACCCATAATCCCTGCCTCAGACAAACATTCCCATCCTCACCAAGCTATCCCAGTCAATATGTTGACAGGTTGGCTAATGTCAACTTCAGCCCTTAACAAAAATAACAGATAACAATTATTGAATGTTTATAATTGTTGGAAGCAATCAATATGTATTATGCTATTTATTGCATTCAACAACCCTTTGAGGCAGCATTTACTATCAATCTCATTTTGCAGGTGAGGAATTGAGGCACAAACGGTTTATAGGATGTGCCCAGGTTAATGAAGCTAGCACTTGCAGGATTGCACCCAGGCATTGTAACTCCAGTGCTTGTACTCTCAACCACTCTGCTATTTTCTTACTGAACTCCGCCTGAGGTATTTATATTAATTCATCCATTCATTTTAAACTCAGTATGTAATGAGCACTAGCTTCTTGTGTGTAGCAGGCACGGTGCTAGCTATGGTGTGAACAGGCAATGAGTTCCCTTGTGCAGCTATAGCCTAGGACCCTGAGAACTCAATCATGTTGATGGATCATCACCACTGGGTTTGCTCCGAGGATCTTATCATCTACATGATAGGAAAAGATCACTAAGGAAAAAAGATCTTTAGGCACCAATAAGGACACATGTCAGGTGAGTGTTAGGAATATATTTCTCAGAATATCAGGTTTAGGGCTGAGCCTTAAAGACTCGAATGAATGATTCAAACTTTAAATGAATTAAACCCCTAATAGAATAAAGAGGCAAGCCCAGGGCAATTTCAAGCCTATCCAGCAAAACCCCAGCTTCCCTCAAGGGGCAACCCTTCCTGCTTCCTAAGTGGAGTGCATGGGATGTTCCTTCTCTTAGGAATATCCTTTCCCACTTCTCCACCTGGCTAACTCCTTCTTAGACACCATTTAGGACTTTGCTACTTGAAGTGTGGACCTTGGACCAGTAGCACTGTCATTACTTGGGAGCTTGTTAAAAATGCAGAATCTCAGACTCCACCCCAATCCTGCTGAATCAGAACCTGCATTTTAACAAGATGCGCAAGTGCTTTTTGCATCCATTACAGTCCGAGATGCATCAAAGTAAGACGTAGCTCAGATATTATCACTTATTTGAACCCCTGGCTTCGGCGAGGTTCTTCTCCAGGGAGTGCCCACAGTGCCCTGGTCTTGGGCCCACCACAGCACTCACCACACTGAAATGTGTTTGTTGGTTCTCTGTCTCCTACCTGGATGGGCAGCAAAGGTGTCTTATTTCTCTTGGCTTCTCCACTGCCTATAACAATACTGAGTAAACATCAGTTGAAGGAATGAATGAGTGGCTCTGAAGAAAGGTGAAAGCACTCTGGAAAGTTAACATGATGTTGCTAGGAGCCCATCTGGAACCTAATACTTGGCATTTCTGTCTCCCAGTTGCTTCAGCTGCTCCCTGCATACATGAACGATTTCTCTAAATGCACCTTTCTTCAGCCTTCAGGCCTGAGCCAGAGTTTAGGGTTCTCTGACTCTTCTGCTTTTAAGCCACCTCATTACGGAACCCGGTAGGAAAACCCCAGCAAACAAGGGCGGGCCCTCTGCTGCTTGGCACAGCCACCTCAACAAAAGCTGGGCACTTCCTGTAAGGCCCAGCCCTGGGCCTGGCATCCCATCCTGCAGGGGGATCGCCCCTCTCCCTGCTTCTGCTCACCACCTCTGGCACTTTCCCCTGGTTGCTTGGGTTTCTGCAGGAGCTGGGAGCATGCCTTGCAGCGGGGGCAGCTGCAGAACCTCAGATTTAACAAATGCTGGGCCGGCCTCAAAGTTAACTTCAGTTCAGTTTTCAAAGATCCTGCAGACAGCAGAAGGAGACCAGCCTGCTTCTTGTTTCTTGTCAAAGAGCGATGTTCCCTAATTAGCCTCTCATGCTGACTTGGGGGAGCATCTCTATTCGTAGAGAATACAGAAAACTAGTTTTACCCCTTAATAGTGTCTTTCTTTCTTTTGTAAATAGTTTTTTAATAAGCATTTTGGTAGCTACATGAGGTTGGGTAATGCCCAAGGCTTTACCAACCGCATTGTGATATTTTTTTCACTTGTAACATATGTGACCACAGATGCTGCCACAGGCATCACGTGCCCCCTCACTGTAGCTGGAAAGTGACACGCCTCCCATCTCCCTCTGACCACTGGGCTTTGCCTTTTCCCTCTCCTGTCTAAATTACTGAGCTGTCAGATCTAAAAGGACTGTAAAGAATAGAGATGCCATTGCCCCCTTATTTTAAAAAATTAGTAAAACAAATTGCTTTAAGTTTTCTAAACTTTTCAAAGCATTTTTAATGAATGCTTTAAAAATTTGGAAAAGCCAGAAAAGCATAAATTACCCATAATGCTACAATACAGAGAAAAAATCACTCAACATCTCGGTAAATTTCTCACTAAACTTCATGTATCCACAGCTGTAGAATAATGCATTTGGACAAAACATGACTAGCGATGGGGCTGTCCTCTACCTTCCAGCCCCCACTGATACTTCAGGAACTTGGTAATAATACAAACCTACACTTTATGCAGTTTGGAGTTTTATCCCTACTTGTAAGATTATGAGTGGGTTTATTGTACTTCTATAGTTGAGCTGAAACTACGGCAGTCCCCTCTCACCTGCACTTCACTTTCCAAGGTTTTAGTTATTCACAGTCAACTGCAGTCTGGAAATAGTAAATGAAAAATTCTAAAAATAAACTATTCATGAGTTTAAAATCGTGCAATATTCTAAGGAGCTTGATGAACTCCCACACTGTCCCACTAGGTCCTCCTGAGATGTGAACTATCCTTTTGTTCAGAGTATCCATGATGTATATCACTTAGTAGTTGTTGTGGTTGTCAGTTTGAAAAAACAGAGAATATATAGGATTCAGTACTATCTGAAGTTTCAGGCATCCAGTGGGGGGTCTTGGAAGGCATCCCCTGCAGATAAGAGGGGACTACTGTGCATGCAACTTTGTATACTTTCTTCTTTTTTTTGCTTAAAGGAATACCAAAGGAATTCACTCATGTTAACACTTTTTTCCCCATTTTCTAATTTGTCAATGAGTTTAAATGAGGTGATAAAATTGTTGCAAGCTGGGAGGTAATTAATCTGTTGTAATAAGATTTAAATAAAATAATATATATTCAACGTGCTTAGCTTGGGGCCTGGCATATAGTAAACCCTTCATAAATGGTAGCTATGACCATAGATTATTACTAAAATCTCATTTTAATGCCAGCATAATATTTCATTCTAAGTAGCATATTTAACCGCCCACGCTTTTATTGTTCTCAGCTTGTTTCCAATTCTCACCATTAAAAATTGTAGCACTGCAATGGATACATCTGAGTATAACTTTTTGTTTCCTTTATAAAATTATTTTTTCTTTAAAATAGATGACTCTTCGAAGGATGTAAACATTTTAAAGGTTTTTTTGTTATATATTGACAAATAACTTCCCAGTGTTAATAACAGTATTAATAACTGGAAGAAAATTTGGTACTATTTTTGTTCTGGTACTATTTTGTTCTGTATATTCTGGAGGATAACTTCCTAGTTATTTGTCAATGTATAATAAAAATTGTATCAAATTTCTGGCCAACCATGAACGGGATTGCGCATCTTTCTGCATCCTCACCAGTAGTCAATTTTCTTTTTAAATCTACGAACGTAACAGGTGAAAATTTGATTTTGTAGTTCTTTGAATTTGTATTTCTTGAAATTACCAATAAAGTAAAAATATCTTCATTAACCATCTGTATTGAATTCTCTCTCCATGATCCTTACAGTAAGATATTTTATCAGTCAAATACCCTAATGGATGGGATTTTCTTTTGTGTGTGGTATTTCTCATATCAAAACCAGTCAAAAACATAATCACTTCCTACACACAACTGGAAAGGCTACTGGTAAGACTATTTGGGATTTTGTCAGAGATGCCTTTAGATTTAATTATACAGCTACTAAATATTATATTTGACAAAGATTCACTCTATGTGTCCACACAGTGGTTCTTAACCACAGATTCTGTCCAGGATGGGTGAGAAAGAAAGGGGTGGGAACAACCAGAGCCCAGGTTGCAGATGTAACCCACAGCCCATCTGACCTGTGCTCTGCCCTAAGCGAGCCTCTGAGCCCAGGCCATGCAAACAGAAACTCAGGACTCAGAGGGACACCCACCTCTCCCAGCTAGCATCTGGTCACAAAGTGAGTAGCAGAGCTAGGATTCAACCTTGGACCTCGTGGGCCCCAAAGTGGATGCTCTTGGCCACCAAACCACACAAGGTCCCTAAAAACAGGGTCTCTGAACATGAGAATATCGAAGTTTATATTCTGAGAGCCTCAATAAGATTTTTATGAGGAAGACATCTTACTAATTTTTATCCTCAAAGTAAAATCACTGTCTCCAGGAAGGAAATGCATTTCCTTGTGAACACTTGCCTGGGTCCTTTACTTCTAAGAGAGAAACTGAGGTCAGGTGTCATCCTGGCTCCCAGAGAGGCATTTATTCTTACCGTGACTCAATTTCCTCCCCTAAAAAAGGGAAAACATTCCAATCTCACTCAGAAAGATGGTGAAGATGCCGGGCTTTGTTGGTCCTTGCATGGGGAAAATGACTATGGAATATCAGATCCTGAGGACTGTTTTGTAGAGATTATATAGCATCTGTCATTCACACAATGCCTGCTGATTAATAATGATTGAAATTATTGTGAAAGTAATTTGCAAGTACAAAAAAGGATCTGCATAAATCTTGCCAAGAGTTCTGAATACTAATCCCAGTAAAGTTTAAACCAAGAGAGCAGACATTTTTCCCACCAGTCCATCAACCCTCACAAGTGGCAGGTCACTCACTAACAGAAACGACACTCCACCATTTAACAATGACTTGATTTCTTTTAGGGGCTGATCTAATTTCTGGAGGATATTGCTCCGCGACGCCATGTTAATTCATTTGATTGGTTTAATGCATCTCTCCCTTCCAGTATGGAAAGCCATAAAAATACTCATCTTTCTGAGCTACAGAAATTGGTTTTTCTAGTTTACAGTCTGTAAAAGTACTCAATGCTGTTTGTCAGAAAGGAATTGAGACTACATGCTTCTGTCTCTGAATCCTAACCAAGGGGTACATAAAGTGTGCCATGATAGACCCCAATGATTCACATGGTGCTGCTTTAAATTTTCAAGCTGGATTTAAACTTGGGAACCAATTTTACTGGTTGAGATGTCCAAAACAGGTTTGCTTCGGCAGAGCAAGCTGAAGTTAGCTGCTTTGCCTGAATTAAACAAATGCTGGCAGTGCTATCAGGACCCTGGCATGGCCAGATGGCAATTACCACACCTTGCCAGTTACCAATCAGCGTTCAACAGCTGGGCTCGACCAAACAACAACTGTCCTTGACCCTGGCTTCTGATCATCTGTTGGCTATAAATAGAAGTGGGGTGTCATGAAAAGAGAGCAAAGTACTTGATGCTAGCAATTCAGGAAATCCATCTGAAAAACAACATAGCCAGCTCAATGTATTGAGCTAGTTTCAGGATGACTTAAGAATGGAAAGACATAAAGTCTAAGAATAAGAGATTATTCCAACATTGAGATGCTACAGCAAAAAAACAATGTGTGCTTTTACTAAATGAAGGTTAGACTATTTCCAGATTTTGTATGTAGTCATATTGAAGCCACAAAGTATCAGCATTTGAAGTCTCCTGGGTTTGACAGATAACAACTGTTAGAGTTTGTTTAAGAAAATAGGAAAGCATATCCAAAATCTAGTGTCTTACTTTTCCTGTACCAAAAAATATGCAGGCAAAAACAAATGCAGTAGCCGACAATTCTGCTTCATGTAATGTCACTTAACCTATTTATTAGACATCATATTAGAGCTAAAAACTGAGAGATGAGTGTTTTATTGACTACATCTGATCCGGGTAGTCCTAAAATAAAGCACTGGGAAGAGAATCTCTATGTGTTATGCGGCTACATATTCACATAATCCAAAGACAAAAGACAGAGGGTAGGAAAGAAGCAGACAATGACATTTTTAGAAACAAAACTGAAATTACCTTAGATCTGCTGGATGAGATGGAAACCACACATTCAGGAGAAAATGCAAACACAACCCAGCAAGAAAGGAAAGAGCAACAAGGTGGAATCCAAAAAACAAAAGAAAAGAGCTGAGTTTAAGCTCCAGAAAGATCTAAATTAAACTGCCCTTGTCCTTTTGCAGGGCCTTGCTTTTAAAGGTTAAGGCACAAACACAGGCAGGCCGTGCAGCCTCCTCTCTGTGTCCCCTCTCGCCCTAGACAGCTGGGGATGTCTTTCATGCCTGACAACTGGGGTGGGAGAGTGTGTGGACAGAACCAGCAACTGTGGGCTTGGCGGGACTCCACGAAGCCAAGGGCCAGCCAGCAGGGCAAGCCTGATAGTGCATAGCTTCTTCTTCTTCCTCATCTATAATACAATGGGTCTAACTTTTTTTAACTGCCCAACAGTTCATCTTGCCTAGAGAGAGCCGATTTATCAAGACAGGGAAACTGCAATGGAGAAAGAGTAATTCATGCATGGCTCACTGTGCAGGAGACTGAAGTTTTATTATTACTCAAATCAGTCTCTCAGAGCATTTGGGGATCAGAGTTTTTAAGGATAATTTGGGGTGCAGGGGCTCAGGAAGTGGGGAGTGCTGACTGGTCAGGTTGGAGATGGAATCATAGGGGGTTGAAGTGAATATTTCTTGCTGTCTTCAGTTCCTGGGTGGGATCAAAGAACTGGTTGAGCCAGATTACGGGTCTGGGTGGTATCAGCTGGTGCATGAAGTACAGAGTCTACAAAATATCTCGAGCACTAATCTTAACTTTTACAATAGTGATGGTATTCCCAGGAGCAATTTGAGGAGGTTCAGACTCTCGCAGTCAGAGTTTGCATCATCCCTAAACCATAATTTCTCATCTTGTAGCTAATCTGTTAGTCCTACAAAGGCAGACTGGTTCCAGGCAAAGGGCTATTATTAAGTTTGTTTCAGAGTTAGACTATAAACAACTACATTTCTTTCTAAGGTTAGTTTTCCCTATGCCCAGGAATGAACAAGGAATGTTTAAAGGTTAAAAGGAAGATGGAGTCGGTTAGGTCTGATCTCTTTCACTGTCATAATCTCCTCAGTTATAATTTTTGCAAAGGCAGTTTCACTTTGTGCTCAGAGGACCTTCTTTCAAAGTCAAAAACGGTTCTTGGTGTACAAGCAGTTAGACTTTCAGTGACCTGAGCGGTCAAAAGACTGAAAGCTACTAGGGATCAGTAGGGCTTTTAAATATAATTTATATTTGGTTCCTTATCACACCATCTATATAGATTTGGGAACAAGTCGTAGAAAGTCTGTTAAATTTTTGAAATAACTGAAACAAGTTATTTTTTCAGCCGACAGATGGATTGGAGGTCATGTGATCTGGCTTTGGTGCTGACCGCTGGAGGATGTTTGTGGTGATGGAAATTTGAAATTCCTGTGGTGGCGCTTTCCCTGATTTCAGGAGCAATGATGTCTTTTTTTTTGAAATGTGCCTCTGTGGTGGGATTTGACAAAGAATTAGTTTGGTTCTGGTTGTTTTCCATTACTCATCAAACTAATGTCAATCCAAATTTAGAGGACCCCCTTTTCCTTTCCCTCACAAAATCTTTCTTTTCTACAAAGTCCTGTACATATTGGCCCCAGGTCTTGGGTCATTGTTCACTCACTGAGAATCTAAGGAAACAAATATTGTCTTAGCAATGAAGGTAATTCTCTCACAATCTCGTACTTGAAAAGCAAACCGAGAAACTGTGATAAACAGCAACTGGCAGAGTTCTCCGTTTCAGAAGAATTCCCGTAACTGTGCAAATGTCTCCCAGAAGGTAGGCTTGTAACTTTCTAGGGGACTGTGGCTAGCTCTCCCACTCTGGGATAGGCCTCCTGATAAGGCTGATTTTCCACAATTCAGGTTCTCTGAGGAGTGCCCACCCAAATCCATTGCCAAACATTTTTTACTTTGTAGACTATTCTAATTGGTAATAAAAACTGACAGGTTTATCAAAGAGAAACATAAGTATGTTGGCATTGAAAAGAAACTTGGGAAGCCCACTCCTCAAATTTTATACACCAGTGAATAAGAATGAGTGAATAAGATCGTGACAGGGATGTAGGGTACAGGGCCTAAACCCATTGCTGGGTGAGGGGGTGGGAGGCATTGGGCCAAATCACATTGGCTGAAGGACCCAGGGGAGCCCCAGGAGCGTGGGTGATTGTTGGGTTTGCAGTTGGGGCATGTCACCCTTACCAATTTTATAGGAGCAAAGGAAGTAAAGTTTTCACAAAGGACCTCATCAGAAGGAAAAAATTCATAAAGCACAAACAAATATGCATGTGGAGAAGGGGAGACACTCTTCAGCTGATGGGAAGTCAGAGCAGGAGGAAGGCTGTGAGGAGGAACTTCCAAGGTTCTCTATCACCTCCCTTGTCAAACTTCTCCTTTGCTCTCTCACGTCCTCTCCTGGACAGAAAGACCAACAATGGAACTAGTGACGGCGAACGTCAGTGTGTGCAAAGGGCGAGGCTGGTGGGAATCTCGGCACTCCTACCCACTGTCTGGCTGTGGGTTTTGGGAAAAGATACCTCTCTCTGTGATCCTTAGTTTCCTGACCTGTAAGTGTCAGTAATAATATGAACTGTCTGGGCCATGGAAGGATTACAGGAACAAATATTTTGCTCCTGTGGGTCAAAGTCTTCAGTTGAACAATTTGTCCCTGCCTTATAGGATCAATGGATCCTTGTGTGTTGAGAGCAGTGGTGAATTTGCCTGGAAACTAATAATCTTAAGCTTAAGCTTCAGGGCATGCTTCACTTGCATAGGCTCCTTCCATGGTTCAGAGTATCCTGCAGGGATATGAAAAAGCCAGCAGCCAGTGGAGTGCCGCAGCATGGAGTGCCACCGCAGCCTGGGTCACCCTCTCTGTGCCTTGGGGTAGTCCTGAGGCTACCAGAACTAATTCCACTTTCAGCTGCTTCCAGAAACTACTTGTCCCTTAGGAACTATTTGAGCGAGCTGCTCTGTGCGGAGGAGGAGGTATGCAAGTTTTAAAAAATGGTAACTGCTATTACTGTTGAAAAGCTGTTTACAGTACTTGGGTCAGTACACGGTAACTAGTAGATGAAAAGAATAACGTAGAACTCTAAATACTCTCGGGGGTGAATTCTATCCTGTCTGGCTGTTCCTTCTCTTACTAAAACTATTTTTATTGAACTTCTCATTGTGTTCTTTTATTCCAGATATAATAGGTAAAAATAGTGGATTTGCTGGCTTAGTGTTAAAAATAAAACACAAAACATTAGTTATCCTGATCACTAGATCCCACAGACTACTTTCTGGGTAACAAGAAACTGAGAAAGGAGTTGAGTGGGCAGAATAAAGAGATGAAGAGAACAAATCAAGCCAAGAACATTTACAATGGAGCTCAGCCAAAGTTCATCTCTTCCAAACATCTGCCAACCTCTTTTCCCAGCTGAACGAAGACTTCACACTTTCACCTCCAATTGCTGGAAAAATTGTGAGAGGATGTCCATCCCTATTTATTAGAACTTGACTAGGTGGCTTCCATTATTATCACCAGGGCCTTGGGTCCAGCTCCACTGAGTGCCTTACAGAAATTATGAAATATGCCACTCTGCTACTATTGTGATTCCAAATGTGATGAGAATATTTGAAAAGCATTAACATCTTGCCCTGTAAGAAGGAGACAGTGGCAAGGAAAATTAAACTTGAGAGGCAGCAGGCAATTTCCAACTGTCATTATCCAAAATAATCCAGCAGTTTGGCATATACTACAAAGGTTTGTACTCGGAAAATGGGGGGGAAACAATATGTTAAAGCAATAATATTTACTGCCACAAAAGAAAAATCTAATTGGACAAACTGAAAAAAAGTTTGTTTCTAATGCTTTTAAATCTTACATAGGTCAGGTTATCCTACTCCATCTTGTGGCTCTGCCATCTAGAATCCGTAGCCTGCAAGACCGTCTCCTAAGAGAATAGAATGATGCGGAATACACTCCAGCTACCATCTTAGTACTTGTTGTTTCTGCTCACTTTTTGCTGGCCATCAACAGTCACATGGCCACAACTAACTGCAAGGAAGGCTGGGAAATACAGAGGAGGACACAGATGCGTGGTGGTCACCTACTGCCTTTAGAACACACTGAAATAACTAGGGACAAGATGATTGACAACTGCTCATTTATTGGTTCTTTCAATGAGTTTTGTTTTTTGTTTTTGTTTTTGTTTTGTTGTTGTTGTTGTTTTTTGAGTATGTATTTTGTGTCAGACCCTCTCCTAGTCACCAGGGACTTAGCACAATGTCCCAGAACACAAAGGACATGGTTCTGACCATTGTGAAGCTTTCAGCCTAATGGGGGAGAAAGACATCAAACACATACTTATGCCATTAATTGACATCATGCAGAGTGTTAAATTGGAAGCAAACATTTTTATGCACTGTGGATGATGGCCATTTGTCCACACTCTTCCAGGAAATTTTGCTTTTAAGTGGTGTGTGCTATTTTCAGACTGTAGGTTCCGTTCCTACTAAATTTCTGTTTCTATTGTCTCCTTAATTATAAGAGAGAAACTAAAGCACAGCATAGAAACAGAAAGCCATCTCACCTGAACTGTGCCAATGGCATCCTCCCTGGCTTTGCCACTTCCCTCACACTCCATCCCTTACAGCCTATTCGCCACACTGCAGTGAGAATTATCTTTGTAAACGGGAAATCGGGGCATGTTATCTGAGCAAATCCCTGCAATTACTCTCCATTTTACTCAGTAAAAATCCAAAGTCGTCCCAATGGGGCTCTGCCAGACTCACATTATCCAGCTCTCGCTGCTCCTTAGACCTCATCATGCTCCCTGCCTCGCTCGCTCATTCTGCCTCTGCCACCTACATCTCCATGCTGCTTTTCAAATGCACCACTCACATGCCTGCCGAGGGGCCTTTGTACTTGCTAATCGCTTGCCCAGAACTCTTTTTCTCCAGATATCCATATGGTTCATTTCTTCCCTTCCTGAAAGTCTCAGCTGAAATAAATGTCGCCCTATTAAAGAGGTTTTTAAGATGCATATTCCCCCTTTGAAAGAGTCCCCTCTTCTCTACCCTTGTCACTCCCTTAGTTTTTTCTTTCAAGCTACTGGTACTTCCCTCAAATTCTGATTCTGACATGTTTCCTCCCTCTTTCCCTCCCTTTTTTCTTTCTTTCTTCCTTTTCTCTCTCTCTCTCTGTTTATAATAGCTTTATATTTATATAACTCATCTATCATAAAAGTCACCCATTTTAAGAGTACACAGTTCAATGGTATGTTATTATATTCACAGTTGTGCAGACATCACCACAATCAATTATAGAACATTTTTGTCCCCTCAGAAAGAAACCCTGTCCCCTATAGCTATTACTCTCAAATTCACTCCAGCCTTAAGCTCAGGCCTAAGCTACTACTAATCTACACTATGTCTCTATATATGTCTCCATATATTTGTTTATTCTGTACATCTCATACACGTGAAATCATATAATAGATGGCCTTTTGTGACTGGTTCCTTTCACTTAGCATAACGTTTTCAAGGTTCATCCACATAGTAGCATGTATCTGTACTTCATTCTTTTTCATGCATGAATGATATTCCATGGTATGGATATATCACATTTTGTTTATTCATCAATTGATGGACATTTGGGTTGTTTCCGTCTTTTGGCTATTATAGATAATATTGCTATAAATATTTATGTACAAGCTTTTGTGTGGACATGTTTTCATTTCTTTTGGGTATATACCTAGGAGAATTGCTGTGCCAAATGTAACTAGGTTTAATCACTTGAGGAACTGCCAAACTGTTTTCTAAAGTGGCTTCACCAGTTTGTATTCACACTAGTAATGTCTGATTACTAATATCTGTTTAACATTTTTTCCAGCTTTTTCACATCCTAGTCAACACTCGTTATCTGACTTTTAAATTACAAATATCCTGGTGGGAGTGAAGTGGCATATCATTGTGATTTCAATTTGCATTTCCCTGATAGCTAATGATACTGAACCTCTTTTCGTGTGCTTACTTGTACATCTTTCTTGAAGAAATGCCTATTCAGATCTGTTGCTCGTTTTTAATTGGATTTTTCTTAGTCAGTTGCAAGAGTTCTTTACGTATTCTAGATTTAAGTTCCTTATCAGATATACGATTTGTAAATATTTCCCTCCATTCTTTGGGGGTGTCTTTTCACTCTCTTGAGGTTCTTGAAGGCCCACAAGTTTTTCACTTTAGTGAAGTACATTTTAAGTATATTTTCTTTTGCTGCTTGTGCTTTTAATGTTATATCAAGGAATCCATTGCCAAATTCAAGGTCAAGAAGATTTACCCCTGGGTTTTCTTCTAAAAGTTTTATGTTTTGGCTCTCACATGTAAGCCTTTGATCCATTTTGAGTCAATTTTCATATGTAGTGAGAGGTAAAGATCCAAATCCATTCACTTGCAATGGCTATCCAGGTGACCTGTAAGTTTATACCTGTAAGTATCATACTATAGTATGATAGTATAGTATGCCATGTAGTATGATAGTATGCCAGTATCATACTATCTCGATTACTGTTGCTTGGTAGTAAGTTTTAAAATCAGAAAGTGTAGGCCAGGCATGATGGCTCACACCTGTAATCCCAGCTCTTTGGGAGGTCAAGGCAGGTGGATCACTTGAGGTCAGGAGTTCAAGACCAGCCTGGCCAACATGGTGAAACTCTGTCTCTACTAAAAATATAAAAATTAACTGGGCATGATGGCACATGCCTGTAATCCCAGCTACTCAGGAGGTTAAGGCAGGAAAATCGCTTGATCCCGGGAGGTGGAGGTTGCAGTGAGCCAAGATCGCACCATTGCACTCCAGCCTGGGCGACAGAGCAGGACTCCATCTCAAAATCAAATTAAATCAAATCAGAAAGTCAACTTTGTTCGTGTTTTTCAAGATTATTTTATTTATTTGGGGGTCCCTTGCAATTCCATATACATTTTAGGATTGTCTTATAAATGATGACAAGGGAGCCAGTTGGGATTCTGATAGGGATTGAGTCTGTAGATCGGTTTAGGGAGTGTTGCCATCTTGACAATGAATCTTCTGATTCATGAACATGGAACACCTTTTTATTTATCTAGCCCTTTGTTAATTTCTTTCAACAATATTATGCGGTTTTTGGAATACATATTTTATAATTCTTTTGTTAAATTTATTCCTAAGTATTTTATTCTATTTGATGCTATTATAAATACAATTTTTTTTATTTTTTCATATTGTTCATTGCAAGTATATAAAAATATACTGAGTTTTGTATATTGATCTTGTATCTTGCAAACTTGTTGAACAACTTATTTGTTCAAATGGTGTTTTAGTGGATTCTTTAGAATTTTCTACATACAAAATTAAGTCATCTCAAACTTTTTTTTTCAATATGATGCCTTTTACTTCATTTTCTTACTGCTGTCATTCTTGACCTTTCTTATCCCACTTTATTTTTCTTAGTCTTTACCATTATCAATTATATTGGCTATTTATCTGTCTATAACTGCTCTTACAACTAAGTAAGCTCCCCGAACACTGGTGCTTTCTCCACTCTGTTCACTGTCTTCTCAGGTTCTAGAACAAAGTCTGGCACATAATTACTGCTCCAAAAATATTTAGGTTCTTTGTTAGCTTTCAGCATGAATCCTTCAGCTCTACCTGGAGTTGAGGCCAGAGCTCAGTCAGAGCAGTTCAGGGCATTAGGGCCACTGCCCTAGGATATGCACATTTTCAGAAATCAGTTCAAAGCATTGTTACTAACAAACAACAAAGGACAGCAACAAAACTTCTTTCCAACTGTAATTACTCACAGCAAGTCAGCTTGCATCTGAGGCTTTAAAATGGAAGTCTACAAAATCCCTTATTGTTTCTTTGACCTTAAAAAGACTATATGTTTTGCCATCACCTGACAATCTAGGGCAGAGGGACCCCTTGTGGCCACAAAGTAACGGCAGGAGCTAAGAGGTCTTTGGAGTTTTTTTTTTTTTTTTTGAGACAGCGTCTCACTATATTGCCCAGGTTGGCCTTGAACTCCTGAACTGAAAGGATCCTCCTACCTCAGTCTCCCAAGTAGCTGGAATTACAGGTGCACACCACAGCACCCAGCTACGGCCACTACACTGGACAGAATCCATCTGCACAAAGACCTGTCCACATGCCATCCCACCATCTTTCCTGCCAACCAACCTCTTCTTGGCCAGTGTTTCTGTTGTTTCACCTGAATCATCCTTGTCACTCTAACAAAAGACCATTAATCAAAGCAATAGGGAGGGACAGGAGAGGCTTTCTGTGAAGCTAAAAATTAGTAAGGAAGAACTAGTCTGGAACAAAGAGTGAGTGGTTTGGGCTCCGTGTCACAAAGTAAGACCTTCAGAATCCAGGCAGGTAGCCAGTGGCACCCAGCAGATCAGCTATTGGTAAATCTGCAGGCTTCTCTCACCCACCCAACTCAGGGAAACTGAGGGGAAGGGCATCATAGGTATTCTTTGGCTGTATCCTCATTATGAAAAGAAATGAATCATTATACGAAACAAAACAAAGTCAAAATTATTATGCAAAGTATGGAGGAGATTATCAGACATTTAGGGTGTGGTAAAGAATTGTTCTCACAAGAAGTCATCCTGGGTTTTCATTTGACCCAGAGCAAGTTCAGGAAAATTAAGTGCAATTTCCGTGCCAAATATAAGAAAAAAGAAAGAGAAATCCAAAGTACTCTTAAAGAAACATAAGAAAACAAGAATTGATTGAGTACAGGTAAGGCCTTTTAGTTTTTGCATGTTGTGAGGTTTTATCTATTTTAGAGATGCCTTGGGAATAGAATTATAGAATAAAATGCTGGGATCTTGAAAACTTTTAATTGAAAATATCTGATGAGCTATCATGTCTAAAATATCAAGCTCAAATTTTATGATTAAGAGACCTAAAATAATAGCTAATGCATATAACGCTTACTATGTGCCAGGTATTGTTCATTCAGCAATTCTTCCATCAACCCTCAGAGGCAGGTAGTATTATTAATCCCATTTTTCAGATGAGGAAGTTGAAGCAAGTGACGTTATAAGCAAGTTTTCCAAGGCCCCACAGCTAGTCTGTGAAAGCCTAGATTTGCAGGCAGGTTATCTAATCCCAGGGTCCAAGCTACCACTGAAATTTATCACCTATGTCGTTACAGTTTATGATGAGTATTCTACCCAATCTAAAAAGTGTTAGGCAACTATATCCATGTTCAGATAGAAAAGTTTCAACCAAACAAATGTTTCAGTTTATGGGCTGCTGAGAATTTATCCACAAGACATACTTTTACATAGGTCAAGATGTATGGACCAAATATGTTTACTATAGGATTTTTTTTCTTTTCAGTAGTAGCCAAGATCTCAAGATGGCCTAAGTATCTACTAATAAAGAATTGGTTAAGTAAATTGTGGTCTATTTATAAAAATGGAGTATTCTGTAGTCATTGCAAAGAACAAGCAAGATTGGTCTATGGTGATGTCAAAGCTTTGGAAGATTCAAGGAAATTTATTTTTATGAATAATTAAAATGTGCATATATTTTTCTGAAGTAATATAGAAAAATATAACTGTGGTTAATATTAAGGGTTAAGATAAGAGAGAAAACATGACAACGTGAATATACTTAACTCTACTGAATGGTACACTTAAAAATGGTCCAGATGGTAAATTTTATATGTATTTTACTACAATAAATAATAAAAGATAAAGGAGAAGAGACATTTACTTCTCATTTCTCACCTTTCTACTGTATTTTGTATATGTATATTTTACTTTTGTTTTCACAAATATTCAATAAAAATAAACAAAATGCATAAAACAAAGTTGTGAGGGGTCAGGCTACATTATAGTAATTTATTTGCATCTAGCTGTATTTTTATTATTGTCCATCTGAAGAGCTTTAAGAGTCAACAGAATTAAATTTATGTGTGATTTCTAGTGACTTTTGGTCAAATGAAAGCTTCTAAATAAATAGCCTAGCTCCCTAAAAACTTCACATCCTATTAGAGAATAGAATTTTATTTAATGCGGACTGTGTATAAACATCAGATTTAGCACCCACCTGGCATATTTTCTTGGAATTTATTTCAGATTATTTTGTTTTAAAGAACAGGTAGTTCCTCTGTAATTTCAGACTGTCCTTCTGAGAACACATTATCCTGGTGTCCTCTCTCTTCTTGACCACGCAATTTCTTTATAACCTTTTATGGCTTTTGTTTGTGTCTCTGCTTACGCCTTCCAAAAGTGAGCCAGAATATAAAAATACACAGAAAGTATGCCAAACATTATGAATTATATGTTTTGAGGTTAAAGATAAAGCACAGGCAAGTATCTAAGAGAGAACATTACCATTTATTAGTTTTCCTTTGATCATCCTTATCTTTATATGAAAATTTTGACTAAGCCCAAATCTATAAGACTTCATCCCTGCCTTACAGGTTATAAGATCCCATGGATAAAGGTATTTCGACTTCTGGAAGGGACTATGATCAGATTTCCCTATAGTCTATAGGGGCCAGGCAGGTAAGTAAACAATGACATTGGTTAGGTGAGGAATGGAAACCTGGGGAGAGTATGTCCCATCCAAAGAGAATGGATGGCTCTCAACTCCAGTCCATGGTTGCCCTATAGGACCCAATGTGGCAAGAACATCTCTTCCAATTTTTCAAAAGAAGCTGGAAATCTAGATTTTTATGTCAATGATTCCAATTATTTAATGTTGGCAATTAATTCAAAAAATTTGAAAGCACTGTGGCGCCAAGAAAAGCATGTCTCTTGGCTGAACTGAGATGTGACTTCAAATGGAATCCAACTCTTAATTTTACAGAAGAGGTGGCCAAACCCAGAGGGAAGTGAAGTTACTCACTAAGGTCCCAGGGCTGGTTTGGGGGAGGAACTGGGACCAGATACCATTCCCCTTGCAGCCCCATCCTCTTTCCTCAGCTCTTTAGTCCATCTAATGAAGCAGCAGACTAATTTAAGACAAGCATATGACGAGCCTCTCATTCCCACACACATGTCAGTAAGCCTTCAACCTGATGGGCTGGACCTTAACCACAAATAGAAGACCCAGCTGATGAACTACACCCACGCTCCACTTAATTCCGGCTGGATCCCAGCTCTTGACCTTTTTTTGGGTGGATATGGGAAAGGAAAGGAAAAGTTGGAAATTTTACCCTCAGTCTGTGGGAGGAATGGGAAATTTTGCACTTTCTGGTAGTAATTTTTTAAAACCACTAATTATAAATGTGGCATTGCTTGGTAAGATCTTTTGCTCGGCTTCCCGGAAAACAGATACAGGGCCTCCATCCCTGGCTCCACGGCTACTTTACAGTAAGAGGCTTTGCCAGGAACTTGTGTTTCTCATGTAGTGAGAGGGAATGAACCTGTTGGCTAAGAGCATGAACTCTGGAGCCAGATGGCCTGGGTTCAAATCCACACTCTGAAATTTATCAGCCACGTGTTCTTGGGCAAAGCATGAGACTTTGCTGTGCCTCTGTCTCCTCATCTGTAAAATGGGAACAAAGTCAGCACCTCTCTTACAAGATTGCTGTGAGAATTAAATGGATTAATACATGCAAAAAAGGACTCAGCACCATTTATGTCAGCTGCACCTTGGAATCCTCTAGCGGGGAGCTTTCCGAAAATATGGATGCTTGGGTCCCACTTCCAGAGATTCTGGTTTAACTGGTCTGAAGTATATCCTGGACATCAGAGTTTTAAAAATATTGGCAGGTGATTCCAATGTGCAGACAAGGCTGAGAGCATTGAATATAAATGCTTATTAAATAAATGATGGTCCTCTGAGTGACTGAATTTTAAAGAAATTCAGATGCTCTCTTCTGCACGTAAGCACTCATTCTGTAACTTCTTTATGACATTTTCTTTGTGGTCATCTTTCAGTGGCATTTAGCATGGAAGGCCAAAAGATCCTGGGCAAATTTTCAAAGAAGATCAAATGCTTCTGGAAACCTCCTCACCTCTTTTCTCACCTCTGCCCCTGGCTTCAGGAAATTCAGGTGGCCCCTAGAGACTGATTCAACTGGGTAATGAAAGACAAATGGTAAGAATTCCATAAGGCGCACAGGTATTTGTAAATCCAAATAACTTTTAATTAGTGGAATAAGCCTGAGGTGTGTTTGCATGGGAGTATCTAGTGGAGAATTGAGAGGTACATTTTCTCCACCTGCCTGATTCTTGCCAATTCCAATGACCCAAGTCAATAGGTGAACTGGGGTTGCCAATGTGGCTCCCCAGCATCAAAAGACAGTACCTCTGAAATTAATCTCATCTGAGATGCTGGCAGATTGAGTACAAAATATTGCTGATATAGTGAGTAGTTATCAATTGAGTGTGTCACATCCTATATGCTCTCAAATTAAAATGGAATCCTTTTGACTTCCATCTCTCACAGAAGGCTCGCTGTCTGTAAGCCTCGTAAGTCACCTGTCCCAACATCTTCAGTTTTGTTAGTGATCAGAATCTCTAACGCCCCTGGAGTGAGGGCGGGGAGATGGCAGATGGTAAAGGCAAATAAGATAGAAGATTTGCCCTGAAACAGGAAATTGAGGAGAAGGCTTTTAAACCAACTGAAACCTTGATGAGGGGGTGGTAGCATCTGTGGTTTGAAGCACAGATTACCCAAGTTCCTTTGTTAGTGTATCTGGCATTTTTTCGTAAGCCTCCATGTTTCCCCTCAGCTTGGTATCTTATTCGTAAGCATGCTACTGAACACATCAGTTCTCATGACAGGAATTAGAATCAAAAGGCTTCCTTGGTGATTCTGGAATTTGTCACCAGAAAAAGAAGAAAGTGCAGTGACCAAAGGTAGTCGTTGCACACCTGCAACCTGAAGCATCATGGAAGCTCTTGTACTCCAGCCACCAGGCTGTGGGGTTCGCCCTGAGAGGCCTGGGCCACCAGCTACAACTATTCCCTTTCTGCCCTGAGCTGTCAGGATTTCTGTGATTCCACTTGTATGAGCTATCTATAATAAACTCACAGAAGCATAGAATACAATAGTGGTTTCCAGGGGTTGAGGATTGGGGAAGTGGAGAGTTGTTGTTCAATGGGTGTAAAATTTTAGTTCTGCTCGATGATTAAGTTCTAGGGATCTATTGTACAACATAGTGCCTATAATTTACAATACAGTATGAGACACTTCAAATTTTGATAAGAGGGAAGATCTCATGTTAAATGTTCTTAACACACACACACACACACACACACCCCAAAAACAAATGGACACAAGGGAACTTTGGGAGGTAATGGATGTGACTATTATTTTGATCACAGTGGTGGTGTCACAGGTTTTTGCATATGTCCAAACTCATCAATTGTGCATATTGTGTATCTGTAGTTCTTTGTATACCACTTATACTTCAGTAAAGCTATTAAAAATATTTCTGGCATGGTAGAAAAAAATAACAATAACCATAATTATAGCTACTACTTGCACAGGGCTAACTATCCTAAGCCCTAAGTGATCTCCATTAACTAGCAGATCCAATCCTCTCAACAACCCTATGAGGTAAGTAGCTTCATTTTCCAAATGAGGACACTGAGACATGGAGAAGTTAAGTGACACGCCCAAAGTCACACAGCTAGAAAATGACAGAGCTTGGAATTGGGCAGCCAGTTCAGTTCTGGCTGCACTGCCTTCCCAGAAAGTGCCTAGTCGGGCACAACAAACCTTTTGTTAGATTATATGGTCAGGGGCTCTGTTTCAAAAGCTCCCTTTTTTAAATAAACCCCCAATAAGCACCACCCTTCTGCCACCTCCCTCTCAATTCTTCCTCAAGTCAGAACATCTAAGCTACTTCCCAGGAGGTCTCTCAATTGCCCTCATCCTACACTGTCTTCTTCTACTCATAGTTCCTCTTTCTTCAACGTTTCAGAGAAACAGGGTTCTCCTATATCCCAAGATGAATTTTAAATCACTCTTCCCATCAGTGCTCCTTGGAGAAGCAACATCTCCCAACATCTGTATATTCCCTTTCGCTCTGTCCTTTTCTGGTGCCCACAAAACTGCAGGCATCTCACGGGCTCAGGGCCAGGCTATCTAAGTTTGAATCCTGGACCTAGACTTTCGCATTGTGTGATTTTAAGCAAGTCACTTAATCACTCTGTGTCATCTGTAACTTGGGAATAGTAAGAATACCCGTTCAGTGGAATTGCTATGAAGATTTAACAAGTTAATGCAATTAAAGGCTTAGGATGGCGCCAGGCCCACAGTAAATGTTCTAAATGCCACTGTTATGATTTGTATCTGCTCTACTTGAATACATGTCAATTGGCCCCATTGCCCCATTGCTCTGTGAAGTTACTCCCCCACTTTCTTCTTTGATCTCAGTGACCAAGTCACTCTCCAACACAAAATCCTTCAATGGCTCCCCGTTGTTTACTCAATAAGATGAGATCACATTAGCTTGGGCTTTAAGGCCTGCCTCTTCCTATATGTGGATTGCTTCCTCCCTCCTTTTGTGCCTGACCAATCCCTACCCACCCTTCAAGGCCCAGGTTCCATGATATCTCATACAAAAAAACCTTCTATGATCACCCCCTCAGAAATCCCTGCCTCCTTTTTGGAGCCCATACTTCTGCCCTGCATGGTTCCACCTCACTGTCCTCCGCATCTCAAGAACAGCCATCTATTACGTGCTTCTTTCCTTGTCTAGCATCCACTAACTGTCTTCTTTGCCCCCTAGCGCTACTTCTACAGCCAGACTGTATTGAGTGTTCAGTAGGTGCTAAGTGCTGAGGTACATGCATCATCTCAGCCAATTCCCATGAAAATGATGAGAATATCCACATTTTACATATGAACAAGCTTCATAATTTACCCAAAGTCACACAGTTAGTAAATGGTAGAGCCCAGACTTGAATCCAGGTCTGGCTGACTGCAGAGCTTGTACCTTAGCCACCCAATAAGATGAGATTTACACAACTGTAGATAAGATGCTACACAGCTGCTTCACTGACTTTGTATCTTCCTCAGCCCTAATTAAAAAGTGTGCTGCTGAGCACTTCAGCAGCTACTTAGGAACAATAATAATGACAACACTGAAAATAATAACAGCTAATTTGAGTGCTTACTATGTGCCAGGTACCTTTCAAAGCACTTTACTTCTATTAACAAATGCAATCCTCACAGCAAGCATCTGAGGTAGGTAAATTATTATTCCTACTTTGTAGATGAGGCACAGAAGGGTTAAGTAACTTGCTCAGGGTCACACGCTACAAGTGGCAGAGCTGTGGTGCAAACTCAGGAAGTCTAACCTCAGAGTCCATGCTTGTAACTGTCATGCTGTCTCCCAGCATGTCTATTTTGAATGAATAAATGAATGAATGAATTTAAAGGGAAGGATAAAGAAAAAGAATCACATCATTGGAGATGGGGATTTAATGAATTTGTACTTGGTAGACACCCCTTAAACCAGATAACAGGAACTGAACTGTGACACTCAGCCACATGTCCTCTTCTGCGGATGGGCAGGTCAGAAGATAAGGGCAAGGTACCAGGGAACCTGGAAGGGAGCAAGAGCAATCCAGGCAGGATCTGGAGGCACCTCCCTGCTGCCTCCATCCACAATGCCATGGAGACTTACTGAAGTGACCCTGGGCTCTTTCTTGGCTGCTCCAGTGTGAAAATCCAGATAGGCCTGCACACCTGCTGCCCAGCTCGGCCTCTGTGTCAGGAACACCAGCCCAGGGTACCATGGAGAATCTTGTGAGCATGGGCTAGTGTGCCCACATAGGCAAGTGTCCATGTAACCTCCAGGAACCTGCCCAAGGCATTTGCAGTCAGAATGACCACTTGGCATGGAGGGGCTAGCTAAACGCTTCTCTTGGGCTTCATTCAGGAATGGAGCAAATCTGCACATGGAGAGATTGAAGGAATAAACAAAAGCCCCTGCTTTCCTATCCCAGTGCTGATTCTGGATTCTTTAACTCAAACAAATACTCTGGTTCTGGTTGTCTCCCTGATACCCATGAAAACTGTTTGCTTTCTAATGTTGAAGCATCTTGTTCTTTCCTTATCACAATACTTATATCTTGTCACTGTCATTGTTCTTTTAATGGTCATTTACTGGCAAATAGTAAGTAAGCTCCCTAAGAACAAGAATCATGCCTTCTTGCTCATTGCTATATGCCCAGGACTTACCAGAAGATATTAAAACATCTGTTGAATAAATTCACGAGCAAAAATGAATAGGTGATCGTGTCAACTGATATTAACAGAGCAGCTCACTAATATCCAGGTTTTCTCTTTGAAATTCTTGGTTCCCCTAGTGGTTAGGTGGGATTATATGACTTGCTCTGGCCAATGAGTTGTGAATGAATATGACATGCCATTTAATCTAGGGCATCAATTGATGGTTCAAGACCCACAGAACTTTCTTTTCCTCTGCCAGAGTGATTGACAATTTTCCAGATGGTGGGTTCTTTCTTAACCTAGGTCCTGCATTGGACATGTAATATGACTGAGAAATAGATCTTTGTTGTTTGAAGCCACCAAGGTTTGGAAGTTGTTATTGCAGCAAAACTTAGCCTATCCTGACTAATAGATATTCGGTCTAGACAAGAATTTCAGGGATCTACAGAACAGAAGAGCCTGAGGAAATTATCCTCTGGAACAGCTCATAAGACCTTTCTGCAATGTTAGAAATGTTCTCCTAAAGAACTCCATGATGAAAGCTGCTAATCCATTACTTTTAAAAAATATTTTAAGCTTTGACAAACTATGTAGTAGTGGTTTGTCTTGCCACATTTCTTTGCCTGCCTCTACGATAAGTAAGAGTGTTTGGGGCTGGCCATCAAAGGCAGACCACAAGATCACTCATAGAATGCACATGCTGCTTTTTGCTTTAAAATACAAATGAAGAATGGAGATTATCCTTATTAATTGCCATCTGAAACGCAAGTCTCAGTTTTTTATCAGCTGTGAGGAAAAGAGAAAATTCAATATCAATGTAATATTTAGAGACCAAGCTGAACATTCCAAGGCTTCAAATTATGTTGCTTCCAACCTGTGATTTAAAAAATATATCCTAATAATGATGCATTTAGTCAAACTACTGTCTCCTAGCCCCCATGCAGGAGGAGGCTATCTCTTGAAACTCATGCACTAATTTGCCATGTAAATCTCCCCATTCACTAGCCTTGATTCTAACAGAGAACACTGTGGTGAGGAGGAAGGCCTGCAGAAGTAGCTGGCTTTATGGAAGATCCCTGGTTAGGAAAAGCTTCCATGAATACAGTTAGTACGTAATTCATATATGCTATTTAAGGGCCCATGGCATCTTATCCTGCCATTGGTATACAAAGATGTATTTTTATGGAAACCATCAATTATTGAGGGTCCCGGGTGGCCAGACTCTGTACTAGGTCTTATGTACAGAATCTCACTGAATCCTGAGAGGCAGGGATTATTGGAGTCATTTTCGTAGGTGAGGAAAATAGGCTCAGAGACCAAAACAGTGCTAGTATTCAGACCCGTCTCAACTTAATCCCAAATTTCATTTATTTTTATCTCTTTTTTAAATACAATGTTTAGGATATGTGGCACCCCCATCACTCTTTCGATAAAATAGGAGGAAAGCAAAAGCAAGTTTTTGTGTTAAGCGGAAGGGTTCAGGAAGAAGCATGAGAGGGGAGAATGAACTCTGAATTAGGAGGCAGAAAATATGGGTTCAATGTCAGTTTTCACAAAACCCTAGGTGAATGCCTTCTTTCTGGGCCTCAATTGCTTCACCTACAAAATGAAATTGTTCAGTGGAGTCACCTTTATGGTCTCTACCAGCTCAGTATTTTCACTGGTCTGGCCATACGGCCACACTGACTACTAACCTTAACTTCAGCTTCCCTAGAAAATCATTCCAAAGTTCGATTTTGTTTCGTTGCTGCTGCTCTTAAATTAATAAAGTTCAGGGTCAGCCTTGGAGGGTGTCATAGTCACAATCAGTCTAAATCAGGTTTATAGCTTCACTGGGGAAATGAGTCAGTTCAAATATTTGCCATTCTTTTTTGTAGCACACTTATTTTAGAATAGTTTAAGATTTAAAGAAAATTTGCAAGGATCGTACAGAGTTACCACACCCAGATTCCTCTGTTTTTAGCATCTTATATTTTCTGGTACACTTGTCACAACTAATAAGCCAATAATGATGCATTATTGTTAACGAAACTCCACACATTATTTTTATTTCCTTCAACTTTAGCAATGCCCCTTTTCTTCCCCACAATCTCATCCAGGATACTGTACTATATATACTTAGTAGTCATGTTTCCCTAGACTCCTCTAGGCTGTGACAGTTTCCCGGATTTTCCTTGTTTGTGATGACCTGTTTTAACAGTTTTGAGGAGTACTAATCAGATATTTTGTACAGTGTCTCCCAGTGTGGGTTTGTTCGGTGTGTTTTTCTCATGGTTAGACTGTGGTTATCAGTTTTGGAGAGAGAGACCACAGAAGTAAAGTGCCATTCTGATCACATCATATCTACGCTGTATACTGTGAACATGACTTACCACTACTAATATTAACGTTGATTACACGGCGGCGGTCATGCTGGACATGTTTCTTCACTGAAAATTTACATTATCTCCCTGTCCATACTGTACTCTTTGGAAGGCAGTCCCTATGTGTAGCCCACATATAAAAGATGGGACTTATCTTCCAACTCTTTGATGGCGGAGCATGTATTTTGTAAAGTATAACCATGCAGGCAATAACTGCTGGGGAACAGATTCCAATTCGAAACCTTATTATCCCCAAAACAGCCAAGCAAAGATGTTAACAAAACGTAATCACTGTGTCCAGTTTTTGGAAGGGGCATTCCCTAACAACGAGGGTAAACTTCTCTACAAAAGTAAAACACATAAAGCATCTTCCACAAAACATTTTGCTTAGTAGAGAGTTTATTCTATTCCTATTTACACAAGATTTGTTTATTATTCACAGCATTTAGTCTCACACCTACAAATCTCATGTAGTGAAATACCACATAAAAAGAGCTCTTGGAAATCAATAAGGAAGAAGGCAGAACTCATTTTTTCAAGTGAGCAAAAGGATGAAAAATAAATTTGCTGAAGAGTCTAAAGTGGTTATATCTGAAGTAGGGATGGGGATAGAGAAATTACAGGGTACTCTCTCATTTTTACTTCATACATTTCTAAATATTAAACAAGGATCTTTTGGCCATCATTTTTAAAAAGCAAGAAAATATTCTTAGAGTAATAAAATTATACTCATTAAAATGTGTGGTATGATTTCTAATCTATACTGGCTATAAAAGAAGATATCTCACTCTCTCTTTTACTTCACTATTTCTTATAGTGAGGGAGAACCTAGAGTCTCTGGGAACAGATGGCTGGTATTGTGAAACATGATGTGACTGTTTATTTGCATCTCTTAATTGGAAATTTAGCATTCAAGGTCACCCCACCTTACATGTTTATAATTAGAAATTACAGACATCATTTTTCTTTGCTAGGTTTTCAAGATTTGGCAATTAAGATGGTGACACAGGCAGAACATGGTTCACTAGGCGATTTTAGTTCTAGTTGGCATTCACTGGAAAAAAATTAGTCGTGTGTAATTCCTGAGGAAGCTTTATTGTTATTCTGCATACTCTTGCTTTGTTTGCCAAATAAATACATATTTAAACAACTTCTGGATGAAGGAATTATTAAATTTAAGACCATTTTGACAGTCCAGGGAAATCACAATAAAATCTGTCATCTCTATATAACTTATATCAAAAATGAGAAAAATTAAGAATAACTGGTTCCAGAATTTAACTGTAAAATCAGTTTATCTTTCTGAAAAGATAAAGATCCTTAAACATAGACTCTGATATTTGGGGATGTTCATATAAGAGAAAAATAATGTGATATGAAAATTCAGCATATCAGCCAGACGTGATGGCTCACGCCTGTAATCCCAGCACTTTGGGAGGCCAAGGCAGGCGGATCACTTGAGGCCAGGAGATCGAGACCAGCGTGGCCAACATGGAGAAATCCTGTCTCTACTAACAAATACAAAAATTAGCCAGATGTAGTGGCACTTGCCTGTAGTCCCAGCTACTCGGGAGGCTGAGGCAGGAAAATCATTTGAACCCAGGAGGCAGAGGTTGCAGTGAGCTGAGATTGTGCCACTGCACTCCAGCCTGGGTGACAGAGTGAGCTTCTGTCTCAAAAATAAATAAATAAAAATAAATATAAAATTAAACTTATCAGTGATGAGTAATAAGCATGTAATAACAAGTGTGATCCTGACATGTGCTATTGAAATGCTGTAGGAGAGAAAAGTGTGGAAGAGTTACTGGCCAGGCAGGAACAACACCATCTCTGCTTTATCCCCAGTGAAAGAACCTACGATAAACACAGATGGGAGCAAGAGAAATCAATGCCCACTTATTTTAAGGTGTGATTTTCTGAACAGGAAAGATGCGCACAGAAGTTCTATGCATTTGTTTGTCTGACAAAGGTTATAGCCATGGTCACAGTCTTGACCTGTAAGGGACTGAATTAGCTTTGACGTTATTGTTCCGGCCTCTGAACGACTTCTAGTCTGCCGTTCACTGATTAGCTGAAGAAAATACGTTCACACACATAACAAAACCTCTTCTATCATCAAGTTTTTATTTAACTGTCAGAGCTGAGCAGCCAAAATAACTTGAGAAGCCACTGAGAACACAAGGCAAGTACATTACTGAGACTTAAGGGAAGAGTGTGACTTAAGCTGTCTTGGAGGTAGTTAGACCTTTTGAAGTATTTCTTCAGGAAATTCCATTAGAAAAAATGGTTTGGAGTATTTTGGGGTTTTGTTTTTGTTTTCTTTTTGGAGGGGGCTGGGGACATGGTGCTGACTTTATTTGGAACATTGAAATATTCTGGATACTATTTTTGAATAAAAATTTTCTCCTACAAATTTCACTCAGAAAGAGTTGAGATGAAAGAAAGCAACCCTAAAATTATTTTACCAATTCCAAACCTTCAAACAATACTGGAATATTTTAATTGAAGATCCACAGCGTATTTGGTTACGATCTTTCTTTCCATGATGACGGACTGCCAGGCTGAAAAACAATGAGGATGGTGAGAGGGAAATTTTTTTTTTAACAATAGTAGAGACTAACTACAGAGTAAAATTCTGTAAAGTGTCTAAATCCTACCCTCACAATCTCTGAAGTTCTGATTCATCGTCAGAGCCTAGTCTAAGAAGTCTCTTCAACTGTTGGGCAGTCTATTTTGGAGAATAATCTCCTCAGATGCACACCCCTTATAACCAAATGTTCAAATGATTCATTTTCCAATGTCTTGCACCAGCTTATGCCAGAAAATGGTTTTAATGTCTCACCAAGTTGATGGAGTTTCTGTTGACATATCTGAAGATGTAGAAAATTGGGAACCAAAAAGAATCAAAGACATTTTCCCCAGGAAGTTCAAAGAGTCTGCCAGCTGTCTCAGGTGTCTGGCTTGTAGCAAACCCAGGGAAGTTTGTGGTCCCTTGGGCCAAGGACGTTTTGATGAATGTGTATGTTCAATAGGCACCTGACATGTTGTAGTCTACATCACCCCTTTTCTAAACCACCACCACCACCATCACCAACAACAAAACACATTGTCCAAATAGGCATCTTCCAAGTTTTAGTCAAAGACATGTGAGGGAATAAAAGTCACTAGGAGGTAAAATACTTCAATTAGGAGATGTTTCCCAAACTTTAGTTATTTGCATGTCACTACTGAGATCTTTGCCATATCCTAGGACCCCTGCACTTCCAGGTTGAACCATATAAACCTACCAATATTGGAACCTGATCTGCAAAACCAGAAATTTCCAACAGTTTTGTAGAAATTTTCAAGTGGCTCAGTCTCACATTATTAACTTATTTTTTTCTTCAGCCTGACTAACTTTAAAACCTTAAATTCAAGTCAGCCAATTGTGCTTCTTGGATATTTACCCAAAAGAGTTGAAATTTATATCTACACAAAAACCTCCACACAAATGTTTATAGCAGCTTTATTGACAATTGCCAAAACTTAGAAGCAATCCAGATGTCTTTCAGTAGGTGAATGGATAAACTGTGCATCCAGACAATGGAATATTATTCAGCGCTAAAAAGAAATGACCTAGCAGGCCATGAAAAGACATGGAGGAAACTTAAATGCATATTACTAAGTGAAAGAAGACAAAAGGTTGCATGTTGTATGATTCCAACTACATGACAATCTGGGGAATGCAAAACTATGGAGACAGTGAAAAGATCAGTGGTTTGCAGGGGTTAGTAGGGAGAAAGGAATGAATAGGAGGAGCACAGAGGATTTTTAGGGCTGTGAAACTACTCTGTATGATACTGTGAAGGTGGATACATGTCATTTTGCATTTGTCTAATGTTTTAAACAAATGCACACCAACAGTGAATCCTAATGTAAACTCTAGTCTTTGAATGATAATGATGTGTCAGTGTAGGTTCATCAACTGTAATAAATGTACCACTTGTTCAGGATGCTGATGATGGCTATGCACGTGTGGGGACAGAGAATGTATGGGAAATCCTTGTACCTTTCGCTCAATATTTTCTGTGAATCTAATAATTCTTTAAAAACTAAACTCTATTTTTAAAAAGCCTTAAATTAGTATTAAGGATTTTAGTCCTTAAGCATACTGTGGTACAAAGTCTCCAAATATGGCCACCATCAATTCCTTCCCGCTGTGAACATTCATGCCACTTCTGTCATCAAGAGGTAGAGTCCATTTCTCCTTTCTGTGATTCTGGGTTGGCCTTGTGACATTTTTTGACCAATAGAATATGACCTTCTTAAGAGGCTTGACAGCTTTCACCTTGTTCTCTAAAGAGAAGCCAGCCATTACATAAGAAATCTGAAAACTCAAGACCACCATGCTGTGAAAAAGCCCAGGTGCTAGGGCTTATGTGGGAAGGTCACATGGAGGAGAACTGAGGAACCCATCAGGCAGTGAGAACTGAGACTCCATACATATGACTCCGGCTGAACCATCTCAGCCAGCTCTCAGAAATTGAAGCCATCCCAGCTGAGGTTCTAGACACTGTGAAGTACAGATGAGCCATCTTTGCTGTGAGCTATCTGAATTCACAGCCTACAAAATCAATGAGCATAATACAATATGTGCTGCTTTAAGTCCCTAGTTTGAGAATAGATCATTGAAACACTACTTAGGACAGCTGCATGTTGATTAAGACCACAGATTCTGAAGCAGAGTGCCTCGATACTTAATAGTGGTGCAACCCTGGGTAAATTATGGCTGTGGTAAACTGCTACATTGGTGGCCCCCAATGAACCACATCACCTACTATTCGCAGCCTTGCGCGATCCCTGGATGCTGACTCTGAGCTGAGCATGTGACTTGTTTTGGCCAATGGGACATTTGCAGTAAGACGCCAGCAGAGACTTGAAAAGCACTTGCATGATGGGAGTTGTCCTCTGGGAACACTTGCTCTTGGACCTCTGAGCCACCATGTAAAAACATTCAGGCGCCTTGCTGGAGAGATGGCACTGAAGGAGAGAGTCCCAGCTAGCCCCAGCAGTTTCAGCCATCTATGCTCAGGGGCCAGATGTGGAAGTGAAGAACAGCAGAACTACCTGACTGAGCCTAGCCCAGATCACAAATTAAATAAATAAATCATTGTTTAAAGCCAGTAAGTTTGCAGATTGTTTGCTATGCAGCAGTAAATAATTAAATAGAAATACTACCCATGAAATTGCAAATGTGATTAAATATTTTTCCTAGCTACATTAAAATTTTTTTAAAGTCAGTCAATGCACCAGCTAAAACTATCTTATCTACCACTTAATAATCCTCTTATCAGACTTTGGAAAATATTGGTTTAACAAGACAACAATAACAATGATAACAAGTACAACAGCAATTAATCATTTAGTGGCTACTCTTTTCCAGACCTTGGGCTAAATGGTCTACATGCATAACCTAATTTAATCCCCTCAACAACCCTGTCAGTTAGGTGCTGTTATTCCCATTTTGTAGATAATGAAATATGAGGAAGCTCAGAAAGGTAAGTAATTTGCCAAAGGTCACATGAAGGTCATGTTTGATGACTCTTAGAACTTTTTGTGGAGTAGAAACTTCCCATGATCTGAAAGAAAATTAATGAGATCCACTCTTTGTATAAATGTTTCTCTGCCTTTTAGTTATGAATTGCTGATATCATTGCTTATATTATATTCATGGGCTACTTCAGAGACAGAGCTGCTCTATATGACCAGAAACTTGGGCTACAGACAAGTTCCTCACCCTCCCACCACCTACCTACCTCCATTCCTGCTGACAGACTGTCAGGAGCAGTGCATTGTCCTCATTAGAGTCACTCTGACAATAACCAACAGTAGTTATTGGACATTTACCATGCACCAAGCTTTTTGCTGAGTGCTAGAGTGGGAATGGAAAGTTGAGAAGAGATTCAGAATAACTGTAAAATAGGGCTCCAACCCTTGAAGAATTTATGTATTTGTTAAGGAGACCAGACTAGTTTACACACTCAAAATAGTCACTAGACAAAGTAAGGCCATTTAAAATTATGTGCTAAATTACACAGAACAGATATGACACAGAAGTTGGGAGAAAAGGAAAAAAACAGAGGAGGCTGAATGGAGAAGACAACTCTTGCATGCCTCAGAAGTGGGCGTAGGCTTTGCAAAATTGGAGCTGAGAGGAGAGGGCACTCTAGGTAAAGAAAACACCCAGGCAAAGATATGGCAAAGGAATAATCATGGAACAGAGAGACAGATTGGGGGTGGAAAAGAAGTTTGGATTCATAGACCAAGAAGCACTGAACAGAATAAGATTGCGTTGAATTCACTTTGTGTCCCCAGTCTTGCACAGGGCCTGGAACATAGTTAAGTACTCATTGAATAACCATGAGTCAGGTGTGGAGAGGAGAGTCCTCTCCATGGGCACAGGGAGTATTTGTGGGTGAAGCCTGGGTTGCAGAGAGGAAGACTGGGAGGCAAGAAAGTAAACTTCCAATGACTACACAAGGATGGAGTCAGAGGCCGCGTGCACGGCCTTTCAGGAGGTGTCCTAGTGACAGTCCCAGGAGCCCAGGCAGATTAAAGACCTGGAAGAGAGCATCCTCTCCTCTTGTGGAACCTGATGCCCTGGGACAAGGCTTCCCTGCCATATCCCAGCAGGTATCTGAGGCATAGAAGCTCACCCCACCTACTGAGAGACATAGGAGGGTCCCAGCAGCTTCCTTTATTGGCCTTGGACACAGCTCAGCAACTGTCTTCTTTCAGAAACTGTCCTTGACTTCACAATGACCCATGTTTTTCCTCTAGGAGTGACCACCCCTTCCTGCCTCCCATTTTTGTCCTGGGCCTGACCGGCAGTCACTGTTTCTGAATCCAAGCTGAAGAGGGAAAGAGGTCCCACAGCTTCCCAGGAACAACTGAAACACTCACTGAGCTTTGGAGGTCTCTAAAGTCTCCATCAGCCCATGAAGTCTACGTGTCTTCTTTAAAGTCTTTTGATCCAGCAAAGCCACATGCCACGCCCAATGCCCACCACGGTGAGACCCTTCTAGTGCATAGAGTCAGCAAAATCCAAACAGGCCTCCTGGCTTCCTGACCATCTGAGCACTCCCAAGCACTGGCTCAACGTTCTCACTCTCTCTTTGTTCTTCAGGGAACAGTGAGCTTTGGTTTGAGGTTACCTCAAAGGAAAAACAATTTGATGTGTGATAAGCCTCGGGCCAGTGGCAGAACAGGGAGGGCCTATCAGATGTGGGATACTATAAAACAAAGTAAGGCTTTCCTATTGGGTTAAGCTGAACTGTAGCCCTAGTTTTTGGTGAAAAGAAACCGGCTAAAACTCCAGCTCAAGGCTGACCCTGGGAATCCTTCTAGGAGAATTATAAATAAGCAAAGGAAGCCATTCTTGGAGATACGCAGAACTAGGAAAGCAATTTCATAAGCGTATACATTTCCAACAGCACCTCAGCAAAAACAGCTCAATTTGAGATATTCATTTGCATCAGAATAGTCATGAATATTCAAAAGTCAGCCAGTGTTTCAGAACCATTGTCTATTCCTGGCGCTTTCATCATCCCCTTGAAAAGCAGATCATGGGTTTTCAAGAAAGGTAAACTTTGCTGGTCTTTGCACTGCCATGCCTGGCAGGGAAGGGGATGATTGTTTTCTCTTTCTTAATGTTAAAAAGTCTCAGCTGGTGTGAAATCTTTGCACTTTGTTCTGATCAGGATAAGAATCATGCCAAAGACCTTGGATCTGGCCTTAGAGATACACTTTTCAAACTGCTTGGTGGAGCTTTCTGTTCCGAATCCTGCACATGTTTTCTGACATGCAGATTACTTAAAGAGAAAACCCTGCCAGGGTCATGGGTCACATCTATGGAATGTATGCAGTGTAAGATTCAGGAGGCTCCTGTCATAGTACTTAGACTCTCCGGGTTACATTGGCCGACCCACTTATTTTTTGTATCTTAATATTTTATTTTTTTACCATAATATTTAATATTTTGCACCTTAATTGGACAAATAAAGGATCATGTGTATTCATCCTCTCTCTCTTCTTTTGCCTCAGTTTTACAAAATGAAATAAGGTGATATTGCATAACTGAAAGTGCTTTGAACTCCTTAGAGGGAAAGCAAGAGCTATGGCCAAGTCAGCGGTTGTCTATCAAAGCTTTCATTGCCAGAAAACAATATAATCTTTTGATTCACAAGGTATTCTCTTAGACAATTTTAATGTTAAGAAAATAATTTTCATTTTAAAAACAAAATAAGTAAATAAATAAAGAAGGAGACTCACCAGTCTACCATTTGCTGAGATGATTGGCAGCTATTTCTAGCTTTCTTTGCTAAAACTGGATTTCTTCTTTATGCTGCAAACTGATAAATGGTTCAATAACGGGTTTAAGGTGGGTTATGAGGGAAGGAGATGCAGGAAGGTTGAGCTGGTACAGACTGAATAAGAAATTCATCTCTTTGCCCCCAACACGTTCCAGCTGAAGCTCATTTTATTGTCGTCTAAGCTCTGTCTAAATTGTTCAATTTATGTGACAAAGTCTTGATGGTATCTCTTTAAGGCTGTCAGAGAAGCCAATGCAATGTCAATTCAGAAGTGAAGTCATCGTTACAAAAGTGCCTTTAGTGGAAAATGACAATGTGGGAAGTCTTACCTGTTCTTTTGCAATTATTTCCGTATTCAATTTGCAAGATAAAGGATGAGTGCCTCTCCACCCACCCTATACCTCTGCCATCAGACTATGTTCTTTCCATTTATTTCTCAGGGTTGGCCTCAAATCACTAGACAGTCCTTGAATGTTAGTGCTGGGGAGATTTGGGATATTGTTTAGCCTAATTACAGTTAGAGGATCTGAGAATTCAAAAAATAGGATTGTTCACAATGAATATTTTTATTAATCAGGCATTTAAAGCAAAGAAAAACAAAACATGCTTTGCTGTTATAAGACTAAAAAGGATCTGAACCAAAAAGAAAAAGGGGGGGGTGGGGTGAATAGGGATAGGGGGTGGGGCTACTGCCCCATGGATTGAAGAATAAACACCATGGCTTCCCCGCTTCTCTGGGAGGCAATTCCTAGGTGCATTCTGCATAGTCCCAGGAGTCCCCAGTGAAACTGACCTCTTGAGGCCCACAGCTGTAAATTGCGCATAAGCTCACCCATTACTGGGTTTCCCTTCTCCTACTCCTTTCCCTACTCCTTCACAATGCTTCCTAAGATCATCTCCCAGATAAATTACTTGCACCCAATTCCTGGTCTCAAGGTCTGCTTTTGATAATGGGGAAGTTTATACATCAAAGAGGCATTGCCCTTCATGGAGAGGTTCTCGATCAGGGGTGATTCTGCCCTCTGGAGGACATCTGGCAGAATCTAGAAATGTTTTTGTTGTCACAGTTGGGGAAGGGAGTGTTACTGGCGTGTAATGGGAAGAGGCCAGTGATGCTGCAAATATCCGACAATGCGCAGGACAGCCCTTCGTAACAAAGAGTTAGTGAGCCTGAAATGTCAGCAGCGTCTAGGATGGGAGACTCCGCCTTAGAGTACATGTTCTTCATGTCTCATACCATCAGCAAAACTCCTTACCCTAAAAATTGTACAAAGGTCTGCTTTGGAGGATGAATTTCTAAGGAAGAGCCATCTAGACTATCTCATCTCTTCCTCTGTTGTAATTATAGAAGAGCTCTATTCTAGGGTGTGGCAAAGGTGCGTCCCTGAAGCTACAAATATGAAAGTGGTGATATTGAAGGGGACAAGGCTGGCATACAGCTAGGGCAGCATGGATCATGATAGACAACTTCAGGGATATCACAGGCAAAGCACTAGGTCAACCATGTTTGGAAAAGCAACTTCTTTTTTAACCACTGAAGTGCAACTGAACATAGACCTACTATATGCTGAAATTATTTTGGTATTAATTGTGTTATTTTTAACAAAATTTACCTAAACTCTTAAGATAGTGTTAAATGTACCTAAACAGATCCCAGACATTCTAGGTAAACATAAATAAGTGTAGTTCATTTTACAGATGAAGAAATTGAGGCTCAGATTAAGAAAGCTGCTCTTTGTCACACAGCTAGCAGGTGCCAAATCCGGGCTGGAACACAGATATGTGAACTCCCACCTTGTTTACTCCTTCACCCAGGGGCAGAGAAGAGCATATGGGAGAGCCTAGTGTTTTATTGCTGGGTGGATTATATAAGTCCAGCAGATGGCTAACAGTGAAGCCAGCAGTTTCTCAAAATTCCCAAATCCTAAGAAGTGTCAGTCTCATCATGGTGAACTGTGCCCATCTTCTCTTGTATCTTAAACTATAACAACACACACACACACACACACACACACACACACACACACACACACACACCATATTCCTTATCCTGGAAAACAATACAGAAAATTCAGCTTTAAAAAACTTTAAAATTACAGGTAAAGGTGAAGATTGCAAAGTGAAATAAAGCTTATCCTGAGGAATTCTGTCTCCGATTTCTTAAGAAGATGCCATAGGTATCTAAAGAAAACAAATAAGGGTGCTTTAACCATAACAGTTTTACTCTGGGGAAGATCCCGGATGTTAGCTCATCCACACCGACCTTAATTTTATAGGGAGGAAGGCAAGGCACAAAGAAGATAAGGAACACATGTAAACCCACTCAGCAGAGGCCAGAACATTCCCTGCCCATGACTGTAGAACTTGCCTCTGGAGCCAATTTTCTAACATGGTTCTCATTTTTAAAATGCTGGTCTTCAAATATCGATACATTTCTAAGCTAGAGTGCTAATGTGCAATCCAAGAGGCACAAAAGAAAAGGTGGAATGAAGCTCATTTGCCTTACAGGAATTTCTGAGTTATTTTCTTCTATGGTCATCCATAACATGAATCTCCTTTACGGTTCCATGCAGAAAGAAATTTCTACCAAGTTCTAGATGTCAAATTTGGGAGAATAGTTAGCATTTACTAGAAATGAAATAAACATGTGGTATGTAACTATATAGTCTTTGGTTTCATAGGAGATTGGTGTGAGTGGCTGAATTTTTGCAGTTCTATCACATTAATTAGAAAATCAGTGCAAAGCAACTTTTTAGATTATTGATTTTTTTCCCTCAAATTTAGGGAAAACGACAAGAAAATTTGTGTTGGGCTTTTGTTTAATTTTGTATTCTAACTAAACTACATAGCACTTGAGTGCTAGAAACAGATAATATTTGTCTTCCTATCTCTAGTACTTAGCACAATGCCTGGCACTCAGTAAGTCCTTCACATATTTATGTTGAATGAATGAATGAATGAATAAATGAATGTTGATGATTGCTTTAGAAGGCATTCTGCCTTGATATGAATTATTAATAAATGCAAGTCAATTTATTTTTCACAAGTATGTTTGAATTTTCCAGTCCTTATATTTCTTGCAACCCTGGTCAATCTCAGAACATCCATTTTTTTTACATTAATAATTCAAAGAAGGAATTCCTGAAACAGAAGTCTGAATAGGAATGCAGATAATAGGGTTCCAAATGAACAGGTAAAACTTCCCATATTGTCATTTTCCACTAAAGGCACTTTTGTAACGATGACTTCACTTCTGAATTGACATTGCATTGGCTTCTCTGACAGCCTTAAAGAGATACCATCAAGACTTTGTCACATAAATTGAACAATTTAGACAGAGCTTAGACGACAATAAAATGAGCTTCAGCTGGAATGTGTTGGGGGCAAAGAGATGAATTTCTTATTCAGTCTGTACCAGCTCAACCTTCCTGCATCTCCTTCCCTCATAACCCACCTTAAACCCGTTATTGAACCATTTATCAGTTTGGAGCATAAAGAAGAATAACTTACAATAACACAGAAATAAACACAGAAAGCAAGAGTTATAAAGCTTGAGTGTTCTTTCCCTATTTCTGTTTATTTTTTAGTATTCTTCAATGGGTTCATTTTAAGTGCCAGTGGCAGTGTAGAGATGTGGTCATGAGCAGGGACTTTGGAACCAGAAAGACATAAAGTCAAGTCCCAGACCTGCCACTTTCCAGCCACATGACCTTGGGCTAGTTATTTCATCCCTCTGTGCCTCAATATCCACATCTATGTGGTGGCACCTATCTCATAAGGCTGTTAGAAAGACTAAATGAGATACACACGAAAGTGCCTGGTGTATACTAGATGCCCACTGAATTTTCGAAAGATAAATAAATAAGTCTCCACCTGCTCATGATTACCCCACTTTTCTATATTCAGAATCCATTCAAGATCTTGATTATATCTGTTTCAGTTGTCTATTATGTCGTTAAGAAGCCGCTCCAAAACTTAGTGGCTCAAAACAGTAAGAACGCATCATTTCTCATGATTGTGAGTTGTGACTGAGTGGTTTCTCTGCTGGTCTTACCTGGGGTCACTATGGAAGGTTAGCTAGGCTCTGGACCTCTCTCTCTGTGTGGTCTTTCATCTGGGCTTCATCATCATATAGTGGCCACAGGGCAGGATTCCAAATGAGAACAGGAAGAAGCTGCACAAACTCTTGAAGTCTAGGCTCTAGAATCTGCACAACATAACTTGCACCACATTCTATTGGTCAAAGCAAGTCACAGGGCCAGCTCAGTTTGAAGAGGGTATAGACTTCACCTTTGGATGGAGGAGCATCAAAGTCACATTGCAAAGGTCTATGCATACCACTATAGGATACTTTGTGTCCATGACATAATCCACCACAATTCCCTCACCTCACCTCATGCACACTTTCTTGGACTATGCTTTCCCAATCTTCCACTTCCACTTCACAAATCTTTCAGTCTTTGCATAAAGTAAAAATAACATTGTCACACAGCCAATGACTGCTGGAGAATCATGCAGTAAGTCAGCGAACAAAGAGCTTGTGTCCAATGTAAGGTAGACACTCAAATCTAGGGACAGATTCAGAAAGAGCCATTTTCCAAAAAAGAAGATAATAAGAACCGGCATGTCATGATCTTTCATCCCTGAAGTAATTAATCCAAATGTGGGGCTTTGGAGTTGTTTTACTTATGGTTATCTCAATCCTACAGCCAGATTACCTCAATCCTGGCATGTGGCAGCCATGGGGATGAACCACTCAGATTTCCCACAAGAGAGAACCTATTGGGATGAGGGCAGTTAGCTGATGGCCTTCATCTGCCACACCCCTGGAAATCACTTGTGTCCTCTTGGTGGCCACAGTGTCTTCAGGCTGCCCCAGGCAATGACTGAACGTGGTGAAGGTACCAGGTTTGGGACATTTCTGTTCTGGGGCTCTGCATTGGCCTGAGATTTTCTTGCAGCTGCACTCTTCATGTCTTAAATAAGAAATCCTTTCCTTCCCCCAAGGTCAGAAAATATTAATCTATACTTTCTCCTAATAATTTTAAAGTTTTGCTTTGATTGTTAAAGACATTCATTTGTCAGGAGCAATTCCAGGGTATGGTGTGAGGTAGGAGTCCAGTTTCATTTCTATCCATATGGATAAGTACATTTTTAGCCGCACTTAACATACAGTTCCTCCTCTCCCAACTGCCAAGCCGCCCCTACCATCTATCAGAGTTCTATGTATTCATAGGTCTGTTTGGGAACACTGCCTTGTGCTCCACTGGTCACTTTATCTACTGCTGTGCCAGTTCAGCACTGTCTTCCTTCCAGTTGCTTCATAATAACTTGGGTTATCCATAAGGTAAGCCTCTCCCCAGTCTTCTTCAGAAATGCTTTCACTCTGTCCCCTCACTCTTCCAGATACATTTTAGAGTCAGCTTCTAGTTCTGTAAAAAACCCTGTTGATGTTTTGCTTGGTATCATTGAATTTATAGGTCAACTTGAGGAGATTTAGCTTTTTAAAATTTCTTTCATTCTTTTTTCCTTGGTCCTGTGACTAAATGCTTGGCTGCCTGTTGCTCTGCATCCAGATGTGGAGGAGCCGATGGCTCCTTTTAAAGGCCTTCAATTATTAATTTCTGTTTTTCAGCCTTCTTCCTTACTCTGAATCAGTCCCAGAGATCAATTCTCCTCTTTGCTGTACCTTAGAGGTAATTTTTACTTTCTCATTGTATTAATCAGGGTTCTCTAGAAGGACAGAATTAATGGAATATATATGGAGTTTATTAAGTATTAACTCACATGATCACAAGGTCCCACAATAGGCCACCTGCAGGCTGAGGAGCAAGAAGAGTCAGTCCGAGTTCCAAAACTGAAGAACTTAGAGTCTGAAGTTCGAGGGCAGGAAGCATCCAGCATGGGAGAAAGACGTAGGCTGAGAGGCTAGGCCAGTCTAACCTTTTCATGTTTTCTTGCCTATTTTTTGCTGGAAGCTGATTAGATGGTGCCCTCCAGATAAAGGGTGGGTCTGCCTTCCCCAGCCCACTGACTCAAATGTTAATCTCCCCTTTGGCAACACCCTCACAGACACACCCAGGATTAATACTTTGCATCCTTCAATCCAATCAAGTTGACACTTGGTATTAACCATCACACTTGTTTATATCTTTAAAACTTTTCTATGATCAATAAGCACTATCACTGCAATAAAGTGAACAAACAAAATGGTTATCTTGTTCCCTTGGTGATAAATTCAAGTCCAGCAGTCAACTTTCTTAATAACTTCAACCCCAACAGGATCAGTGTATACCCAGCCAGTGTGTGCTCCCAGGTCAATGGCAGACGTTGGTAATCAGTCACACCCATTTAACTCATGTATCATGTCATCAGAATCTTTCTCAACACAGACAAGAAGGCTGCCACTGCCAACTTATCAAAGTTGTGAGGAAAACATTTTTGCCATCCAGGACAGAATGATCATTCACTCTTCCTCCTAGATCTATATTCTACAAATAATTCTAAAGGAGTCAGTTCAGGGTGCTGGAAAGAGCACTGCACATGGAACCAGATGCTCTAGTGTACAGGTTTGGCTCTGCCACACTCTATTAGAAGATTTTTCTTCTTGGGACAGACAGCCACTTCCCTCATCCTCAAGCTTCCTCTGCTGTGAAATCTGGAGGTCGACCTAAGTGCTCTACCTGCTGTAGCACCTGATGTGATTCTAAATTTCATTTTTTGCCCAGGCACTTGATGCAGTCAAGAAAACGAACAATGATAATAATGCCACATATCAAGGGCCTCCTCTGTGTTAAGGATGGTGCTAAGCACTTTACTGGATTATCATTCCATTTACTGCTTATAATATTACATGATGGTACTGTTCTCCCCATTTTACAGATGAAAAAATTTAGAATTAGAGAAGGAAAGTACCTTGTCTGAGACCATCCAGCAAGTCAATGGATGCAGATGTGAACCCAAATCTGACTACAGCAACTGCTGCCCATGCTCTGCCCACACCCCACATGGCACTCATCGTTCCACTGCCTTCTGTTGCAAGCATTGGCCATGCTCCACTTGAGGGCTTTCTGTCATCCCAGTGAGGCAGGCCAGTAGTCTCAGAAGCAAAGGGGGTTAATGCCCCTGGAAACAGCTCTCATATAATGACAGATGAGAGTTGGAGGACACATACCCCATCTCCCTCACTTCTTGGTTGGGATGACTCTGAGGCTTATTTTTTCCTTTCCTTGTCTTGCTTCCTCTCTTCCCCTGAAGAGAGGAACATTTGCTTCCTGGGACCATATCTCCCCAAAATTTCTTGTACTCAGATTCTTCTTGCTGGGTATTTTTTTCTGGAACTGAAACCAAGACGACCTTGCACCATGCTAGGCTGCCATGAAAAGTAGACAATAGTGTTCTAGAAAAATACACCTAAAATTTGCTTTTCAGTTCCTACTGCATTCCCTTTGAGTTTGAAGCATATAATCCTGTTATATCAGAGTCTGTATCCCTTGAGAGAAAAGAGTTAGGGACACTTGGGGTTTGTAGAGCTATAGAGGTCATGAGGCTTGAGAAAGTAGACCCCTGCGTTCTTGTTCTGCCTTCAGCCACTTCCCCACTCTGTGCTCACAGACAAGTATGGAAACTCGAATGCCTACTTCTTCATTTGTAAACAGAAAGCTCTATGATTCGGACTCAGATTTTAGATTTTGAACTCAAGATAATCCAGCACGGATTGGCTGATCTATAGTTAAGGCTGGAATGCATCACTTTAATGCAGCTGACAACTTTGCATTAAGGAAGTAAAGACCCAGACACTGGCATGCAGGAAAAGGTGAAAACACAATACTAAACAAGGAAATAAGATCAACAGAGATAAAGGGCTGGGCAGTCAGTCCTAGGTGAAAATGTTAATTGTAATGCAGCCTTTTGGAGAAAGATGGAACGTAAACCTCGCAAAATACAATGTGTCCAGAGCTAAATATGCATCCATTATGATGATTTTCCAAGAACTGTCATATTCAATTATAGCGCTGAGATGTTTCTTTTCAGCTACATCAACACTTTTACACAATTAATAATCTCTTTTTAGAATCAATTTTATTTTTTAGTGGCAGAGGCATTACTGAATGCCATGTCCGCCAGCCCTGGCTTCATGGTGGGTGGTTGTGGGACCAACTGTAATAATTCTTGTGATTTTATTCAAGGAATTTGGGAAGAGGAAAAGATTCCTAGTAGAGCTTGAAAACAAAGCAAAGAAATCATCCCATAGGACTTTCTCCCCTGAAGTTCTCTGTGACTCCCTGTCTGCCATTAAGCTTGGGCTTCGATGGTAATTTTTCCATCTGCTTTGGCTGCAGGTAATTTGGAGACACTGACGTCATCCAACCATCTGTTCAGTAAAACCACAGCAATGCTTCCTCCTGAGTTGTTTATGCCTTGACAGCTACTTTCGGCTATTTTCAATATACTCGAAGCAGAAACTAAATTGTGGTCCAAACAGTCCCTTAGCATTGCATCAAAGTGTAAAAATTAAAGTTAATTCTTTTTGTAATTGTAACGAAAAAAATCAGGTGCACACTGAGTTATGGAAACTACTGGTTAATCTCAAGACAAAGGAAAGAAGATAGTTTGCATCATGATTTTATTCTTCCTGATGCCTTCTTGACAGACTCGGTTTGTCCAGTCTGACCATTCCAGTTATGCCTAGGGCCTGACACAGGATAGTGCCAAAAAATTTTGTAGGTTGAATGACCAGTATTACCTTTTTCCAAGGCACTCTTGAATATAATCCATTTATATATATTCTTTCCAGTCAGCTGTCTTCCTGTGACCAGGAAGAACTGGGAGTTAACTTTCACTTCCTCTTCAAGAGGAACTTGAGAGGGCTGCAGAGGAAATGGAGATTTCATCACTTCAAAATCTGTAGAGACCCCCTTACATGTTTTGGAGGGTCTGTACTGCCTCTAGAATAGAGTAGATTTTTTTAAATTCCTACAATGTGAAACTGATAGCAAATATTAAACCAAAAGCAAAATGGATTTTTATTTTAATGCAAATCATGAAGACTGGATGTACTTCTTCAACTAAATCTTAAGAGAGACAACTTATAATTTTAAATAAACAATTTTAATGCAAATCATGAAGACTAAATGTACTTCTTAAAATAAATCTTAAGAGAGACAACTTGTAACTGACCTGTATGAGCATCATGTCTCAAGTGATTTTACATTATAGTACATTATGTGTGCTATGTTGCACAAGTATCCTGAGATCCCCTTGCATTGCCTGAATGCCAGTTTTCATTTTCATATTTAAGAAATAATATTCTTAAATTCATTTCTTATTTCTTGCTCCATTCTTATCCCTTCCTTCTTCTCTTCCTCACTCCCTTCCCACACTAATTCAGACCTAAGTCCTGTTGAGTTTGCCTTCTAAAAATAGTTCTTGACGCCTCCCATTTTTATTTTCTTTCCTAGCATTATCTTAGATCAAGTTACATTCATCTCTCATCTGGAGGTCACTGCTCTTTTAACATCCACTCTTGTCCTCTCTAATTTGTTTCCTACAAGTTACAATGTAAATTTGATCATACTGTCCTCCTAAAGACCTTTAATGACACACCATTGTTTTTAGAGTGAAGATCACAATCCCTAATAAGCTCTCCAGGGCTCTGCAACATTGTCCTCTGACAACATAGTTAGGGGTCATTTACATTCCTTCACGTTGCTTCACATTCCTTCCTCTTCTGTACTTCAGACACTGTGGATTTTTGTTTGCTTGTTTGTTTCTAGTCCTTCCAACAGGCTGGCTCCCCCTTGTCACAGGTCCTTTGCACATGATGTTTATTCTTACTGGTCACTCTTCCCCTAGTTAAAGCCTACCTATTTTTCAGATCTCAATTCTTTTTAAGTTTCTCTTTGAACTAATCTTCTAGACCAAGCCTGGTCCCTCGGTCTGCTTTCACTTTCTTTCTTGGTAACAGAAGCCCCAGTTTTTAACAGGGCATGTAACTTACAAGCCCTTATTACAGCTAAGTGTGGAGGTGTGATTAAATTATGGCCAAAGATTTGTAAGTGGAAGTGATGTGTTCATTTTCCAGGACATGCCTTTCATTATAGCTTTCTCCTTCCTCTGGCTGGAATACAGACATGATGGCTGGAGACTAAGCCATTATCTTGGACCATGAAGTGGAAGTCACATGCTGGGGATAAGAAACAGCAAGATAGAAGGAACCCGGGTCACTAACACTGTGGGGCACAGTATCAACACTGGTCTACCTACAGTGACATGAGAGAGAAGCAACCTTCTATCTTGTGTAACTCATCTTCATTTTAGTTTATTTATTTCAATTTGTATTTGAATCAAATTCAAACTTATGCAGTGTGATTAGTATGTCTCCCCCCACCAAACTATAAGCTGTATGAAGGCAGGGACCATGTCTGGATGAACTTTATATTCCTACGACCCATCAGGACGCCTGGTAGATACTCAAATAAATATTTGTAGAAAGAAAAAAAGGAAGGGCCAGGCGAGGTGGCTCACGCCTGTAATCCCAGCACTTTGGGAGGCCGAGGCGGGTGGATCACAAGGTCAGGAGATCAAGACCACGGTGAAATCCAGTCTCTACTAAAAAAAAAAATACAAAAAAATTAGCCGGGCGTGGTGGCAGGCACCTGTAGTCCCAGCTACTCGGGAGGCTAAGGCAGGAGAATGGCGTGAACCCAGGAGGCGGAGCTTGCAGTGAGCCGAGATCGTGCCACTGCACTCCAGCCTGGGGGATAGAGAGAGACTCCGTCTCAAAAAAAAAAAAAAAGAAAAAAAGGAAGGAAAGGAGGAAAGAAAGAATGCCTATACTTCCTAGAATTTAAGAAAATTTCAAGTGTATCTTTTATAGACAAAGTTGTAGTAAGATCTGCCAATCCAACCTACCATCTCATTAGGCAAGGTTCAAAATTAATCTCCTGACACTCTGCAAAGCAGAGCTGGGAAGAAGGGAAGAGGAACAGCATATACCAATAAATGGACACGTGAGCAGGGCAGTGCAGTCAGCAGCGGCCAGGTCATGGGGGTCTTGTCAAGGACAAGGCAGATTTTACCCTGGTAGCAATGATGATATATCAAGGGGTTTTGTTTATTTTTTATGACATAATATATTTGAGAAATATTATAGTAGTTGCTATGAGGAAGTTGGATAGCAGGGAAGAGGTGCTGGAGACTATACAATCAGTGTCAGGCTGAATAATGATGAAAATGAGTGCTTATGATAATTGTTAATACTGTTTATCAATGTCCAGACTCCTCTCCTTCAGGACATACAGCAGGATTGCACTTCTAGTCTTCCTTATGGTGTAGTAATGCCATGTGATTAGTTCTAGCAAGTGAATTGTGATCAGAACTGATGTCTGTCATCTCCAGGTTGAGAAATTCATTGCCAGAATGATATCCTCCATAGTGTTCTTCCCCTCTGCCTTGGCAACCACCAATGTTCCTGACAGTGGATGCTCCATCTACCCGGGTCCCAGAGTTAAGATGACACAGATCAGAGACCACAGCTAACACAAAGTAGACATGAAGTGTGAGTGTAAGCCAATCTTTGTTCTTTGAAATCACTGAGATATCAGGGTTGTTTGTTACAGCAGCACATATTTGCGTATCTTGACTGAGCAACATCCACTTTTAGCAATGCTTTGAGCATTGGCCACAAGATAAATCCACAAATGAGATAAAATAAAACATTTCAAGATTAATAAAACAGAATAGGCTAAAGTTTTAAAATATTGTCCTCTCTGCTTTTGAAATTTAACAATTAAAATAACTTCATTTTCTTGACAAATCTTTGATGCCCACTTCTAGAAATGTTAGTAGAAAACCTGTTTGCCATCAGATTAATTAGTTATTGAAGAGCAGTTCTAAAAATGACATTGATTAAAGCCATGCACTTCTTTCCATGTTCCATTGTGACTTTGAGTCTTCTGAATAACCTGACTCAAGTAATATGTACCAAATACTCCTGAAATGCCAGTCAGTGTGTTGGATGGGAGGGTACAAACAACAAAAACACAAAGACCATGCCTTTCAGGTGCTCATAGTCTGGAAGCAGAAATAAGCACATAAACAAAAAATTAGTTAATTGCTGTGACTCAGTATTATCATTATTAGATGAGGATAATTATAGTACCTGCCTCTTGAGTTGTTGTGAGGATTGAATACAAAACAGAAACATATGATGTGCTTAAAACATGCTTCACAAACAAACAAGTATGGACTAATCAGGGTTATTATGAAGGAATTTGTAAAGTATCACATGGGTACCTGTAAAGGAGGAATTAACTACAGGATGGTGTGGGTAGCAAACACTCCACATCCTACCAGTCTCATATCCCATCAGTCCCACTTGAGTTTCCCTGAAGCTGCAATGTGAATTTTCTATGCATGCTGACAGCTTCCCTCTTCAAGCCTGAGCCTTTCTGCTTCCATGTCTGAGGAAGAGCTTTCTTCCTTTGTGGCACAAGTGTGGGTCTTGCTCAGCTGTGCTCAGGGCAGCCTGGAAGTGCTGGGGATTTACCAACCCCAGAAGCATTTCTTAACCAATGAGGGATAGAGTTGGCAAATACCCAGCTTCCCTGTTCCACAGTGGGACAATTCCAAGGCATATTCTGTGCAGTACCCTCAGGGGTCTGAGCAGGACTGAGTCCCAGTTGTCCACAGCAATAACCGATTGATTGACTCATGCACACTCCATTGGTTTTTCTCCTTTCCCATCTTATTTTCTCTACTCCCTTACTTGTGCCAGTTAAACAAACTGTGTCCAAGGCCTTGTCACAAATTTTGCTTTTGAGGGGACTTACTTTGAGACACTGGAGTCAGGGAAGGAAAAGTGAGAGAAGGAAGCTAGAGAAAAGAAATGATGTTTGAGATAAGCCTTAAAAGACTATTAGAATCCATCAGGTGGGGAGGTGGAAAGTACTTCACTGGGAACACAAAGAGGCAAAAGCATGGAGGCTCAAGGGATACACTGAGCCTGGAATACACCAGAGGGATTTGCAGGGGGTGGAGGGAGCAGACCAGCACTGGGAAGTCATCTAGAGGCAGCTCAAGTAGAGGCTTGTGTGAGGAGTGGGTTGAAAGATGAAAAATGGTCCTTTTTAGCACAATGAAATCTATTCAAGAACTATAAAAACCCCATATTGAAGCCTGTTCCCTTGAGTTCTGCTTCCCATTTGAGAAAAGGTTAGAAGTCATTAAACAGAATGATATGGTTTGGCTGTGCTCCCACCCAAATCTTATCTTGAATTGTAGTTCCCGTAATCCCCATGTGTCATAGGAGGGACAAGGTTTGGATAATTGAATCATGGGTGTGGTTTCCCCCATCCTGTTCTCATGATAGAGAATTCTCATGAGATCTGATGGTTTTATAAGGGGCTTCACCCTTTGCTGGGTACTCATTTTCTCTCCTGCCACTCTGTGAAGAAATGTCTTCCACCATGATTGTAAGTTTCCTGAGGCCTCCCCAGCCATGCAGAACTATGTGAGTCAATTAAACCTCTTTCCTTTGTAAACTACCCAGTCTCAGGTATGTCTTCATTAGCAGCATGAGAATGAACTAATACACAGAATATGCACTGGGGTAGACAAATTTAGGCACACACGAGCCCAGGATTCCAGAGGCACCTTGCCTCTCTTCGTGGCTTCAGCAAGCCAGCAATATTGAGACACAAAGCTTTTTCCTTTTAGGACTACAGCAATTGTCTTCTGTATCACCACCAGAAACAAAGATATGTTTATGTAGTGCAGGTTAAACACTAATGCTTTTTAGCAGGATTTATAATTCTTGCCTGAGTCCAGGAGTGGATCTTTGTGCCAGGTGCTCCCAGGGAAGTGGCACTCTAACTGAGGGAGGGGAATGGGGAGGGTAGTGCACAATGTCCTTCTCTACTCTTGGGGTATTCAAATACTGAAGATCCCAACAAAATAGCCAACACTCAATGATTCTCTTTCCATATTAAAGTTCTGCTTTCCTGCTTCTCTTAGTAGCTAGTCGTGTTTTACTGTCATTTCCAGTGATTTGACAATCATAAAACAGTACACCTATAGCAGCATATACAAGAGCTGCATATGTACATATATGTACACCTACAACTGCTGCCATCAATGACCTTAGCCTTACCATTGTAGTGTACAACTGCCTGACTTCCAGCCACCTATGGGCTTACTTGGGTGGTTGGAGCCCACTCTGTCCAAACATACGAAGACACAAGTCCCAGTGCATTAATGCCTATCCCCATGCCACAGCCCAACAGCAACTGAGAGTTGAAGGATAAATACCACCCTACCTTCTGCCCTCAGGTGGGATGACTCTGGGGGCATGGTCTATATTGACTTCTAGGTCTGTCCTCAGTGATAACCGGCTTCAACTTATACCTTTCATTGAAGCCTTCCTTTTCCTGTCCCACTTCCTCACACCAGTGCCCTTTGGGATTATCTCCCAGATAAACTACTTGCACTCAATTCCTGGTCCCAGGGCCTCTTGGGGAATTCATACTTAGACAACAATTACCAGTCCATCTTTCCATTTTAGTGCCAGCTCCGACAACACTGTTTTGTCCAATGAAAACTTATGGGATTTCAAAAAATCATTTTGATGTTTTATTGGTTATGTTTGAATTCTCCCCATTACTACAGAAACTAGAAAGGGTTATCTATGTAATAAGAATATGCCATAGATGTGGATTTGAGTGAGGAAGCAGAGTTATTACAGGACTGGCTGGAAAGAGGGTCCCTAAAAATGCATACTGGGAAGACAGACGTAAGAGGAATTAAAAGTGGCTCACTAGCTGGCTAAAAAAGTAAAAAGATAGAAAACAGTAAGGTGACAGGCAGAGATAAATAAAGATAGATTTGCACTGAGAAAAGAATGGTCTCTCACTTTTTCCTTCTCTAGAAGTTGAGTGCAATGTGCTGAGCCACAGGTGATGAATCTTGATTGGTTTATGTCAACTGTGACAACATTGTTTCCACTATTACTCCTTCTTTGCTGCTACGAGTTGCCACATGACTAGTTCTGGCCAAAGAGGTGTAAGATAAAGCTCACTGGGGGATTCTAGGAAGGTTTTTGCTTTCCTGATTTTCCTGATAAAAGGGACAGAGTAAGATGTCCCTGTTCCATCGGGGTGTGTGTGTGTGTGTGTGTGTGTGTGTGTGAGAAATACAGATATGACACCTGGAACTGCAGCAGACATCTTGTGATCATGAGGCAACAGGCTCACATGCTAAGAATGGCTGAGTGGAAAGATAGAGTCTGTCTACATTAAGCATTCACCTGGATGGCTGATACATGACACATTTGTTACAGAGAAAAATAAACCTCCATTTGTCTAAGCAACTTCTAGTGAAGTGTGAAGTTTTCTGTTACTTGCAAACCAAGGCATTCCTAAGTCCTAAAAATACTATCTTTCATCCCCAAGTCCTTTAAAAAATATTAGTATATGTGGCAATGACAACTAATTAGAAGTAATACTAGATCAAAAAAATCTTGGTTAATTAAAATGAAGTGTTAAGACCCACAGTTCACAGTTCTAAGTTCAGTTAAGCTATAGAAAGTAATTAATTGATTCATTAATTGGAAAGAACTACATGTTGAAAGACTGCTGCTATTAGCAGTCAGTAACCCAATTTGATTGCTACAAATAGCCAATGTTCTGGGAATACTCAGAGATTGTACACACATACTGTATGTATATAACCTCTGAGTATTCCCAGTACTAATATATACATAGACATATAAGCTTATTCTCAGTACAGCATATGTGTGTGTATGTCTATATTCATATACATATATATCTATATACATATACATACATACACACACACACTTCTCTCTTAGATAACATATAGAATATTTCACCTCTAGTTTTTTTTATCATCTAAGAATACATCTTGAAAATTGTCCCATATCAATTCAAAGAGCATTTCTTTATATCTTTTTTTTTTTAATAGCTGCATGGTATTCTGCTGTGTGAGTATCTTATGTTCTAGTCAAATCACTTTCATATGGATAGGTGTTATAAACTGAATTATGTCCCTCCCCCAATTCATATATTGAAGTCCCCTAGCCCCCTTTACCCAAGAATGTGACTATATTTGGAGGTAGAGCCTTTACAGAGGTAATTAAGGTTAAATGAGGACGTAAGGGCAAGGCCCTAATCCAATAGACTGATTTCCTTATGAAAAGAGGAAGAGACACCAGAGGAAAGGCCATATGAGGACACAGCAAGAAGGAGGCCATCTGCAAGAAAGGGAGAGAGGTCTCAGGAGAAACCAACCCTCTTGACACCTTGATTTGGACTCCCCAGCTTCCAGAATTGTGAGAAAATAAACATCTGTTCAAACCACCCAGTCTGTGGAATTTTGTTACGGCAGCCTGGAAAAATAATACAATGGATATTTAGGTTGTTTCCAATATTTTTAGCACTATAATTAGTGCTATAATTAATAATCTCGTAAAATGTTGTTTCATATTTTTAGAAATATATTCTTAGGATAAATGCCTAAAGCAGAATTGTTGGATCAAAGGCTAAAAGGGTAGGAACAGATACTGACAAATTCTCCTCCATAGGGATCCCACCACTTCGCAGTCCCCAAAATGATATATTTTGGTGCCTGATTCCCCAGCAGTTTTGACAACAGGCCGTATTAAAATTCTTAATTTTCACTAATCTAACAGGTAAAATGGCACACCAGTATGGTTAGTTTACATTTCTTTTAAGATGAGTAAAGTTGAGCATTTCTTTAAATGTAAGGGCCTTTGGTAAACCTTTTTCTGTGAACTATCTGCACATGTCATTTATCTTATTTTTTAGTTAGATTTCTACTTTCTTTTTCCTTCATTTTTAAGAGCTCTTTATGCATATTTATGTACATAGATTGATGGACAGGAATTCTCTTTTATCTGTAATACATGTCGCAAATATTTATTCTCAGTTTTTACTTGCCTTTTGACAGTATTGCAAAATTTTTTATTTGGGAACCATTTTAAAATTACAGAAAAGTAGCCAGAATAGTATAATCTTTTACCTTTTACCCAGGTTTGTTAACTGTTGACATTTTGTCACATTTGATTTATTTCTGTCTTACTCTGAACATTTGAGGATAAATTGCAAATATGGAATCCCTTTCCCCCTAAAATACTCCAATGTGAATTTTCGACAACAGAAAAACTTAAATTGATACACTATTGTTTAATCTGCAGATTTATTCAAGTTTTCCCAATTATCTCAATAATATCTTTTACAGTTTCTTTTTCTGGTCTAGGGTTCAATCCAGAATCGTGCTTTACATTTAGTTCTGGTTATCTCTTCAGTCTTCTTTAATCTAGTACAGTTCCTCACCTTTTCTTTGTCTTTCATGATGTTGAAATTGTGGGGAAGCACAAGCCATTTATTTTGCAAAGCGTCCTCCAATATGGATTTGTCTGATGTTTCCTTGTGCTTAGATTCAGACTGTGCATTTGTCACAGGAATGTCACAGGGTGATACTGTGTCTTTCCTGGTACAGCATAGCAAGAGGCACATGATGTTGACTCATTATTGTGATGTTGACTTTGATCACTTAGTTCAAATGGTAACTACTAGCTTTTGTCATTGTTGAATTATTTCCCTTTTGTAATTTTGTAAGTAATTTGTGGGGTGATAAAAATCTTGTTCCTTATCACACTTTTACACATGAGTTTTAATATCCATAAATGATTCTTGCCTGAATGAATTAATACTACAGTGTTTGCAAAATAAGGATTTTCTAATTCCATCATTTATTCTATAGTTATTCATTGTCATTCCACTGTTAGGAGGTTCTTTTCCTCCTCTCTGTAACTCTGTCTCTATTTCTGTGCCCCTCTCCCTGTTTCTCTGTCTCTCTCCATATCTCTCTACTTGTCCACCTCTTTAAAGTCCGTGCAGACTCATGGACTCTTATTTTATTCAGTTATACTTAATAACTTTAATTTTTAATGAGTTTAATGAGTTATACTTCATTACTATCATTATTTATTTTGATGTATAGCAAGTATTTTTAATATCCAAGAACTCTCACTTCCTGATTGTTTTCTCTTTTTGTAAATATTCTCACTGGCTGAAATAGGGATTGCTTTTAAATGTTCACGTCTCCATACTCAGTTTTTCTATCTTTTCCTCTTTGTTTCTCTTTCTTATGCAAATGGTTGCTTGCAAAGGGCTAAGAGTTTTTGGTCACCCACTCATCTTAAAATATAAAGGCTTATGCAGACTAATGCAAATGGCTGGTGACTCCTTCCTCAGTTGTGTGGGTCCTTTTCTAAGAGGCTTCATGGTAAATGTGAGAGCATATAGTCATCTGATGGCAGCTTCACTTTAGGATATGAGATCATGAAAACCCCCTCTGAGAATCAGAAGGGCTTTTCAGTGAGACACCAGCCCCCCATTTTGGAAGCTCCTGCTCTCTTCCCAAGCAGTTCTTGTAATATCTTTAGCTGACAGTGCTCCCACATTTGTCCTGGAGATGAACCCCTAACTGCTAGTTCTCCTGCAGCTCCATGGGTGGGCGAGGGGAGCATTTATGCATGTGAGTCGTGGGGGCAGGGAAACTTGCATAGCTTTGCCACAGGCAATCTTCCGATTCACACTTTTTCCACAGTTTACCATCCCACCTCCCACACTAGCTCTTTCTACCTGGTGACTCCCTGCTTCCAATATTACTGGGCCCCTGGGGGAGATGAGCTCCAGGCTGAGCTGCAGCCTTCATTCTGGCAGTGGTGGGTTCCTCCATCTGTTTACCTGTCAGTGTGCTCCCATTCACTGTCTGCCATCCAGACATTCATTAATAACTCACTCCCACGCTCCACACTCTTGGGGGCTTATTTCCTCTGGAACTTCTGTGTCATAATTTCAATAGAATTCAGAGAGAGAATGGGAAGACAAATGCATGTGGTCCACCATCCTGACCAAGAAAGTCACATTGTTATAAGATGGTATGGTTCAAGCGCATTTGACTGGGATGTAGAGTACTTATCCTAATTTCATCAACCATCAACATCACCATGTTCTTATACTCCTTTTCCCCACCAGTCCCTTACAGCTCCAACATTCTGAGATTCTTTAGGTAGAATGTTCCCACAGAGCTGACACCCGTCAGCTGCCTCTGTGAGCCCGATCCGTGACATTTCCTCCTGCCACCTTGATGCATAACAAATGAGCATTTGTGTCACCTTCTCCTTTGCCACAATCCATGAACATTCAAAAGTTTTAAGTAGGAAGAGAATCAGAAGCAAATTATTCAGTGAGAACTGAGGAGTCTCAAAATGATGCAAAATCCTTTCACCCCCTTTTTACTTTAAAATCCTCTTTTAACAACAGTAGACTCTGCTCTTTCTTCAGACCTACTGTAAAGATGAAAAGGGGTGATACCTTTCCTCACCCATCATAAGGATCATGGCCGACACTCTTGTAACAAAAAACAGGTTAATAAGAGAAAAGTGTAGCAAATTTATTTAATCAAAATTGTACATGATACAGGAGACTCCAGAAATGAAGACCCAAAGACACAGGGAAAACTGTCTGTTTTTATGGTTAGGTTTTATGAAGAATGGACAACAACATAAAATGTGATTGGATAAAAAGGATATTATCTAATAGTAATAGACTGTCAGGTCGGCAGGGACCCAGCAAGTCCTGTCTGTTTACATTCTTCTTGATCTCTCTGTGTAGCTTTTCTTCCTCCCAGGTATGGGGAAGGACCCTCTGGAATGAGGGTCCTCAAAGGACAAGAGAGAGAAAAAGAGTGGCATTTCTAAGTTTTGACTCACTATCACTTGCTTTGGAGGAGAAAAAGGGGCAGGAGACAAGGAGAGCAGGAGGTCACAGAGACACTTTGCTTCTGAGGCCTTCCAATCTCCTTTAGTTCAAAGTACTCGGCATGCCAAGGCACATACTTTGGGGTATCATTTTCTGAACTCCAACACTACCTTTCCTAGAAACAAAAAGACCCTAAAAGTGAAAAGATCAGGCAAGGGAAGTAGCAGAAGCAAAGCTGCCTAATACTGCCACAATGGTGAGAATACATTCATTCATCCAAAGAGAAGCTACCAGGACTCAAGGACATTTAAAACACAGCCCTGTTCTCCAGAAATCTACAGATTCATCAATCATATTTCCAATCATGGGGCCAAATTGGAAAGGAGCAGTCAAGTGTTTCTTCTCTAGATGAATGTGAGGATGTATGAGATTTCACTGGTGGAGACTGCAGCCTACAGGGGTGTCCTTTGTTACTGCCAACAAACTGCTAAACACTGGAATGAAAGATATGAATCTCACCAAGAAGTAGACCTTGAAGCACATGGCACAGAGATGAGCCAATTCACAATGGAAGGAAGTGTGCCAAGGTGGTGTGCTAAAGACACAGGAAGAATGGATGTAGGCAGTCAAAGCCAGCATCTCATCTCACCTTATACTATTTGCCCATTTAGAAGAGACTTGCTGAAGTTAGTCAAAGATGGCACAGATCTTATGCAGAACGTTATTTGAAGACGGGCTATTGCTTATAATAGCAAGTAGAAAAATGAGGTGTGGTTTATTTAGGCCAGTTTTAGCATTTGCCTCAGATATCTCCTGTGGCATAACAAACCATTCCCAAACCTGATGGCTTAAAAAAAAAAAAAACAACCATTTTATTATACCTTATAAGATAATTTTGTGGCCAAAAATTTGACTAAGACTCAGCTGGGCAATTCCCTTATTTCATATGACCTCAACTGAGATCACTTGGTGACCTCTCTAGTGGTATTCATGTGATTCTGATCTGGAATATCCAAGACAGTTTCACTCTATGTCTGGTGCCACAGTGATGCATGCAAGGCTGTGCCCAGCTGGGACTGTGAACAGGAGTACCCATGTGTGACTACTTCAGCATTGCAGTCTCAGAGTAATTGGACTTCTTACATGGTGGTTCAGGGCTCCAAGTGAAAGTATTCCAAGACATGGGAAGGGGGCTATGACAGTGCCTTAAAGCCTGAGCCAAGATACTGCCACAGTATCACTTCCCCTGTATTCTATACACTCACAGAGCTGCCCATACTCAAGAGGAGGGGATCTGGACCCCACTTGTCAATGGAGGAATATCAAAGAATTTGCGGCCATCTTAAATCACTACAGCATTAAAAAGGAGACTAGAGAACAGAGTACTATGCGATCCCACTGACACGATGACTAATCCTCGGGCTTGCCCATGACTTTCAGGGCTAAAACCAGGACCATTCCAGGCAAACTGTATCAGTTGGTCATGCTATTTATTCAGCCCCATTCTAGATTCACCTTGACTTTGACAGACATGGAAGCTGTATTAGTCTGTTTTCACACTGCTATAAAGATGCTACCTGAGACTGGGTAATTTATGAAAAGCGGTTTAATTGACTCACAGTTTCACATAGCTGGGGAGGCCTCAGGAACCTTCAATCATGGCAGAAGGCAAAGGGGAAGCAAGGTACGTCTTATGCAGCATCAGGAGAGAGAGAGAGTGAAGGAGAACTGCCAAACACTTTTAACCCATCAGCTCTCGTGACCACTCCCTCACTACCATGAGAACAGCGTGGGGCAAACTGCCCCTATGATCTAATCACCTCTCATCAGGTCTCTCCCTCCACACGTGGGGATTACAATTCAAGATGAGAATTGGGTGGGGACATAGAGCCAAACCATATCAGAGGCTCTCCCCGTTATTGTTTTCTGGTGTCTTGTAGAAGATGTGTGTTTGTGTAGGTGTGTGGTTCAAGAAGACAGCTTAGAAAACAGCTTTCTGAGATTGATATAGGTACTTAAAAGTGATGAGGAGAAAATGCACCATTGTAGAAAATGGAAACTAAGGAAGTAATGTACCATGCTATTTTCCCCACAGTTACTATTAGAATTTAACATTTTAATCATTCTCACAAAGCTTGCATTTCGCTTCCCCTTCTACTGATCCCTCCTTATCCAAGTGTCCAGGGATGGATGAATATCTCAGTGTAACAGAAAAACAGAAAATATAAGTTCAGATTCCTTCTTTGCCACACCTATTAATAATGTGACATTGAGCAAACCTCTCTGAATCCTTGTTCCCTCGCTTCAAAAGCAGGGATGATTTTATCTGCTTATCCATGTTTGATTGTTCATGTGCACATGAGATGAAAACTCATATATTTATTTAATATTTTTATCAATGAGTTGGGTATGATCCCTGATGGTATAACAGAGATTTTAGGCTATATGCAGCTTTAAATGGACTGCTAAACCAGATAATGCTCATAAATCCACAAAGATTTTAACTGGCTGAACTGATGGGATAAATTTAATGAGATAAACTTAGACAAAATTACAAATTTTGGACTTTAGTCTAAAAAGGAAAAAAAAAATCTGAAGTACAGAATGAGGAACATGGATTAGTAGCAACACATAGGAAAGGATTTGGGAGTTTTAGTTGCTGACGGTTGGGCGTGAGTCAAGAGCACCACATGATGACCAAAAATAAAAGCCAAACTAGCCTTGGGATGATTAAAGCATGTCTAGAACTAGACCAAGAGGGGTGCTCATTGTCTTCTAAGCTCAAATGGAGGAGCTGTATTTGGAGTATGTATTCATTTAAAGATACCACTCTTCAAAGGAATTAAAAACAACTGAAGCCTGCTCAGAGAAGAATGTACAAGATAGAATGAGAACCTGAAACTTGGAATAGCTTTAGTCTAAAGAACCAAAAACTACTGGATGACTGGATAGTCTTATTTATTTATTTATTTATTTATTTATTGAGACAGAGTCTTACTCTGTCAGCCAGGCTGGAATGCAGTGGCGTGATCTCGGCTTAGTGCAACCTCTATCTCCCGGGTTCAAGCAATTCTCCCATCCCACCCGCCCGAGTAGAGTAGCGGGGACTACAGGTGTGTACCACCATGCCCGGCTAATTTTTGTATTTTTAGTAGAGACGGGGTTTTGCCATGTTGGCCAGGTTGGTCTCGAACTCCTGACCTCAGGTGATCCGCCTGTCTCAGCCTCCCAAGTGCTGGGACTACAGGGGTGAGCCACCGCACCCAGCCTGAATAGACTTTTTTAAGCACACTATAAGTAACAGATTGGGTCTTAGTCCCACGTGCAGAGAATTAAGGTCAAGGCATAGGAGTACCAGGGAAACAGATTTTAATTATTACGAATAAATATCAACTCCTACAGAGCTATGTCCATGTTGTTCAGGTGCTGTGAATGTCTCCACTAAAACTCATGTTAAAATTTAATTGTCATTGTAACAGTTTTAAAAGGTGGGGCTTTTAAGAAATGACTAGGTCATGAGGGTTCTATGCTCATGAATAGATCACTACTCTGATCACAGAAATGAGTTAGCTACCATGAGAGTGGGATCCTGATAAAAGAATGGGTTTGGCCCCCATTTGCTCTGTCTCAAGCACTCACTTTTGTTTTCTACCCTTCCACTATGGGATGACCCGCCAGCACTGTGTCCTTGGAACTTCCCAGTCTCCAAAACCGCGAGCTGAATAAACTTTGTTTTAAAAAATAAATTGGCTGGGTGCAGTGGCTCATGCTTGTAATCCCAGCACTTTGGGATGCCAAGGTGGGCAGATCACTTGAGGCTAGAAGTGCTAGACTAGCCTGGCCCAACCCTATCTCTACTAAAAATACAAAAATTAGCAGGCATGGTGGCACGTGCCTGTAATCTCAGCTACTTAAGAGACTGAGGCATAAGAGTCACTTGAATCCAGGAGGCAGAGGGTGCAGTGAGACAAGAGCAAGCCATTGCACTCCAGCCTGGGCGACAGAGTGAGACCCTGTCTGAAAATAAATAAAATAAAATAAAACAAAATCCCATCTGTGGTTCTGTGATAGCAGCAGAAAACAGACTAAGACAGAAAATTGATATATAGAAGTGGGACCATTGCTATAACAATACCCAAAAATGTGGAAGCAGCTTTGGAACTAGGTAATGGGCAGAGGCTGTAAGAATTTGGGAGGCAGGCTAGAAAAACCTATATCGCTGTGAATGGAGTATTAAGAGTGATTATAAAGAGGGATCAGAAGAAGACTAGGGAAAGTCTGAATCTTCTTAGGGATGACTTAAGTGGTCATGACCAAAATGTTGATAGAAATATGGACAGTAAAAGTAACTCTGACAAAGTCTCAGATGGAACTGAAGAACAGGGTATTAAAAATTAGAGCAAAGGTCATTCTTGTTGTAAAGTATTAAAGAACTTGGCTGAACTTTATCCAAGCCCAAAATTGCTTTATGGAAGGTTTGGAATTTAAGAGTGATGAACTAAGATACATGGCAGAAGAAATGTCTAAATTGCAAAGCATTTAGGCTGCTGCTGCTGCCTGACTACTTTTAACTGCTTATTGTAAGATGCTAGAAAAGAGAAATAATTTAAAGACAGAATTTATGACTAAAGCAGAGTGAAAAGATTTGGAAAATTCACAGCATGGCTATGTAAGGAACAGAAAAGTATGCATGGGTATGGCCAAATGACTGTTTGCTACAGAGATTAGCACGGATAGAAGGAAGGCAGATGCTATTCATCAAGACTCTGAAGGCATTTCAGAGATCTTCAAGGCTGCCTTTCTTTCGCATCACAGGCCCAAAGCTCTAGTAGGGCAGAATGGTTTTGGGGAATGGGAACAGGGTACCCTCTGCAGGCTCACTGTCCAGGGCCACCTTGCTACTCAGCTCCCTGCGCTCTGGCGTAGCACCCCTTGTCTGCCCCAGCTGTGGCTCAAATGGGCTCAAATATGGCTCAACTCTCTGCTCTGAAAGACACACATGGTAAACCTTGGTAGTGTTCACGTGGTGCTAATTCTGCAAGTGTGCAGAATGCAAGAGCTGTGAAGGCATGGCTCCCTCTATCTGAATGGCAAAGGATGCTGCAAACCACATGTGAAAACCTAGGCAGACACCTGCCACAGTCAAGTGTGGGAGTGGAGAGTCACAACAGAAAGCCCTTACTAGGGCAATACTCAGTGAAAGCATGTGGTTAGGGCCACCCCAAAGACCCCAGAACTGTAGAGCTATTTGCATGCAATGCCAGCCTGGGATTAGTTGCGGGCACAAGACTTCAACCCCTCCAATGTGCCCAGGAAGTAGGACATGGAGTCAAAGGACTCCAGCTTTTTTTTTTTTCTTGCCTCATGTGATCATATTCTCCAGCTTTAAAAATTAATGTCTGCCCTTTTGGGTTTTACACTCACTTAGGGCCTGTTACGCTTTTCTTTTTGCCTATTTCTTCCTTTTGGAATGGGAAGGTCTATGCTATGTCTGTCCCACCATTGTATTTTGGAAGTAGATACATTGTTTTGATTTCATAGGCTCAATAGCTGGCAGAATTTACCTTGGGGTAAATCATGCTTTGAGTCTGTATTAGTCTGTTTCACACTGCTGTAAATAAATACCTAAGACTGGGTAATTTATAAAGGAAAGATGTGTAATTGACTCACAGTTCTGCATGGTTGGGGAAGCCTCAAGAAACTTACAATCATGGCAGAAGGCAAAGGGGAAGCAAACACCTCATCCCAAGGCTGCAAGAGGGAGTGAATGCAAGAATGAGGAGGTGCCACACTTTAAAACCATCAGCTCTTGTAAGAACTCACTCACTGTCATGAGAACAGCATGGGGGAAATCAACCCCATGATCCACTTACCTCCACCTGGTTCCTCTCTTGACACATGGGGATTGCAGCTAGAGATGAGATATGGGTGGGGACACAGAGCCAGACTATGTCAGAGTCTCATCTATATTTGATTTAATGAGACTCTGGAGTTTGGACTTTTGAGCTGATGCTGGAATAAGTTAACAATTTGGGGGCTGTTGGGATGGAGTGGATGTATTTTGCATGTGAGAAGGACATGAGTTTTAGGGGACCAGAGATAGAACGCTAGGGTCTGAATGTTCCAACCAAAACTCATGTTAAAATTTAATTCCCATTATAACAGTATTAAGAGACAGAGCCTTTAAGAGGTAGACTAATATCATTATTGGAGGGTGGGCCAGTTATCACAGGAATGAGCTCCTCATAAAAGGGAAAGTTAGGTCCCCATTTGCTGTCTCTGTCTCATTCATTAACTTCTACTTTCCACCCTTCTGCCATGGGATGACCCTCACCAGATGCCAGTGCCACACCCTTGAACTTAACAGCTCCAGAACTATGAGTTGAAAAAAACTTCCTTTTCTCTACAAATTACCCAGTCTGTGGTATTCAGCTATCATAATAGAAAATTGACTAACATAGCAGGCCATGGGACTTCCCTTGAAGCAGGGAATAGAATGAGAGCCCCTGGGCACTAAAGCACTAGAAGGATATGGCAGACCATATTTTCTAAAGACATCCATACCAATATGTATTCTATTTCATATATTTTTACAGTGTGATGTTTAGAGCTCAGGGAATAAGTTCCTGATAACAATGAGAGGAGGTGAGAAACAAGTGAGTCCATGTGGGGAGCAGGTGACACCTCAGTCAAGATCTTAGTTATAGGGAAGCGGTAACTCCAATTCCTGGGACCATGTTTGTGGAGCAAATTATACATTATTGGAAAATGAGGGTAAAGACAACCAGCATAAAGTCACAACTCTTGCTCTATACTCTCCAAATCGTGCATTATGTCACGATTGATCCATTTACTGCAGTAACTTTTAATTATTTGTTCAATTGGACTTTTAACTTCTAAAGAGTGAAGATCAAATATCTTCATGTCCCCAATGATTAACATAATATCTGAAAGAGAGCAGCAACTCAATATTTGTTTGATAAATAGGTAGAGAGAGAAAATAACCGGTTGGCTGGCTAGCTCAGTGGATAAATGATGAATAGGTAATAAATAATCGATGGGTGGATAATTTCTCTTGAATCTTGAAGGCTGGGAAGCCTACCATACAAACATGGACTTGTTATTCTGGCACCTGGGTGACTTTCTTACAGTCCTGAAACTGAAGGAAATCTATTTTTTAAAGCTTTTGGTAATCTCTTAATGATAACCTACCTAAAGAGTTTTGTCTTTTTTTTTTTTTTTTTTTTTAATTCTCCATGAAGCAGAACCCAAAACACAGGCATGTGCAAGTAACCTATTGGAGAGTTGATCCCAGGAAGTGCTGGTAAAAGAGGGAAAAAGGAAGACAGGCAAGAGACAGGAGCCAATGAAAGATGCATTAATGAGTTTACTGCTTGGGAAACTGTACTCAATCCTTGTGTGAATATCTGGGAAATAGTGTAGAAGACATCTCAAAGTTGGCTCATCCAAAAAGCAAGGGAGCTGGAGTATTTATCCACCAGCGCCCATCTCTCATTGGGTGAGGGTTAACCTCATGAGAAGGTCAACTGCTAGCATGTCTGATCTGCCCACATGCAGGCAAAAAAGTACCTGTGGCCAAAAAAGGAGAGTTGTGAGAGCTAGCGGCATGAAGCTTTCCGCCTATATTCAAAGTGAGTACTGAGGGCTTACCAGCAGGACACTGACAACTTCCACTGCAGGCTCCCTTCCACATAGACCTTAAGCCCTGCTCATGTGGTTTGGAGACAGAGACGATCAGGCCCCTGGGTTTCAGGACACTCTCTGATTTGGGGCTGAGGGATATTTCCTGATAACAAAGGAGGTTGAAGTCAATCCTGTGTCACCTTCACTCTGTTTGATCCACTTGGGAACTATGGAGGCTACACAATTCCTGGTAGGTTTTTGAGCTTTATCCTACCCATACCCATGTACTTACACCTCAATGAATTCTTTTTATCCTATGTGTTGCTATAATGTTTGTTTTTAATCAAAATGTTGTTCATTAAAATCCTTTTGCTTTTGCAAGGTTCCTTGTCTTCTGCCTCACTCTTCTGTCTTTCAGAGCATTGACGAGACCTGGAAAGCTCTAACAGTGATAGAGAAACTGAGACTCAGGTACCGGAAATAACTTACAAAAGGTCACCTACCAAGATTAAAACAGAGCTAGGATTACAATTCAAGTTTCTAGGCTTCTAGTTCAGAGGTTGACCAACTATGGTGCTTGGGCCAAATCCAGTCCACTTCCTGGTTTTATAAACGAAGGTTTGATTAAGGCATTTGTTACATATTATAGAAGTTTTTTTGACACTACAATGGCAGAATGGAGTAGTTGCAACAGACATTGTAGTGTTAAAAAAGTCTTCCAGTACCTGAGCCTCAGTTTCTCTATCACTGTTAGACATTTCCAGGTCTTGTCAATGCTCTGAAAGACATCATGCCTGTACTTACTTTAACTTCTAAATGCCCAACCATTCAAGCAAGAACATCCCTCAATAGTTGCATGGCTTTCTGTAAGGAGTGGGTCATTTTAGATGTGTATCTTTCATGTTGGAGCCTGAGAAGTGGAGGCTAGGTGGGAAAACACTAGACTTGAATTCAGAAGATGTGAACTGGAGTCATCTTTGCCTCTTGGTTGCATAATCTCGGGCAACTCACTTAACCTTTCTATACCTTGGTTTTCTCATCTATAAAATGGGGAAAACTGCCTACTTTTATGGGTCACTGTGAAGTCTAAAGGAGAGAGGCTGTATGTGAGAGAACATTTTTTGTGTGTAATGTGAGATAAACTGGGGAATAATAGGATTAACAGCAGCCTAGAACAGGGCAAACATTTTCTGTAAAGGACCAGATAGTGGTTTATATCCCGTTGAGAGGGAGAAGTCCACCGTTTCTTCTACCCTATTATCCCTCGGTGTCACGCTGTGTCTGGAATTGGTGGGTTCTTGGTCTCAGTGACTTGAAGAATGAAGCCAAGAACCCTCGCAGTGAGTGTTACAGTTCTTAAATATGGTGTGTCCGGAGTTTGTTCCTTCAGACGTTCAGATGTGTCTGGAGCTTCTTCCTTCTGGTGGGTTTGTGGTCTCACTGTCAGGAGTGAAGTTGCAGACCTTCATGGCGACTGTAACACCTCTTAAAGGCAGCGCATCTGGAGTTGTTCGTTCTTCCTGGTGGGTTCGTGGTCTTACTGGCTTCAGGACTGAAGCTGCAGACCTTCCTGGTGAGTCTTACAACTCATACAGGCAGGGTGGACCCGGAGTGAGCAGCAGCAAGACTTACCTCAAACAGCGAAAGAACAAAGCTGAGTTGCGGCTGGCTAGCTCTGGCAGCCTGCTTTTATTCCCTTATCTGACCCCACCCACATCCTGCTGATTGGTCTATTTTACAGAGAGCTGATTGGTCCATTTTGACAGAGTGCTGATTGGTACGTTTACAATCCTTGAGCTAGACAGAATCACAGAGTGCTAGTTAGCTAGATACAGAGTTAGCTAGATACAGAGTACCAATTGGTCTATTTACAAACCCTGAGCTTGACACAGAGTGCTGATTGGTGTATTTACAAACCCTGAGCTAGACACAGGGTGCTGATTGGTGCATTTACAATCCTTGAGCTAGGCACAGAGTACTAGACGGAAAAGTTCTCCAAGTCCCCACTAGGTTAGCTAGATACAGAGTACTGACAGGCTTTTACAAACCTTGAGCTAGACACAGAGTGGTGATTGGTGCACATACGATCCTCCAGCTAGATATAAAAGTTCTCCAAGTCTCCATCCAGTTCAAGAGCCCAGCTGGCTTCACCCAGTGGATCCTGCACCAGGGCTGCAGGCGGAGCTGCCCGCCAGTCCCGAGCCGCACCTGCACTCCTCAGCCCTTGGGCTGTCCAAGGGACGGGGCCACAGAGCAGAGGGCGGCGCCCGTGGGGGAGGCTCAGGCCGCACGGGAGCCCACCACAGCGGGGGAGCTCAGACATGGCAGGCTGCAGGTCCCGAGCCCTCCCCTGCGGGGAGGCAGCTAAGACCCCGCGAGATTTTTGAGTGCGGCGCAGGTGGGCCGGCACTGCTGGGGAACCCAGTGCAACCTCCACAGCTGCTGGCCTGAGTGCTAAGCCCTTTACTGCCCTGGGCTGGCGGTGCCGGCTGGCCGCTCAGTGTGCGGGGCCTGCGGAGCCCGCGCTGCCGGAACTCACGCTGGCCCGCAAGTGCGCAGCCCACACCTCTCCTTCCACACCTTCCTGCAAGCAGAGGGAGGAGGCTCCAGCCTCAGCCAGCCCAGAGAGGGGGCTCCCACGGTGCCGTGACGGGCTGAAGGGCTCCTCAAGCCCCGCCAGAGTGGACGCCAAGGCCGGAGGTCGGAGGCCGAGGAGGCGATGAGAGTGAGGGCTGCTAGCACAGTGTCACCTCTCAATGCCTTCTCTTAGTTTAACTCCTGACTACCCACTGTGGTGTTTTACATATACTTTTTCATCCAAGGTTCCTGGCTTATAACTCCCATAACCTTTGTTATAGTCTTTTGTTATAATGTTGGGTGTATGTTAGGCCTGAGGAAACAGAATATCTCTGACCTTTTTTCACCTTCCCCTAAGGAGGATCTTCCCTGGTCTTTCTGAGTGTGAATCATAAGACCCTCATTCCAGAAGCGGTCCTGCCCCATACCCTGGGAAAAGGAATGTTGACATCATGAAACTTCCATAAAAACCTAAGAAAACAAGAATTGAAGGCAGCTTCCAGATAGCCAAACGTGTGGAGGTTCCTCCTGGAGGGTGGCACACCCTGGGAGGGCATGAAAGCTCTGTGCTCCTTTACCTGTACCTCACCTTATGTGTCTCTTCATTGTATTCTTTGTAATATCCTTTATAATAAATCAGTAAATGTAAGTAAATGTTTCCCTGAGTTCTGTGAGCTGCTCAAGCAAATTAATCAAACCCAGAGAGAGGGTCATGGGAATCCCGACTTGAAGCCATCTTGCAGGAGCAAGAATGAGCCCCAACTCTGTGGGATCTGACACTGTCTCCAGGTAGATTATGTGGGAATTGAATTGGAGGACATCCAGTTGTTGTCTGCTGCTTGATATGTGGGCCAAAATCCCCACATTTAGTCACAGAAGTCTTCTGTGTTGATTGTTGTGGTGTGAGAGCAGAGGAAATATATGGTTGGAGTTGTTTTGAAATACCCATTCTGCCAAGCACCTTGTTCAACGGACTCATGACTTTCTGTATGGCTTGAATAATATTAGATATATGTCTCTTACGTTTTCTTTTTACCTTCAACCCAAAGAGATAGCTCTGCAAGATAAATTATAAGAATTCGGGACCATGCTTAGGTGCTGCAACAGTGTCAGATTCCTTTAATGTTTTCTAAATGCTTTCTCTAAATTTCTGTATTTCTCTTATTGCAGACTAGTAGCTAGCAATCTGTGGCCCCACACCAATCTACACCTTGAGTGGCACTACAGGAGATACCCCTTCTTTATTTTTCAAGGTGTGCTGGTTTCCTTTTGTATGCTCCATGCTCTGTTCCGCTCCACCCTCTCAGTACATGCCCTGATTGCTTCTGTATTTCTATGTGTGAAGCAGAATTGAGACTTCATTGTAGCATTGTTAAGGTTTTGATTCCCTCCATAAGCTCTGCCTATCAAAAATGCTGGCTCTCTACCTGTTCTCTCAGGAATGGCTGTCCTGTGCCAGGCTCTCTCTCTTCTTCTCTGTGCACTCTGCCTACATTTAGGTGGCATCTGTCACTTAGAGCAAAGGGAGAGTATTTACCATCTATGTGACAGGAGTGTCACTTCCTCATTGAGATCTAAGCTGAAAATAGATTTCCCCACTGGGCAGAAACACGGTAGACACTACCTGCATCCTGTCATTGAGACAGGAGAGTTTTCTGGACCCCTTCATGGGACTTGTGACAGGGGTGTGGCACATTTGCCACCGTGTGCTCAAACCCCTTATGGGATTGGAGCATGCAGGTGAGCAGGTGCAGGAGCCAGGGCAAGCGCTTTTGGGCTCCAGCCCCATGGCAGTGTCTAGGGGTGTTACAATGCTCTTTTAGCTCGCTGTCTGGGGATCGCTTAAGTATTAAACAGCTCAGTGTGACGGCCTTTCTGGGTTCCTGCACCCAGTAGGTCTCAAATTCTTGTCCAATGTCCAGGAAGAATCAGGTCACATGGACTTGAAGGATGGAGAATATGAAGATTTTATTGAGTGTTTGAGGTGACTCTCAGCAGGATGGGTAGCTGGAGAGGGGATGGAGTGGGAAGATGATCTTCCCCTGGAGTTCGGCCATCTTGCGGTTGATCTCTCCGACTGTCATCAGCCAGACTCCTCTCAACGTTCAGAGGCTTCCTCTCTTCTCTCCTTCTCTGCTGCACCACTCTGCTGCTCTTCCACTCTGCCACCCTACTGCTTGTGGAACCTGGGGTTTGGGGTTTATATGGACACAGGAAAGGGGAGTATGGCAGGCAAAAAGGCACCATTTGGGTGCAAAAACAGGAATGCCTGTTCTCCTTTAGGGTCGCAGGTCCAGGCATGAGGGTGGAGCCCTCACCAGGGACCCCGCTCTCATGCCTCCTGTCCGTATCATCATCCCCCTGGGAACCACTTCTCCTCACTGCTGTCCCCTGCCTCCAGATATAAAGTCCTACTTGACTGATTTCATTTCTAGTTGATCACATCATACCGAATACCAAGTAACTAGAACATTCATTGAATGACAGCTGCCTTGCCAGAAAGCCTAGTTGTTCCCATTGATTCAAACTTCCCTTAAAGCTACTAAGAATAGGTGCATACGCATTTTCTTAACAAGAAGAGATAGGTGCATATTTTAAACTATATACCAATTTAATCTGAAGTGTTAGTTGCTAAAATACACTGTGAAGTAACATTTTTAAATGAATAAAATTTTAGCCTTTACTCCCAGTTTGTGTTTAGACTTTGATGACTACATTTCTCTAGAAGACAAATTATTTTGGGAACAGTTTGGGAATAGAACTGGCTTCAGTTGAACTTAAAGATTGTCACCATCAGACATTTTGCCTCTACACCCTTTCATCTCCTACTTTTAGCTCCACGATGTGTTCATTTTCCTATATTTCAAAGGCAAGAGGCGCCAACCTTGACAAAGGTGGAGAGGCACTGGGGAAAGGGAAGGAGCTTCCAAACTGGAGGAATTTCATTATCATGTAAATGTTATTTCAAATACTTGGAAAGAAAGTATTCATTTTTAATTACAGATAAGTTTTTTAAAGGTTAAAAATACTAAACTTTTAAAAGATGCAAGATGTTCTTATTAAATTAAAATGTTGGGCAAATGCCAAAAAAAATTGTGGTTTGAGAAGTCTGACATATCTTAAGATTCTGTTTCCTAAATCCATCGAAGTCCCATATCCCAGGAAAATTGAGACTCACAACTTTCCAGAAAACTAAAATCCCCAAAGCACGACATGCTGTAAGCTTCTGGGTCATCATTGGAATTCAGGGTATTCCAAAGATTGTCCTCCTCCTTCTTGGCCTCCCTCCTTCCTGTTGATTCTAGCAGCTGATATTTAAATATCAGGACAAGAAATAACACTGTTTTCCCCCAGCTGTTTTAGAATTGTTGAACCCAGACATGATTGTTATTACACAGCCCCAATGTGTGACTGACACTTTTTAAGAAGTTACTTTTTTCTTTCAAAACACAAGGGTGGCAATTCCTACATAAAATTAATCCTCTGTCAACTGGGAAACACAATCACTCTAATGTTTTAGCACACTACTCTTACAAGAAAGAGGCAATTGAAAAGAAAACCAGCTAATGTTGAGCACATTTGTTTAAGGGAACTTTCTAGGCTGATCCCAGAGTCCCACAGTTTCCACATGATTGCTTTCTTGTTCCGCATTTGTGGTTTTGGTCAGTGCTGATCAATAGTTATAATACTGACCCTCAGGCACATTAGCCTTCCTTTGACCATCAAAGAAGAGTAAGTATTACTTGATGCATTGTCCTGACTAAGGCAGGAAATAATTAGACTGGAATGTTTTAGTAAGACTTTTAATACCAGTTCAAACCTTCATTGTAACTAATTCAGGAAGCTAGAATCCATATTCTTTGAGTGCTCTGGTTAAACTATTACCTCATTTGTAAAATGAGAGAGTTCTATTAGAAAGTTCATTCATTTAAGTTATTAAGTGTCTAATTTGTGTCAAATACTATGTTTGACACTGGAAATATAGGCATGAACAAAACCAAGTCCCTGCACTTATACAACATAGAGATTAATCAGATATAAAGTAAATCATTACATAAATAAGTTATAGTGGTAATTGTGGTAGGTGCTACAAAGAGAAAGTATGAGATGTTATGAAAAAATATTATGTGGACAGAGAACTTAATCTAGGATTCTTAAATCTCAGCAGTGAGAACATGTGCAAAGCCATTGAGGTGGGTTAGAGCCCACCCTTTAGAGAAAATGAAAGTAGGAAAACAGAGATAAAACAATATAAATGAGAAACCAGAGATGAGCCCAGAGACCAAGCAGTGAATAAATCATCAGAGCCTTGTGGAGCATAACAGTGAGTTCATACTTTATCCAAACAGCAATGGGAAACTGCCTGAGACTCTTCTTCATCCCCCAATAGTGATTCTATCCTTCTTCCTTTGGCAATAGAACCCATGATTCTAGGTAGGCACACGGTGCCCAAGATGAAAACTACATTTCCTGAACTCCCGTGTGAATGAATTCTGGCCAATGAAGTGCAAGCAAAAACAGTGGAAGCAACTTCTAGGAAGTATTTTTAAAGAAGAGAGGGTATTCTTCATTTTTCCACCAGGTGAGAATTCTGACATGATGGCAGGAGTTTGAGCAGCCACCTTAGACCATGAGGTAGAAGCCATTTTTTGAGGACAGCAGTGCTAGAAGGCGAAAGAAACCTGAGTGCCTATCATCATGGGGCCATATCAGTCCTGGAGATAGACCTCTGGGCTTCCTCAATAGGAGAAAAAATTATACTGAATTACACTTTTGTTCAAGTCACTGTTATTTTAAGCTTCCTCTCAGTCTCTGCTAAGCTTATTCGTAATTAATATTGAACTCAGTTCTTAAAAATAGAGTTTAAAGAAAGGTATTTCATGATGAGATTATGTTCTCTTAAACCCACAAATTTCTTTTATGACATGGCTGAATATATTTAATATATGAAACAAAACCTGAGAAAAAAACCTATTTGCTTATTCATTTGTTTCTTTTTAAGATTTAATGGATATTTATTTTCAGTGTTCCTTTTTTCAATATTTATGTGCTTTTATTTTATTTTTTAAGTTCTGGGATACATGTGTAGGATGTGCGGGTTTGTAACATAGGTAAACGTATGCCATGGTGGTTTGCTGCACCTATCACCTATTATCTAGGTATTAAGCCCAGCATGAATTAGCTCTTTTCCCTAATGCTCTCCTCCCTTCCACTCCCCTCCCCTGACAGGCCCCAGTGTGTGTTATTCCCCTCCCTGTGTCCATGTGTTGCTAATTCATTTCTTTATCCAATCACTTACTCATTCAGCACCTACTATATGCAAAGTACTTGTTTTAAGTATTGCAGAGGACAATGCTCACAATTTGAGGCCTGCCCTAAATGGATTCACTATTTAGAAACAAAGAAAGTAGTCATTAGTAAGATGCAAATGGCCAACGAAGATAGTTAAGGCAAAGCTGATGTTAGGTAAATTTATGGAGGTAATAAACCATAATACATAGAGTTTAAGAGAGCATATAAAACCATATAGCCTAAGCCTATATAATGCCTCCAATCCAATTCAGAAACTATCTAAACTAACACTCTAAGACATGAAGTTTCAGCACAGCAAGAAGCTTTAGAGAGAGCTAATATTTGTCCAATTCAATAATTAATAGGATTCTGCTTACCCAAGCAAACCACTCAGGCAAAGTAAATAGGCAAAGATCATTTCTTTCTTTGAAATCAGGGATTAACAAAGAACACTCAGCCAAGCACTGGGCTTCAAACACCTGCTGATGAAATCAGCTTTACCACTGTTGTTGCCAAAGCTAGACCTTAATCATGAGTTTATCATAGTTGTGAAGATCTTAAGAATTAATGCTGCAGATTTACATGGGAGGAATTTGATCCTGTGTCTAGAAGTACAGTTGAAGAACCAATTGCCTCAGCAAACAATCCTTTGAGACCATTAGGAGGACATAACAGCTGAAGGAGGAGGCATGTGGAAGTTTGGGTGCTACAAAGTCTTGGGGCAGCAGCAGTCAAGGGAGGAAAGGGCTATTTTTGAGCACCTCTGTGCTAGGGATTGTGTAGGGATATAGAAATGCCTATTTAATATTTATAACATCTCTGCAAGATTCTCATGTATCTCTTATCACAGGTAAAGAAACCGAGGCTAAAGAAGACATGATTTGACCCAATCATGGAATGAAGCCGCAGCTAGACTGTAAAACAGGTTCTGCCTTTTAAGGCAGGCTACCTGAAACTCTGTGGGAGACGGTGTCTTCATCTGTAAATTGGAGGCGAGGTGTTAGCAGATGGTCTCCAAGAGTATTTCCCTCATAAAAGCTAAACTATGGGTCTCTACCTGACAGCCAACAAACCCGTTGCTGTGTCTTGGGGAAACCTTCCAGTCCCAGTAATAGTACACTCTTTCCTTTGTACTAAATTGACAAGTTTAGTATAATAAACCAACTCTCTCTATAGCTATTCTTCATGTGATGTGAAAACACCTTAAGATATATGGAAACTGGCACTCTCAAACACAATGGTGCACCCTTTATGAAAAAGAACAAAATGAAAAAAATTACAAGGTCAACACTTAAAAATTTTGATTCCTTGATTTTATTTGATAAGTCATGTCTCTCTTGTTTATAACTGTGGATGTAGGGAGTTAGTGTAGCAGCTCTGCTCCATGAAGCTCTTGAGGGCCTGAGACCCACCTAAGTCAGTGCTCTATCTTCCCTGTGATGTGGCTCTTGTCTTCATAGTCAAAGATAGGGAATAGAACTTCAGAAATAATATCTGCATCCCAGGCATGAGGATGACAGAAAAAGAAGAGGAAAAAAACATGTACAAGCAGCCACATTGTACTGGTGTTTACATCTCATTGGCCAGAATTTAGTCACAGGGCCAAGTGTTCCTACAACATAGACTATGAAATATATTCCTTATTCTGGGCAGTCATATAATCTGCTATAAGTCTGAGGCTTTATTATGAAGCAAGAAGTGGAGAATAGACACTGGCAATAACCAGCAGTCTCTGCCAGTAAGTAAAAAAGGGACAGTGAAGTTTGTATATTATCATGTTACATGTGAAGAAGAGGACATATGCAGACGTGCCTTTTTTATTGCACTTTGCTATATTGTACTGTGCTATATTGCACTTCACAGACATTGCATTTCTTTTTTTAAAAATGGGAGGTTTGTGGCAACCCTGTATTCGGCACCATTTTTCTAACAGCATGTGCTTACTTCCTGTCTCTGTCACGTTTTGGTGCTTCCTGCAATATTCCAAGCTTTCATTATTGTTACACCTGTTATGATGATCTGTAATCAGTGATCTTTCTTGTTACATCATAATTGTTTTGGGACACCACAAATCACATCTATACAGGATGGTGAACTTAATCAATAAATGTGTGTGTTCCGACTGCTCCACCTGTGCCTGGACAAAATGGGTCCGGCTGCTTGGTCTCATGGTCTAATTAACGAGATGTGGACAGACTGGGAAAGAAGAGGGTTTACTTCTGTAACCAGCTACAGGGAGAAGGTCAGGGAAGTTCACCAGACCCCTCAAAATTACAAGTTTTTCTTCAGGCCTTATACACATTCAAGCTATATACCTACATGTGGATGTGCACCTGCCGTTAGGCGTGTTTCACTCAATCTAATCTTTAACTAGGGTCTGGGGTCTGGAAAGTTTCTTTAGAGCCTTGGAAAAATTACTTAAGTGGGCCCTTGTACAAGGTATGTGTAAAAATGCCTTCATTATTTTACCAGGGTTTAAGGTCTGAGAAAATCCAGGTGGGGTCTTAATGGGTTTGTCTTCACATTTCAGCTCTTGTATTAAGGCACCAGTTTCTCCAACTACTAAAGTTTAATTTACACATTCATCAGAATTATAGTATAGGGTTAGTGGAAACTGTTCTGGTTGCTAATGGAGACCTGGCCTGCCACAGTCCCCACAATTTGTGCATGATTCCTATCATGTCAGTTACTTTTTAAAGCATTGATTCATTAAAGATTAGTACAAAAGTGTAAACTATAACATAGCAGACTAAAGGGAAATGGGCGACGTAGTCTCTCTGGCTACTTCCTCCTGAATAGGGTCTTCGTCAGGGGGTGTTAGAGTGGAATATGTCTCTTTAGCGCTGGTAATGCTCCTGACTTGGGGGGGCTCAAGGGCAGTTCCTGTTGAAAGATAATCAAATGAGTTTGGGGAATGCGTTGGAAAAACATGTGACAAAAACACAATCCACGACACAGTGCTATGCCTACACCCCAGAGGGTGGCAAGGACAATGAGGATTTTCTGCCACCAGGAAAGTCTTCCACTAAACTGAGATGCCATCCAGTCATGGAGAGACAGTGCAGAGCTGGAGATGGCTTGGATTTGCCGACGCATATCCTCTAATGTCAAGGAAATGTTTCCAGAGTTATTGGGAATATACACACAACATTCTGTTTTGATGAGGGCACAGGTTCCTCCTTCAGCTGCAGTTAAAATATCTAGGGCCATTCGGTTCTGTAAGATGGCCTTGTGCATATAATACACTTCAGCATTCATGAGAGAAATACTTTGGAGGCTCTCATTTAGGGCCCGTTGGGTAAAACTGGCTAGAGCCTCTATGTGTTGTACTACAGTTCCTAAACCTACTGAGGGCATAAAGATTGTGGGTAGGTGATCATTCCTGTGAACAATGGCCCTAGTCCATCGGTCAACCGTGTGTGGAAGATAAGGATAGACTTCCATGGTTTTTACCCAGCGTCCTTGTGCCCAGGGAATACCTAGAGTGCAGCGTCCTAACCAACCTGAGGGAAGCCAAGGCCATAGGTTTGAGCCATAGAGCCACTGGGTTCTGTTGGGAGCATACCAGTTCAAGCCAGGTCACCGAGACCAGTCTGTGGCAAACAGGTCCCTTTGCTGTAACACTATAGTGTGTCAGCACTCTCCAGGTGGAATCCATCCCATAACACGAGTTGTGTTTGGCCAGTTATCAAGGGAATGATTTCTTTGCTCCCAGCATAAGGGAGCTATCTGGCTTAAGTGTCCTTTATTGGCTGTCAGCCAAATGTACCCATCCCATATCTGGAGAAACCCATTTCTATATCGAGTGTTCTGAGGTCTGAAAGTCTGGACCAACACCCTGGTATCCAACAAGGGGGTGGCAAAGGCTGTTACTTTATCCCTTGTCTCATTTACTGAGAATGGTTTATCATGCCCCAGCTCATTTAAAGTTTTGTTTATAGGCCACTCTGAGATGTTTTGTCTAGTTACCCCAGTCATCTGTACCCCTGTCCATTGTTTAAGACTCCCTAAAAAGCTTTGTAAAAAAATCCAGTCTTTCCCTTGTAGTGGGGAGACCCACCAAGGCAGCTCCGTGGTGTTAGCAATGGGTAACGAACCACAGACCCAGTAAGGGTCTCCTTGTTGTAAGGCATCTGCAGAACTTTGTGCCCATTGTAGGAAAACGTTAGAGGTAGAGGCATTAACAACAAAAGGAGCAGAAAGGAAAAATATGATAAGGAAAAATCTTGTCATTTGTTGAACAGAAATCTTAGGCCTTCCAGGGATTCCATCTCCCACACGGCAGCCTTGGTGTCCTCTGTCGTGGATGTTTCTTCTTGCAGGAACTTTTTCACCCATGTATAGTGGATCCATGGCTTGACATCCACCAGTTTCAGTGCCGAACTGATGTGTAGCAGCCCGTCGTAGGGCCCTTTGTATTTCTCCTGCAGCTGGGGAGCAGGGTCTGTTTCTTTCCATTCTTTTAACAGCACTTGATCACCAGGCTGGAATGTGGGGCACAGCTCTGCCGAGTTCACACCGCTCCTGTCGAAAGCAAATTTATGCAAAACATTAAGAGTTTGTTCCAAGTGAGTAATACAGTTTTTAATAGTTAACGCCCTGTTAAGGGGTGCCTCGGTAACCCGAGATGGATCAGCAGCAAAGGATATCCCAAATATAATTTTGTAGAGACTTAATCCCGCTTTTGGGGGTTACCCTTAACCGGAGTAGTGCAATGCCCAGTACCTGAATTCACTTTAACTGGGTTTCCCAGCACAGTTTGGCAATGATTGTTGTCAGTGTTAGATTCATTCTTTCAGTCTGTCCGGAAGATTGAGGTCTCCACACTGAATGTAGTTTCCATTATATTCCAAGTGACTTATTTACTTATTGAGTTATCTTAGATGTGAATGAGGGCCCCTGAATTATGTTCAGAAGCCCGTACAGAGGTATGATTTCCTTTAAGAAAACTTCAGTTACTTCAGTTGCTCGTTCTGTGTGCCTCTACCCAGCTGGAGAAGGTGTCTACTAGAACTAAGAGGTATTTGTGTCGTCCACAGGAGGGTGGTATTTGAGGAAAGTCTGTTTGCCAGTTTTCCAGTGGGGTATTTTCCTCTGTCTTGATGTCTGGGTTGTCCTCAGCTGTGATTGTTAGGTTCATTTCTAGCACACAGATAACAGCGCTGGACTGTATTTTCCAAATTAGCTTTTAGACCTTTCCCTCTCTAATGCCGCTGTATGAAGGCTAACAAACAGTCTCGCCCACAGTGTGTGCTATCATGGATATACTTTAATATTGGATGGACAAGATGAGCCGGTATCCAAATTAGGCCCTTGTTATTTACTTTCCATCCTTCCTTATTTAAAGCGAATCCCTTGCTTTCTGCACTTTTCTCATCCGAGGATTATATTGGGGCCTAAAGGCTGTTAAATCTATTTGAGGAATTAGAGGTGTCTGGAATTCAATGCTGGTGCTGGCTAAGTGCCAGGCAGTGTGGTCTGCAAAGGCATTCCCTTTGCTATTTTGGAATCGCTGTGTTGATGGCCAAGAGAATGCATTATGGCAACCACCTGTGGAGCCTTTATTGCTTCTAGTAATTCTGGTACTTGTGTGGCATATTTAATTTCAGTATTCACAGACTTCAGTAGTCCCCTCTTCTTCCAAATGGCCCCATAAGCATGGACTATCATGAATGCATATTTTGAGTCAGCGTAGATGTGGTGTTTCTACCTTGGGACAACTGCAGGGCTCTCGTAAGGGCAATTTGCTCTGCCTTCTGTGCAGAGGTTCCTACGTAAAGTCCTTGCCTCTACTACCTCTCAAGAGGTCGCCACAGCATATACAGCGTTCTTTCTTCCGTTGGTTACCAGGCTGCTCCAATCTGTGAACAATGTCCAATCTACATGCCGTGGGGCTATATTCTTTAAATCAAGGATGGCTGGAAAATACTTGATCAATAACTTCTAAACAATTATGCATAGGTTATTTTGGTTCTTTGGTAGAAGGAAGTAAAGTAGCTCAGTTCAGGGCTCTGGTGGTTTGTAATTTCACTGTGGGGTCATCTAAAAATGGCCTGGCATTTGCCTAACCTGCTGCTGTCAGCCAATAGTCTCCCTTTTGTTCCAGTAGCACCAGCACTTGGCGAGGCACATAGACTGTGACAGGCTGTCCCAAAGTTAGCTTCTCAGCTTCCTTTAACAGCAGGCAGGTGGCAGAGAATACCCTTAAACAAGCGGGGGCCAGCCTTTGGCCACAGTCACCAGCTGCTTAGAAAAGTAAGCTACCGGCTGTAATATTTCTCCTAACTTTTGGGTGAGGACCCCGAGTGCCAGACCCAGTCTCTCATGATCGTACAGTTGAAAGAATTTGTGAGGATTTGGAAGCCCCAAGACTGGGATAGAAATTAACTTACATTCAGTTATTTGAATGCATGCTGGCGTTTCACTTCCCAGTTGAAGGGATCCTTGTCAGCCCCTTTCAACAGCTCATATAGTGGCTTTGCTAGCAGTCCGTAGTTAGGAATCCAAATGTGACAAAACTCTGCCATACCCAGAAATCCTCTCAGCTGTCTTCTGGCAGAGGGTGCTGTGATAGTGCACTTCACGTTTCCACCATCAAGGCTCTGGTTCCCTTCTGCAAGAGAAACCCTTAGTATCCCACAGTTTTTCTGCATATTTGAGCCTTTTAACTTGAAACTTTGTGCCCATAGGTGGCTAAGTGATTTGGAGTTTTAGTGGTATTATTTTGACATCCCCATTCACAGGGGCTAGATACTAGTAAATCATCCAGGAATTGTAACAACACCCCCGTTTTCCAGTTGTAAACTTCTTGAGTCTTGAGCCAAGCCTTCTCTGAATATAGTCAGAGAGTTTTTAAACCTATGTGGGAACACAATCCAATAATACTGAAACTGCGTTGTGGCTTCAGGATCTGTCCATTCAAAGACATGCAGCAACTGACTTTCTATGTGTGCAGGTATGCAAAAGAAAGCATCCTTTAAATCCAGTACTGTAAACCATTCATGATCTTCAGGAAGAGAAATAAACACAGTACATGAGTTAGCTGCAGTGAGATGTACATCTTCTACAATGTCATTAATTGCCCCTAAATCTTGTACAAGTCAAAATTTGTGTGAGTGAGCCTTTTTCACCAGCAAAATTGGAGTGTTGTAAGGAGACTGATGGGGTAATATTAGGCCATACTACAAGAACTGGACCAAGCTGGTTGAATGTCTTCTAATGCTCCTCTTTTTAAGGTGTATTGTTTCTTCTGGACTGGCTAGGCTCCTTCTTTAAGTTTAATTTTCGCTGGGTCCACACTGATGGCCTTCTTGGGCCGATGTGAAGCCCAAATCTCTGAGCTTACCTTGTCGAGGATTTCCTGTGAAATAGTCCCTGTTTTAGAACTGGAAGCCTCTGAGTCTGTTAGGAGTGCCTGCAGCTGAAACCCATGTTCTAGAGGCACTTGGGAGACACATCTTTTGTTTGTCGGGATTACGGACAATCTGAGCTTGCAGCTTACATAGCAGGTCTCTGCCAAGTAAAGGGACTGGGAACTCTGGCACATAAGGGAATTTATGAGTATTAATTCATTGCCCACTTTACAAGAGAGGGGACACAGGAACCATTCCGATCTTAGTTCTCTGTTTATCCCAACCACATTAACAGAAGTATTAGAAAGTCCAGTTATTGGGGTGTTAACCGCTGAATAAGGAGTGCCAATGTTGATTAAGAAATTCACTTTTTGTTTCTGTACTGTCAGTTTTACCCCAGGCTCCTGTGGGGAGATTTTAATATCAGATAGGGTTGGAGCTGCTGGGGGCCTTGGGCACCTTCAATCTTCCTCGAATTCATTTCCAGGCTTAACTGCCATCAGTGATTTTGGTTCACTCTGGCTTAATTTTCGACAACCTTGTTCCAATGTCCCATTTCCTAGCAGCAAGCACATTGATCCTTTCCATTTTTTCCTCTCCATTTTTGGAGTCCCTTTCCTTTTGGATTTCCTTTTGGATTTCCTCCTGCTATGGCTAGAACCTGTGTTGCCTGTCACAGGTTTTTAAATCCCTGGTTTCTCTGCTGTTGTAAACCTTTAATGCAACATCAATCAATTAGGAGGCATTCATCCTAATGGCCCCTTCTATCTTTTGGAACTTTTTTCTGATATCAGGGGCGCTTTGCCCTAGGAAAGTCATATTAACCATATTGACGTTTTCAGGATCTTGTAGGGGTCTGTGTATTTTCTGAACATCTGACAAATATGTTGCGTGAACTCAGAGGGATCCTCGTTAGGTTTTTGTTCGAGCTGCTGTACGTTGTTTAAGCTCTTAGGTTTAGGCATCCCTGATATCATGCCTTTTTTTTGTTGTTTGAGACAGAGTTTCGCTCTTGTTGCCCAGGCTGGAGTGCGATGGCACGATTTCAGCTCACTGCAACCTCCGCCTTCCAGGTTCAAGTGATTCTCCTGCCTCAGCCTCCTGAATAGCTGGGATTACAGGCATGCACCACCACGCCCAGCTAATTTTTTATTTTTAGTAGAGGCAAGGTTTCCCCATGTTGGTTAGGCTGATCTCGAACTCTTGACCTCAAGTGATCCACCCGTCTTGGCCTCCCAAAGTGCTGGGATGACAGGCATGAGCCACCATGCCAAGCCGATTTCATGACTTTTAATATGCATCTCCTGTAGTGTTCCAAGTGAACCATGCCAGCCCCATTGGCCTCATTAGAGTCCCAATTTGGGTCCATAGAGAGGATTGCCCTATCAGAATCTGGAGTATCATCTAGGTCCTCATCAGGAAGGTGTTGCACTTCCTCCTTTGCTTTGTCTGAAACTAGCTGGCACTCATCTGCAGTGAGCATAATATTCAGGAGGGTTTGCACACCTGCCCATGTGACACAGTGAGTAGTAAATATAGTGGTAAATAATTGCATCATTTTCTGGGGGTCCTCTCTATATGAAGGATTAGATTTTTTCCAATTTAACAAGTTGAATGTGGAAAAAGGATTGTAGGCCCAATAATATCCGGCCAGATCTCCTTGCTGATTAACCCCTACTGGGTATTGTCATAGTGGAAATTGCCCTGCTCCAGGGTCGGTGACTTCCCCAAATCAGTACTTTGCCTAGTTCCAGACAGAGACACTAACTCTGTGGCTTCTCTATATTCTGGGGGCAGTAACTCTTCCTTTCCTTGCCCTAGCACTGGGGCAGTAGCTACTATGGGGTTAAGAGCATTTATTAGCTGTTGGGTTTCTGAGTCCTTTCTTCCTCCCCTTGGAGTCAGAATAAACCTTGGCAGTGTATTGTACCATTAACTGATTCCCTTCTTTCTTAACATCCTAATCATACAGTAATATGAATGCCAGGACATATGGCATTTCCCCCCATTTTCCCGACCTTTGACAGAAGAGTTCTAACTGAGAGATGGTGTGAAAATTCGAGATCCCACAGACTGGCCACCTTTCTTCAGACTCCAAAACATACATTGGCCAAGCTATGTTACAGGAGAAGATTAATTTATTTGTAGTCACGGGTGGATAACCATCTTGTTTCCAATCTGCCAGAATTCTCCCTAGGGGGCCATGGGCAGGAACAGAGACAGTGTTTCCCATCCTGAGTGCTCAAAACTTAACAGCTATCAGACACACAAAAACAGATTCTCACAGCCAAATGTAAATATATTTCAAACAAATGCAAAGCAGATGTACAAATTAGGCCTATTGTCTCCTCAACGGTACCAAGTGAATGGCTTTGCAAGCCCTGATAAGGAAGACAACAGACTCCCTGCTTATGATCCAGTTTTACTCACCCCTTCAGGGTCCTAGCCCCTCTTCTACCCCAGTAGCAAGGGGATGGGTGGTCCTTGTGCCTGGGGAAAGTCCTCAGAAGGGTCCTCAGGACAAACTGGACCTAGTGGCTACCGGGAGTCTCCCAAAGACTATCAGGTCACAAGCCTCTAGTTACTGAGGACGCTCTGTCCCAGTGGAGCTGCCAGATTTTGCACCTGGATAAAACTGAGGTCTGGCTGGTTGGTCTTATGGTCCAATTAATGAGATGCAGATGACCTGGCAAAAAGCATTTATTTCTGTAAGCAGTCACAGGGAGAAGGTCAGGGAAGTTCATCAGATCTACTCAAAGTTAGAAGTTTTTCTTTCAGTGCTTATATACATTCAAGTTATATGTCTACGTGTGGATGTGCACCTACCAGCAAGAGTGTTTCATTCAATCTAATCTTTAACTATGTTCTAGGGCCTGGAAAGTTTCTTTAGAGCCCTGGAAAAATTACTTAATCTTAAGTGGGCCCTGGTACAAGGTGTGTGTAAGAATGCCTTCATCAGCCAGGAGTGGTGGCTCACGCCTGTCATCCCACACTTTGGGAGGCCAAGGCGGGCGGGTCACCTGAGGTCAGGAGTTCGAGACCAGCCTGACCAACATGGAGAAACCCCGTCTCTACTGAAAATACAAAATTAGCTGGGCATGGTGGCGCATGCCTGTAATCCAAGCTACTCAGGAAGCTGAGACTGGAGAATCGCTCGAACCCAGGAGACATAGTTTGTAGTGAGTGGAGATCACACCATTGCACTCCAGCCTGGGCAACAAGAGTGAAACTCTATCTCAAAAACAAAAGAAGAATACCTTCATCATTTTGTCAGGCTTTAAGGTCTGAGAAAGCCCAGGTGGGGTCTTGATGGGTTTGTTTTTACATTTCAGCCCTTGTAGTAAGGCAGCAGTTTCCCTAATTCCTAATGTTTAACTTATACATTCATCAGAATTATAGTAAAGGATTAGTCAAAACTGACTGTTCTGGTTGCTAATGAAGACCTGGCCTGCCACACACCCACGGGCCATTTCCTCTGTGTGTGTCTTGCTCTCTTTCTCCCTCCTTAGGCCTCTCTATTCTCTGAGACACAACATTCAAATTATCCCAGTTAATAACCCTGCAATGGCCTCTAAGTGCTCAAGTGAAAGAAAGAGTCACAAGTCTCTCACTTGAAATCAAAAACTAGAAATGATGAAGCTTAGTGAGGAAGGCATATTAAAAGCTGAGACAGGCCAAAAGCCAGGCCTCTGGTGCCAAACAGTTAGCTAAGTTATGAATGCAAAAGAAAAGTTCTTGAAGGAAATTAAAAGTGCTACTCCAGTGAACATATGAATAAGGCCTTTCTGAAATACCCATACAGCTGATCTGGAGAAAGTTTGCATGGTTCATATAGAAGATCAAACCAATCACAACATTCCCTTAAGCCAAAACCTAATCCAAAGCAAGGCCCTAAATTCTCTTAAATTCTATGCAGGCTGAGAGAGGTGGGAAAGCTGCAGAAGAAAAGTTGGAGAAGCTGCAGAAATCAAGTCATGAGGTTTAAGGAAAGTAGCTATCTCCATAACATAAAAGTGTGAGGTGAAGCACAAGTCCTGATGTAGAAGCTGCTGTAAGCTATTCAGAAGATCAAGCTGAAATCATTGATGAAGGTGGCTATACTAAACAACACATTTTCAGTGTAGATGAAACAGCTTTCTTTTGGAACAAGATGGCATCTAGGAGTTTCATAGTTTAAGAGGAGAAGTCAATGCCGGGCTTCAAAACTTCAAAGGTCAGGCTGACTCTCTTGGTAGTGGCTAAGGCAGTTGGTGATTTTAAGTAGAAGCCAATGCTCATTTGCCATTTTGAAAATCCTATGGCCCTTAAGAATCATGCTAAATATACTCTGCCTATGCTCTATAAATGAACAAAAAAGGCTGGATGGCAGCACATATCTTTGCACATGATTGAATATTTTAAGCCTACTCTTGAGACCTACAGCTTAGAAAAAAAGCTTCCTTACAAAATATTGTTTACTGACAATGTACCTGGTTACCCAAGAGTTTTAATGGAGATGTACAAGAATATTAATGTTGTCTTCCTGCCTGCTAACACAGCATCCATTCTGTAGCCCATTTATCAAGGAGTGATTTTGACTTTTAAATCTTTTTAAGAAATACATTTCAAAAGACTATAGCTGCCACAGATAGTGATTTATCTGATGTAACTGAGTAAAATGAATTGCAAACATTCTGGAAAGAATTCATCATTCTAGATGCTATTAAGAACATTCATCTGTGTGAAAAGGTCAAAATATCAACAGTAACAGAAGTTTGGAGGAAGTTGATTCCAACCCTCAAGGATGCTTTGAGGGGTTCAAGACTTCAGGGAAGGAAGTAACTGCAGATATGGTTTTAAAAAAAAAAAAAAAGCAAGAGAACTAGAATTAGAAGTGGAACCTAAAGATGTGATTGAATTGCTGCATTCTCATGATGCAACTTGATGCAACTTGAATGGATGAGGAGTTGCTTCTTACGGATGAGCAAAGAAAGTATTTATTGAGATGGAATCTACTCCTTGTGAAGATGCTGTAAACATTGTTGATATGACGCCAAAGGAATTAGAATATTACATTAACTTAGTTGAAAAAGCAGCAGCATGGTTTGAAAGGATTGGCTTCAATTTTGAAAGAAGATCTACTCTGAGTAGAGTGCTATCAAATAGTGTGTCTGGAATTGGTGAGTTCTTGGTCTTGCTGACTTCAGGAATGAAGCCGCAGACCCTCCCAGTGAGTGTTATGGTTCTTAAAGATGGTGCGTCCAGAGTTTGTTCCTTCAGATGTTCGTGGTCTCACTGACTTCAGGAGTCAAGCTGCAGACCTCCACAGTGAGTGTTACAGCTCATACAGGTAGTGCAGACCCAAAGAGTGAGCAGCAGCAAGATTTATTGCAAAGAGCAAAACAACAAAGTTTCCACAGCAGGCAAGGTGACCTGAGCCGGTTGTGGCTGCTGCCTCAGGTGGCCTGCTTTTATTCCCTTATCTGGCCCCACCCACATCCTGCTGATTGGTTCATTTTACAGAGAGCTGATTGGTGCGTTTACAAAGCTTTAGCTAGACACAGAGCACTGATTGGTGTGTTTACAATCCTTTAGCTACACTCAAAAGTTCTCCAAGTCCCCTACCCCATTAGCTAGACACAGAGTGCTGATTGGTGCATTTACAAACCTTTAGCTAGACAGGAAAGTTCTCCAGGTCCCCACCCGACCCAGAAGCCCAGCCAGCTTCACCTCTCAATGGCACTCGCCAAGGGACTTTGCAGCACCTAGCCTGGGCACTACAGCAGCCCAGAGGGAGCTCGTTCTCCCATCAAGCCCAGCAGGCCCACCGAGCCCGCACCCACCTGGAACCCGTGCAGGCCCCAGAGCGCCTTGCACGCAGCCCCAGCTCACCCGCGCCTCTTCCTCCACACCTCCCCGCTTGCAGAGGGAGCCAGATCAGGCCTCGGCCAGCCCCAGAGCGCGGCCCCCACAGCACAGCGGCGGGCTGAAGGGCTCCTCCAGCACGGCCAGAGCAGACGCCGAGGCCGAGGAGGCGCCAAGGGAGCGAGGGCTGCTAGCACGTTGTCACCTCTCAATAGCATCGCATTCTACAGAGAAATTTTTCATGAAAGGAAGAGTCAATCAATGTGGCAAGCTTCATTTTAAGATGTCTTATTTTGTGAAACTGCCACAACCAACCTAACCTTCAGCTTCACCAACCTGACCAGTCAGCAGCCATCAACATCAAGACACGATCCTCCACTAGCAAAGAGATTGCAGCAACTAGCTGAAGGCTCAGATAATTATTAGCAGTTTCTGGCAATAATATATTTTTTAAATTAAGGTAAATATATTTTTTAAGATGTAGTGCTACTGCAGTATAAGCATAATTTTTATATTCACTGGAAAAAAATTTTGCGTGAGTCATTTTATTGTGATACTCACTTTACTGCAGTAGTCTGGAACCAAACCCACAATATCACTGAAGTATGCCCTTACATATGCATATAAAATGTCCTCAGACATACTCAAGAAATTGACAGTAGCCACAAAGTCTGGAGAGTAAAACTAAGGAATTTAGTTCCTCAAAATTCTTCAAATTAAATTATCAACATGAGCACATACTGATTTTATTATTTCAAAATTAAAATTTGAAAATTTATACAAGTAACTTAAAAAGTGGATCAAGGCCAGGCACAGTGGCTCACACCTGTAATCCCAGTACTTTGGGAGACCAAGGTGGGCGGATGACCTGAGGTCAGGAGTTGGGACCCACCTGGCCAACATGGTCAAACCCTGTCTCTACTAAAATACAAAAATTAGCTGGACATGGTAGCGGGTGCCTGTAATCCCAGCTACTCAGGAGGCTGAGGCAGGAGAATTGCTTGAACCCAGGAGGTGGAGGTTGCAGTGAGGTGAGATGGCACCACTGCACTCCAGCCTAGGCAACAGAGACAGACTGCATCTCAAAAAAAAAAAAAGAAAGAAAAGAAAAAAGTGGATCAAAAATTAGGTAGAAATGTAGTGAAATATTTAAAAAATTGTACTTGAGAATGCACACCAGTGAATTACCAATTATTCTTACATTTCTTCTGCAATGATTTGTTTCTAAATACAAGTATGATTTCATAAGTCAAGAAGAATTAAAATGGAGTAAAATTAAGGATAAGATTTGTTAATGAAAAAAGCCAAACTCAAAAGGTTATATACTGTATGATTTAAATTAAATAGCATTCTGGTGAGAGGAGTGGAGCAAGATGGCAGAATAGAAGTCTCCACCTATTGTCTTCCCCACAACACCACCAATGTAACAATTATCTATACACAGCAAAGCACCTTCATAAGAACCAAAAATCAGGTGAGCACTCACAGTACCTGGTTTTACTTCATAGCGCTGAAAGAGGCACTGAAGAGGTAGGAAAAACAGTCTTGAATCACCAACACCACCTCTTCCCCATCACCCAGCAGCAGTGGCGTAGTGCTGAGAGTGTTTCTGTGTCCTGGGGAGAAGGCGAGCCAGCAGTTTTGAGGCAATGAACTCAGTGATGCCCTTGTTACAGCAGAAAGCAAAACTGAACCAAACTCAGCTGACACCTGCGCATAGAGGGAGCATTTAAATCAGCCCTAGCCGGGGGGAATCACCAATCCCAGCAGCTGGAACTAGTTCCCATAAGCTTCACCGCCACAGGCTAAAGTGCTCTAGGGCTCCAAATAAACTTGAAAGGCAGTCTAAGCCATAAGGACTATAATACCTAGGTGAGCCCTAGTGCTGAACTGGGTCCAGAGACGGTGGACTAGGGGGCCACATGACCTACTAAGACACCAGCCAGGGCAACTAAGGGAGTGCTGGCATCAACCCTCCCCTAATGCCAGGCTGCATAGCTCCTGGCTTCAAAAGAGACCTCTTCCTTCCACTTAAGGAGGAGAGGTGGAAGAGTGGGGAGGACTTTGTCTTGTATTTTGGATACCAGCTGAGCCACAGCAGGATAGGGTATCAGTCTGAGTCATGAAATCCCCTTTCCAGGCCCCAGCTCCCAGACAACATTTCTAGACACACTCTGGGCCACAAGGCTATCCACTGCCTTGAATGGAAAGAAGCAGTCATGACAAAATTCATCACCTGCTAACTGAAGAGCCCTTGGCCCCTGAATACCCAGAAGCAATACCCAAGTACTATGTCAAGGGCTTTGAATGAGACTCTGAGACTTGCTAGCTTCAGGTGAGACACAGCAAATTTCCAGCTGTGGTGGCTGTGGGGTGAGACCCTTTCTGCTCGAGAAAAGTGGAGAAAAAAGTTAAAGGACTTTGTCTTGCACCTTAGGTATCACCTTGGCCAGAGGTGGGTAGAGCAAAAGGTGGGCTCTTGGGGTCCACAGTTCTAAGACTTGGCTCTGGTACAGCATTTCTGGACCTGCCCTGGGCCATACGGGAGCCCATTCCTCTGAAGGGTGAGTCTCAGGTCAGGCAGCATTCACCACAAGCTGACTGAAGAGTCCTTAGCCTTAAGGGAACATCAGCAATAGTCTGGTAGTACTCCTCATGGGCCTGAGGTGGTGGTGGCCACAAGTGAGGCTTCTGTGCCATTAAGAAGAGGAGGGAAGAGTGGGAAGGACTGTGTCTTATGGTTTAAAAGTCAGCTCAGCTGTGGTACAATAGAACATCAGGTACACATCTAAGATTTTTTATTCTAGTCCCTGGCTCCCATTTGGCACCTCTGCACCTGCCCAGGCCCTGGGGAAGGACATAAGCCTGGCTGGGTTTGCCACTTGATGATTGTAGAGCCTCAGGGCATTGAGCAAACATAGGCAGTAGTCAGGAAGTGGTTGCAACAGGCTTTGGGAGAAACTCAGTGCAGTCCCAGGGGTGGTGGCTATAGACGTGTTTGTGTCACTCCACTCCCGGCTCCAGGTGGCTTGTAACAGAGGGAGAAAATTGATTTGTTTGGTAGAAAGTAAGTGAAGAGAACAAAAGTCTCTGTCTAGTAATCCAGGGAATTCTTCAGGATCTTGCCCAAGACCATAAAGGCAGTACCACTGCGAATCTGCAAAAACCACAGTGTTACTGGTCTTGAGGTTCTTCCTAAGGCAGTTACAGCTTGGATCACAACACCCAAGTCCTTTCAAATACCTAGAAAGCCTTCCAAGGAAGGTGGGTACGAATAAATCCAACTGCAAAGACCTAAATAAATATCTAACTTTTCAATACCCAGACACAGACAAACATCTACAAGCATCAAGACTATCCAGGAAAACATGACCTCACCAAACAAACTAAGGAACCAATCCTGTCTCACCGGGGACCAATCCTGGAGAGACAGAGATATGCAACCTTTCAGACAGAGAATTCAAAATAGTTGTTTTAAGGACACTAAAAGAAATTCAAGATAATACAACAAAGGAATTCAGAATCATATCAGATAAATTTAGCAAAGAGATTGAAATAATCTTTAAAACTCAATCAGAAATTCTGGAGCTGACAAAAATGCAATTGGCATACTGAAGAATGCGACAGAGTCTTTTAAAAGAAGAACTGATCAAACGGAAGAACGAATTAGTGAGCTTAAAGACAAGCTATTTGAAAACACACAGTCAGAGGAGACAAAAAAGAATGAAAAACAATAAAGCATGCCTATAGGATCTAGAAAATAGCCTCAAAGGGCAAATCTAGGAATTATTGGCCTTAAAGAGAAGATAAAGAGATAGGGGTGGGGTAGAATGTTTGTTCAAATGAATAATAACAGAGAACTTCTGAAACCTAGAGTAAAATATCAATATCCAAAGACAAGAAGGTTATTGAACACTGAGCAGACTTAACCCAAAGACTACCTGAAGGTATTTAAAAATCAGACTTCCAAAGGTCAAGGGTAAAGAGAGGATTCTAAAAGCAGCAAGAGAAAAGAAACAAATAACATACAATGGAGCTCCAATACACCTGGCAGCAGACTTTTTGTGGAAACCTTACAGGCTGGAAGAGGGTGTCATGACATATTTAAAGTACTGAAGGATAAAAAAATATATTTTACTCTAGGATAGTATATGTGGCAAAATTAACCTTCAAACATGAAGGAGAAGTAAATACTTTCCCAGACAAAAAATGCTGAGGGATAATATATAAAGAGTAACAACAAAAAGTTAAAAGGCCATAGTATTAATTTAAGGCATCGAGTCTTTATTAGTTTTCTTTTTGCTTGCTTGCTTGTTTGTTTATGCAAACATCGTTAAGTTGTTATCACCTTAAAATAATAGGTTAAAAGATAGTATTTGCAAGACTCATGGTAACCTCAAACCAAAAATAAAATACAATGGATATACAAAAAATTAGAAGCAAGAAACTAAATCATATCACCAGAGAAAATCACCTTCACTAAAATGAGGACAGAAAGAAAAGAAAGAAGGAAGAGAAAACCACAAAACCAATAACAAAGTGGCATAAGTACATCCTTACTTATCAATAACAACATTGAATGTAAATGGACTAAACACTCCAACCAAAAGACAGAGTATCTGAATGGATTTAAAAAAGAATACTCAAAGATCTGTTTCCTACAAGAAACACACTTCACCTATAACTACACACATAGACTGAAAATAAATGGATGAAAAAATATATTCCATGCCAATGGAAACCAAAAAGAGCAGGAGTCACTACACGTATATCAGACAAAACAGATTTCAAGACAAAAACTATAAGAAGAGACAAAGAAGGTCATTATATGATGATAAAGGGGTCAATTCAGCAAGAGGATAGAACCATTGTAAATGTATATGCACCTAACAGTGGAGCACCCTGATATATAAAACATATATTATTAGAGCTAAAGAGATGAATAGGCCCCAGTAAAATAATAGCTTGACTTCAACATCCCACATTCAGCATTGGGCAAATCTTCTAGATGGAAAATCAGCAAAGAAACATGAAACTTAATCTGTGCTATAGACCAGATAGATCTGATAGCTATTTACAGGGCCTTTCATCCAATGGATGCAGTATACACATTCTTTGCCTCAGCACACAGATCATTCTCAAGGACAGACCAGATGTCCGGCCACTAAACAAGTCTTAAAACATTCCAAATATTGAAATAATATCAAGCATCTTGTCTACAACAATGGGATAAAACTGGAAATCAATAACAGAGGAATTTTGGAAACTCTACAAATACATGGGAATTAAGCAATATGCTCCTGAAAGACCAGTGGTTCAATGAAGAAATTAAGATAGATATTGAAAAATTTCTTGAAACAAGTAAAAATGGAAACATGACATGCCAAAAGCTATGGGATGCAGCAAGAGCAGCAGCACTAAGAGGGAAGTTTATAGCTACAAGTGCCTACATCAAAAAAGAAGAAAAACTTCAAAGAAATAATCTAACAATGCATCTTAAAGCATAAGAAAAGTAAGAGCAAACCAAACCAAAATTAGTAGAGAAAAATAAATAACAAAGATCAGAGCAGATATAAATAAAATTGAAATTTAAAAAATTACAACAGATCAATGACACAAAAAGTTGGGTTTTTCTTTTTGAAAAATTAAACAGAAAAACCTTTAGCTAGACTAACAAAAAAACCAAAGAAGATCCAAGTAAGTAAAATCTGAGATGAAAGGGGAGACCTTACAACTGACACCACAGAAATGCCAAGGGTCATTAGAGGCTACTATGAGCAACTATATGCCAATAAATTGGAAAAGCTAGAAGAAACTGACAAATTCCTAGACACATACAGCCTACCAAGATTGAACCATGAATAAATCTAAACCCTGACCAGACCAAGAACAAGTAATGAGATTGAAGCCATAATAAAAAGTCTCCCAGTAAAGAAAATCTCAGGATCTAATGGCTTCACTGCTGAATTCTGCCAAATATCTAAAGAAGAAAAAAATACCAATCCTACTCAAACTATTCTGAAAAATAGAAGAGGAAAGAATACTTCCAAACTCATTCTATGAGGCCAGTATTACTCTGATACCAAAACTAGACAAAGACACACCAAAAAAACCCCAAAACTACAGGCCAATATCCCTGATGAACATTGATGCAAAAATCCTCAACAAAATACTAGCAAACTGAATTCAACAACACTTAAAAAGATCATTCATCATGACCAAGTGGGATATACTCCTGGGATGCAACATATGCAAATAAATCAATATGATAAATCATATCGATAGAACAAAGGACAAAAACCATATGATTATTTCAACTGATCCTGAAGAAGCATTTGATAAAGTTCAACATCCCTCCATGATAAAAACCTTCAAAAAGTTTGTATAGAAGGAACATGCCTCAACAGATTAAAAGCCGTATTTAATAGAGCCACAACTAGTATCATACTGAATGGGGAAATACTGAAAGCCTTTTGTCTAAAATCTGGAACACAACAAAGATAAGGATGCCCACTTTCACCATTGTTATTCAACATAGTACTGGAAGTCCTATCTACAGCAATCAGGCAAGAGAAAGATATAAAAGGCATCCAAATTGGAAAGCAAGAAGTCAAATTATTCTTGTTGGCAGATGATATAATCTTATATTTGGAGAAAGTTAAAGACTCCACCAAAAAATTGTCAAAACTGACAAATTCAGTAAAGTTGCAGGATACAAAATCCACATTAAAAAATCAGTAACATTTCTATATATGCACAGTGAACAATCTGAAAAAGATATTTAAAAAGTAATCCCATTTACAATAGCCACAAATAAAATTAAATACCTAGAAATTAACCAAAGAAGTGAAAGATCTCTATAATGAAAACTATAAAACACCAAGGAAAGAAATTGAAGAGAACACGAAAGAACATGAAAAGATATTTCATGTTCATGCGTTGGAAGAATCAATATTGTTAAAATGTCTATACTACCCAAAGCAATCTGTAGATTCAATGCAATTCCTATGAAAATACCAATGTTACTCTTCACAGAAATAGAAAAAACTATCCTAAAATTTATATGGAACAACGAAAGACCAGAATAGCCAAAGCTATCTGAACAAAACTGGAAAAATCATAAACAAAAAGAACAAAACTGGAAAAATCATATTACGTGACTTCAAATTGCATTATAGAGCTATAATAGCCAAACAGCATGGTACTGGAATAAAAACAAACACACAGACCAATGGAGTGGAAGAGAGAACCCAGAAACAAATCCACACACCTACAATGAACTCATTTTCGATGAAGGTATTATATTAGCTTATTCTTGCACTACTATAAGGAAATACCTGAGACTGGGTATCTTATAAAGAAAAGAAGTTTAATTGGCTTACAGTTCTTCAGCCTGTATGACAAGCACGGCAGCATCTGCTTCTGGGGAAGCCTTCTACTCATGGTGGAGGGCAAAGAGGGAGCAGGCATCTTACATGGCAGGAGCAGAACTGAGAGAGAGAGGAAAGGTGCCACACACTTTTAAACAACCAGATCTTGTGAGAACTCATTCACTATACAGTACCAAGGGAGATGGTGCTAAATCATTTATGAGAACTTGGCCTCCATGATCCAATCACCTACTATGCTAGGTCCCACCTCTAACACTGGGGATTACAATTTGACATGAGATTTGGGCAGGAACATAGATCCAAACCATATCGGGTACCATGTACACACAATGGGAAAAAGACAGTCTCTTCAATAAATGGCCTTTTCAATAAATAAATCCAGAGAAAACTGGATACCCGTAGGCAGAATGAAACTAGACTCCTACCTCTCATCATATAGAAACATCAAATAAAAATGGATTAAGGAATTAAATCTAAGACCTCAAACAATGAAACCACTACAAGAAAATATTAGATAAACTCTCCAGGACATCAGTCTGCACAAAGATTTCTTGAGCAGTACCCCACAAGTACAGGCAACCAAAGCAAAAATGGACAAATGAGATCACATCAAGTTAAAAAACAACTCCTGTACAGCAAAGGATACAATCAACAAACTGAAGAGACAACCCACACAATGGGAAAAAACATTTGCCAACTACCCATCTGATGTGGTTTGGATTTATGTCCCCACCCAAGTCTCATGTTGAATTGTAATGCCCAGTGTTGGAGGTGGGGCCTAGTGGGAGGTTATTGGATCACAGGAGTAGATATCCTGCTTTGGTGCTGTTCTCATCATGGAATTCTCACAAGACTGGATTGCTTAAAAGTGTGTAGCACCTCCCCACTCTCTCTTCCTCCAGCTGTGACCATGTGAAGATGTGTCTGCTTCCCCTTCACCTTCTGCCATGATTGTAAGTTTCCTGAGGCCTCCACAACCATGTTTCCTGGGCAGCCTGCAGAATCATGAGCCAATTAAACCTCTTTTCTTTATAAATAACCCAGTCTCAGGTTTTTCTTTATAGCAGTTAAAGAACAGACTAATATACCAACTGACAAGGGATAAATAACCAGAACATAGAAGGAGTTCAAGTAACTCTACAGGAAAAAATCTAGTAATCCAAAAAAAAAAAAAAAAAAATAGGCAGAAGATTTAAATATACATGTCTCACAAGAATGCATACAGATGGCAATAGACATATAAAAAGTGCTCACCATCACTGATCATCAGAGAAGTGCAAATCAAAACTACAATGAGATATCATCTCATCCCAGATTAAATAGCTTATATTCAAAAGACAGGCAATAGCAAATTCTGGCAAGGATGTGGATAAAAGGGAACCCTTGTACAGCTTTGGTAGGAATGTCAGTTAGTACAACCACTGTGGAGAACTATTTGGAGGTTCCTCAAAAAACTAAAAACAGAGCTACCATATGATCCAGCATTCCACTGAGTATATACTCAAAAGAAAGAAAATCAGTATATCAAAGAGATACCTGAGTTCCCATATTTGTTGTAGCACTGTTCACAATAGCCAAGATTTAGAAGCATCCTAAGTATCCATCAACAGATTAATGGATAAAGAAAATGTGATACTTATACACAATGGAGTACTATTCAGCCATTAAAAAAGAATGAGATTCAGTCATTTGCAACAACATGGATAGAGCTGGAAGTCATTATGTTAAGTGAAACAAGCCAGGCACAGAAAGACAAATAACACCTGTTCTCATTTATTTGTGGGAGCTAAAAATTAAAACAATTGAACCCATGGAGACAGAGATTAGAAGAATAGTTATCAGAGGCTGGGAAGGATAGTTGGAGGGTGGGAAGGAATTGGGGATGGTTAATGGTTAGGAAAAAATAGTTTAAATGAATGAATAAGGCCTAGTATTTGATAGCCCATCAGGGTGACTCTAGTTCATAAAAAATTTATTGTACATTTTAAAATAACTAAAAGAGTACAATTGGATTGTTTGTAACACAATGGATAATGTTTGAGGGGGTGGATACCCCATTTTCCGTGGTGTGATTATCAGGCACTGCATGCCTGTATCAAAATATCTCATATACCCCATAAATACACATATTATATACTCAGAATAAATAAATAAGTAAATAAATAATAAAAAATAAATAGCATTTTGAAACAGGCAAAACTATAGGGAGAGAAAATAGCTCAGTAGTAATACCAGGAGTTAGAGATGGGGTAGGGTTTGACCACAAAGGACAGCATAAAGCCATTTTACAGTAATAAAAATATTCTGTATCTTGATTTTCACAGTACTTGTATCACTCATGGTCAATATAAAATGAAAATATAATCAAAAGAATCAACAAAAACAAAACTGGCTAGATTGATCGGGGAAGAAAAAAGAGAAGACGTAAAAGAAATCTAAGGAATAAAAATGAAGCTGTAACTTCAGATATTTCTGATACCAAAAGAAAATTAGAGAATATTATGAAGAGTATCAATACACTTGAAAACTTAAATGAAATGCGCAGATTCCTAGAAAAATATAAATCAACAAAACTGACTCAAAAGAAAAAACCAGAGAACTTCAATAGTCTTAAAAGTATGAAGTAAATTGAATAGAAACCTTTAAATCTTCCCATAGGCTGGGTGAGATGGTATACTCCTGTAGCCTCAGTCACTTGGGAGGCTGAGGCAGGAGATTCCCTTGAGACTGGGAGTTTGAGGCTGTATTGTGCTATGACTGTGTCTGCACGTAGCCACTGCATTCCAGCCTGGGCAACATAGCAAGACTCTGTCTCTAAAAATTTACCCCAAAAAATCTTCCCACAGAGCACATCAGGCCTATGTGGGTGTTTTTAAGTGATTTCTAGCAAACAGTAAAGAACAAATATCTTAAACTTATGCAAGATATCCTGGAGTATAAAAAAGAGAGAGCATTTCCCAGCTCATTTGATGAGGCTAGCATAATTTCATAGTAAAAACTGACCAAGATAATGTGAGAAACAAAAATTAAAAGCCAGTTTAAATCATAAACACAGATACAAAAGTCCTAAACAAAATGTTAGCAAACTAAATTTACTAACAGATTAAGAAAAGATGAAAACATATGGCCAAATTAGTTTCATTTCAGGAATGAGAGGTTGGCTTAACAATAGAAACCAATTATTACAATTCACTACAATCTTAATTTAAAGAATAAATGTAATACGATCATCTTTAAAACTACAGAAAAACATGTTGTATAAAATTCAACATAAGTTCCTGATAAACATTCTTATCAAACTATTAATACAAAGACATTTCCTTTTCTGATAAGTGGCATATACTAAAAACCTACTGCAAATGTTAGGTTATACTTAAATGGTGAAATGTTGAAAAAATTCTCTTTGAATTCAGGAGAGAGGAAAAAAAAACAGGGCACTTACCATCAACTTTTGTGTTTAATCTTGTACTGGCGGTCTTAACCAATACAATAGAAGAAAATTGAAGAATATAGATAGCATACCATAAGACAAAATAGTCATTATTCACAGTTGATGTGATGTCTACATAATCAATCCCAGAGAATCTACACAAAAATACAAGCCAATTAAAGAGCTGAACAATTTTGACAGATAAAAATGCAATATATAAAAGTAAAACATATTTCTATACATTAGTATAATCAGAAACATATATAATTTTAAAGAAACATAACTTATAATAGCATAAAACACATGAGGTGTTAGTTGGACACAGTGGCATGTACCTGTAGTTTCAGCTACTCAGGAGGCAGAGGTGGAGCAACCACTTGAGCCCAGGAGTTCAAGGCCAGCCTGGGCAACATAGTGAGACTCTGTCTATAAGAAAAAAAAATGAGATAATCTACTAAAGGTGTGCAAAGCTGAATGGGGAGAATGATACATCTGTGAAATGTATTCAAAAAGACAAAAATAAAGGAGTACTTAATATGTTATGTTGATTTTTCAGATTCTTCCCTAGTTAATCTACAGAGTCAAATTAACTTTAACAAAAATTGTAATAGGCTTTTATTTTATTACTTCAAAAATTTTTGTGGGTACATAGTAAGTATGTATATTTATGGGGTACATGAAATGCTTTGATATAGGCATGCAATGTCAAATAAGCACATCATGGAAAATGGAGTATCCACCCCCTCAAGCATTTATCCTTTGAGTTACAAACAATTCAATTACATCCTTAGGTTACTTTAAGGTTACACCATACATTAAAATCAATTTCGGTTCAAGCAAATCTTTAAATATGAAAAGCAGAGATATAAAGCACTTAGAAGATAATTTGAGAGTATAGCTTTATGAACTTGAAGTAAGGAAAGAATGTATTTAAGATACAAAAAAAGCACAAAATCACATAACATGATTACAGACTTAGTTCCATTAAAATTAAGAATTTTTGCTCACCAAAATATACAATAAAGAGAATAAAAAGAGAAGACAGTATTTGGAAATCTTGCAACGTATACAACTGACAAAGTATCAGTATTCACACTATAAAATGAACTACAAATCAATTTTTAAAAGACAATACAACAGAAGAATGGGTGAAAGACTTCAGAAAAGAAAAAATATGAATGGTTCATAGAAATGTGAAAAGATGCTCAATCTCAGTAGTAATTAGGGACATGTACATTAAAACCACATTGAGATACAATTTTATTCACACAAGTTAGACAAATTTAAGAAATGTGATAATGTGTAATGTTGGAGAGGTGATGGAGTAACACAAATGCTCACACACTACTGGGGGAGTGTGAATTTGTACAACCATGTTGGAAGTCTATTTGTCATTACCTGGTAGAGGTGAACTTTTATGTATCTTATGACCCAGGAATTTCACTTCTATTTGTGCCCTAGAAAAATTATTGCACCTGTGTGTCTGTATACAAAAATATTCACAGCAGCCTCATGTACAATTATGAAAAATTGGAACTAATCTAAATGTTCATTAATGAAAGAATGAATAAATAAATTTTGCTGTGTTCACATAATGGAATATATACATAAAGTGAAATAAACTACAGTCACATGCCTCAATATGGATGAACCCCAGAAGTGTTAAATTTAGTGAAATAAGTGTCTTACAGAAGGATATACAACTGCATACATTATAGTTGCATAAAGAATTCCATTAATATAAATTTCAAAACATGTATTGATCACCACACATTGCATACAGGTATCAAAATATCATATGTACCTCCAAAATATGTACAACTATTATGTATCAATTTGAAAATTATACTAAAACATGTAGAACTAATTAACATATTATCTACAAATACAAACATATGATTAAACTATCACAAAAGAAGAGAAATTAAGCACAGGAAAAGATGTTCAGTATCATCAGTCATTAAGGAAATGTAAATCAGAACCACAAGGAGTCACCATTTCATACCCACTAGGATGGCTATAATCAAAAAGACAGATAATACCAAGGGTTGGTAAGGATGTGGAGAAAGTGGAACCCTCATACTTCTACTGGAAATGTAAAATTCTGTCATCACTTTGGAAAACAGTCTGGCAAAGTGTAAAACACTCTGAAAGACAGTTACTCATAAGCTTAAATACAGAGCTTATATAAACCAGCAGTTGCACTCCAAGGTATTGAAATACTCCAAAAGAACTGAAAATATGAGACTACATAAACTTGTACATGAATGTTCATAACAGCATTATTCATAATAGTCAAAAACGTAAACAACCTAAATGTCCATCAACAGACAAATGAACAAATAAAACGTGATGTATTCATACAATGGATATTACTCAGCAATAAAAAAGATTGACATATTGATACAGTCTGCAACATAGATGACCCTTGAAAACATGTTAAGTGAAGGAGTCAGACACAAAAGACCACATATTCTATAATTTTATTTCTATGAAATATCCCAAATAGGAAATCTAAATAGAAATAAAATTGATTAGTGATTGCCTAGGGTGGGAGTTAGGGGAAAGGGGAGAATGAATATAACTGCTAAGAAGTACAGGGTTTCTTTAGGGGATAATGAAAATGTTCTAAAATTTATTGTGCTGATGGTTGTACAACTCTGTTCATATAAGAAAAACATTAATTGTACACTTTAAATGGGTCTATTGTATGATATGTGAATTATATTGCAGAAAAACCTGTTTTAAAAGATAAAATAAAATAAGGGCATGGGAGTATAAACAAAAATTTATAACAATGGTTACCTTTGAGAGGGAGAGAAGGGAATGAAATTAGGGAGGAACCCAGAGAACATTTCACAGTAAGATGCTTTTTATTAAACTAGATGATGGCACACATTGGTATGCTGTGTCATAATCTAATCACAGAGATATTAAAATTATTTTAATGGCTAAGAAGCATATGAAAAAGTTTAACCCCTCGAATATTAATAAGACAACAATCACATTGTTATTGTTAAACCTATGAAATTACTAAGCGTTTGCATTTGTGTGGTGAAACACATGATCTTATACAGTGCTGGTGGGGTGGGTGCTGGACATCGGTAGAACCTGTCTGGGGAACAAATCTCACAATGTGTATCATGAACCTTAAAATATGCATGATCTTTCACCCAACATTTCTATTTCTGGGAGTCTATTTATATCCTTCTCCCTGAATCTGGGATGGCCCTATGACATGCTTTGACTTACAGGGTGAAGTAGAAGTAATGCATTGGGACTTCCAGGCCTAGGCCTTAAGAGGACTGTCTGGGAATTTCCATTCTCTACACCCTGAAGCCGGTCACCATGCTATAAAGAAGCTCAGGCTACACTGTGGAATGATGAGAGGCCACATGTAGAGAGGCCCAGGAGGAGAAAGACTGTCCCGGATGGGGCAGCCCCAGCCACTCATCCAGCTGAATGCAGCTCCATGAGCAACCTCAACTGAACCACAAGGAGCAGAACTTCGCAGCTGAGCCCAGCCAGCCCATAGAATAGTGAGAAATAAATCATTGTCTTTGTTTTAAGCCACTAAGTTTGGGGTGATTTGTAATGCAACAACAGAGCTAAACAATATCCTAAAGACATGATGAGAGATGTGAACAAATACTTACGGACAAGGCTGCACATAAGTATTACCAGCAGTAATAAAAAATTAGAACGTATCTAAGTGCCTGTGTTGGCGTCTATTGTTTCTTTGTCTCCTCAGCATCCATTCTATTTTGTAACAGAATCCAGAATTTCCTTTATGAAAACCTCCCTCCTCATTTTCAGTCAATGTGGTTCCAATGAGGTTTTTCCCTACCCAGGAGTGAACGTATGACTCAGACTTGGCACAAGATCCCTTGGGGTTAGTTCAAGGATGGGCCATGACTCATGCAATGTGGTCACAATCAGAGTGAACCCAAGACTTGTTCAGGAGTTATAGGAAAGTGTTCTTTCTTTTTACACTGTTCATAGCCAGAATGATTGAAGATGAGAGTTCCTAAGGTTGGGAATTAAGCAAACACCACAGGAGGTAGAACTGGGGGATGTAGAGAACCATGTCTAAATGACATTTTTTAGTCCCTACATCAAGCTATACCCTGGACTTTCAGGTATATGAGCCAGTATGGGTCTTTTGACTTAAGCCAGTTAAATTGGGTTTTCTGTCTCTTGCAACCAAGATTCCTAACGAATATAAGGTCTGTCTAAGTCAGGTAAAGATTTTTGCAAAGGAAAAGACAGTCACCCAAACTAACTCTAGAAAACCAGGGAAAGTAAAGGAAGCAGAGATTCTTATGGGATTCATGAGAATTAGAAATTTACCAAACTGCGAATCTCTCCATTTTTTGTAGTTTCTATTTTAAAATGTGTCTACATCCTTTTTTTTTTTTTTTTTCTGTTTCATAGCTGTTTCTTCTGTCCTCTTAACACAGGAATTATCATAGTAACCTCAGTTATTATGATAACTAGACTTTATAAAGCAGATGGTTCATAAAGTCAAAAAAATTATGGAACCCAGACTTTATGTTACCTTTAAACTTGTTTCCCACACATCTAGACGACATAGTATCAGTATCGCAGTGCTAAATTCCCAGAGTAAAGATCTGACAGGCCCAACTTTGGCCAAGTGTCTACCATGTCCAAGATCAATATTTATGATATCTCTAGGGGTTGTCTTTTCTGAAGCTGTGAGCTGAACACGTTCTCTAAAGAAAGATGTGGTCAAGGAGTAAATTATCTGCATTTCTAGAACATCACAAGACAAAGGAGGAATAAATAAACAAATGGTGATTCACTATGTAACATATGCAGTCACCCAAAACATGTTTTCAAAAAGCACTTAACATTATTCAACAAATGATGCAGGGACAACGGGATTGCCACATGCAAAGGAATGGAGTTGGACTCACCTCATGCCATATACAAAAATCAACTGCAAATGGATCAAAGAACTAAATATAACAGTTAAAACTATAAAACTCTTAGAAGAAAACTTAGCTGTACATCTCCATACCTTAGATTTGGCAATGATTTCTTAGATATGAGACCAACTGATAAGCAACAAAAGAAAAAATAGGTAAGTTGAGCTTCATAAAATTAAAAACTTTTGTGTATCAAAGAACACTGTCAAGAGAGTGAAAAGACAACCCATAGAACAGGAGAAAATATTCATAAATCATATATCTGATAAGGGTTTAATATCCAGAATATGTAAATAATTTATATAACTCAACAACAACAACAAAACCACCCAATTTTTAAAAAGGCAAAAAACTTGAATAGACATTTCTCTAAAGAAGATATACAAATGGCCAACGAACACATGGAAAGACATTCAATGCCATTAGTGGTTAGGAAAATGCAAAATAAAACCACAAAGAGTTATTTCATCTCTACCAAGATAACTATATTCAAAAAAATAGACAATAACAAGTATTGGAAAGGAGGTGGAGAAACTGGAACACTCACACATTGCTAGTGGAAATGTAAAATGGTGGGGTCACTATAGAAACAATTTGGCAGTCCTTCAATAAGTTAAACATAGAATTACCAGATGATTCAGTAATTTTGCTCCTAACCATATACCTAAAAGAATTGAAAGCAGATGTTCAAAGTTAAACATAGAACTACCAGATGATTCAGCAATTCTGCTCCTAGCCATATACCTAAAAGAATTGAAAACAGATGTTCAGGCAATAACTTACACAGAAATGTTCATAGCAGCAGTATCCACAATAGTCAAAAGGTAGAAACAAACCAAATGTCCATCAAATAATGAATGGATAAACAAAACGTGGTACAACCATACAATGGAACATTATTCAGCCTTAAAATGGAATGAAGTACTGATATAGGCTACAACATAGATAACCCTTGAAAACATTATGCGAAGTGAAATAATCCAGTCATGAAAAGGCCACGCATTGTGTGATTCATTCATAGGAAATGTCTCCCATAGGCAAATCCATAGAGACATAAATCAGTTTTGTGGTTGCTAGAGAAAAGGGGGAAAACTGGGGAATAAGGTTTTATGGGCACAGAATTTCCTTTAGGGGTGATGAAAATGTTTTGGAAGTAGATAGTGATGATGGTTGTATAACATTATGAGTGTGTTAGATGGCTTTGAATTGTACACTTTAAAATGGTGAATCTTACGTTGTACATTTAAATTTATTTATTTATTTATTTTTAAAGAGATGGCCAGCCTGGGCAACACAGCAAAACTTCCGTCTCTACTAAAAATTTTTAAAAATTAGCCAGGTGTGGTGGTGTGTACCTGTGATTCCAGTTACTGGGGAGGCAGAAGAGGAAGGATCACTTGAGCCCAGGAGTCCAAGGTTGCAACGAGCTATAATTGTGCCGCTGCACTCCAGCCTGGGTGACAGAGTAAGACCCTGTCTCAAAAAAAAAAAAAAAAAAAAAAAAGAGAAAGAAAGAAAAGAAAGAGAAACAAATTGGTCTCACTATGTTGCCCAGGCTGGCCTTGAACTCTTGGGCTCAAGTGATTGTCTCATCTCAGTCTCCTGAATAACTGAGACTACAGGAATGCACCACTGCACCTGGCTATATTATACATATTTTACCACAAAATAAATGTTTAATGTCAGAAACACGTAAGTGCTTTTAATGTAAAAAAGTCAAAATTTAAAAGTGAATGATTCCAATTTTGTTTTTTAAATGTAAACAGAGGAAAATGATAGGAAGCAGTGATCATCAATTCTAGATAGTGGCGGCATTTGGGTGATTTACACTTTGTTCTTTACACCATTTTATATTTTCCAATTTTCCATTGTGACCACGTATTGTCTTTATAATCAGAAAAAAATGTTCTAAATAATTGAAAACAAAGTCATTGTTGCACACATTACTAATGCTCACCAAAGTCAGGTTGTCCTCTCCTCCCTAAGCACTAAGAAATACGTACTTCTCAGACTCCTGCAATTAGGCAGGGCAATGTGACTAGTCACAGGCAATGAACAGTGAGCGGAAGTCATATGTGCCACTTCATTGGTTATTTATTATAGTGTAGCAAAGTACCCAGAATTTAGTGGCTTAAAACAACAACAATCACTATTTAGTTCATAAATCTACAGTTAAGGCTAGGTTTAGTGGAAACACCTCAATTCTGCCTCAGGTCATCACCTGGGTGGCCTAAAAGCTGGGAGTGGAATCACGTGAAAGCTGGCTCTTTCTCATGTCTGGGAGTTGATGCTGGCTTTGCAGGCAGGGACCCCAGCTGGGTCTATTAGCCAGAAAAGTTGCATGACTGCCATACAAGCTTTCACAACGTGAAAGGAAACATCCAATGGCTTATGCTGGGCACCATCAATATTTTTTTTTTTAGAAAGTGTACCCATATTAAGATGAGCTGAGTTCAAGTACTTTTTCCCTATTATTGAAGAAAATTGCAAATATGGGTAAAATTCTTCCAAGAGGCAATCCTGGAAAAACAAATGTAATGCTCATTAAGCAAGGAATTTTTATCTTTCTTTTCAAAGCATATTGTCAACATGTATGAAAAAACCCAAGAGGATATATTTGCTAAAAATAGCACAACGTTGCAAAAGCACTTAGAAAATCGAGTAATTTATTAAAAGAAATTTGGAGATGCTTTGGAAATACCTTTAATATTTGAGCATAATGCTGTAATAAGAACAGATATGGCAAGAGAAAGAACATTGAGCCACAAATGCTGGGTAGTTGAGTCGTCTGAGTAGATGCGACATTTCTGCTCAATCTTTCTTCCCAAATGGAGTAAGAGTCCACAGAAAAGTCTACAGCAACCCTGTCTAAGTAATCTATCCCATCCAGCACCCACCACTCCAACCATTGTAATCACACTTTAACTGTGCAAGTGGCCTTCCAGGGCCCCATGCTGGACACAGGAGTTCAACAACTCCTGGCTCCAGTGTGATATTTAGAGCCCAAGAATACTTCCCACTAACTGGATCTGACAGAGTTTCTACTTCTATGAAAATGAGGAAAATATTTGGAGTCAGATTAGTAAATCTTAATGGATCAAACAAAAGGTGGAAGGTAAGCTTCAAGGTCAAGCATATAAGGATCCCAGGGGAGCTAGGAGTCCAGCAAGTTGAGAGTGGTTGTAGGTGGGCCTGGTCTGGAAGAACTCCCTGAACTGAAGAACAATCAGTCCCACAAAGTTTCCATTGCACTTGAGTCCTTGTGTGGGCACAGACAATTTCTTGTTACATTTGTTCTTAGCCTAGAATAAGATGATAATAATCAAGGATGCGGAGCTAGAGAAACTTCTCTATTATACCAAAAATTTCTAAAAGGCAACCTAAGTCCGTATGAAAATTAACACACAGGGTGCTGGTGTGAAAAGTTGTAGAGCTTAAGAGTAAGCATGAGTTAAAATGTTGTTGCTCCCAAAGATGTGACTAGACATTTCTCCAAAGAAATTATACAAATGGTCAATAAGCACACAAAAAGATGCTCAATATCACTACTCACCAGGGAAATGCAAATCAAAACCACAATAAAATAGCACTTCACTTCCACCAGGATGGCTATTATTTAAAAAACCAGAAAATAAGTGTTGAAAAGAATGTGGAGAAATTGGAACCCTTGCGCATTGCTGGTGGGAATGTAAAACCATTGTGCATTGGCTATGGAAAACAGTGTGGTAATTCCTCAAAAAATGCAAGAATTGCCATATAATCCAGACATTCCATTTCTTTTTTTAAAAATTTTATTTTAAGTTGTGGGATACATGTGTAGAATGTGCAGGTTTGTTACATAGGTATACATGTGCCATGGTGGTTTGCTGCACCTATCAACTCATCATCTAGGTTTTAAGCCCCACATGCATTAGGTATATGTCCTAATGCTATCCCTCCCTTTGGCCCCCACTCCCCGACAGGCCCCAGTGTGTGATGTTCCCCTCCCACTTATAAGTAAGAACACAGTGGTGCTTGGTTTTCTGTTCCTGTGTTAGTTTCCTGAAGATGATGGCTTCTGGCTTCATCCATGTCTCTGAAAAGGACATGAATTCATTCTTTTTTATGGCTGCATAGTATTCCATGGTGTATATGTACCACATTTTCTTTATCCAGTATATCATTGCTGGGCATTTGGGTTCATTCCAAATCTTTGCTATTGTGAACAGTGCTGCAATAAAGGTACGTGTGCATGTGTCTTTATAGTAGAATGATTTATAATCCTTTGGGTATATACCCAGTAATGGGATTGCTGGGTCAAATGGTATTTCTGGTTCTAGATCCTTGAGGAATTGCCACACTGCATTCTACAATGGGTTGAACTAATTTACACTCCCACCAACAGTGTAAAAGAGTTTCTATTTCTCCACATCCTTGCCAGCATCTGTTGTTTCCTGACTTTTTAATGATTGCCATTCTAACTGGCATGAGATGGTATCTGATTGTGGTTTTGATTTGCATTTCTCTAATGACCAGTGATGATGAGCTTTTTTCATATGTTTGTTGGCTGCATAAGTGTCTTCTTTTGAGAAGTCTCTTCATATCCTTTGTCCACTTTTTGGTGGGCTTGTTTTTTTCTTGTAAATTTATTTAAGTTCCTTGTAGATTCTGAATATTAGACCTTTGTCAGATGGATAGATTGCAAAAATTTTCTCCCACTCTGTAGGTTGCCTGTTCACTCTGATGATAGTTTCTTTTGCTGTGCAGAAGCTTTTTAGTTTAATTAGATCCCATTTGTCAATTTTGGCTTTTGTTACAATTGCTTTGGTGTTTTAGCCATGAAGTCCTTGCCCATGCCTATGTCCTGAATGGTATTACTTAGGTTTTCTTCTAGGGTTTTTATGGTTTTAGGTTTTAGGTTTAAGTCTTTAATCAATCTTGAGTTAATTTTTACATAGGGTGTAAGGAAGGAGTCCAGTTTCTGTTTTCTGCATATGGCTAGCCAGTTTTCCCAGCACAATTTATTACATAGGGAATCCTTTCCCCATTGCTTGTTTTTGTCGGGTTTGTTGAAGATCAGATGGTTGTAGATGTGTGGTGTTATTTCTAACATCTCTGTTCTGTTCCACTGCTCTATATATCTATTTGATGAGAATAACATTGAATCTATAAAGTACTTTGGGTAGTATGGCCATTTTCACTATATTGATCCTTCCTATCCATGAGCATGGAATGTTTTTCCATTTGTTTGTGTCCTTTCTTACTTCCTTGAGTAGTGGTTTGTAGTTCTCCTTGAAGAGGTCCTTCACGTCCCTTTTAAGTTGTATTCCTAGGTATTTTATTTTCTTTGTAGCAATGATGAATGGGAGTTCACTCATCATTTGGCTCTCTGGTTGTCTATTATTGGTGTATAGGAATGCTTGTGATTTTTGAATATTGATTTTGTATCCTGAGACTTTGCTGAGGTTGCTTATCAGCTTAAGGAGTTTTACAGCTGAGAAGATGGGGTTTTCTAAATATACAGTCATGTCATCTGCAAACAGAGATGATTTGACTTCCTCAATTCCTATTTGAATATAAAAAAGAATATTTTATTTCTTTATCTTGCCTGATTGCCCTGGCCAGAACTTCAAATGCTATGTTGAATAGGAGTGGTGAAAGGTGGCATCCTTGTCTTGTGCCGGTTTTCAAAGGGAATGCTTCTAGTCTTTGCCCATGCAGTATGATACTGGGTGTGGGTTTGTCATAAATAGCTCTTATTAGAGATATAGTACATCAATACCTAGTTTATTGAGTGTCTTTACCATGAAGTGGTTTTGAATTTTATCGAAGGCCTTTTCTGCATCTATTGATATAATCATATGGTTTTTGTCATTGGTTCTGTTTATGTGATGGATTACGTTTATTGATTTGCGTTTGTTGAACCAGCCTTGCAACCCAAGGATGACTTGCCAACTTGATCGTGGTAGGTAAGTTTTTGATGTGCTGCTGGATTCAGTTTGCCAGTATTTTATTGAAGAATTTTGCATCAATGTTCATTAAGGATATTGGCCTGAAATTTTCTTTTTTCATTGTGTCTTTGCCAGGTTTTGGTATCAGGATGACACTGGCCTCATAAAATGAGTTAGGGAGAAGTCCCTCTTTTTCTGTCTGGAATAGTTTCAGAAAGAATGGTATCAGCTCCTCTTTGTACCTCTAGTAGAATTAGGCTGTGAATCCACCTGTTTCTGGGTTGTTTTTTGTTTGTTTGTTTTTTGTTTTGGTTGCTAGGCTTTTAATTACTGCCTCGATTTCAGAACTTGTTATTGGTCCATTCAGGAATTTGACTTCTTCCTGGTTTAGTCTTGGGAGGGTGTATGTGTCCAGGATTTTATCCATTTCTTCTAGATTTTTTAGTTTATTTGCACAGAGGTTTTTATAGTATTCTCTGATGGTAGTTTGTATTTCTGTGAGATCAGTGATGATATCCCCTTTATCATTTTTTATTGTGTTTATTTGATTCTTCTCTCTTTTCTTCTTCATTAGTCTGGCTAATGGTCTATCAATTTTGTTAATCTTTTCAAGAAATCAGCTCTTGGATTCATTGATTTTTTTGAAGGGTTTTTTATGTCTCTATCTTCTTCAGTTCTGTTCTGATCTTATTTCTTGTCTTCTGCTAGCTCTTGAATTTGTTTGCTCTTGCTTCTCTAGTTCTTTTACTTGCCATGTTAGGGTATCAACTTTCCCACTTTCTAATGTGGGCATTTAGTGCTGTAAATTTCCTTCTTAACACTGCTTTAGCTGTGTCCCAGAGATTCTGGTACATTGTCTCTTCGTTCTCATGGGCTTCAAAGAACTTCTTTATTTCCACCCTAATTTCATTATTTACCCAGCAGTCATTCACAGGCAGGTTGTTCAGTTTTCATGTAGTTGTTTGGTTTTGAGTGAGTTTCTTAATCCTGAGTTCTAATTTGATTGCACTATGGTCCAAGAGACTGTTTGTTATGGTTTCCATTCTGTTGCATTTGCTGAGGAGTGTTTTACTTCCAATTATGTGGTCGATTTTACAACAAGTGCCATGTGATGCTGAGAAGAATGTATATTCTGTTGATTTGGGGTGGAGAGTTCTGTAGATGTCTATTAGGTCCACTTGGTCCAGAGCTGAGTTCAATTCCTGAATATCCTTGTTAATTTTCTGTCTCATTGATCTGTCTAATATTGACAATGGGTTGTTAAAGTCTCCCACTATTATTGTGTGGGAGTCTAAGTCTCTGTGTAGGTCTCTAAGAACTTGCTTTATGAATCTGGGTGCTCCTGCGTTGGGTGCATATATATTTAGGACAGTTAGCTCTTCTTGTTGCATTAATTCCTCTACCATTATATAATGCCCATCTTTGTCGGTTTTTTTTTTTTTTATCTTTGTTGGTTTAAAGTCTATTTTGCCAGGGACTAGAATTGCAATCCCTTTTTGTTGTTGTTGTTGTTGTTTTGTTTGTTTGTTTGTTTGTTTGCTTTCCATTTTCTTGGTAAATATTCCTCCATCCCTTTATTTTGAGTCTATGTGTGTCTTTGCACGTGAGATGAGTCTCCTGAATACAGCACACCAATGGGTCTTGACTCTTTATCCAATTTACCAGTTTTTGTCTTTTAATTGGGGCATTTAGCCCATTTACATTTAAGGTTAATATTGTTATGCGTGAATTTGATTCTGTCATTACGATGCTAGCTGGTTATTTTGCCCGTTAGTTGATGCAGTTTCTTCATAGTGTTGATTGTCTTTACAATCTGGTACCGGTTTTTCCTTTCCATATTTAGTGCTTCCTTCAGGAACTCTTGTAAGGCAGGCCTGGTGGTGGCAAAATTTCTCAGCATTTGGTTGTCTGTGAAGGATTTTATTTCTCCTTCACTTATGATGCTTAGTTTGGCTGGATATGAAATTCTGGGTTGAAAATTCTTTTCTTTAAGAATGTTGAATATTGGCCCCCCACTCTATTCTGGCTTGTCAGGTTTCTGCAGAGAGATCTGCTGTTAGTCTGATGGGTTTCCTTTTGTGAGTAACCTGACATTTCTCTCTGTCTGCCCTTAACATTTTTTCCTTCATTTCAACCTTGGTGAATCTAATGATTATGTGTCTTGGGTTGCTCTTCTTAAGGAGTATCTTTGTGGTGTTCTCTGTATTTCCTGAATTTGAATGTTTGCCTGCCTTGCTAGGTTGGGGAAGTTATGGATAACATCCTGAAGAGTGTTTTCCAACTTGGCTCCATTCTCCCTGTCACTTTCAGGTACAACAATCAAACATAGGTTTGATCTTTTCACATAGTCCTATATTTCTTAGAGGATTTGTTTGTTCCTTTGCATTCTTTTTTCTCTAATCTTGTCTTCACACTTTATTTCATTAAGTTGATCTTCAATCTCTGATATCCTTTCTACTACTTCATCAATTTGCCTATTGATACTTGTGTATACTTCACAAAGTTTTCATGCTGTGTTTTTCAGCTCCATCAGGTCATTTATGTTCTTCTCTAAACTGGTTATTCTAGTTAACAATTCCTCTAACTTATTTTCAAGGTTCTTGGCTTCCCTTGCATTGGATTAGAACATGCTACTTTATCTCAGAAGAATTTGTTATTACCCATCATCTGAAGCCTACTTCTGTCAATTCTTCAATCTTATTCTCCATCCAGTTTTGTTACCCTGCTGGCAAGGAGTTGTGATCCTTTGGAGGAGAAGAGGCATTCTGGTTTTGGGAATTTTCAGCCTTTTTACACTGTTTTTTTTCTCATCTTCATGGATTTATCTAACCTGTGGTCTTTGATGTTGGTGACCTTCAGATAGGGTTTCTGTGTGGACATCCTTTTTGTTGATGTTGATGCTATTCCTTTCTGTTTGTTAGTTTTCCTTCTAAAAGTCAGGTTCCTCTGCTGCAGGTCTGCTGGAGCTTGCTGGAGGTCCACTTCAGACCCTGTTTGCCTAGGTATCATCAGCAGAGGCTGCAGAACAGCAAAGATTGCAGCCTGTTCCTTCCTCTGGAAGCTTTGTTCCAGAGGGGTACCTGCCAGATACCAGCTGGAGCTCTCCTGTATGAGGTGTCTGTTGACCCCTCCTGGGAGATGTCTCCCAGTCAGGAGGCATGGGGGTCAGGGACCCATTTGAGAAGGCAGTCTGTCCCTTCACAGGGCTCAAGTGCTGTGCTGGGAGTTCCACTGCTCTCTTCAGAGCTGGCAGGCAGGAATGTTTACATCAGCTGAATCTGTGCCCACAGCCGCCCCTTCCCCCACGTGCTCTTTCCCAGGGAGATGGGAGTTTTATCTATAAGCCTCTGACTGGGACTGCTGCCTTTCTTTCAGAGATGCCCTGCCCAGAGAGGAGGAATCTAGAGAAAAAGGGAGTGGTTGGAGTATAAATTAGTTTAACCATTGTGGAAGACAATGTGGCAATGCCTCGAGGATTTAGAACCTTCTTGCCATTTCACCCAGCAATCCCATTACTGGGTACATACCTAAAGGATTATAAATTATTCTACTATAAAGACACATGCACACATATGTTTATTGCAGCACTGTTCACAATAGTAAAGACTTAGAACCAATCCAAATGCCCATCAATGATAGACTGGATAAAGAAAATGTGGTACATATACACCATTGAACACTATGCAGCCAGAAAAAGGAATGAGTTCATGTCCTTTGCAGGGACATGGATGAAGCCGGAAACCATCATCCTCAGCAAACTAACACAAGAACAGAAAAACAAACACCGCATGTTCTCACTCATCAGTGGGAGTTGAACAAGGAGAACACATGGACACAGGGAGGGGAACATCACTCGCTGGGGTCTGTTGTGGGGTCGGGGGCTAGGGGAAGGATAGCATTAGGAGAAATACCTAATGCAGATGACAGGTTGATGGGTGCAGCAAATCACCATGGCACATGTATACCTGTGTAACAAAGCTGCACATTCTGCACGTGTATCCCAGAACTTAAAGTATAATTTAAAAAAAGAAAAAATTGTTAAAATGGTAAATTTTATGTTATGTATATTTTACCACAATAAAAAAATTTGTTAATGCCATTTCTCTATTCCACCTTCATCTTCTCAGTTCTCATTTGCACACTTTGTGAGGGCTGGGGCCATGTGTTTCTTTCTCACCTCTGCATCTGTGACCCCAGAGAAGAGGCTGACCCATTGCACACACTCAATTAATATTTTCTTAATTAAAGAATGAATAAAAACAAATGTGTATTACAGGAGGGAGACACAGTAGAAGAATTTGAGGTGGGTAAGTTCAGAGTAAGTGTTTTCCAGAACTTGAAGCTTAACAATATTGATCTAGGGAACAAACAGATTGAGAATAAGAAGACTTTGCGCTATGGACTCTAACCCCATCTCTTCTTCTCTGGGCTAAGTTTACCCCTCAGACTGTCTTGAACTGGGGAGAACATATTTGATTATCTTTAAGTATGATTCACTCTTTGTAAAATCATGCTATTAGATCTGATTGATTAGTGAAAACCTTAATTATTCAAAATGAATTCACTTAAGCTGTCTAATTTTATTAGTTAGAATTCTTTTAACTCCAAGTTAAAAAAAAAAAAAAATCAACATGACTTGAACAATAAGATTCAACAATATCCTCAGGCTGATGTCCAGCTCTTTCTATATATTCTTTATTTATATTCTGTATAATATCACAGAGACACTAATTATTTCATGATAGATTCATCTGAAATGTGACAAAGAGTCTTCTCTTGGCCAAACTACTCAGGATTCTGGACCTTCTCCCAGCGCCCATCTGTGCACTTTCTTATAAAATCCAGCTTTAGCAAAGGGCCCTGCTAAGTAAGTTTAGCCAGAACGCTTCTTCTTCAATATCTGATTATCCTTGATGTCTGATTATGTTACACATCCTCCATCATCCCCCAGGTGATGTTTGACACCCTGGCCTGTCTTCAGCAAGAATCCTGTTAGGTTGGTTTAGCCAGAATCTTCCTTAGTAATTTTCTATCCACTGACCCTCACCCTGCTCCTTGGCTGTACATTTCTCCTTTCCATATTCAGAGTTGAGTCCAATCTCTCGCCCTGACTGCAAGACCCCATTTTAATTGTCCCCACACCTAATGTAATGGTCTTGAAGTCTTCCTTGCCATGCTTTAACAAGTATCATTGAATAATTTGTTTCTCAACAAATTTACTCATCCTTACAGAAGTGAAGCAACTGAACCAAGAGTGTTACTGATTCACTGTTGGGGAGGGGAGTAATGATTCATGAATACACAGTCATTTTCCCCAGTACTCCTTATCATAGGAGAGTATGACCATAGTGATTACGCTGGAGATCAATCAGGAGTGGGTACACCAGAGGGGTATCTTGGAATCAGTTTATATCCTAATGAAAGAGCAGTGGCTTTCAAATATGGGTAATTTTGCCTCCCCAGGGGACACTTGGCAATATGTAGAGGATTTTTTTTTTTTGTCTCAACTGGGGTGGAGGTGGGGTGATAGTCCTCCTGGAATGCAGTGAGTAAAGGCCAGGATGTTACTAAACATCTTAGAATGCAGAAGACAGCCTTCTTACCTCACAAATAAATATCTAGTCCAAATGTCAAGAGTAACAAGGTTGAAAATCCCTGAGACACAACATTAGATCTGTATATCTACAGTAAAAATTTCTGTCTAGAAGCTGAAAGAGAATAGACACCATGATAAAATGAGCAAAAAGAATCTTGGAACTAGACCTCATAATTAACATTAGATCAACAGAAAGCCCTTCTTTCAAAAGCTGTTGGCTGAAAATGTAATACATTATTTGTTCAGAAGAAAATGTCAACCTGCTGATAAGGAATGAGGTTGACATGGTCTATTCCTTGTTAAAGTCCTAGAAGTTAAATCCCTGGGTGCCATATGGGCTCCTGCACTGACTAAGCAGTTGTGTTATTGTAAAGTCACTTAAAGACTGAAGGACCAATTTCCCTAGATGGATCACTGGTTTTCAAACACCTCTATCTGCCTCTGGAGGTGCCACAGGGATTTTCTGGTGAGGAGTACAAATAATCCCCCTGCTCCCTTTTCACCCTCCTGCACCAAATCACCTATGCTTTATGTATTTGACATGAAATAGGTCAAAATATGAGCAGTATAATTCATCTGTGCTAGATTATATATATATATATAGTGTTCCTTTGTTTCTAGAATTGATCTCATTGTCCTCTTAGGTGTTCTTTCCAGTGGAGAGAGTAAAATCTTAAACTCACTGATTAAAGTTATCTCAATATTTTCCTGTTTAAAACAGCCTTTTTCAGGTTACTAACACCAAAAATTTTTGACCTACAGGGATTTTTCTTTGTTCAATTTTCAGTAAACAGCAGAATACCTTCTTCAAATGATATAGAAGCCAAGTATAGATATGATAGAGTAAAAAGAGTAAATATCAGTCAGGCATGGTGGCTCATGCCTGTAAACCCAGCACTTTGGGAGGCTGAGACAGGTGAATCACGAGGTCCGGAGTTCGAGACCAGCCTGGCCAACTTGGTCAAACCCTGTCTCTACTAAAAATACAAAAAATTAGCTGGGTGTGGTGGTGGACACCTGTAATCCCAGCTACTCAGGAGGCTGAGGCAGGAGAATCACTTGAACCCAGGAGGCAGAGGTTGCTGTGACCAAGATCACGCCACTGTACTCCAGCCTGGGTGACAGAGTGAGACTCCATATGAAAAAAAAAAAAAAAAAAAAAAGAGTAAATATCTAGTCAAATAGTCAAATCAAACGATCCAACTTAGCTGTTTTCTCTCTTCTCCAAGATAGCATCTCGAGGGAGGGAAATTGCATGATCTACAGGGGAGAAGCCAGCTGGTCTATGTGCAGGTTTTCGTGCTGTCATCTGAAAACCACCTGGTTCCTTGTCTCTACTGGTCACTAGATGACTAACTATCATCAACAATGCTTGATGATTTGTGTTCTGTTCTCTTTGGCATTCCTGAGAGCAGGTGGTTGCCTGACCATCCCCCCCGGCAACCCCAGCTCCACCTAAGCTCTGTTTGCTTTATTCACCTCATTTGTTAACAACCATTTAAAGATTTCCACTTTTCTTGGCCAAATTTGTGCCCAGTTTGCCCCTCTTTCTTTCCCCTTTGTTGTACCTATTCTCTTACGAATCATTCTAACCTCCTTCACTATCTGTTGTTTCAGCACAATTTTTCCTTTCGTCGGGGTCCTGGGGCTAGCAGCTGTCAATTGGAACAGAAGGAATCCAAGCTAGGCCCAGGATGGGGGTCCACACAAATACTTTCTTTTATTTTTATTTTAACTGTATTCATTGGTAGGGGCTCTACAGGCTAATAGCTGCAGCTTGAACCAGTTGGAATCCAAGCTTTGCCAGCATTAGGATTTACCCCAAAATTCTTGCATTACGCCATACTCACATTTTAGATATGACAGATAACAGTAACCAAAGATCGCATATTTTTCTTTTTCTTTTTCTTGTTACTCTGCATTTCATTATGCATCCAGTGAGAATACTTCCTTGGAGTTGGGTCCATCATTTTAAAATTCCATTGGTAACTTTTACCTTCAGTAACTGATTATAGCACAGCTGTAGCTCCATATCATGGCTGACTCTGTAGCCATCCAGAAATGAAAAGTTCGTTAACATCCACCCTTTCATCCTTTTTCTTCCCAAACCACATGCTCCAGTGAGTCGGATTTAGTCCCATGAATCCCACTTCTGACACCCACTGTGATAATTTGGAGCCAACTACAAGTTTAGAGAGCACAATATCCACAAAATGGCCCTCACTTCTGACAGCAACTGCAAATTCTGGTAGGTTCCCAAAGCCACCTTCAGTTTTCATAATTTTCCATAAGGACTCACAAGATTTCACTGAAAGTTGTTATACTGATTGTTATAGTTTATTATAGGGAAAGGATGCATATTCAAATCAGTCAAAGGAAGAAGTACAGGGCAGAGTTTGGGAGGGTGCCAAACCCGAACCTTCTGTTTCCCCTTTCCTGTTGAGTCAGCACATGTACTCTCCCAGCATCAATGTGTGGCAATATGCACAGAGTATTGCCAGTCAGAGGAGCTCACCTGAGCTTCAGTATCCAGAGTTTATATTGGGGTTTCATTATGTACACATGATTGACAGACTGCCAACATGATTGAATTCAGTCTCTAAGTTGACTAAAACCACATGACCCACAGCTCACACTCTGAATCACATGATTGATCTTTCTAGCATGACAAGCCTCCACCCTAAATCACATATTTGGTCTTTCTTGTGTAGCTAGCCTCACCCTAAGCTCTGGTGTGGCCAGCTGCCACCCTAAACAAGGACACTCCCATTGGGTATTATATAGATCAACTCTCAGAAGCTGAGGGCAAAGGCTAGTCCTTCCTCTGGGTGAGGCCAAATTTTTTATTACACAGACCTGTACCTCACACCATATATAAACATTGACTCAAAATAGGCTGAAGACCTAAATTTAAGAGCTAAAAGTATAAAATTCAGAATAAAACATAGATGTAAATTTTCATGACCTCCCAGTAGGCAGAGGTTTCTTAGACACATCACCAAAAGTACAAGTGACAAAGGAAAAATAGATAAATGGGACTTGACCAAAATGTAAAATGTTTGTGTCTTAAAGGACAGTATCAAGAAAATGAAAAACAACCTACAAAATGGGAGACAGTATTTGTACTATTTTTTAATATTTATAATGAATTTTTAAAATTTAAGTTTTATTGGTTTAACTGTAAAATTAATATTGCTCATTCTAAAATATCACATTTTAGTAGTTTATAACCCACCAAAAGGGAATCCAGTAGTAACTTCCTACAAGAAAGCTACTCTTAACAATTTGGGGCAATATTCAGAGAAATAACATTTTTACAAAAAATTTAAACTTTAAACACTGCTTTACAATTTGTTTTTTTCCCTTAATGTAAATCAAGGCCACATTCTGTGTCAGTAATTAAATTGCTATTTAGTATTATACTGTATGAATTTACAATAATTTACTGCTTCTCTATGAATTCACACTGGGGTTGTTTCCATTTTTTCTTTATTAAAAACAGTGCATTAGTGAGCATCCTTCATATGCAATTTTGATTAAAGTTACATATGAATAAAAGTCAGAGCTAACTGTATAGATGTCTTTTCAAGTATTTCTGTGGATATTTGCTGTTTTGACCTGCCCAGTTAATTCTCTCATCTTCCTACAACACATCCCATTTTCCTTTGGAGAATTGCCTCCCCTATTCCATGCAGTTCTTAATGGGGCTGCAAATCAGAGTACCCTGCTACTCTGGCCATAGTAACTAGTGCAATAGGAGAGCCTGTGATCCAACTGAGTAATCAGATCCCTTCTCTGGGATTTAACATAGGAATCCTAGGAAAGAAAAGCTCTTTCTTTACTTGGAGATGGTTCCTGGAAACATAGGAACCCAGAGCTCTGTAGCCAGACTATCCCTTCCTTATTGCCTGCAGGGATCCCACTTAGAGTCAGAAAAATAAAGTAGGTAAGAATGAGACTATTGCACAGAGGAAAACAGATATGATAAAGAATGAGCTAATGACATTCACGTTACTGAATCCAGTCCTATCCAAAGCAGTATCCACCCCTAGACTTCCCAGTTACTATATTTAACAAATTCTCTTTTCTGGAGTTGAGTTTCTGTCTTTTGTACAATAGTCCCCCCTTATCTGTGTGGTTTTGCTTTCCATGGTTTCAGTTACCCACGTTCAATAGTGGTCTGAAAACAGATGAGTACACTGCAATAAGATATTTTGAGAGAGAGGGAAAGCACATTCAGATAACTTTTATTACAGTATATTGTTTTAATTGTTCCATTTTATTACTAGTTATTGTTGTTAACCTCTTACTGTGCCTAATTTATAAATTAAACTTTATCATAGACACATATGTATAGGAAAAAACAGTATATATTAAATTGGATACTACCTTCGGTTACAGGCATCCATTGGGAGTCTTGGAATGTATTCTCTGTGAATAAGGGGGGGCCACTGCAATGGAAAGCCTCACTAGTCATTACATTATTCAGCATCTTTTTACATCTGATGTCAGACTAGAAGTCTGGATGTGGCAGATTTCTAGTTGGTGCTAAAAGAGAAAAGCCCCAGCTACTCATATACATGCAGTCAGCACAAACCACACAATCCCTAAGCACCTAGTTGCTGTTTGGTTGTACTGGCTCCCTGGTTTCCTAGCAACCAAGCTCCTTTCTTCCTACACACTCGCACCTTTTGTGACATTGCCTTCTCAAGGCTGCCCTTAATGTGAATGTTTGGGAGGTAGAAAAGGAAAAAGCAAGGAAATACACACAATATAATTTGCTCCAGGACTGGAGACTTGAGACCATATGCTAGAGGTGGCCTAGCTTACAGATTCAGAAAATTCACTGACAGACCGAAAATAGCAAGAAGCTGGGCATAGCAGTTTGGGTCTGTAATCCCAGCTACTCATAGGCCAAGGTGGGAGGATTGCTTGAGGTTAAAAGTTTAAGACCAGCCTAAGAAACGTAGTAAGACCCTGACTCTAAATTTAAAAAAAAAAAAAATGTTTTAAAGCAAAAAAAAAAAAAAAAAAAAATGCTGGTCATGGTAGTGTGTACCTGTAGTCCCAGCTACTTAGGAGGTTGAGGTGGGAGGATCACTTTAGCCCAGGAGTTCCAGGGTGCAGTAAGCCATGATTGCACTATTGCACTCCAGCCTGGGTGATAGACAGAGATCCTGTCTCTAAATAAATAATCAGTTAAGTAAAGCAAGAGATTTTGCTTTGGTGTTAACATTCTTGCTTGCTTATACTTAATTATTTCTGTAAAAAAAAAAAAAAAGTATCTGTATTATTCAGTTTTGGCTACCACAACAAAATATTATAGATTAAGTGGTCTAAACCACAGAAATTTATTTATGCACCATTCTGGAGACTAAAAGTCCAAGATCAAGGTTCTGGTCAATTTGATTTCTGGTGAGGTCTTTCTTCCTGGCTTGCAGATGACCACATTCTCTCTAGGCCCTCATATCACCTTTCTCCCATGTGTGCAGGGAACAGAGGGTGCACAGTAAAGGATCTTTCCTCCCCTTCTTACAAGGTCACTAATCCCACCATGAGGGCCCCACCCTCATGACTTTATGTAACCCTAATTAGCTCCCAAAGTCCCCATCTCTAAATAATATCACATTGGGAATTAGGACTTTAGCACATAAATTTGGAGTGGGGGTACACAAACTTTCAGTCCACAACAATACCTGAATATTAATAAAAGATTTTTTATATTTGCAATTCACATGATATTCACAACAGTGATGTGATAAGACAGGTTATACTGATAAAATTTTACATAATCAAAAAGTTAAGGGACACAGTCAGAAGACCAGAACAGCATTCCTCCCATCTGTGGACTAATTTATATTGCCTTCTGATCCCAGAGGCTTTAGATAATTTTCTCAGTCACAAGCAATGTCATATTAGGCACAGCACCGCCAGAACTATGGTTTATTTGCTGCTTTTTTTTCTGGCAGCACACAAGGCCCTTTCCCTCAGTATTAGTTTCAATACTGCGTTATATAGAAATCAGTTAATAAACAGCTGTTGTCATGAGGACAGCTACACAGGGTGCATGACTTTACAAGAGGAGAGCAACAGACTGAAATGTTAAAACTAATTTTATTTTCATTTAGTGGCATTGGATGCACTGGCAGCTCTGTCCATCCAGAGGCTCTCCAGAGTCTGCATGGCCCTTGACCCCAGGCTCTGTCTCCTACCACATCAATCTATTTCCAAGAGTCTACTTCCAAATAGAACTGGAACACACTGCATGTCATCTTCTCTGTCACCAACACCTGCGACAACATCTTAGTTGGTTTTTCTGTTTCTTCTCCTCCAGGGTTGCCAAATAAAATACTGGACACTCAGTTAAACTTTAATCAGAGATAAACAATAGACAGGGTTTTTTTAGTATAAACTGGGCACCATATATATATATATATATATATATATATATATATATATATATATGGATGCAAATGCAGTCCCCATTCACTTCCTTCTAGTTTCCTTCCCTTTCTTACTGGATCCAATGGAGGCCCAGCAGGACGCAATCACATAAATTATGAAAAATTATGTCACAACCCATAAACCTCACTATGGTGGAAGGAAACAAGTTATACACTGGCTTCAGTTGAGGCAAATCTAAAGGAAGATCTCTCAAGAGACAGTCAATTCAGCTGTAATTCAAAGACTTTCTTCTAAAACTAGGGGTTCTGCCTAAGGGAAGTCTCCTTGGAGTGGCCCCAATCCTGAAGCTGTGGATCTTACGACTCATATGGTCTGCTTCCATCCATTCAGACCAGGCTGCTTGCATTCGTTTTTGAGATTATTTTTGTGTGTGTTTGTCTTTCAGGGAGTATGATCTTTTCCAGTTGGTGTTCTAAGTACTCCTCTATATATAGCTTCCATTCTCCATGGTCGCTCTATCCTCCATCCCCTCAGACAGCCTCATCTCTTCTCTCACACAGCTTACACCCATACCATCACTAGGTTTTAATCATCATCCTCACCTCATGTCTCCTCTTTCTGTCTTTCCCTTTTATTTCCCCTCCCAAACTCTGTGGTCCTTTGCATTTCTGACCCTGGTTATTACCTGTCCCAGCCAAAGATTCTTTCTCCTAGCCCAGTGGTTCTCAACCCTGGCTGCACATTAGAAATCACTTGAGGATCTTTTGAAAAATCTAATGCCCAGGTGGCACCCAGACCAATTAAATTAGAATCTCTGAGGATGCAACCTGAGCATCAGTATTTTTTAAAGCTCCTTAGGTGATTACAAGGTGCAGGCGAAGATGAGAACAATAGCTCCAGCCCCAGCACGGATATTTACAAAGCACCATTCGGGATTTTTGAACTATATAACTATATGTTAAAAGCATTCTCCACCTACTGACCTTCATCAGTCATAGATGAGATTTTAGAATTGAATGAATGGGGGACCTCAGAGGCATCTAGCATTTGATAGAACAGGAGACCTGCAGGATGTTCACAGCAATTGGGAAAAAAAAAAAGGATTCTGTCATCAAACAAGTTTGTGTAGTACTTCATTCTATATACACTTTCAGAGATTTGTAAGGCAAATTAACCTCAAGATTCTGATAAGTGCCGCAGAAAAAAAAGAGACAGCAGTAATTCATTTAACTTGAACTCTAGATTTCCCAAATTTATTTAAGGACACCTATTAACACCTTAGGGAACTCACTTTGAAAATTCTCTTAGTCCAACTTTTTCATCTGACCAAGGCAAGGAGGGGTTAAATGATTTAAACCCTTAATATTTACACAGATCACCTTGTGATAAATATATGCATTATTAAGGATTGAATTTCATTTTCCTTTAAATATCTAGTACTTCCTCCCTCGCTGTGGTGCATTTCTGCATTCCTTCACGTGAGACATGATCATTAAAGTTCAAAGGTACTAAAGTGGCAGTATTAGTAATAACTGTTGGTTGAATATTAATCAGATATTGGGTGAAATACTTTAAATATTATAGTTTATTTATTAATTCAACAAATCTTGATTGAATGCCTTCCTCTCTAGAGTAGCATCTTATGCATATTTTACAGGAGTATATGCAACTGTGGAATAACAAGAACCATAATAATAATAATACTTAAATGTTCTATAGCATTTAGCATGAGTCAGACACATGTGCTTTACCTTTATTAACTCATTTATTTCTCACAATCACCTCTATGAGGTTGGTTGCATTATTTTCCTCATTTCACAGATGGGAAACTGAGCCACGGTAAGTTGCCTAAGGTCACAGCACAAGCTAGTCAGTGATGGAGCAGGCTTTCAAATCCAGGCAGTCTGTTTCCAGTGGACAGACTCTTAACCAGTCCTCTACACCATATGCTTCATAGCATGTGGACAACTATTTAAATAGTGAGGTCATTTCTACCCACCAGTTTATTTAATGAGCTTGGGGTGGGGGTTCCATATTTCTCTCACAGTAAAAGTATCTTGCTGCATTGAGTGTAATCCCTTTGTTTAAAGCTCCTACTGTTTAAATGCTACAACACCTAATACTAGCTAGTTCACCTGCTGAAACAAAGATCTGTTCCAATGTTGTGGTAGGAATGACAGTGTGAGCTTCTAAAAGAAGTGTAGGCTTCCAGCAGGCTGGACTCCAACATGGCAAACTCCTAAGGAACTATCCAAGGACAATTTTAACTACATTCAATTTTCACCTTGAATCCTCAATTACGATTTGAGATGTGCATGGTGCTGAATACTTGCCAATGAGATATAAAGAAAAGTCTGCTGGGGTACTTCTGGGAAAGCCACGACTTTCCTCATAAAGGGAAACAAGAACAGCTTGAGCCAGACCTTTCTCTTTCTGCCTTGAATACAGGTATGATGGATGGAGCATTGGATCAACCACAAGGAAAAATAATACAGACATGAAGAAAACAATGAAGACACTGTCCCTGACATCATTGAGCAGTCAGCAACTGCCCACTACCAAACTTATTGTCATGTGAAAAATAAAAATCTCCAATTCTTAAGTTTTGGGGGTCATGTTTTTTGTTTTTTGTTTTTTAGATGGTGTCTCACTCTGTCACCCTGGTTGGAGTGCAGTGGTGTGATCTTGGCTCACTGCAGCCTCAATCTCCTGGGCTTAGTGATTCTCCTGCCTCAGCCTCCCGAGTAGCTGGGACCATAGGCATGCGCCACCACACCCAGCTAATTTTTGTATTTTTTGTAGAGGCGGGATTTTCCCATGTTGCCCAGGCTGGTCTCAAACTCCTGGACTCAAGTAATCAGCCCACCTCGGACTTCCAAAGTGTTGGGATTATAGGCATGAGCCACCTCACCCAGCTCATGTTTTCTTTTATTTTAGCCAAAACATTCCTTTACTGATATACCTACTCCCATGGCACTTTCTATTCATCTGGACAAAAAGAAATTAATTATGTATAGCATATAGATCAGAGCATACAGCATATGAGATATAGATCTCTGTATCTAGCATTTATATATAGATAAATCTGTATTATATTTCCATTTACAAACTGAAGTTTGTTTCTCTGTATTCTCTACAATTCTTTTAAATTTTTAATTGAGGCCTTATTTTGCCAGGCAGTGGAAACTTAATTTTCTCAATCCGGGTGGATATCCCCCTGTGTCTAAGGGGCACTGGGGGAAGGTGGGCTTCACTGGGTCAAGATACTGGTGGAAGCAGGCATCTGGTCTCAGCTGTTATCCTCCCACACTAATATCTGTGGAGACATTCATTCTGTCTGGGCCTCTCATCTGTGACTAAGGAATCCTTTGAGCCCAGCCCCTTCAGTGACTTCCAGGAACTTCTTGGGTGTGTAGGGAACCATCCCATGCCATACAGGGCCAACCATTTCCCATGCCATACTGGGCCATGGAGAAAAGCAAGACAAGATAATGCTCCACCCTGGGAGCAACATGGAGCCAAGGTAACTCCCACCCTCCCCAGGGAAGCAATGACTGAATATGCAACCTCGGGAACCCATGCTTCTCCCATGGATCTTTGCAACCCTCAGGTCAGGGGATCCCCCTTGTGAACCCACTCACCAGAGCCTTTAGTCTGACACATAGAATTATGTGGAGTCTCAGCAATGCAGCTGCTCAGGTCAGGAGCATGCATGGAGACCCAGAAGCCTTAGATACTTGCAATCTCTGGGCTTCCTGGCAAAAGCAGCCACAACTCTGGCAAAGCAGGAGGTTACACCTCTATAACCCTAGGAAAAAGGGGGCTGAGCAGCAACAGTCTGCAGGCCCCAGTTCTGCCACTCCTTGCAGGATAAGTCCCACTGGCTTGGAGTTCCAGCCAGCCACCACTAGTGATATTGCACTTCCCTAAGAAGGAGCTCCCAAGGGGAGGGAGTGGGCTGCCATCTTTGCTGTTTGGGTGACTCAGCCATTCCAGCCTTTGGAGAGTCCAAGCTGTCCAGAGGCAGAAGGGATCCCCTAGCATAGGACAGCTGCTCTATGAAAACATGGCAAGACTGCTTTTTAAAGTGATTCCCTGATCCTGTTCCTCCTCACTACATAAGATTTCCCAACTTGTGATCTCCAGCCACCTTCTCCAGTGTTCTCCAGCCAACAGAGTTTTGAAAACCCCTTGGGATGGAGCTCCCAGAAGCAGTGGGGCGAGCTGCCATCTTTGCTGTTTGGGTGACTTAGCCATTCCAGCCTTCAGGCTTTGGAGACTCCAAGCCGACCAGTGGAGGAAATGGTACCCAGCACAACACAGCGGCTCTGCAAAAACATGACCAGACTGCTTCTTTAAGTGATTCCTCCATCCCATCCCTTCTGACTTGACAGGACCTCACGACCGGGGCCTCCAGGCACCCCAGCCAGTGTTTTCCAGCTGACAGAGGTTTCAAACCTCCCTGGGACAAAGCTGCCAGAGGGAGGGGTGGGCCACCATCTTTGCTGTTTGGGCAATTTAGCCATTCTAGCCTTTGGGCTTTAGAGTGTCTAAGGTGATTGAGGCCTGTAGCAGACTCCAAGAACAACACAGCTGCTCTGTGAAAATGTGGCCAGACTTCTTTTTTTAAGCATATCCCCAACCCCATTTCTCCTTACTGGGTGAGACCTCCCAACTGAGTCTTCAGCCACCTCCTATAGGTGCGTTCAGGCTAGCAAAAGGTCTGTACCTCCTTAGGATGGATCTCCCAGAGGGAGGGATAGGCTGCCATCCTTGCTGTTTCATAGCCTTCACTGGTGATACCTACAGGTACTGGAAATTCCAAGGGGACTAGGAACTGCAGAGGACTCCCAGCATATTACATACAGTAGCCCTACAGAAAAGTGTCCAGACTATTATGTAGGTGCCTGTTCCCATATCTCCTCAATAGGTAGGTCCTCCAGGCCTGGGCCTCTAGCCACTCCCCACCAGAGCTATCAAGCTAGTAGCAACTCAGCAACTCCCCAGACAGAGTTTCCAGGGACAACTGAAAGCTTCTCCGACACTGCCTCCATGGTGAGACTGTCCTTGCTACCCTTGGACTAATAAAGAAGCAAAGACCCTAAGTGCATTATCCACATGTCCAACAAGCTGCAGTCGACCCAAGGAAAGGAAGCCAGTCCATCTCCCCTAGGTCTCACGCAACCCCACTGCTCATCACTAGACAGGGAACCCCTGGCTTGGGTCCATGGCACAGATCCTCCATCCTGGGCTGATTGCACTGAGCAATTGTTGGTCCGCATCTCTCTGGGGTAGAGCCCCCAGGAGACAAGCAAAGTGGTGGGGCAGCTAGCCAGCTGTTGTGGAGCACAGGTGGTTTGGTGCGAGAGTGTCTGTAGTGCAGCATGGCCAGGAACAGCCATCCCTCTAGGCTCAAATTGCTCCCATAAGAGACTTTAGCCCTACGGGAACTATTTGACCTGATCTCTGCAGAATAGTTTTGCACATCAGATGGGGCTGGTCTGACCTTTGCACTCCTTGGTCTATTGGTCACTCCCAGGGCCCCAGCCTGACCACATATGCTTACAGGAAAGTCTCGGGTGCCCTGGGGGCCCACAACATAGCTTCTGTGCTGGCAGACCATGGAGAGCTTGCTGGAGAGCTCCAGCAAGGCGGCCCCTATGGCTGTGTACCAGTCCACATGTTCCTCCCCATACTGGAACTTCCCCTGAGCCCATGGCTACTCCCCAGACCACTTTGTTCATGCATGTCTGCATGGCCAGGTTTTGCTTTACTTGCCCAACCAGCATACAGTTGTGCAGCATCCCCGAACCCTCCACTGACCACCATTGTAGACAGAGCCTTGGTGGGCACCAAGCCAGCAAACCCCACCACTGCCAGTATCCTGCCCTCGTGCTAACACTGTGCAGAGAACAGGGGATTCTCCCACCTCCTGAGCTATTACTCCTGTTTGCAGGGCAGAGAAGGCACCCAGACCTGTGCCAGCCAGCACCTTGCCCCAAGCCAGCACCACCTCCAGTGCAACAGCACACACGGTCACCAGCTGCCTTTCCTCCTCCACCATGGTAAATTCCCTCAGGGAGTCAGGCACCCTCACATCTACTGGCACTCTGTTAAAGCTGCTGCACCTCAGCCCACCCCCAAGCACAGTGGACTCCAAACCCCGAGGAGCCGGAGAACAAAGTTGGGACCTAATACAAGCCCCTCGGAGTTAGAGCTCGCAGTCCAGGAGTTGGAGTCTGAGCACTGGCCCCCTAAAATCTCCCAGAAGTGAAGCCAGTTGGCTGAATACACCATATAACACAATCAAACCCTCAAGGTCATCAAATAGGATAAAAGAAAAAAAACCCATCCACAGGTCAGCAACCTCAAAGATTAAAGGTAGATAAGCCCTCATAGATGAGAAAGAATCTGCACAAGAATGCTGAAAACTGAAAGAGCCAGAGTGCCTTCTTTCCTCCAAATGACCTTATCACCTCTTCAGCAAGGGTTCAGAACTGGGCTGAGGCTGAGATGGCTGAAATGACAGAAGTAGAATCCAGAACATAGTTATAAGTTCATTGAGTTACAGGAGTACATTGAAACCCAGAGCAAGGAAGCTAAAAATCATGATGAAACATTGCAGGAGCTGACAAACAGAATAGCTAGTATAGAGAATAATGTAACAGACCTGATAGAACTGAAAAACACACTATAAGAATTTCATAATGCAAGTATTAATAGCAGAATAGACTAAGTGGAGGGAAGGATCTCAGAGCTTGAAGACTGGCTTTATGAAATAAGATGGGCAGACAGGAGTAGAGAAAACACAATGCAAAGGAATGAACAAAATCTCTGAGAATTATGGGATTATGTAAATAGATCAAATCTACGACTTATTGGTGTACCCGAAAGAGATGGAAAGAACATAACCAACTTGGAAAACATATGTTAGAATATCATCCATGAGAACTTCCCCATCCTAGCTAGAGAGGGTAATGTGCAAATTCAGGAAATGCAGTGAACCCCAGTAAGATACTTCATTAGAAGACTATCTCCAACACTCATAATCATCAGATTCTCCAAGGTTGAAATGAAAGGGAAAAATGTTAAAAGAATCTAGAGAGAAAAGCCAGGACACCTACAAGGTGAAGCCCATTAATCTAACAACAGACATCTCAGCTAAACTCTATAAGCCGGAAGAGATTGGTGACCAATAGTAACATTCTTAAAAGAACTTCCAACTCAGAATTTCATATCTGGCCAAACTAAGCTTCATAAGCAAAGGAGAAATGAGATCTTTTCAGACAAGCAAACGCTGAGGGAATTTGTTACCACCAGACCTTCCTTACAAGAGCTTCTGAAGGAAGCACTAAATATGAAGAGGAAAGACTGTTATCAGCCACTACAAAAACACACCAAAGTACACAGACCAGTGAGACTACAAAGCAACCACATAAACAGGTGTGCAAAATAACCAGCTAGCATCATGATGACAGGATCAAATCCACATATATCAATATTAACCTTAAATGTGAACAGGCTAACAGCCCCAATTAAAAGACACAGAGTGAGAAGCTGGATAAAGAACCAAGACCCACTAGTATACTGTCTTCAAGAGATCCATCTTACATGCAATGAAATACATAGGTTCAAAATAAGGAGAAAAATCTACCAAGCAAATGGGAAACAGAAAAAGAGTAGGAGTTGCAATCCTAGTTTTTGACAAAACAAACTTTAAACCAACAAAGATCAAAAGAGACAAAGAAGGGCATTACATAATGGTAAAAGGTTCAGTTCAACAAGAAGACCTAACTGTCCTAAGTATGTATACATCCAACACAGGAGCACCCAGATTTATAGAGCAAGTTCTTAAAGACCTTCAAAGAAACTTAGATTCCCATACAATAAAAGTGGGAGATTTTAACACCTCACTGACAATAGATCATCAAGACAGAAAATTAACAAAGATATGCAGGACCTAAACTCAGCACTGGATAAAATGGACCTGATAGATATCTACAGAAATCTCCACCCAAAAACAACAGAATATACATTCTTCTAATTACCACATGGCACATGGTCTAAAATCAATCACATAATTGGAAGTAAAACATTCCTCAGCAATGCAAAAGAACTGAAATTATAACAGTCTCTTGGACCATAGCAGAATCAAATTAGAAATCAAGACTAAGAAATTCGCTCAGAACTATGCAATTACATGGAAATTGAATAACCTGCTCCTGAATGATTTTTGAATAATGAAGTTAAGGTAGAAATCAGAAGTTTTTTAAACTAATAAGAACAAATATACAACATATCAGAATCTCTGTGACACAGCTTAGGTAGTGTTAAGAGGGAAATTTATAGCACTAAATGCCCATATCAAAAAGTTAGAAAGATCCCAAGTTAACAACTTAACATCACAACTAGAATAACTAGAGAACCCAGAGCAAACAAATTCCAAAGCTAGCAGAAAACAAGATATAAGGAAAATCAGAGCTGAACTGAAGGAGATTGAGACATGAAAAACCATTAAAAAGATCAATGAATCCAGGAGCTAGTTTTTAAAAAAATAATAATAATAAAATATACTACTAGCTAGACTAATAAAGTAGAAGAGAGAGAATATCCAAATAAACACAATCAGAAGCAACAAAGAAGACATTAGCACCAATCCCACAGAAATACAAACAACCATCAGAAAATATTACGAACACCTTATTGCATATAAACTAGAAAATATGGAAGAAATTGTTACATTCCATTCTTGGACACATATACCCTCCTAAGACTGAACCAGGAAGAAACTGAGTCCCTGAACAGACCAGCAATGAGCTCTAAAATTGAGGCAGTAAATAGCTTACCCACCAAGAAAAGCCCAAGGCTAGACAGATTCACAGTTGAACTCTACCAGGTGTACAAAGAAGAGCTAGTACCATTCCTACTGAAACTATTCCCAAAAATTGAGGAGGAGGGACTCCTCCCTAACTCATTCTATGAGGCCAGCATCATCCTGATACAAAACCCTGGCAGAGATACAACACCCTGGCAGAGATACAGCAAAAAAAGAAAAATTCAGGCCAATATCCTTGATGAATATCAATGCAAACATCCTCAACAAAATATTGGCAAATTGAACCCAGCAGTACATCAAAAAGCTTATCCACCACGATCAAGCAGGCTTTATCTCCAGGAGGCAAGGTGACTCAGCATATGTAAATCAATAAATGTGATTATTCATCACATAAACAGACCTAAAGACAAAACCAAATAATTATCTCAATAGATGCAGAAAAGGCTTTCAACAAAATTCAACATTCAACGTTCATTCATGTTAAAAGCTCTCAATAAACTAAGTATTGAAGGAATATACCTCAAAATAATGAAAGTCATATATGACAAACCCACAGCCAACATCATACTGAGTGGACAAAAGATAGAGGCATTCCCTTTGAAAACCAGTGCAAGGCAAGGATGCCCTCTCTCGACACTCCCATGCAACATAGTATTGGAAGTATTGGTCAAGGCAGTCAGACAAAAGAAAGAAATAAACGACATCCAAATAGGAGGAGAGAAAGTCAAACTATCTCAGCAGACGGCATGTTCCTATATCTAGAAAACCTCATAGTCTGCACTCAAAAGCTTCTTAAGCTGATAAACACCTTCAGCAAAGTCTCAGGATACAAAACAAATGTGCAAAAATCACCAAAATCACTAGCATTCTTATCCGCCAGCAATGGTCAAGTCAAGAGCCAAATCAGGAACCAACTTCCATTTACAACTGCCATAAAGGAATAAAATATCTAGCAATACAGCTAACTAGAGGAGTGAAAGATCTCTATGAAGAGAACTACAAACCACTGTACAAAGAAAAAGAGATGATACAAACAAATGTAGAAACATTCCATACTCATGGATAGAAAGAATCAGTATTGTTAAAATGGCCATACTGCCCAAAACAATTTATAAATTCAACACTATTCCTTTAAACTACCATTGAGATTTTTCACAGAACTAGAAAAAACTGTTTAAAATTCATATGTAAGCAAAAAAAGTCCAAATAGCCAAGGCAATCCTAAGCAAAAAGAACAAAGCTGGAGGCATCATACTACCCAACTTCAAACTATACTACCAGGTTACAGTAACCAAAACAGCATAGTACTTGTACAAAAACAGACATCTAAACTAATAGAACAGAAAAGGGAACCCAGAAGTAAGACCATAAACCCACAACTACCTAATCTTTGAAAAACCTGACAAAAACAAGCAATGGGGAAGGGATTAGCTATTCAATAAATGGTGCTGGAATAACCGGCTTAACTATATGCCAAAGATTGAAACTGGACCCCTTTCTTACACACTATAAGATATAATTTAAGATGGATTAAAGACTTAAATGTAAAACCCAAAATTATAAAAGTAATAAATGTAAAACCCAAAATTATAAAAACGCTGGAAGACAACCTAGGCAATACCATTCAGGACATAGTCACGGGCAAAAATTTCATGACAAAGACACCAAAAGCAATTGCAATAAAAGCAAAAATTGGCAAATGAGATCTAATTAAACCAAAGAGCTTCTGCACAGCAAAAGAAACTATCAACAGAGTAAATAGATAGCCTATGGGATGGAAGAGGATTTTTGCAAACTATGCATCTGACAAACGTCTAATATCCAGCATCTATAAGGAACTTAAACAAATTTACAAGAAAAAACAAGCAACTCCATTAAAAAGTGGGCAAAGACATGATCAGACACCTTTCAAAAGAAGACATACATGTGGCCAACAATCATATGAAAAAAAGCTCAACACCGCTGATTGCTAGAGAAATGCAAATCAAAACCACAATGAGATACCATCTCACACCAGCCAAAATGGCTATTAATAAAAAGTAAAAAATAACAGATATTGGCAACACTGTGGAGAAAAAGGAATGCTTATACACTGTTGGTGGGGGTGTAAATTAGTTCAACCATTGTGGAAGACAGTGTGGTGATTCCTCAAAGACCTAAAGACAGAAATACCATTCAACCCAATAATCCCATTACTGGGTATATACTCAAAGGAATATGAATCATTCTATTATAAAGACACCTGACATTTTAACTGGCATGAGATGGCATCTCATTGTGGTTTTGATTTGCATTTCTAAAATGACCAGTGATGCTGAGTTTTTTTTCATATGTTTGTTGGCCACATAAATGTCTTCTTTTGAGAAGTGTCTGTTCATATCTTTGCCCACTTTTTGATGGGGTTGTTTGTTTTTTTCTTGTAAATTTTTTTAAGTTCCTTGTAGATTCTGGATACTTGACCTTTGTCAGATGGATAGATTGCAAAAATTTTCTCCCATTCTGTAAGTTGCCTGTTCACTCTGATGATAGTTTCTTTCGCTGAGCAGAAGCTCTTTAGCTTAATTAGATCTCATTTATCAATTTGGCTTTTGTTGCAATTGCTTTTGGTGTTTTAGTCATGAAGTCTATGCCTACGAAGTCTGTGTACTGAATGGTATTGCCTAGGTTTTCTTCTAGGATTTTTATACGTATGTTTATTGCAGCACTATTTACAATAGCAAAGACTTGGAACCAACTCAAATGCCCATCAATGATAGACTACATAAAGAAAATGTGGTACATACACACCATGGAATACTATGCAACCATAAAAAAGAATGAGTTCATGACCTTTGCAGGGACACGGATGAAGCTGAAAACCATTATCCTCCGCAAACTAACACAGGAACAGACAAGCAAACACTGCATGTTCTCATTCATAAGTGGAAGTTGAACAATGAGAAAACATGAACACAGGGAGGGGAACATCTCACACTGGGGCCTGTCGGAGTGGGGGCAAGGGGAGGGAGAGCATTAGGACAAATACCTAATGCAAGGCTTAAAACCTACATGATGGGAACGTGTATACCTATGTAACAAACCTGACTTAAAGTAAAATAAAATTTAAAAACACACTTGCATGCATATGTTCATTGCAGCACTCTTCACAATAGCAAAAACATGAAATCAACCTAAATGCCCATGAATGATAGACTGGATAAAGAAAATGTAGTATATATACACCATGGAATACTATGCAGCCATAAAAAAGAACAAGATCATGTTCTTTGCAGGAACATGGATGGAGCTGGAGGCCATGATCCTTAGCAAACTAACACAGGAATAGAAAACCAAATACCACACGTTCTTACTTATAAATGGGAACTAAATGATGAAAACACATGGACACATAGAAGGGAACAACACACACTGGGGCAGACTGGAGGGTGGAGGGTGGGAGGAGGGAGAGGATCAGGAAAAATAATTAATGAGTACTAGGCTTAATACCTGGGTGATGAAATAATCTGTACAACAAACCCCCGTGACACAAGTTTACCTATGTAACAAACTGGCACGTGTACCCCTAAACTTAAAACAAAAGTTAAAAACAAAAACAGAAGATAAATGTCTGCATAGGTATCAGATATTATAGTTATTTTGATGGCAGTGCAATTACATTTCATGAATAAAAGAATGCCTAAGAGGGTCAAATAACTTAATAAGGCAAGTAAAGTATGATTCATGTGAATATTTAAATATTTATAAAAAATTGCTACATCTTGTGCAACCTCTGCCTGGGGATGAATTTTGTTGATTTGTACTTTTGATCTTCCAGTTAAAATTTCTGCTCATTCTGATTTCTAAAATCTGCTTGAAGATAACACATTCGTTATCCACAAACTCAGATCTTATATTTCTGTATAATTGTGCATCACAGAACCAGATTAGAGTTCCAGTTACATCTGTCAATTCAATGACCATTAAGCTACCTTCTTTGCATTTTCAGGGATAAAGATGATTAACTTGAAAAGGGAATCCATTTCTTAAAGGCAAATATTCTACCTTTTTGGTTATAGAAAGAAATTCTAAAACCGTGATTTTTTTTTCAGAATTATTTTTTTCAAGGGAATGAAACATTAAGACTACTTAATGCTTAACATTTGTTATTTTAATAAGAAGAGCTCTAATTAAATACAAAGACCACCCTCTTTCTGCTTTAGGTTGGAACTTTGCATTCCTTTTACCTGACAGTAGTGTGTATGCTTACTAGTAGTTAATTATCTGTGTTCATCTCTTTCACTACACTGTCCTCAGAGCCTAGACCAATGTCTAGCACACAGGAGGGCCACAGAACAAATCTGTGGCCTGTCTGATTAGTCAACCCCATTGGTTCTACCTCATTGGTCACGCCCTGTCCCATCTCCCTGGCAGCATGCTAGTCAGTGTCTTATCAGCTCACATGGACATTGTCCTCCTCACAGACTGCTCACCTCCAGTCTCTGCCTCATGCAAGCCATTCGGCACACTTCTGGTGAACCCACCTGCTAAAATCCCTTGTCCATTACCTTGCAATTCTCAGAACCCTTGACTAGATTCCTGTTGCTCACTGAAAGAAGTTAAGCATGGCAGTTAAAAATAGGAATTCTGGAATCAGACTGCTGGAAGTCAAATGCTGGCTTCCACATTAATAGTTGGGTGACACTGGGCAAGTGTTACACAAAATTGGTATCACCAGTGTTAGAATCAAGTCCAAATTCCTTAGTCTAGCCAAGGCATTCTACCATCTGATCTTAGCAAGTATGTTCAATTTTATCTTTTTCTCTTCTACCCCTTCCCCTACACTGTGAGCCATCTCCTGAGGCTGATAGGTCTATATCCAGCTTTCCTGCTTCCAGAGTTTTGGGGCCCACTAGAATGTCTTGCTACTGCTCTTTGCTTACATTGTTTATATCATTTTCATCCTTCAAGGAACACCTCAAGTCTTCCTGCTTCCACAAAGCCTTCCCTGATAGGATCAGGCCCCACTGATCTCACCTACAGCTCTTAGGAATCCCATCCCATATTTTTCAGTTAAGTAAATAAGTACTTCCCAAGGCAACTCTTATTTTTTCACACATACATTATTTTTAAACCTTAAACATACGGTTCAACTTAGTTCATAACACACTATCATTGTGGGTTTATGTAAGAACCCTTATTCTGTTTTCTTGTATTGTGTTATTTATTTTATTTAAAAATGTCTTCCTTTTATTCCCCATTTCTCGATCCTAGTATTCATTCAGTATTATACTCTTTATTTCATCTTCCTTGTTACTTTTTCCCCTCAACTTTATGTTTTTAAGACCTACCCATTTTGATAGCTGGATACATGACTCTAGTTTGTTCCTTGAAACAGCTGAACAGCATTTCATTCTTTTTGCTTGGACTGCATTTTGTTTCTTCATTCTCTCATTGAAGGGCATGAAGCTTGTTTCCAGTATTTTCTATGTAAAATACTGGGATGAAAATCTTTGCTTAGCGCTCAAGCTTTGCTTGTGTGCCTGTTCATTCTTTTATTCAAAATATATTTATCTGGTGCCAGTCTGTGCTAAATACAAGTAGGTACTGGGAGTACAGCATGATTGGGAGTAGACAAAATCCCTTCCCTTATTTTAGTATGGGAAAAAAATAAATAGACAACAAACACACAATGCTAGGTTATATAAGTGCAAGGAAGAAAATAAATCAAGATAAGAGGACAGGGAGCAATGGAGGATGCTGTTTCAAATACAGTGGTCAGGAAAAGTCTCTCTGAGAACGTGGTAACATTTGAAAAGGGACGTGAATGAAGTTAGAGAGCGGGCCACACTAATATCTAGAAAAGGAGCATTCCAGGCAGAGGGAATGGCAAGTGCAAGACTTGTTCCAGAACTAGCAGTGGGTGAGGCTAAAGCAGACTGAGTGAAGGGAGGCTGGAGGGGAGCACGGGAGATATGAGACCACAGGAATAGGCTGGAGCCAAATCAGATAGGGTCCCCAGGCCTTGTAAAGACTGACGCTTCCATTTTGAGTGAAGTAGGAAGGATTTCAAGGAAAAGAATGACAAGACCTGACTTTTTGAAATGATCCCTCTGGAAGCTGAGTGGAGAATAGATGACAGGAGAGTAAGGATGAGAGGGAGAATCCAGTTAGGAGACCACTGCAATTGTCCTGAGCAGAGATGGTGGTGCTTAGACTGAGTGGTGGTGGTGGAGGTGGGAGAAGGGTAGGAATACCACTGCAAATTTGGAAAGTAGAGCCAATGAGATTTATTAATAGACTGGATATGGGGAATGGGAGGAAGAGAAGCATCAGGGGTGACCCCAAGAGTTCTGACTTGAGCAGCTGGGAAGATAAAGTTGTGCCATTTATTAAGAGGAAAAGAACAGGTAGAACAGGTTTCAGGGGAAAACCAATGGTTTGGTTTTAACATTTTAAGTTTGAAATGCTTATCAGACATCCAAGTGGAGCTGTCAAGAGGTTAGTTCTGGAATTTCAGATTAAGGTCTGTGCTGGAAATAAAACTAGAAAGTTGTCCTGGTACGTATGATATTAAAGCCAAGCTTACGCAGGGAGTGAGTGTAGATTGAGAAGAGAACAAGTAAGGGACTGAGCCCTGGAGCAAGGCAACACATGGAGTCTGGAAAGGGGATGAGGACCCAGCAAAGGAAACTGAGAAGTAGATGCCATGAGACAGAAGGCTCAAACAAGAGAGAAGCATCCCTGGGGCAGTGAAGAAAGGGCTTCAAGACAGAGGAATCCATCTATTATGTCCACTGGTATTGATGGGCCCAATAAGGGGAAGACTGAGAATTATAGACAATTCTTTGGAGACATTTTGCTGTAAAGGGAAGCATAAATATGAAGCAAAACATAAAGGGGAATGTATAAAAGAGGGACGTTTTCTTTCCTTTTTTCTTCCACTTTCCTCCTCTCTCTTCTCTGCTTTCCCTTCCTGCCCCTGTCCCTCATTCTCCTCCTCCTGCTATGTAGGGACTGCTGCAGCATACTGGTGTGAATGACCCAACAGGTGGGAGAAATTGATGATCAGGAGACAGTGGTGACGGTCTAGAAACATGGTTCATGAGGAGATGAGAAAGTTGGAAAGAGTTAGTGTCAGGAAGGGAGGAAGGCAGAGGATACAGGCATACTTACTGGTAGATTGGTAGATTTGGCGATGGGAATGTGGGGAAATATTTTTCTGTTTGCTTCCATATTCTCAATTCAATAAGAAGCGAGGTCATCAGCTGAATGTGAGGAAGAAAGAGAAGATACAAGAAGAAAGAAGTTGAGAAGGAGAGTGATGGACTTGAGAAATATGGTAAGATTACCAGGAACCCTGAAGATCAGTTTGATTCGTAGACCAGGTAGGGTGGGAGTGTGGGAGTTTGTGTGGGGCCTACACATAGAAGAGGATTTGTGAGATCATAGGGTGTGCATCTAGGCAAACCCACTAAACATTGTTAATTGCTCTCCAGAATGACCTCGCTAGTGATTTATGGGGGTTCTGCCTCTCTGAATTCTCATAGGCACTTTAGGAAATTGAAGTTTTTTATTTTTTCCACACTTTTCATGTAAATTTGTACTTCCCTATATACTTTTCATTTCTCTGATTTTTTTTTTTTTTTTTTTACGGAGTCTCACTCTGTCACCCAGGCTGGAGTGCAGTGGCACGATCTCGGCTCACTGCAACCTCTGTCTCTGGGGTTCAAGCGATTCTCCTGCCTCAGCCTCATGAGTAGCTGGTACTACAGGCACGTGCCACCATGCTCAGCTAATTTTTTTGTATTTTTATTGGAGATGGGGTTTCACCGCATTAGCCAGGATGGTCTCGATCTCCTGACCTCGTGATCCCCCCGCCTTGGCTTCCCAAAGTGCTGGGATTACAGGCGTGAGCCACTGTGCCTGGCCCATTTCTCTGCTTATTAAGTTGAGTATCTCTTCCTACGCTTGCCATCCTTTCCACTTTCCCCTTCTGTGAAATGCTTATGCATATCTGTCCTAATTTGTGTTACCTGGAAAGCAGGTCTCAGTCACAGACTTGGGTGCAGGTCATTTATTCAGAAGTACAAGCAAGGGAGTAAAGACAGCAAGAAAAGCAGAGGAGAAAACCCACTAAAGGGTAAGTTATGGGCAGATAATTGCTGTGGGCAACCGGGGCTCAGTCCTGCTGAGGACCCTCTGAGGACCTGTGTTGAACACGCCTCAGAACTGTCCCACCAGGATGTGGGGAAGCTAGGCTGCTTATATGCTACTCACTGGTCCCCTTTGGTTGAGAGCTGCCCCTGGCGAGATTCAGCCACTAGCTTGTCCAATTTGCACCGAACCTAAATTGAGCAAGTTCCCACAGCACCTGAAAAAACCTTGAGGCTGAGAAAGAGAGAGGCTCCCACACAGGTGGGAAGCAGTGTGCTTGCTGGGAACCATTGATCATAACTGCAGGGGAACTCAGAGATGGGCCAGGAATGTGGGCAGGGCATCAGCAGGGTCCCCTACAATATCCCCATTCTTATCCACTCGCAGGAGTTTTCTGTGTTCTCTAGTTATTACTTTTTGTCAGTTATTACCACTTTGTCACCTCCAAATCTATCATACATCTGGTAACTTTGTGGTATCAGAAATCTTTAATTTTGGTGTCATTAACTCCATTGATTGTCTCCCTTGCGGTCTGTACTTTTTAGCACCTTACAAAATTCTTCTCCATTTCAGTGTCACAAAAAACAATTCTACACTTACTTCTAACAGATGTATGGCTTTGCCTTTCATGTTTAGGCTTTTACTCTACCTAAAGTTTATTTTTGTATATAGAAAGAGGCGGACATCTACTCCAAGTTTTTCCCACATGATTAACCAGTTTTCTAGGGACTAGTGATGAATTCATCTTCCCTCTACCAGGCTATGATGCTACATACATATTCCAAGTTCCCATGGACATATGGATCTGTTTCTAGATTCTACCCATTTGTCATTCATTCAGTTCTTCAACCTATTCCTTATATTGGCAATTGTAATTTTTTTATCTAGTACCTTTGATTGGCTCTCCTTCAAACCACTTATTCTTGTTTCCTATTTGCATTGTTTTATTTGGTATTAAGATTCCTGTTCATATCTGTCAATAGGTCTGCTTCTTCTGCTGTAGGCTGTTCTGTTTGTGGTTATTCTTTCACAGCAACTGATTTTCTTAAATTGTCCCAACACTTTGTTTACGGTGGTCTCATTGTTAGTCCTTTGAGACCATCAACCACCTCTGCTCATTAGGCTAACTTGGGGAAGTAGCAAAAGCCCATGGCCAGGTGAGTGTGGGGAATGGATGAGATACCTTTCTATGAAGCTTCATGAGACCACATTTTGCCCTTGGTGCTCCTCTAGATATTTCCCCCTCCCTCCATCTCAAGTGTCACTATCCTCCTGGGTCAGCCACCCTGTTGACCAATGGTGGCAGTCCTCATCCCAGCCAGGCTCTCCCTTTTTCTATTGTCCCTTACTACCCCAGTCCCTACTCCCACCCCAGACTTTTTACTTCCTAACAGGACATCCCAAGATCCTTTATTCATTACTCATGACATGACCTTCAAACTCCTGATCACTCACCAATGGGCACATTTTTATTTGTCATTGTCCTTCTGAAGATGTGGTGCCCAGATCCAAATACAATGCTTTGAGTGTTCATATGAAAACATTTTACCAGGTAAATATCAAGGTTGTAAAGATTCTTTCTGTTTCCTTTGTTTTCAGCCAGGAAGTTTTCAGTGAAATATTTTAATTGTTAAGTCAATCATAAGGAAATCATAAGATGTGAGAAAAGTATCTTAGCAAGGGAGAATGAGATTGTTAGACTCACATAATGGATTATAGTGTGGAAAGAGATGATAGAGATGGGATGATTAAAAGAACAATATTAAGCAGTCTTAGGTATGTGAATTGTCCTTAGCTACACCTGGGACAAAGAAATTACAAGAAGACTAAGGAAACTAAGGAGAAGACACAGTAAAATGTAAATAAAAGAACAAAAGATATGTGCATATGAATGGAGAAAAGGAAAAATTCTAGAGTGTGAGAAAGTCAAGAAAGAATCAAATACAGAAATGTGAAGCCCCAGAAAAAAAATGGAAACATTCATGAAGTTTCCCCATTCATTTCCGAGTGCAGTTTTTAAAATGGAAAAAGAATGGTTATCTTTTTGAGTGAATGAAATTCATAATATAAATTGTTCCTATATTGCTGCCTAAACTTTGCTCTCCAAAAATTGCTTCTAAAAACTATGAAATAGGGACATTTACAGGTAAAAGTATTTAAATAAATGTCTACAACTAAATCAGAGAGTGTGTTTTTGGAAGATAAAACCAACTGGTTTTGAAATTTAAGAATATTTTTATTCTCAAGAATAGAATGAAAGATTTTTCATTAAGAAATGAAAAGAATTTTACTGCTAGTCAATTCACACTTATCCCTCTGTCGGATTCAAGTTTCAAAGATGTGGGGGCTTAAATGTTTGTGGAATAAAGGAAGGAAGGAAAGAATGAAAGCATAGGATGAAACAAGGAAGATGGAAAGGAGAGTGGAAGTCAAGACTGCTGATAGCATTGTCAGAATTTAGGCCATCAGGGCCTTGTGAATTTCTTCAGCGGTGTGCCTGTTGAATCGTGGTGGTAAGGACAACTTACGACTAAGCACTTGCAGGCTCTTCCTCTATCCTTCTTTTATTCCTTTATTTTCTGGAGCTAAAAAAAGAGCTGATTAATATTTGCAACTACGTCAAATTGATGATGATGATGATAGCGACAACATTGGATATCACCCCTTTCTCTGCTCCTCTTTTAATCAGAAGTACCTGAAAAAGTTATCTGATGTGTTCACCTCTTCTCGGTTCTCTCCTATACCTACTCCACTTCTTCTCCTTTCCTTTTCCCTTGAAACCTCTCCAACCAGGCACTTACCCTGGCGACACCACCAGAACACAGTACCCAGAGATCTCTACTTTGCTAAACTCAACCAGTGACTAGGTCTCAACCATAGAACTTTGCTCTGTAAGCAGCATGTGATACAGCTCATCATCCTTTTTAAGAAAAACTTTAGAAATTCTTCTGGCTCCCAGATTCCACACTTGCTGAATGTCCTCTTCTTACTTCCCCAGCTGTTCCTCTCAGGGCTGCTCTGCTGGTTCCTCCTCATCCTCCTGACCTCCAAGTGTGCCCCAGGCCTCAGTTCTTAGCCTTCTTTTTGCATCAATATTCACTCCCATTCATAGGTCAGCTTCCTAATTTTCATGACTGTAAATCTTCAATGAGTGTTAAAGATGAAAAAGTTATGCATGCTATATTAGATGAATAATTTCTGCCCAGCAAGATATTCATGTCCTAGTCCCCAGAGCCTATAAGTATGTTACTTTCCACAAAAGGGACTTTGGAGATGTGATTAAATTAAGGATCTTGAGAGGGGTTGATTATCTTGGATCATCTGGATAGGCACAATGTAATCACAGGGCCCTTATAATAGGGAAGCAGGAGGGCCAGACTCAGCAAAGAAGATATGAAGAGAGGGGCAGACACCAGGGAGACACTTGACGAATTGTTAGTGCTGGTTTTGAAGATGGAGGAAGGGGCCACCAGCTAAGGAATATGAATGGCTTCTAGAAGTTACAAAAAACAAGGAAATAGATTCTCCCCTAGAGCCTCCAGAAGAAAAGCAACTCTGCTGACACCTTGATTTGAGCCCTGGATGACCCATTTCAGATTTTTGACCTCTAGAATTGTACATAATAAATTCGTGTTGTCTTAAGCCACTTTGTATAATATGGTACAGCACCAATAGGAAAAACTTACATACATACTAATAATTTGGTACACAACCAATAGGAAAAACTTATATACATACTAAAGTGTTTTGAAGTGAAGTACACTGATTTCTGCAAATTTCTTTGATATACATAAAAAACATAAGTTTACTAGACAGAGGCATAGATAGATGGTTAGAAGCATGCTAAAGCTATCACAGGAAAATGTTCATGGTAGAATCTAGATGGTGGGTATATGGATACTAACTTAAAATTCTTTCAACTTTTCTGTATGCTTGAAATTTTAAAAAATAAGATGTTAGAGAAAGGGTTAAATTATGAATTTTTCTAAAATTTTAGTTATTTGGCTTCCTAAAAAGAAAACATGTATTTTTCTCAGAAAAGTCGTGGAATTTCTCTGGATATTTTATACTTCTAACTATCTACATTGTCTGGTCCCCCTGGTGACTAAATGCATATATTTTAGGAAGGGCTAAAACACAGCAAAGGTAATTAATTAGACCCCATGAAGACTGAAGGCTTAACCTTGACATCAGTAGTAACAAGCATAGTCAATGGAGCTACGTAGCCTAAGAAAAAAGTAATAACCCTATGGAATGCTAATATATAGATTTGCAAATGAATTAGCTCTATAATTTATCAAATCTGAACTACATGAGGTACTCTGAAAATTGGTAACTATTCCATACTTCAGTGGAAAAACACCAGGAAAAAAAAAAAAAAAAAACAAAAACAAACTTTGATGTAACTTTCATTCTTTCAAGAAGAATATATACCACTCACACCTTTATGAGAAAATTCTTATTTCCCCAGGGATCACTGTTAGGGGCAGTTAAGAAAACAGACAGTTTCTGAGGGCCTTTTTGTTTATTAGGGAGTAAGATTAAAAGAAAATCTCTGGCTGTGATTTCTTGGGCAAGAGGACATAGGCAGAACTGGCTTCTTTGGAATTTTTTCTGATACAGGCTCAAGGGAATGGGTATGATTTTAATACATGAGCTGCTGTTTTCCATACTAAGTAATGCTTTTTCTTACTCAACATCTCTCTTTATCATCACTGCACAGTGAGGCTGGGCTCAGGCTTGCGGATTTCTGCCTGAGAAGGCACACTGCAGATAATTTAGAGTCAGATTCTGGGCTTTTTACTTTCTAAGCAGGCCTTTGAAATTCATGAGAGAAAAACAAGGGTTTTAATTTACAAAAGCTGTACTTTCTGGGAAGGAAAACCATTCTGAGTTATAAAATTTTGGTTGGAGAATCAAAAACAAAGCTCTGAAGAAATCAGAGCATACAGTATAAGCCATCACCACTGGCTCTCCACCTGGCTGCATGATAGAACCACCTGGGGATGTTTTCTAAAAATGCCATTGCCTGGGCTGGGTCTGGACCAGCTGAAGGAGATCGCTTGCTGTGGGGGCTCAGTATTGGTATTTTTAAAGTCCCCCATGTAATACCCACATACTAGGTGATTCTCATAGGCGCTCAGAGTTGAGAACCACTGCCCAACTCAACAGAATGGAAACTCAATAGATGACCATGCACACTTCCCTGCTCTTTAAAACTAGGTCAGAGGTATTTGAATTATCAGGCTAGAGTCAGATTAGAGCTCCAGGCTTACACATTGCTATGGGCCTCTGGGAAAGGGTCCTGCTCCTTGTCTTTCTGTGATGGAATCTTAGATAGAGTTGGTGGGGGTACCTAAAAGTGAGAAAATTTATGCCTTGTTACTGAACCAAACCTGGGTCCATTGGCCCGGCACAGTAAAGACAAATACCTGTACCAAAGTTTGCAGCAAGAAAAAGGAGGGCATTTATTTGCAGGGTGCCAAGCAACGAAAATCAGACCGCTATTGTGTGTGATCCTACTTCCCCAGTGGCTTATAAGCAAGGGTTTTTAAAGGCAGGGGAACAATTTTGGAAACAGAAATTACAGGTATGAAAAAAAAATAGAACCTTGGGACCCTGAACTCACTATACCAAAGGGCAAGTTCAGCTTAGAAGCTGAGTCACAAATACTGTCTTCCTTTGACTCCCAGATAGCTGTAATTTCACAGCCCCACATCATAGCCTCATTTCCTCTACTTCCTCTTTCCACGTTTGCTTCATCTTATGTAAAACTCACTGAGCGTGAGACAATGCATCATTGACTTTTTCCTCTATTCCCTCTTTTCACTGTAAAATGTACTGAGGCTAATTAGAGCCTCACAAGAATGTGACCACCTGCCTCACTGCCCGCCTCCTTTTCTTCTCCTTCCTGCTTGCAGTTCCCCTTTTGTGAACTGAAGTTCACAAAACCCCTTTGGAAAAAACATAGATCACAGGAGCATCTGTGATCTATGCTTTTTCCCAGGCACATCCTCAGCCTTGGCTAAATAAACTTCTAATGGATGGAGACTTGCTTCAGTCACTTTTTGGTTTACATTTTGGTAACCACAAAGGGGCTGTCTGAGTGGAGTTGGCTCTTGGCCTGTAGCAGCGCCCCTACTGGGCCCCCAGTACCAGCTGGAGCTCTTTATTGCTCTGGCCTACTGGATGATTTGCTCAAGTCTGAGAGTTTCTCCCTCCAGAGATCCCTAATCACTCAAAAATTTCCAGTTGAGATCTGAAGTTTATTCTGCTGCAGAACTCCTTTGCCGGGAGTTCTTACTTCTAACAAGGAAGATGACTTTCCTGCTTCCATGGTGGCAGAGAGCAGTTTTCAGCTTGGGCTCCATCTCCAGGTAAGGAGCTGGTCTGAGGCGTCATTTGGGGATTTAGTAGCTGAAGGTCAAGGCTTACTGTCGGTTGGCTGTAATTTCTCCTCATGCTCAGAAATCTCAATTTTATGTAAATCGTGTGATTGCTTTTTTCTGTTTTTTTGTTTGTTTCAGTCCATGTTCCATTAGATATAACCAATTTCTAGCCTCCTCTGAAGTTGACTAAAATCCCTGCAGCTGTAGAAAGTCAAATTCCACCTCTAAAAACCCCAGCCACTGAAGAAAAATTAACATTGACTATCTGAAATGTTTCACATAATAAGACTGCCTTTCCAGCCTCTCTCTCTCTCATGGTGCTATTCATTTAAAGATTTTAGAGATCTCCTATTCTAAACAATTAAGGAAAAGATCAGGTATTTTAAAGGAAGCCTAATAGTTTCATAGCTAGCCTTAAAAATTCTCTTGACTAAATGAAGAGCAAACTCTGACCGAGAATAGTTCTGGTAGTTAAAATTCCCACCGCAGCTTGGGTTTGCTTCCTGATTAGGGAATAACAATGGCCGTTCTACCTTGTCGCCTAATTGTTAAAACCCTCCACAGCATGGTTTCGATTCCTGGTCAGGGAACCAGCCTGTCTTGGTTTAATATTTATGTGGCTTTGGGGGTACCAATGTATTATTGATCTTTTCCCCTTACGTGGACAGCTTTTGATTTCCTGTCTTCTGTCTGTGGTGGGGGACCCAAGGCTCTTGGGTCTTCATGTATGGACAATAAGCTGTAAAGTTAAGACCCTAGAAAATATGGCCTGAAAGAAATGTGGGTTAAACCCTGTTTATGGCTAGTGAAACTTTCCTTTCTCTTAGTTATTTTTGGGGTGATTCTGGATCTTGTAAAAACTACTTGTCACCTCTTTGGAGATACGTCATGTGTGCATCTGTGGTTATAACTTTGGTTATGGTAATTGAGAGGGTATCTTTGGCAAGGATGTTCAAAAGCCAAAAATATCAGCTATTTGTCCCAGCTGAAATCTTGTAATAAGAGATTTGAAAGGATTTTTTAAAAAAAATCTGAGTGGAGTTGGCTTACTCCAAAACTCCAAATCTACAATTAGAAGTCAGCTTAATTAAAAGTTGATATCCAAGGTAGATTAAATTTGTGTGTGTGTGTGTGTATATATATATATATAACCATTATGCTTTTTCTCTTTTTGGATTCTATTTTTAGGAATTTTTTAGTTGACTGAAACATTAAAAAAAATATGTGCTTGGTACTTCTGTTCACTTCCTTTCTTAAAAATTGTTCTATTTATTTTTACTCCACCCTATTCCTCCTTCCTCTTTGCCATCTTCAGTCTCTTGGATTGTGTTACCTAATCTCTTTGGCTTTTGGGGGTACCAGAAATTGCTTTGTATTGTGAAAAAAAGACTTGACCATGGAGTATATATTAAATAGGGAAAAAAGACTTGACCATGGAGTATATATTAAATAGGGAAAAAAGACTTGACCATGGAGTATATATTAAATAGGGAAAAAAGACTTGACCATGGAGTATATATTAAATAGGGAAAAAAGACTTGACCATGGAGTATATATTAAATAGGGAAAAAAGACTTGACCATGGAGTATATATTAAATAGGGAAAAAAGACTTGACCATGGAGTATATATTAAATAGCGAATGGGTGGATCACAGAGTGGGCTGATTGGCTTGGGTTGTTCACTGGCCTCTGGGGAATGTCCTTACACAGAGGAACACTGTGGAAGTGTAACCGTCCAATGAGTTCACCTTGCCCACTGCCTAGACAGAGCCGATTTATCAAGACAGGGGAATCATAATGGATGGAGAAAGAGTAATTCACACACAGCTGGCTATGTGGGAGACCGGAGTTTTTTTATTACATTTGGGGATCAGAATTTTTAAAGATAATTTGGCGGGAAGGGGTTTGGGAAGCGGGGGGTGATGATTGGTCAGGCTGGAGATGGAATCATAGGAGGTCGAAATGAGTTTTTCTTGCTGTCTTCTGTTCCTGTTTGGGATGGCAGAACTGGTTGAGCCAGATTACAGGTCTGAGTGGTGTCAGCTGATCCATGGAGTGCAGAGTCTGCAAAATATCTCAAGCACTCACCTTAGGTTTTATAATAGTGATGTTATCCCCAGGAGCAATTTGGGAAGGTTCAGATTCTTGGAACCAGAGGCTGCATGACCCTAAACTGTACTTTCTAATCTTGTGGGTAATTTGTTAGTCCTGTCTAGGCAGACTGGTCCCCAGGCAAGAAGGGGGTCTTTTCTGGAAAGGACTATTATCAATTTTGTTTCAGAATCAAACCGTGAACTGAATTCCTTCCCAAAGGTAGTTCGGCCTACGCCCAGGAATGAATAAGAACAGCTTAAAAGTTAGAAGCAAGATGGAGTTGGCTAGGTCTGATTTCTTTCACTGTCATAATTTCCTCAGTTACAATTTTGCAAAGGCAGTTTCAATTTTCCAATTTATGTATATTTGGATCAGGTTTACATTAATTACAATGTTAACTCTTAGCAACTCTTATTTTTGGTGAAAAACCTAAGAGATGGCATTTTTAATTATGTATCAGATGCAGAGCTCAGGACTAAAAACAGAGCTGCAGATAAGGCATGGCCCTTCCCAGCTGAACCAGGAGGCATAGCTGGGCCAGGGAGAGTTCCACATTGTCGTTAGGCCTTACTGTAACCATTTTTTTTAGAGCCTATATTTTTTATACAAACTATATAAGGAAAGTAAGATGAGTTTTGATTTAAAAAAATATAAGAAGGCATAGAAATGTGATTTTTGTTAAAGGGAAAGTAATTTTTCCTAGTTTAGAGGATTTTTATTATTTTTAATTAAAGAAGTAAAAACAGTGTCAGGTAAAGCTATATGAATACAGAAAGGTGAAAAAGAATGCAAATTTTTATCCTAAGGTACAATGATAGGACAAAACTGAAGGTTTAAGCAAGTTATAGAAAGTTTATGAAATTGATCTTGTGAAAGGAATTCTGTGTGTGCTTAAATTGGCTAAAATGTAAAAGGGATTATTTAGTTTTCCTATAAATTAAGCATTAATAGCAAAAGCACACCAATGTGAGAGTCTGGGACCCTGTGTCAGAATAATAGGGTTTTGTTTGTTTCTTTCTTTGTTTTTTGCAGGATTGATCTACTCTATAACAAAAGATTGAAAAAGTTTTTAAAAGATTTATGGAAATCTTACCTTATGGTCTAACTGAGATTAGACGGATTTGTTTATTTATAAGGTTTTGTGAAAAATTACCTTTAAGTCATTGTTCTCCTAAGGTAGGAAATGCTTGTGATTCCTGATCTGAAGAGTTTTATCTTGGGAAGTACTGGTTTGCAATGATCGATGGTTTGGGTACACAGGATTTAGAGAAGGAGTAAACTGGATTATGATGGCCTGCACCAACTAGAACAGGACAGGCTGAAAGAATTGTTTCTTTTTTTTTTTTTTTTTTTTTTTTTTTTGAGGTGGAGTCTCACTCTGTTGCCCAGGCTAGAGTGTAGTGACCGGATCTTGGCTCACTGCAAGCTCCGCCTCCCGGGTTTATGCCATTCTCCTACCTCAGCCTCCCGAGTAGCTGGGACTACGGGCGCCCGCCACCACGCCCAGCTAGTTTTTTTTTTGTATTATTTTTAGTAGAGACGGAGTTTCACTGTGTTAGCCAGGATGGTCTCGATCTCCTGACCTCGTGATCCACCTGTCTCGGCCTCCCAAAGTGCTGGGATTATGGGCGTGAGCCACCACGCCCGGCAAGAATTGTTGACAAAAGGAAAAATAAGAAGAGAAGACAGAGTATTTGGTTTAATGGAAGGGCTATGACAGTGAGGATCACACTTGGGAACCAGAGTGGCATCTCGTGAAACATGAGGAATACAGACACCACATCAAAAAGCAGAAAGAGAGCACACTGACCAGAACAAATGGCACTCTGCAAACAATGCTAGGAAATAAATCTCCAGATCCACCAATAGAAACTTTGATAAGACCTCTCCTAAGTCACTAGAGATTGGCAAACACCACAAGTCTAAAAACAGCCAGTTGTTTGCTGCTACCTGGAAGTTCAGGAAAAACACAGCTCCATCTCTCTCTAGCTGGAAGAATATTGACCTAGCAAAGTCACGTGTCAAGATACTTGTGTTTAAGAGCCCCATTAAGAGCAGAACCACAGTGGATGGCTTTCAGAACGAGAGCCCCCAGAAACTGGACCCTGTTGAGCAGGGTCAGGATGACATGATGGTGACTGAATAGCCAGTTGGAGCTATAGAATGGTGGCAGGAGAATAATAAGTTGGAGTTTTATTGGACCCCTGTGCATGGAGCAGGTCAGGATGGGAAACAGGCCCTGAATACACCCACTAGTGCCTCAGGTGTCTGGCCCCATGACTACAGCCATGACCACAGCCCTAGCTATTAATGGGAAAGGTACATCTCTGTTTCTGGATGCATTAACAGCCAATGGAACAACCAATATGCAGACATCTGTTATAGGAGTGACACCCAGGAGAAGAAAATTTATTGATGGCAGAAAAGGCCAACCTTTGGCAAGTGATTGCATTTCAGCATGAGGCAAACAGAAAGTGCCTGCAGATAAAGAGCTATTGTCATCAGAAAGCAGGATGATTTCACTCACCTTGTGATATTCACAGAATCATCAGAGAATAACTCGCTAAATTTCAAGGTAATGAAAGAAGTACAGGCCGGGCACGGTGACTCACGCCTGTAATCCCAGCACTTTGGGAGGCCGAGGCAGGCAGATCACTTGAGGCCAGGAGTTTGAGACCAGCCTGGCCAACATGGTGAAAACCCATCTCTGCTAAAAATGCAAAAAAATTCGCCCACTTGTAATCCCAGCTGCTCAGGAGGCTGAGGCAGGAAAATCATTTGAATCTGGGAGGCAGAGGTTGCAGTGAGCTGAGATGGCACCACTGTATTCCAGCCTGGGAAACAGAGTGACTCTGTCTCAAAAAAAAGAAAAAAGAAAAGAAGAAGAAAAAGAAAGCCAAAGTGCTTGAGCGCAGCTGCTGCTGATGACAGAAAGCTTATGCTGCTCAGTGCCATTGGCAGTGTCTTCTGTTGTGCACTTGACTTTATTTATTTTATATAGCGTTCAACAAATGACAGCAAAAGAGAAAGCACTAAAACCACAGAAGCTATCAGAAACTTCGTGAATACTTTCATACAGTTTCAGAAGTCTATTACTGTAGTAGTCAATGGCCCAACCATTAGGCTAAGAGCATCTATATTGCCTCTTTGCAATATGGTCTGCACTAATGAAAAGGCTTGGTTTCTACCACTCTCTACTACCTTTGGACAGAATCTAGATGGCTGTTCTACCATTGTTTCCCAAAATAATGGAAGGAGCATTGCAAATGAGATATTGCTCAGTGGGCAGAAGCTGACTGCACAGGAGGCATGCGGTAAAGGTCTGGTAGCCCAGGTATTTGGGCCCGGGACCTTCACCCAGGAAGTTATGATTTGAATTAAGAAGTTTGCTTCATGTAATCCGGTTGTGCTTGAGGAATCTGAAGCCCTTGTGTGCTGCAACATGAAGATGGAGTTGGAGCAGGCAATGAGATGGAGTGCAAAGTGCTGAAGAAAATCTGGGGCTTGGCCCAACTGATGGACTCCATCCTTTTGCAGAGGAAAATTGAGTTGTGAGTGTCAAGCTGCCTGCTGATGACGCAGGGATGGGCTGAGCCGAAGAACACCATTGGTTTCCCTAATCCATCTTGCAGCCTGAAATAAGTCACCCATAGTTCACACTTGGAAACAGGACTGGAAATAGTCAAGTTATTTATTATCAAGAAGCTTTTAAGTACTGTAGCTTTAAAATAAGTAACTAGAAAGCTGCTTTGTCCACATAAGTGTAAAAGTGTAATGGTGAGCACTAGACTGCTCTTGGAAGCTCTAGTTTTTGTTTTCTTTGGCTAGTACAATATAAAAAAAGGAATTCTGTTTTATTAGTTTTGAATTGCAGAAAAGTCTAGAGTAATGTTTGATAATGTTTGTTTTTCTCATGTTTTTCTTCTGGAGTACAGAATCTAAAGGAGTATCAGCCAGCCTCACTAATACAGAGATACAGAATGTCTGAGGTATTGCCTTTGTCTCCAAGAAGGTACAAATACTTCAGATATGGGAAATTCTACATCAAAAGTGAGATTTATCTTGTAAGATAAATCTTTCTGATTAAAAATCCACTGATGAGCACACCCCTAAACCAAACATATGCTTAGGATTCATTCGAGATACTAATTGGTTTCCTCTTCTTTTTTAAATATATCCAGCTCTTACCCAGTTAGCATGAAGAAACCACTGTCTCTCTAAAAGAAAGCTTCTTTTGTAGCATTAGTGAATCACTGAATAGCTTAATAATGAATATCTAAGTTATGTTAGTCCTACCAAGCTTTAAACAGTTTTTCTGACCCTTTAAAAAACAAAACAAAACAAAACTACCAAAGTGCCTTTTATTACTGGGTCAGAAATATTACCTTATACACAGTTTTCATTTTCTATTTGCAGCTATGACTAATATATTACATCAAAATAAAGTATTTTTATGTTTATAAAATGTAATTTTTAGGTTCACTTAGAATATATTTAATTTAATAAGTTAAAGTTCTTTTAACATAGTATGAGTTGCAGAAACTCCTTTCAAAACAAAAAAAGAACTACCTTATTTTCAACTTGTAATGTTCTTGGCCTCTGCTTTTGTGTCTATACAATATACTATTACAATATGGCATCCAAAAGCGCCCTGTGTGGATAGACATGTGAATTCCTTCCAGGAGTGAGTACTCATTCCAGATTGCAGATTTATAAAGATTTACTGGGTAATTTATAAAGGAAAGAAGTTTAATGAACTCACAGTTCCACATGGCTGTGGAGGCCTCACAATCATGGCAGACCACAAAGGAGAAGCAAAGGCATGTCCTACATGGCAGCGGGCAACAGTGCTTGTGCAGAGGAACTCCTATTTATAAAACCATCAGATCTCATAAGACTTATTCACTACCATGAGATCAGTATGGGGAGAACTGCCTCCAAGATTCAGTTATCTCCATCTGGCCCCACCCTTGACACACAGGGATTATGACAATTCAAGGTGAGATTTGGGTGGGTACATAGCCAAACCATATCACTTATTATTAGTTAGGCTTCTGAGTTTGCAATCATATTGAAAGTATGAAGAGTGAAAACAAATCAAAACCTTATTTCTGTGCAATATTGAAGTTTATACTCAGAACTGACCACCACCCCAGTCATGCAAAGTGCTGTACAGTGTGTAAATCAACCTTTATCTGGGATTGATTGGTATAGTAATTCTGCATCTGTGGGGCCTACCTTTTCATTCAGTAGTTTGAACTATATATAAACTGTATAATCTGTAAAGTTTTTATAGAATAAATATTCAGCTGTGAAAACTGGTTAAATCAAACTAACATTTCTTACACACACACAAACACACACACATATACATACATACAATTAGCTGTTAATAATACACTAAATACAAAGGTAAAATTTGGTTTTCTCTTTTGAACAAGATTTTCGTGTAACATTAAGAGAGAATAAAATATTTTTGTTTACCTTCTAATCCAAAAATAAAATTCTAAGCCCCCAGCTGACTAAATGGACTGCTCTCTTGGCCAAGGTGGCACCGAAGAAACCTGAAAAACTAGTTCAGGTGTGATGGGAAGGGAATGCTGCATAGGCCTCCTTATACCCTCCTCTCTTTGGAATTTAGGCACAACTGACCAGCATTAACATTAAACTGGAGATCACAAGACTGACCAAACAGACTCTTGGGATACCAAATTCCAACCTGACTCTGGTATGGCATCGCATGACAGACAGTAAGCCCTGAAGGAAATCAAAGTGTTTTACCCCAAAATGTATTTTTTTTACATATTTTAAAATGACTCTGCAAAGCTGTCTCTTGTGAGAGAAATTTGCAATCTGTAGAGAATCTCTTTCCCTTGCTAGATCTTCTTCTGGAGAGTCTGACACCTTGTAAGGCCCAATGGGAGAAATTTGCCGTCTATTCTCTCTGAAACCTCCTATCTGGAAGCTTCAGCTACATGACAAGAACCTTGGCTTCCACAATGCCCCTTGTCTCAACTCAAGCATTTCTTTATGCTAACTTCATGCTCTTCAGGCAAAGCTTAAGTCTTTCAATCAATTGCCAATCAGAAAACCTTTGGATCCACCTTTGACCTGGAAGCCCCTACTTCAAGATGTCCTACCTTTCTGGGCCAAACCAATGTATACCTTCCATGTATTGATTTAATGCTTTTACCTGTAACTTCTGCCTCCCTAAAATGTATCTTATATAAAATGTAGATTTACTGGGCATGAGACAATGCATAATTGACTTTTCCACTACTCCCTATTTTCATATGTAAAATGTAGATTTACTAAGGCTACTTAGAGCCTCACAAGAATGTAATGATGTGCCTCCCTGCCTCCCTCCCTCCTGTTTGCTCTTTCCCCTTTAAATACTGAAGTTCACGACACCCTTGGCAAACGCATAGATCACAAATGCTCCTATGATTTGTGGTTTTCCCAGGCATGTTCTGCACTTTGGCTAAATAAACCTCTAATCAATTGAGACACCTACCTCAGTCACCTTTTGGTTTACACAGGCAAAACTGTAAATCGATACTTGGAGGTTACATTGGTTTGGCCCCAAAAGGCAGGATATCTTGATGCAGTGGGTTTACAGGTCATAGGTAGATTCAGAGATTCTTTGATTTGCAATTGGTTAAGGAAGCAAGGCTTTGTCTAAAAACTTAAGGTTCATAGAAAAAAAATGTTAAGGTGTGGCCTGTGGATGTGAATTTCTCTAGGCCCCTCAGGAAGAAATTTAGAACAAAGAATGGTGGACAGAGTTCAGTCTTCAGCTCCCCCTTATCTGTGGTCTACCTGGCAGCAGTTGGCATTTCCTATCTGATAGGAGTCTGAAAAACAACCCAGAGATATATGTGAAGATGGCATCTTTAGTTTCTACAGGGAAACAAACATCTTGTGGCTCTAATTTTCTTGGGTGACTACTGTTTTAAGCTATTGTTACCTTCTTGCTTATCAGGTTGCTCATTTACATCTCAAGGTTAACTAGGTTCCTGGAATGTCTCTTGAAGGAACTCAAGATTTTCCTTTATTTCCATGCTTGGCTTCCTTATTATGGGCCCCTGTCCTGTCTCTGTCTTGTTCCCAATCAATGTTCTAGAAGATGGCAGACCTCACAGAGAGTTCTTGGGGGCAAGATGGTATGGCAGCTCTAGAGTAAAAACGATAGCATTCCAGGACAAGGAGGGCACAGCGAGTAAGTCTGAAATGGACATCTGAGACCATAGACAGCTCCATAATTGTCAGTGTGGATCACCATGGACCAGAGCCCACCACCACTTCCACCTCCATGGCATGCTTTACCCAGCACATAGACACCTCTCTCCCCAGCTCTTCCCAGGGCAAAGGAAAAATAAATAGGTGAAATCTGAATTGATTGAGTTTAAGTGTGATTTAACTATAAAAATGCTGAACTGACTTTGTTAACCAAGAGTTGACTAGAATACATCTTGTAACAACTGGGATAAAAGGAAGTTGAAATAGAGATTAAGTGATTTTTTTCCATCACCAATAGAACCTAACTTTATTCGGAATGTCAATGTGTGTAGCTAAAAACAACATTGCTAAGTATCCTTTGCAGAAGGTTTGGTCAACAGGGAAATTAGAAGTTGTGGGGTGGAGCATATTGAAAAGCTGTCTTTAAAATGAAATGTCTTGGCTGGGCATGGGGACTCACGCCTATAATCCCAGCACTTTGGGAGGCCAAGGCAGGTGGATCACCTGAGGTCAGGAGTTCGAGACCAGCCTGGCCAACATGGTGAAACCCCATCTCTACTAAAAATACAAAACTTAGCCAGGTATGCTGGCACACACCTGTAGTCCCAGCTACTTGGTAGGCTGAGGCAGCAGAATCGTTTGAACCTGAGAGACAGAGGTTACAGTGAGCAGAGATCACATCACTGTACTCCAGACTGGGTGACAGAGCAAGACACCATCTCAAAAATAAATAAATAAATAAATAGAGTGCCTTGGTTGGCAATTGCTCCTCATCCCTTTTCTTTCCTTCTTCCTCCTCTGGACACTATGCTGGAGCAGTGGCTACCACTTTGTGACCAAGAAGGAAAGGCTGAGGGAATCACAGAGACCTTGATTCTGGTGTCATTGAACCACCTGCTTTCAGACTCCTCACTATGTGAGAAAAATGACTCCCCAATTTGCCTGAGCCTCTATTTCTCAGGTTTCTTAATAGACAGCCAAATGCAATTCTGAATCAATACAAAGAAAAATGTTAAAACCTCTCAGAGGTATTCATTGTTGATGAGTTGTTATATGTTCTTCCAGACTTTTAACACTTTACATTTATGTGCAATATTATAAAAAGTAAGATTTTTTTAGTATCATAAAAATAAAGATTCCTTAAATCTTTAAGAGCTAATGTCTTAAAAAATAAGGTTCTATACTGTAGAATTTGGGGTGAATGTGAAAGTCAAGCTTTATTTAAATGACAAATGACTTGAAAATCCACATAAAGCTAAGTGTCTTTTATGGATCACACAATATTGGATATCTGTAGAACTTTTCAAAGGGTCTGTAGGAGGGGAAAAATAATTTTTTCTTCTACCCTTCATGAGTTCTTAACTGGCACTCCATTTAACAAAAGACAGATTAACAAGAGAAAAACAAACAAAAGTTTAACAATGTGTACCTCTTGTATACAAAGGAGAAAACAAGATCAATGAGTACATCTCTAGAGTAGATCTCAAAAGGGTAGTCTTAGAATTCAGGCTTAAATCCCATTGTTCTCTGAAACAAAGAAAGAAGGGTGTGATGCGAGTTTCCATTAAGATGTAACAGCCATGAAAAACACTAAAACACAGGTTAGATTTGTTATGCAGATTTAATGGATGCCTTCTCCCTTGATTATAGTCTCTAGTCATTTAGTCATCCTTCTCATCCCTGGTGCAGACAGGGAGACACCCTTACAAATGGATATAGATGCAAATTTCTCTTACAAAAGGGTAACTTTTCAGAACTCCTCTGTCTGCAATTTCTCAAAATAACCAACTCAAAATAATCCTTATGCAAAAGAGGGATATTTGGGGTGGCAGATTCTGGTCTTCTACAGTTATATTTTGGGGATGGTGTGTCCCGGTCTGATCAGGTCAATTCCAAATGATGCTATTGAGTTATCTTAGACTTTAGCAATAATACAATTTTCAAAGACAGACCTGAAACTTTCTGATCTATATTCTGAGAGAAGAAGTGGTAAATTTGGAAAACAGATGCAACTAGTTATTTGTAATTTCAGGAGTCTGAAAGGAAAAGCCAGATATCACACTAAAAATGCTAATTTGAGAAATGTGCTTGTTAGCTGCAGTGGCTGTGAGAATGTGCCTCTGTGATCTCCAACTGCAGTGAGCAAAACTGACCGACAGCCCCAGGTGCTGCACTTAGATGTCCACTGCTGTGTTTGCACCAAGCCACACTTCCCATGGGTTGCTCTCAGCCATGGATTGAGCAAAGGCAGAGATACACATGCAGGCCTCAAGATGCAGGACTTCTCTGATGGGTGACTTTGGCACAAAGACACTCTGACGGCCTTATCACATTTTCAAAAGGATGATACTGCAACCTCAGATGCTTCTGCCCAACCTTCCTGTCTTCCTTCTGCCTTCCCATGGTCCTTCCCTATTTTCTCTTATGAGTATTTCCCTTAATACATTTCTTGCACATCTGATTTTGTCTTGGCATCTCCTTCTTAGAGGACTCAAACTAACATATTATCTACGTGAACAATAGCTTTAACTAGGAGGCAACTATTATAGAGGTGGGAAGTGTGATACCTTTCCTCACCCATTATAAGGGTCATGGCAGACTTTCAACTCTCAAAAGCTGGGTTAACAACAAGGAATATAAATCATTCTATTATAAAGATACATGCACACATATGTTTATTGCAGCACTATTCACAATAGCAAAGACATGGAACCAACTCAAATGCCCATCAATGATAGACTGGATAAAGAAAATGTGGTACATATATACCATGGAATACTATGCAGCCATAAAATGGAATAAGATCATGTCCTTTTCAGGGACGTGGATGAAGCTGGAAGCCATCATCTTCAGCAAACTTATGCAGGAACAGAAAACCAAAGACCATACGTTCTCACTCATAAGTGGGAGTTGAATAATGAGAGCACATGGAAACAGGGAGGGGCTGGTCGGGGATGGGGGGCTAGTGGAGGGAGAGCATTAGGACAAATAGCTAATGTATGTGGGGCTTAAAGCCTAGGTGACGGGTTCATAGGTGCATCAAAGCACCATAGCATACATATACCTATACCTATGTAACAAATCTGCACATTCTGCATATGTATCCTGGAACTAAAGCATAACAGAATTATTTAATTAGAGTTTCATATGACTTGGACACCTTCAGAAATGAGGACCCGAAGACCCAGGAAAACTATTTTTATGCTTTGGTTCAATGAAGAATGGATAGCCATGTAGAAATGTGATTGGACAAAAAAGAGAATGATCTGATGATAATAGACTGAGTGGGGAACCCAGCAGAGCCTATGTGTGCAGCATTCCTTCTTCCCAGGTATAGGGCAGGTCCCCTGTGGAATGAGGGTCTTATGATCTACTATCAGATCAGACAAAGCAGGTCATAGAATTTATTTGTCGTCAGCTCCTACGCAGAAAGGCAGGGGAAGGTTAGAGTAGTATTGCTAGTTCCTATAACCCACCTTGGGAAAGATGTGTTCAAGTTTATATAACCTGCCTTGGGGGCAAAAGGGGAGCAGGAGACAGGAAGGCAGGAGAAGATCAGAAAGATACTTTGCTTCTGAGGTCTTTTCAATATCCTTCAGTTCAAAGTACTCAGCATGCCAATGCACCATACTTTGGGGTATTGTTTTCTAAGCCCCAATATTATCATTCCCCCTATGAAAGAATATCCTGCTTGAAGGTACATCTCAGGAGAATGAGGATGATCATGGCTTAATTACCTTGTACTTTGATTTGTCATGTTATTTCTAGATGTTACCCTTTCCCAGTGCATTGAGAAACACATATAAGAGGGTCATATGGTTTGGCTCTGTGTCCCCACCCAAATCTCATCTGGAATTATAATCGCAATATTTTCAAGGGAGGGACCTGTAATCCCCACATGTCAAGGGACGGAGGTGACTGGATCATGTGGACAGTTTCCCCCATGCTGTTCTCATGATAGTGAGTGAGATCTCATGAGATCTGATGGTTTTATAAGTGTTTGACAGTTCCTCCTTCACACTCACTCTCTTTCTTACCTGCCACCATGTAAGGCAAGCCTGCTTCCCCTTCTACCATGATTGTAAGTTTCCTGAGGCTTCCCTAGCCATGTGGAACTGTGAGTCAATTAAACCTCTTTCCTTTACACATGACCCAGTGTTGGGTGTTTCTTTAGAGCAGTGTGAAAACAGACTAATACAGAAGGTGTTTCTCTCACTTATGCAATTCCAGCACAGAACATACCTCTATACTAGGGTTTCTCAACCTCAGCATGATTCATGTGTAAGCTGGGTAATTCTTTGTTGTGAGGGAGGACTGTCCTATGCATTACAGGATGTTAAGTAGCATCTCTAGCCTCTACCCACTAGACACCAGTAGGATCCTCCCCCAAAGATGCCTCCAGACATTACCAAATATTCTATGGGGGGACAAAACTGCCCCAGATGAAAACCTCTTCTCTATACTCAGAAATGAGAAACAGGACAGCATAGATTAATGACAGCAACAGTCACATGTTATACGCTTGGGGGTTTTGGAGTGGGGGCTGCGGTTACAAAACTGAGCTCCTGCTTGGACATATTGTAACAGAGACACCAAGCTGCAAATCCCAGTTGCAACACTTCTTAGGTGTGGCCTTAAGTATGTTACTTAATATGTGGAGTTATCCAAACTTGAAGTGAAAGGCAAAGTCCTCCCAGACTACCAAGTCTATCCAAGACTTCTGACACTAGCCACAAGTTTGGGGGTCCCCAGGGTCACCCTCACTTCAGACCAGCTGGCTGCAAATTCAAGGGTCCCCATAAACTCCTTATGTTCAATAAGTTGCTAAATGACTTACAGAACTCAGCAAAGCACTATACTTGTGATCATAACAGTTTTCTTATAGCAAAAAGGATACAAATCAGAACCCTTCAAAGAAAGACACACATGGGAGGAATCTGGGACTAGGAGGGCTCCAAACATGAAACATCTGTTTCCTCAAGATTCTGTGTCCCTCTGTCATCCATGTGTAGCAGTACGTGTATGGAGTATTACCATCCCTGGAAACTCACCCAAGTATGGAATATTACCAACTCTCTATGAATCCTGAAAATCTGAGACAGATCTCGGTTAATTTAGAAAGTTTATTCTGCCAAGGTTGAGGATGTGCACCAGAGACACAGACTCAGGAGGTCCTGAAGACATGTGTCCAAGATGGTCAGAGCACAGTTTAGTTTTATGTGCTTTAGAGAGACATGACACATCAATCAACATAGCTAAGATGAACATTGGTTTAGTCTGGAAAGGTGGGAAAACCTGAAGTAGGGATGGTGCTTCCAGGTCATAGGTAGGTGAGCGATAAACAGTTGTATGCTTTTTGAGTTTCTGATTAGCCCTTAGAAAGGGGGCAATCAGATATGCATTTGTCTCAGTGAGTAGAGGGATGACTTTGAATAGAATGGGAGGCAGGTTTGTCCTAGGCAGTTCCCAGCTTGACTTTTCCCATTAGCTTAGTGATTTGGGGGCACAAAGATTTATTTTCCTTCCACATTTCCCCCCTTTTCTTTGTAAATTCTTTTGGAGAAAGTATTTGAGAAGAAAATGAATCTCTGGTCTCAGACTTCCTCTCATCTCTCATGGCCAGAACAGTTTATTCCTAGACAAGTAGGTCTCAAGTTATTAGAAAAACTAATTTTTAGCAGATTGTGAAGTCTCATATCCCATGAAGTGAAAGTAGGGGGAGGAAAGGATAAAAACAACAACAAACAAAATAACAATCTTGAAAAATTGATATAGGCCACATCACTCTGAAGTGCATACTTCAGTAGGCAGGTATGAAAGTGGCTTTTGTATGTAAACAGGTTACCATTATTTTTTTCTGAAGTTTAAGTTGTCTAGTTTCAGTTTGCATGGCTTTACAAAAGCACAGTGACTCCAAATTAGGAAAAATAGGAAAAAGGAAGGAAAAGTTGAAAACATTATTTTAAAGACTTGCAGCCAAGAAAAATTAGAATTCAGTCCAAACTGTAAAAAATAATAAAAATTGAAAAACATTATGCAAGACTAAAATCTAACAACAGGTGTACTATAGTTTTTGAAACATAATTTTTCTCTCTCCAGCTTCCCATTTTTATTAAAAACAAATCATGGGAGGACTGGTTTTCTTTATTATACATGGCCTAATTATTTGTATATAGTGCAGCAAGAATATTTTTTACATAGGCTTTTAAATTGTCTTTTATGGAACTTCATTCCACAGAAGGAATCTCAGATAAAACTTTTTTAAAGTTGAGCCCAGTCATGGATATGTACCATCAAATACCTATGAGTTGGGTGATCCTCCCCTCTTGAGGTTCCAAGATAAACTTGGGGATCCTGGGCATGTCAGATAGTGACATACTTTACTACCACAGATCAGAATCCTGAACAGGGACTGTGTAGACAAGGTATGAGGCCAGTTTTTCCAAAGGGGTTTTATTGGCTCCATAAGCCAAGTTTGATTCCTTAAAGGAAAGCACACTATTCCAGTCAAAGCCTTGGTAAAATAACCAGTTTCTCCAATTGTGTCCTGTTATAAATGAAAACAGATTCTTACTGCACTTATGCAAATAACTGTATTGCCATAAGTTAAGAATACTCACAAATAGTTTCCAAATTCTGGAGAAATCAGGTAGAGAGAAAAGAAATATGTTGCAAATTTTGTTCAAAGGAGTATACTCACTTGTTAAAAGCTGTCAACAGCTCAAAAGAAAGGCTTTCTTGACTCTGGAAAAAACAAAACAAAGGATGAACAACGTTTTAAGCAAAAAATCAAAATGATTACTTCAGTCTTCTACTAGTTCAGTCCATGCAGTTAATTCCTATACTGCTTGATATTCATGAACATTTCAGCTTTCCATGAGTCCTGAAATTTTTCCTTCTATTTTGATGTCATAATCTCCAAAGTTAACAGAAAGCTGCATTCAAGAGCACCTGTTAGGGTTTTATAGCTGATTATAAAACCACCTTCTAAGGAGGACCAAAACAAGGCAAGAATTTTCAGTGGATGACAAAAGGCTGTAGGGCAGCCATAGTCAAAGAAACAATTGACAAGGAAATTTATTACCTCTGTGGCATACAGTAACAATTATAATTATTACTGATAATGTGCACTAAGTCATATCAGAATCATAAGAGTTTTCCATAATTTTGGAACACATATGAATAACATTTATACAAATGCAGCCCAAAGAAAGGCAAATTATACAGGAAGCATTGTCATATATAACATGGTATAATTTTTATACCAAATAAGCCTAGTATGTTATTTTTGGACTTTAGGGAACTAATATCTTAAAGGATTCATTAGGTCAGAAAGAGTCATAATTTATAATTTGATTTTGGGAAGTTTGTCAAATATCAAAAGTTTAAAACACTTGATATCGCAAAATAGGATCATATGTCGTTGTCAACTAAGTCATTCATTTAACCAAAGTGATAACTCAAGGATATCAAAAAAAGGCAAAAACCTTCCTTCTTTGAGAGGAGACTTGATTTTCTAATCAATAAGCCCTAATAGAAACAGCATGAAGCCAATTCAATTTGTTTTTCAAAATTTTATAAACAATCTATAAAATTTTAATCTTGACCATAAGACATAACTTCCATAAGCCTTTTATAAACTTTATAACCTTTATTAAGGAGTCGGTTAATGCTTCAAGAAAACCTTGTTAATCTGACACAGCAGCCTATATACTGGTCTTCCATCAGTGTGCTTTTGACATTCATAAATAATTTATAGAGAAACTGAACTTATTTTATCTCCCAAAATCAGCTCTTACAATCTCACATGTCCACCTCTTCCATGATAGTCTATGGGCCTTGAGGAGCTGAACAGCTTGTATTTCTGGCCCTGTGTCTCAGGAAGGCAGTTTATTTATATTGGTATCTTCTACTGGGCCTGAAGATGGGGATTTAATTGATGTCAGTATTTAAAATTTAGCAAGGCTTGGTGTCCTTTTTAGACCAGGAGTCAAAGCCCTATAACTCAATGTCAAAAGTACTTTAACAGTGCATATAGAGAGATACACAGATGTAATAACCTTAATTTAAATTTTTTTTAATCTCAGCTTTTTTTCTAAGCAAACCAAAACTTAATAATAATGACATAGGAATTGTTTTGATAAACTGTAAAATCTGTTAGGACAGTTACCAAAAGACAAAAGAAACCTTCTGCACTACACAGAATATTATGTTAGAAGAAAACATTGCCTTTAGAACCTTAAGAAAACATTGTTAGCATCAGGCCACAACAAACAGAATTTAAGGAAGAAAACCAATATGAGCTGAAAATGAGTTGAAGAAGAGCATTACTATTTCTCTTCCTTTAAAAGGGGAGAAAAAACTGACAAGAGTGAGATGCAATAAAAGTTGAACTTTGGGTTAAAACAAAATTAAAATCTCTGATAATAAATTATGACTAAATCTTAATTTAAGAAAATGTCATTGTTCTAACCAATTATTTAGTATATAAGTTTTTTTTTACATCAAACCCAATCTCTAGAAAAACCATTATAATTTCCTTTTGTTTATAGACAACTTGATCATATAAAAGTTTTTTGGTTTTGTTTTTTGGTTTTTTTTTTTTTTTTTTTTAAATAAAGCCTTACTGTGATTTACACAGACTATTCATGACACACTTGGACTTTCTGGTTGTTGTCCTGAACATCCCTCTTTCTTAAACAACTAGACATTTTATTCAAGGACTAAATTTACCATACAAGATTCATTCTTATATGAAATTATTTCTCTTTAAGCTTTCTTAGCAAAAAAAAACCCTCTTTATTTTTATAACTTTTTTTGCATCTCTCTTATTTCCTAGTTCCTTTTAACTTGTTTTATATATGACCTTTAAATAAGCTTTGAGTTAGACAAAAATTGTTCACCTATTTTTAAAAAGAACACACTTTTTTTTAGAAGAATGTTTTTCTATGAATATTTTTATTGGAAAATACTCATACTCATATAATTAAATATCTATCATTTAATGTAATATAACTTTAGATTCTAAATTATGGTGAGTTTGCATACAAGTATTTATCCCATTACATTTACCTAATTATTTACCTAGATTATTTATGAAAACTGTGATAGTCACCATTTAAAGTTATGGAACTACCATTGTGAAATTATAACAAGATAGTGAAAAAAATTTGACCTAACTGGCTCCATCTTGCTTTTAACCTCCAAGCTGTCCTTGTTCATTCCTGGGCATCAGCCAAACTAACTTTGGGAGGAAATTAGTTGATAGTTTAGTTTTGATATAAAGATGATAAAAGTCCTTTCCCAAAACAAACCTCACTGCCTGTGGAATACACTGTCTAAAACCACAAGATTAGAAGGTATGGTCATCTTATTAAATTCAAGATGTAGCCATTTGTATTAAACCAATGTCAATGTCTTATTTATTAAAGATTATACAAGCAAAGATCATTCTGTTTTGGGCTGTGTTTATAGTTTTTTAACCCCTATGCCAAATTTTGACCCCTATAGTGTAGCAAGTTGAGCCGCAGACAAAACCTCTCAGACACCAAGTTGTAGAAGGAAGGTCTTTATTCAGCTGGGAGCATCGGCAAGCCACTGCCTTAAAATCCAAGCTCCCTGAGTGCACAATTTCTGTCCCTTTTAAGGGCTCACAGTACTAAAGATTTCACATGAAAGGGTTGTGATTGATTAAGCAATCTAGGAGATATGTGACAGGGGTTTCATGCACTGGTAGTCACAGAGAAACAGAACAGGGCAGGGAGTTTCACAATGTCCTTCTATACAATATCAGGAACATCGGTTTCTAAGTCATGGGTTGATTTTTAACTACTGGGTTTAGTCCAGGCAGACCCAGGCCTGGTTCTGGGCTTGGCGCTGGGCTGCCTGTCTTTGTTTTTACTTCATTTTTTTTTTTCTTAAAACAGGTACTGAGTATAAAACAATATAAAACAATATGAGAGGGTGTCTCTCTTTCCTCATTCCCCCCTTTAGAGACTCTCACTTTTTATTAGTGTGAGCTCTCACTTTCATTTTTATTATTTATGTTTTCCTGTGCAATAGATTGATAGTGATTTATATAGTATGCTTGTACTGAAGCATTTTGGTGAACTAAAGTAGTGATGAAGTTCTTTTATCATTTGAAGAAGTACAGGTAGCAAACAAGGGAGCAGTAAGCACGTTCTTATTACTATTATAAGTTTTATTATAAGAGTTTTAAATCCTCCTAGTGCTGGGAACTAATTTTTAAACATAGTTTCAGGGTTGAATTCATGCTACACTTGTACGGGCACATGTGACGATGTCTTTAACTACTTGCCTTTGATTATCTATATGTAGACAGTAATTAGTAAGGTTAAATTTCTTATAGACCTCTCTTTCAGCTGCTAGCAAGTAGTTGAGAGTCAATCTATTTTGATAGACAGCATTTCTTATCTGAGTTTCTTGCTGGGTCAGAATAGTCAAGGCTTGACCGGTTTTATTAGTGACGATTTTTAAAACAGCTTGCAACCATATGATTCGGTTGAGCATGTAAATGGGGGTCCAGTATTCCCATGAGGATCTTGTGTCTAAGTGGCAAGCCTATAGTATTGTATAATTTTTTAGGAGGTCATTTATCATCTTTTTAATTATGTATGGTTATACTTCATTTTTCACGGGAAGCATAGACAGGGGAGCCCAGACGTTCACCTGTTTTTATGGGCAATATGAAGAAAGATGATTTAATAACACAACCACCTGTCTACTGGTCAGGCAGCTTAGCATAGGCTCTATGTCTATGTATCCAGTATAACCCGGTGGGGGCAGTCTAGTCCTCGTGGAATTCTGTGTGGGACTGTTTTTGCAGTATTATCATACAGCTTTTGCCTAAGACAACTAAGCCACCCTACAGGATGAGTGAATCCTTTTTCTTTTCTAGCTATGCAATACTGTCTAATAATTGAGACTTTTAGAACCCAAAAATTGTCAGGTGGTTCTTTTGGGCCGGGAGTTCATCACGAACTGGGTTTATAGGAGCTAATTCTTGGGCTTCCCATGGCTGTTGATCTCCTGTTACGGTTCCTCCACAAACATAACATGAAGTGACCTTTAGAGACTGGGCTACATGTTCGGCTAATTGCAAAAACAAATTTTTAGTTTTTCCTGGACTCTCAGGTACTGGCACATTTAGTTCATCATAGAAAGTCTGAAATACTGGTTCTGGAGACTATCTTTGAAGCTCGCCTTTTATTAGGATGCTTACACTGGGATCTAGTCCCTTTCCATCAATGCCTAATGTTACGTATTTTTTTGTTCCATTTTGGATCTGAGGAGTTTGTGATTATCAATTCTAAAGAGTTGTAGCTCCCACTCATGCAGGAGGGGCTGACTTTTCCTTTTTGGAGCCAAACAAGATCTTTTTTACTTTTTTTTTTTTTAAATAGCCCAAATGACACAAGACCAGTATTGGCACATTTCACATAAATATGATTTTTGACAGATATACTTATTTTCTGCTGCGTAACTTTTTTCCCAATTTAGAGAACCGTATCCCATTCCATGCTGCTTATTATTCATAGTGGCACAGGTGTCAAATTTTAAGGTTACATTTTTGAAGACCCCTCTTTTTTCTGTTTTAGCTGTTACTTTACTTGTGTCACTTAGAAAAAGACCAGTCCTTAATTTTATTTCAAAAACTGTGATCATGGGAGGTTCAGAGGGGTCATAGCACACACCGGACTGGTCACTTCCTGGATTATATATCTTGTACTGGGTGTCATTATACAAACAAGTTTCTTTTAGAGTCCTGGTACACTTATAATAACCATAAAATAATAGGACTGTAGCAATCTTTTGTCCTACCTCAGTGACTTAATGTATATACTGGGAACAGCCCTCAGTCTGAGGAAGGTCAGTTGAAGTCCTTACTGTACAAGTCCAAATTTTAAGGAAAATCAGTCCTGCAATGAGTTTCCTCATGCTTCAGCCATGTGTGGACCAGTCAGCTTCCGGGTGTGACTGGAGCAGGGCTTGTCGTCATTTTCAGAGTCACTTTGCAGGGGTTGGTGAAAATCAAATAGCAAAATTTACATTATAAGGTATGGAAAGAAAAAGTCCGTTGTGCTAGAGGGAGACTAAAGATGGATGCCAAATCAAACATAAAATTATGGAAATCTATCATAGGACTGTATAATGAGACGAATTTTATTTAGATAGGGACTACCTGTCTTTTAAATGGATCTCTGAACTCTGGGCAGAGCCCGTACTGAATCCTGGGTTTCCAAAGCGGAGAATTATTATGAGGTTAGACCATGTGTTGTTTTTACAGTGCACTTAAAAAAATTTTTTTTAAAGCAAAGACATTTCTAAGTGTCTAAACTACACGCTTCCTTAAAAACCCAAGAAAAGCCTCTGTTGCAATAACTATTTTAGTCAAAAATCAGGTAACGCAATACAAGAGCCAAGCAGTTTAAGAGCTGAGACAAACTTGTCTATTTACACTCTTAGGATTCCATAAGGAAAAACAGAGATTTCTCCCCAAAAGGGAGCCTGGCACCTTCTCCATCTTCTTTAAGAAACCCCAGCTATTATAAGCTATTTTAGGTCCCTCATGCAGCAGAAGGTGCAAGAGAAAGGAGAGACAGCAGAAATAAATGAAGAAAACAGAATTCAGTCAACAGAGAAGGAAAAAAACTTTTGCTAAAAAAAAAGACAAAGTCCTAGGAAAGAAAAACAAAAAAAAACCATTAAGGCCTTTTAAATACCAACACACACGTGCACACATATGCACATGCATCTTGAATGTTAGCTTTTAATTAAGCTGACTTTTAACCATTGAGCTCCTTTAAAAAGATAATTTAAAATCTCATTACCATATTTCAGTTAGGGCAAATTGCTATTATCTCAGAAGTACCAAGTATCAAACCAGAAAGGGCTTGATTTAGGAACCAACCCCAGATTGTCATGGTGGAAAAAAAAAAAAAAAGAGACAGAACGTTTAGCAAGGGAACTGCAGCGTGGAGCAACAGCCATTGTTCTTTCAGTTTGGCCTGGCTAGCAAAAGGTGGCCTTGTTATGTAAATAAAGCCCCTAAAGTATCTTTCTTTTTATTTATTTATTTTTTCTTCCTTTTTGCCGGCCACTTTTCTCCCCCAACCATACCACCTTTGTGTGTGTGTGGGAATTTAGCCACTTCAGAAGCTTTGTTCCCCATAATTTGGAACTTTGCTTCAGATTTGATCAAGTTGGATAGAGTTGGTCAAACTCAATAGGAAAGACATGAAACAACAACAAAAACAGAAACAAACAACAACAACAACAAAAATAGTTAAGTGAAAAAACAAAGGATTGCACAATTTCTATGATTACTAAGCACTCTAATGGTAAGGAGAAATTAAGACCAGATGGTTGTTAATCTTAACTTTAGCCAAGACAAACCCGAATTCAGTTACTCACCTAGGGATGGGTCTCAGGCTGAAGACTGTTCTCTACCATTCTAGAAGCAGGAAAAAAAAATACTTATCTTCCCTGTTGGAACCAAGCTCAAACTCCATAAAGGAGTAACCTGCTTGCCATTGTCATGGAAGCAGGAAAAACTTGCCTTCCTCGTGTTGGAAGCAAGTAAACTCCAAAAAAAGGAAATTATACAGCAAAATAAACTTTAGGTCTTGATCAAATTGTGGGCAATCAGGGATTCTCTGGAGGAGACGCTTCCAGGCCTCAGCAGATTGTCCTGTTAGTTTGAGCTATATAGACAGCTCATGCTGGTGCCAAGCACCGATAGATTTGTCAAAGGTCAGGGTTACCTCCACTCACAATCCCTTCATGGTTACCAAAATGTGAACCCCCAAAATCTGAGACAGGTCAGTTAATTTAGAGTTTATTTTGCCAAGGTTGAGGACTTGCGCCCGCGACACAGCCTCAGGTGGTCCTGAAGACATGTGCCCAAGATGGTCAGAGCACAGTTTGGTTTTATACATTTAGGGAGACATGAGACATCAATCAACATATGTAAGACAAACACTGGTTTGGTCCGGAAAGGCAGGGCAATTTGAAGAGGGGCAGGGCTTCCTGGTCATAGGTAAGTGAGAGACAAATGGTTGCATTCTTTTTGAGTTTCTGATTGGCCTTTCCAAAGGGGCAATCAGATATGCGTTTATGTCAGTGTGCAGAGGGGTGACTTTGAATAGAATGGGAGGCAGCTTTGTCCTAGACAGTTCCCAGCTTGACTTTTCCCTTTAGCTTAGTGATTTTGGGGCCCGAAGATTTATTTGCCTTTCACACCTGGAGACTCACCTTAAGCCTCACTGGCATATTGGGGTTTCATTACCACCATAATTGAGTCATTGTCCATATGGTTGAACTCAAACTCCAGCCCCCTCCCTTCCCAGAGGTTGGGCAGATATCATGTGGCTGATATCCCAACCATCCAATCACACAGTTAGATGTGATTCTTGCATGGCCAGACCCACCCAGAGCCATCTCATTAGCATAAACTATCATGTGTGGTCCAAGGGGTCCACCATGAATAACAATGACATTCCTATCACTCAGTAAATTCCAACCCCTGCCCAGGACCTGAGACAAAGGCCAGGCCTTCCCTCAGGTAAGATTAACTCTTCACTGCACACTTATCCTCTCTGCAGCTCAGATTTCTCATTATGAACTAAAATGTAAAATATTTACCTTGCTGCCTTGTTAGTATTAAGAGAGACAACATAGGTAAAGTTCCCACCATAGTGTCTGGCATACATTGGTGCTCCCCTTCTTTTTCTTCTTCTGTTCCCCTGTGTGCCCAGGCCACTTCTGAGAGAAAGAAAAACAGAATCTCTCTTGGGTGTTTAATAATGTGTGTAATGAGATGGGAAAAATTTTATTCTCTCAGATACTAGTGCCAGAATTTTATCCTTTTGTTTGAGAAAATATTTTGATAAACTTTTATGGGTATGTGCTAGTCATGAGTGCTGTTCACTGATGTTTCTGTTTCTCCTCCTCCTGGTATATGGTAGGATGAACTATTCCTCTTGAAGTTAGGCATGGACCTGTGAGTGGAAATGGCACATGGAAGTCCTTATGAGTCAGTAAGAAAATTAGCCACATTCCCTTTCACCTGCCATGTTGGCAGCAACATTTTGGGTAGTGGGGCATCCATCAGCTCGTGGCTTTGACAGAGAATGGTGTAGAACAAAGGCCCTAGATGGCCTATAATGAACTATATCATGAGCAAGAAATAACTTTGGTTGTTTTAAGCCACTAACATTGGCAGGTTGTTTGTTACCATAGTATAACATAGACCATCCTGACTGATGTTGAATATTAGGCGTTTAGGGGGAGATTCTGAGGGGACTGGGTTTAGATATAACGGGTCTGTATGAAACAAGAGGAAGGAATGTTTTACTCCATTGATAGAGGGGGAGGAAGAAAGGAAGAACAGGAATGCAGAAGTGAAGCCACGAAAGCAGGGGCCGAGGCTGTGCAATCCGTGGGAGATGGCATATGCTGTCTATTTCTGCAACATTCATTATTGAAATAAGATTCTAGCTTGTCCTTCACAGCAGATTGTTCCTCAGCTTTTCTTGAGCAACACCAGATCTTAATGAGAGGTTGATATTACCCAAGAAAACCCAAGGGCATTAAGAAGCTCTTCAAATTTGTAAAATATTTAATTCTGATATTTGATCTCATTTGTGAAAATAATGATCTGATATTGACGAGGCCTTTCATTTTTATGAAATAGCACAGATACATAATTAAAGAGGTCGTGACAGACGACCCTGGGCTAACTTCTCATAGGCTGATCAGATCTAAGCTAGAGGTAAAAAGAAACAGATGGACATTCAGGGTCAGAGCTCCCTAATCCCATCCCATGCCAGAGAACCACAGCTGCCTTCTTGGTGCCCCTGCCAACTCCAAGCCCAAGGCCATTTGTTGGCTTCCACAGATGACTAGAGACAAAAAAGCCTGAGTGACTCAGAGCCTGGAAACTGGAATCAGGAAACTAGGTTTGCCTCCTTCCTTGGCATTACCTAGCTGGATAACTAAGCCAGTGCGTTTCACTTTCCCAGTTTTAAAATACAGAGACTACTCTACCTACAAAGCATAGGTTCGTTATAAAGAATAAATGAATGACTACATGTAAATTGTCTGTACATAGTAAGAGCTGCCCATCTTGGAGTAAGTTCTCAATAAATGACAATGCTTTTTATGTGCTACAGGGTGTTTTATTTGCTAATGCAAGTAGGCTATACCATTTCTTTGTTGTTGCTATTAGTTTTATCATGATATCTTTGTTATGAAGGAGTTTCATTCATAGGGAATTAATTAATTACGGAACTCATGTACTGAATGTAACAGATCCTCTACTCTGAGTTAGAAATATTGATTGTCATCCATATAACTCACTTTCCCTGAGTGTCTCCCTCTAATCCACGTAAGTCCTATATGGACCTGTGTGACCTAGCATCTTCCTAACTGCCCTCACCTTATGTCACACATGCTCCCTCATGCACTGTGCTCAAGGCACACTGATGTGTTTAACAGTTGGCATTCTTCAAGCAACACTTGCTTCTTCCCAGGCACCTGCTTTGTGTCTAGAGTGTTCTTCCACGTTCTCTTCCCTTAGCTAGCACCTGCATATCTTTCAGAATGCAGCTTTGCTCCTCCCCAGGTCTGACCCACACCGGACACAGGGAACCTCCAAGCAATCAGGGTGCCCAGCCTGATGCATGATCTGTGAGTCCCAACAGAAGCCCTATTTCCACAGCGGCTCACCAGCTGCTCCTTGAGGTCTTGCCCTTTGTCACCCCAGCACAGCATCCTTGCCCTTTCAGTGCCCCCTCTGGAGTCTTTTGTCTTCTGAGATGACTGCAGGGACTTTATTACTAATAGTAATTCTCACCATAGCCACTAGTTCCTCTAGTGGCTGCAGGAGCTCCTCACTGCTCTGTTAAAGAAGTTGGTCACATCCTTTAAGAGGGATGCAGCAGAGCAGTGGTCATCCAACTGCAATTGCCTGGAGGGTTTGTTAAAACACAGATCACTGGGCCCTAGCCCTGATTCAGTAAGTCTGCGGTGAGGCTTGGGATTCGACACTACTAACAAGTTCCCAGGTGATGCTGATGCACCTGGCCTGGGACCACACTTCAAGAATGACTGCATTGGGGAAGCAAGCCTGGGGAAACTTGGTCCAGTTCCCAGTTCTTCTGGCTCTTTCAGTTCCCTTGAGGGCCTGAGACTGACACAGGCTGCTGTCCCTCTTTTGGCTCATGCTGTGTTCTCCTGTTCTTGAGGGCCTTCCTGGAGCCTGTGTCATCTGGGTCCTCTTCTGGTTCCCTAATGGTAGGTCCTCTCACCCCCAATTCCTGTTCTCTTTTCTCTTTTCCTACTCAGGCCCTTGGAACCACATTTGTCTTGCTCTCTGTGGTATCTCCAGATCTAACACAGTGCCTGGCACAGCGTGAGCATGCAGTCAATGAGTCCTGAATTGACCGAATGCCTTCATAAGTATGTGGTGCTTATATTAGTCAGGATAGACTAGGTTATGCTGCTAGAAAACAACTCCCAAATCTCAGTGGCTTCAAACATCAAAGCTCTATTTGATTTACACTATGTGGCCATTGCACGCCAGCAGGTCTCCTCCTCACCCCCACTTCGGGACCCTGTCGGAGATGCCTGCACTATTTGGAACATCGCTGGCCATGACAGCAGATATAAAAAGCATATGGAGTAGCTTGCTCTAGCTCCTAAATGCTTCCACCTGAAAAGGACACACATATTTGGCTCATATTTAGTGCTGAACTTCATCGGCTCTTCTACAAAACTATTGCAGGAGCCTGCTTGATGATCCCCCTGCCTTCAGGCTCTGACCGTCCATGCCGCAAAAGAATGGGAAGAGTAAGATTAATCTTCCTAAGCAAGGGACTTACGTCATCCTCAAAAGTTTTCAATGTGTCTCTATTGCCTCAAAATAAAGTGACCTTCAAAGCCCTCCAGTTTCACTCCACTCTATCTTTCTTGCCACTTTTCCCACCTCACTGATGTAGTCAAGCAAAATGAAATTGCTCACGGTTCTCCTTACACATTGTCTTACCTCTGGCTGCTATCACCCAGCTATACCATAGGCTAGGTGGCATGAACTACAAGCATTTATTTTTCACAGTCTGAAAGCTGCAAGTCTGAGATGAGAGGGCTGGCATGGTTCTCAGTGAGGGCTCTCGTCGTGGTCCACAGATGCTGCCTTCTCACTGTATCCTCACATGGTGGAGACAGACTAACTTTGCGTCTCTTCCTTTTCTTATCACTAATCCCATCATGAAGGCCCTACCCTCATAACCTCCTCTAAGCCTAATTACTTCCCAAGGCCCCATCTCCGAATACTATCACAGCGGTTATTAGCACGTCAATACATGAATTTTGGGGAGACAAAAACATTTAGTCCACAACACACACCGTCCATGCTTTCTAAATTCCAGCCCTTTCCTCCGTCTGGAATATCTCTGTATTCTTTGAGTCAGGGAGCCCACATTTTTCAGATACTATATCATCAGTGAAGGTTTTCCTTAGAAGCCCATCATAAGTAACTTCTCTCTCATTTTAATGACAATAAGGCTCAATCTGACTCTGTTCTAAGGTACTTGTGTGACTAGTGTTTATGTGTGTACTGAATAAACCCGGGGTTTCTTTACCTGGTGAGTAACAAAGGACTCTCCACAAGAATGCAAGTTTTGATCAACAGGAGTTTTATTGCTTGTCACAAGCAAGGGGTGCACCAGTAGTGTTCTCCAAAGTAGTGTCTCCCAGAGGGAAAGGTTTTATGGGGGAATGGAGAGGGGATAGGGTGCGTCACTGTATGTACAGAAAGGGTCCTCAGGCCGGGGGCAGTGGCTCACGCCTATAATCCCAACACTTTGGGACGCTGAGGCGGGCAGATCACCTAAGGTCAGGTGTTCGAGACCAGCCTGGCCAACATGGCAAAACCCTGTCTCTACTAAAAGTACAAAAATTAGTCGGACGTCGTGGTGGTGGTGGGTGCCTGTAATCCCAGTTACTCAGGAGGCTGAGGCAGGAGAATCACTTGAACCTGGGAGGTGGAGGTCACAGTGAGCTGAGATCATGCCACTGCACTCCAGTCTGGGTGACAAGAGAGAAACTCCATCTAAAAAAAAAAAAAAAAGAGTCTCCTATGGTGCAGACACTGTGAGTCATCATGCCAGCACGTAGGTTGCACATTATGGTCATGAAGCTACAGCTCTTCCCTCCTCCCACAGGGGAAACTTTAGCATGATTATGAGGAAAGTTCACTCAGGTTCATCTATAAGTTGCCGGGGGTTGTCAGGAACTAGTTCCAGGCAACCAAATGACCGTATTCCACACTGTTTGGAAAAAACAGGCTGCAGGGCAAGAGGCTGTAAAATGGGCTGATTACTCAACTGGTTAAATTCCTATAGTCCTGGAGACCTTCCCTGTCTGCTTATAATACCTTGCCCTGCAGGAGGCTGTAACTTCCTGGTGGGGTCAGGCCTCTTTCTCACAGTCCTGGTCAATAGAGTTTTGCACAGAGAAAGCTGTGGCTCTCTGACTATAGACTCCAAAACTGCTGCTAGTGTGGACCCAGGATCCTAAGGAGTTTGTTGCCTTCTGACCCACTTCTCCTTTTCTCATAGCAGATGCCCTCAGGATGCTTTGAGAGATCCCCTTACATTTTTATCTAAAAAGAGGCAGATCCATGACCACATCTACTCCCTGGAACTTTCTTCAACCTCTCAGTAAACTTTTCCTGTCAAGCAAGTTACATGTTCCTCTCTTCCTAGCCTAGTTCACCCACTGTTTGTCTGCTTTGAATGGACATACTTCCAATTCTCTACAGGGTTAGGGAGCTAAGGTCCAGTGAGTGAGAGCTCCTGAGGGCCTTGGAGACTACTTGTTTTGGTTTGAATCCTAGCTTTCCAGTCTAGACAGGCTGTGATTCTGGGCAAATTCCTTAAGCTTGTTGAATCTCTGACATTCATCTGGATAATGGGGATGTAAGAAAGGGAAAAAAAAATTTTTTTCGTTTACCTATCTTATGTTCTCCAGCTGAGGCCCTATGAATTAGAGTAGCAAAGGACAGATTAACAAGTGAAAAAAGCCACTTTATTAACATGTGCATTGGGCATACACGTGGGAGCATCCAGTGATAAGTAACCCAAAGGGGTGATTAGGATTTGGGCTTCTGTACCATCTTTTGAGGCTTCAGGGCAAGAGAAGCAAGTTACAAGGAAAAGAAGTTTGAGGCTTCAGGGCAAGAGAAGCAAGTTAGGAAAAGGTGACCATGAAAAGTAGGGTAAACAATAGTTGTTTAATAAGGTTTGTAATGCAGATTTAAGTCAGTGCTTTCTCCATGGATAATAATTGCTAAGAGTCCTCCTCTTTTAGGTAAGCGAGAGGAAGATAACTTTTTCAAATGGAAATTTCCTTTATAAATGTAAATTTCCTTTACAAAAGGAAAACTTGTGCCTGTTTTTAGAGCTTTTCCTGAATCTGCTGATTTTCTATGCTCAGTAGCTCAAAAACCCATGTGGCAAAGAGGCATATTCTGGGGTGGCATTTTCTGGTATCCTTCAGGGATAATCATGCACCTGTCCACCAGGCAGAGTGAGAAAATAAATCGGACATGCTTCATTTATTGTTTTCTTCAAAGTATATATCAATAAATTGTCACAATTATTCCAGTCTGTTTTGATTCCCGCTTGCTTGGTTCCTCCCCTTCCCTCCCTTTAACTATGGGACTACCATCCATCCATCTCCTAACGTCACACCTCCCTCTCCTCCTCCCCTGCCCACACCCTGCCCCCTTTTCCTCTTGGCCTCCACTGGTCCTCCTGAGGAAGGGAAGGGGCAGTTGGGAGAACTAGAATGAGATGGACAAGTCCCAGGGAAGCCTCATTTCAAACTCAGTGGCTTCGGTTTACCACTTCTTTTGTCAGGATAGCTTCTCTTGTCGGGAGAGAAGAGGGCGTTCACTTTGGATCCCACAGAATGTGCTTTTCTGCTCCCTCAGGGCACACCTCATCCAATCATCACTCTTATTCAATGCCAGCTGCCACTGAGCAGCAAAGGGTCCCCCCAGCTCCTCAGCTTACTCTTGAGTCCCAACCTGCTTACTTTCTGTAGGAGCCAACAGGATTGAAGAGTGTTTCTCTCTCGTATCCAAAGTGGTCCAGCCAAAGCCTTAAGATTTTGCCTTGTTTTGTTCTAGTGTACCATATTACAAACTTCTTTGTTTTCGCTTTTGTGGTGTTTTGTTTTGTTTTGTTTTGGTTTTTTGAGACGGAGTCTCTCTCTGTCACCCAGGCTGGAGTGCTGTGGCGCAATCTCCACTCACTGCAAGCTCCACCTCCCAGGTTCATGCCATTCTCCTGTCTCAATCTCCTGAGTAGCTGGGACTACAGGTAGCCACCACCACACCTAACTAATTTTTTGTATTTTTAGTAGAAACTGGATTTTACCATGTTGGCCAGGCTGGTCTCAAACTCCTGACCTCAAGTAATCCACCAGCCTCAGCCTCCCAAAGTGCTGCGGTTACACTGTGAGCCACCTCGTGCAGCCACCATGTTACAAGACTTTCTGTTCAAATACTGAACAGCAACAAGGAAGATCCCTAGAAAGTTCAAGCAAAGATATTAATGGGCATATTTTAACCAACTCCTCATGTTGTAGGTCTGAATTTGACAGGCTCAGGTTGTGGGATCTCAAATGATTTTACCTCTGGGAGCCTGGGTTTCCTTCTTTACAAAAGAGGAGGATACCCAGGAAATGTTCTAAGGTTTCTGCCAGAGCAAGCATTCTGGGAGTCTAGAGGTAGGTACAGATTTTATAAAATCTTCAAACCCAACTTCCCATGGGTGATTTTGTGTGAAGACTATGACCTAATACTAAAGGTGCTAATTCCAAAGTCTCTTGACTCTATGCAGCTGGCCCTTGAAAGCACCAGTTAGAATCAGCTAAAAATGTCCAATAGCAGGAATATTAAGAATAATAGCTAACACATGCCAGCCACAGAGCCAAGGTTTTTATGCATTAACCCCTGAATCCTCATAACAGCCCTAGAAAGCACTTTTACAGAGGAGGAAGCAGAGGGGTCCATATTCTGCGTGGGTACATATACAGCTCTTCCTCACTCACACTCTGTAGAGGGCATGCTTTTTAGAACCAACTGACAGTATCCGGCTACACTGTGTACTATATGCATATGTTGGGAATTGCTGATTTATTCTGTTAATATTCTGCTATTTTTATTCATTTCTTTTTAAAAATGTCCATTTTTATTATAGATTCAGGGGGTACATATGCAGGTTTGTTAAAAGGGTATATTGTGTGATGCTGAGGTTTGGGCTTCTATTGATCCCATCTCCCATCTCCAGATAGTGAACATAGTACTCAATAGGAAGTTTTCCAGCCCTTACCCCTCTTCCTCCCTCCTTTTGGAGTTTCCAGTGTCTATGGTTACCATCTTTATGTGCATGTGTACCCAAGATTTAGCTCTCAGTCATAAGTGAGAATATACAATATTTGTGTATTAACCTGTTCTTAAGCTGCTAATAAAGACATACCCAAGACTGGATAATTTATAAAGGAAAGAGGTTTAATTGACTCACAGTTCAGCATGGCTGGGGAGCCTTAGGAAACTTACAATCATGGTAGAAGGAAGCAAACATGTCCTTCTTCATATGGCAGCAGGAAGAGAAGTGCTGAGCAAAAGTGGGGAAAACCCCTTATAAAATCATTGGATCTTGTGAGAACTCACTATCATGAAAACAGCATGAGGGTAACCGTCCTCATGATTAAATTACTTTCCACTGGGTCCTTCCCACGACACATAGAGATTATGGGAACTACAATTCAAGGTGAGATTTGGGTGGGGACACAGCCAAACCATACCAATTGGGTTTTCTATTTCTGCATTAATTCATTTAGGATAATGGCATACAGCTGCATCCATGTTGCTACAAAGGACATAACTTCATTCTTTTTTATGGCTGTGTAGTATTCCATGGTGTATATGTACCACATTTTCTTTATCCAATCCTCCATTTATGGATACCTAGGTTGATTCCATGTCTTTGCTATTGTGATAGTGCTACAATGAACATATGAGTACATGTGTCTTTTAGGTAGAATGATTTATTTTCCTTTGGGTGTATACCCAGCAGTGAGATTTCTGGGTCAAATGATAGCTCTATTTTTAGTTCTTTGAGAAATCCCCAAACTGCTTTTCACAGTGGCTGAACTAATTTACATTCCCACCAACAATGTATAACCATTCCCTTTTCTCTGTAGCCTCACCAATATCTGTTATTTTTTGACTTTTTAATAGCCAGTCTGATTGTTATGAGATTGTGTCTCTTTATGATTTTTATTTGCATTACTTTGATGATTAGTGATGTGGAGGATTTTTTTCATATGTTTTTTGGTCACTCGTGTGTCTTCTTTTGAGAAGTGTCTGTTCATGTCCTTTGCTCACTTTTTAATGAGTTTTTTTTTTTTCTTGTCAATTTAAGTTTCTTATAGATTCTGGATATTAGTCCTTTGTTGGATACATAGTTTGTAGATATTTTCTCCCATTCCATAGGTTGTCTGTTTACTCTGTTGATAGTTTCTTTTGCTGCACAGAAAGTCTTTAGTTTAATTAGGTTCCACTTGTCAATTTTTAGTTTTGTTGCAATGGCTTTTGAGGACTCTTCTTTCTAAGTACTTTCCTGATCCAAGAGAGATTTAACTAAGAGTCTGGAGCCTTTTAAGGCCTGATAAGAGACATTTACCATCTATTCTACATCATAAGAATCTTGATCTCCACAATCTCTTTTCTCAACCCAGACACTCCTTTCTATTGATTCCAGGTCTTTAGATAACAACTTAACTCTTTCAACCAATTGACAATCAGAAACTCTTTGAATTCTATGAACTGTAAGCCCCTGCTTCCAGTTGCCCTGCCTTTCCAGACAGAACTAATGCATACCTTACATGTCATGATTGATGTCTTATGTATCCCTAAAACATATAAAACCAAGCTGTAACCCAACCACCTTGGGCACATGTTCTCAGGACCTCCTGGGACTGTGTCACATGTCATGGTTCTCACACTCAGAATAATTCTTTCCAAATATTTTATAAAGTTTGACTCTTTTTCATTGATAAAAAGGTATGATGTAATAATAATAAACCGAGGGTGAAAACTCAGCAAGGACTGTCTGTTTAGACTCTTCTTGATCTCTTGGTGTAGCATTTCTTCCTCCTGGGTATGGGGCAAGACCCCCTAGAATGAGGGTCTTCAAGGGAGAAGAAAGGAGAGAAGCTTTATGGCTTGCTTGCAGGGAGAGGGATTCTTGTTTCTATGACCCACATTGTGGAAGAGGAATTCTGCTTTCTATGACTTACCCTGGGAAGGAAAAGGAGCACGAGACAGGAGGGCAAAAGAAGGTCAGAGAGATCTTGGTTCTGAGGCCTTGAAAGCTCCTTTAGTTCAAAATACTCAGTATGCCAAAATTCCATACTTTTGAGTATTGTGTTCTGAACCCTAACATTATTATTATAAATTATGCACAAATTTGGGGAACAAACTATATGCAAAATAAGCATTCTGTAGTTCACAGATATTAGAAGATCATATCACTTATTGTGTCTTGTTTTAGAATAAGGCACTGGACAATCTATACAAGGTACTTTGTACCTTGATGGGGTTTGGGATATGCTACGCCAAAACATGGCACCTTGGCCTTTGAAAAAACAGCAAAAGCAGGAAGGGCATTCTCACTTTTCCCCTGCTCTTCTCCTCTGAAGCAGGTCATAAGACCCTCAAGAGGTGCCCTTTCTATACCCAGAGGAAAGGAATATCCTTACATGGGCTAAAATAAGGGGTTGTAGAGACCAATGTTCTGATTATGTAGAATAGATAGTAAATGTCTCTTATCAGGCCTTTAAAGGTGCTGCACTCTTAGTTAAATCTTTCCTGGATCAAAAAAATACCTGGAAAAGGGGCGATTCTCTGCAGAATATAGTTTTTCCCCATAAGAGACAGCTTTGCAGGGTCATTTTTTAAAATATGTCAAAGGAATATATTTTGGGGTAAAATATTTGATTTCTCTCAGTCTCTGCTTTTTGTCATGTGATGCTGTGCTAGGATCAGGTTGGAATCTGGTCTCTTATTTCTACAAAGAGTTCGTTTTGTCAGTCTTAAGATCTCTGTTTTAAATGTGAATGCTGGTTAGTTGTGCCTGAATTCCAAAGGAATTAGAGGAGGGAGGAAGGTATAATGCGACATGTCCATGCCCCTTTCCTACCAAGGCCTGAACTAGTTTTTCAGGTTTACTTTGGAACATCCTTGGCCAAGAAGAGGGTCTATTTAGTTAGGTGGGCAGCTTAGTATGGTTTTGTTTTGATTTATACTTTTGTCCAATCATATTTCTACATGGCTGTCCATTCGTCATCAAATTTAACCATAAAAATGACAGTTTTGCTTGGTCTTTGGGTCTTCATTTCTGAAGACTCTTATGTCACATAAAACTTTGATTAAATAAATCTGTTATGCTTTTCTCTTGTTAACCTGTCTTTTGTTATAGGAGTGTCTGCCATAACCCCTAAGATCAGTGAGTGAAGGTATAGCACCTTTTCACCCTATAATAATAGTAGCTAACATTTCTGAGCACTTCTCACGTGCCAGACCCCCAGCCTAACATATATGCACTGCCACATTCACTACCACAGCCATCCCACAAGACAGAGATGGCCGGTTCTCCCATCTATAGGGGAGAAAAGAGGGCTCAGAGAGATTATGCAATCTGCCCAAGTTCACAGTGCTAGGAAGTATCAGGCCTAGGGTTAGACCGCAGACTTTGTTTGCTTCCAGAATCTATGCTGTTAACCACACAGCAGTTGGAGTTAAAGTGGCTGTATGTGTAAAATATTTGATTTAAAAAATAAGGAGTACTGGGGGCAGACAGAGCAAAAGGAGGAAATCTATGAATCAACAGGACCTAGTCCTCAGCAAAAATCTTCCCTTAATTCCTCTGGAGAATGGAAGCCTCGAGCCACAGGGAAGCAAAAGCATGAAATGTCCAGGAAGCCTTATTCAAGAACTTCACAGGGTGGGGGTGGGAAGCTTTGTGTCTCACCTCAACACTTTCCTTTCTTTAAATTCACGTCATCTTTCCTGAACATGTATCATTCAGTCCCAACATTATCCTTTCTCCCTGCTTCAAAAACCGTCATCTGCCCTGTGGATAATTTTTATTGACACCCTATTCTCTTTGAGACTCTTGACTTATAGTAATGCATATTAAGAATTTATAAACTTGCTTTCAAAGACACCACAGGAACATTGCACAATTTTTTACACATTGCTTTGTTCCACTGGAAGAAAAAAAAATAAGTGTACAATGGAATATAGTGAGTTAAAGGAAAGGTCTTAAGTGATAACAATTGATTTTCTGTGAAGTCTTTTCTTAGAATGCCTTTTAGAGAACAGCAGGGGTCCTCCCACTTTCCAAGGGTTCTCAGAACCATTCTTTTCTCTTATCTTGCAAGTGGAGGTGTCAAGTCACATGGGAGAGCTGTGGGGTCAGCCCCAACCCGTATGATCTATTCCCGGAGGACAGCAGACAGCTCTCTAAAAGTTGCCTGAAACCAGTTCTAATGGCATACACCAGCAGCATTTAATCAGACAATGCAGACATAATTACTGCCTTCAATAGGGTAGCTGGGGGAAAAACCACCAATCAAAAGCCTTGTAATGTAGCTTCTTTATTAGGACAGGTTTCAGAGCTATCTGCTGCAGCAGGGAAGCCCCCTGGAGGATACAGCTTATGCCAGTCATGATTTCTGGATCCTCTCCTTAACAATTGAAAAGACACCAGGGAGAAATGTGACAAACAACTTTCTACCTAAGAAAAGTCATTTGTTTTCAAAATTTTTAAGCTGAAGAGATAATCTTTAGCATTTTCCAATGGACCCTTGAACAACACAGGGGTTAGGAGAGCCAAACTCCCACCCACCTGAAAATTTGTTTATCACATTGTTCTCCCACAAAACCTTACTAGGAGCCTACTGTTGACCGGAAGCCTTATTGGTAACATATACAGTAATTAACACATTTTTAGTGTTATATGTATCGTATACTGTATCCTTATATTAACAATAAAGTGAATGAGAGAAAATAAAAATGTTAGCTAAAAAATCATAAGAAAAATATATTTAAATGCTATTCATTAAGTGGAAGTCAACAATATTTATTCTGGTCATCTTCACATTGAGTTGGCTAAGGAGAGAAGGAAGAGGAGTGGTTGGTATTGCTGTCTCAGTGGTGGCAGAAATGAAAAATGGAGGTGGTGGAAGGGGAGGTGGGAGAGGCAGGCACACTTGATATGACTTTGTGGAAGTACATTGTAATTTCTGTCTGACTTTTTTGCTTTTTCATTTCTCTAAAAATATTTCTATACAGTACCAATCCTTCTACTGTTTGCTTCAGTTTCAGTGCCCATACTATGGAAGGGGTCATGTCATAAAAGAAGTAGAAAGCAGTCTTGAATATTTGGAACCCTTCTGCCACATTGTCTAATGTCAATTTGTTTTCTGGCTGATATGGTTTGGATGTGTGTCCCCTCCAAATCTTAGGTTGAATTGTAATCTCCAAAGCTGAAGATAAAGCCTGGTGAGAGGTATTTGGGTCATGGGGCAGATCCTTCGTGGCTTGGCACTGCCTTTGTGATAGTGAGTGAGTTCTCATGAGATCTGGTCATTTCAAAGCATATGCCACCACCCCTCCCCCCAGCTCGCTCTCTCTCACTTGCTCCTGCTTTCACCATGTGACATGCCTGTTCCCTTTTCACCTCCTGCCATGATTGTAAGCTTCCTGAGGCCTCCCTGTAAGCTGAGCAGATCCAAGCACCATGCTTCCTGTTCAGCCCACAGAACCATGACCAATTAAACCTCTTTTCTTTATAAATTAACCAGTCTCAGGTATTTCTTTATAGCAATGCAAGAATGGCCTAACACAGAAAATTGGTACTGAGACTGGGGTATTGCTATAAAGATACTGGAAAATGTGGAAGTGGCTTTGGAACTGGTTAATGGTCAGAGCTTGGAAGAGTTTGGAGGGCTCAGAAGAAGACAGAGGATGAGGGAAAGTTTGGAACTTTTTAGAGACTGGTTAAGTGGTTGTAAACAAAATGCTCAACCTCCTAGGCTCAAGCAATCTTCCCATCTCAGCCTCTCAAATAGCTGGGACCACAGGCATACACCACCATGCCTGGGTCATTTTTTTGTATTTTTTCATAGAGACGAGGTCTCACTGTGTTGCCAAGGCTGGTCACAAACTCCTGGTCTCAAGAAATCCTCCTCCCTCAGCCTCCCAAAGTGCTGGGATTACAGGCATGGGCCATTGCACCCATAGGCCCCACCTCTTAGTATGGTAGCATTTGGGATTAAATTTCAACATGAATTTGGAGGGGACACAAACATTCAAACCACAGTGTCTCTGAAGACACAAAGATACAGAGACAAATCTGAACAAACAGGCCTTGCTAAAATCCCCCCCGTTTATTGTCATTAGAGCATACTCTTGTCCTCCAATCACATTTCTCAGCAACTGTCGACTTTCATCAAAGCTAAGCACAAAAATACACAAGTTTACCTGTTTCTTGGGATCTTCATTTCCTTATACAGGCTTCTGTGTCAGGTAGAACTTCAATTAAATAAAGGTATATGCTTTTCTCTTGTTAATCTGCCTTTTGTTATAGGGACCTTAGCTATGAACGTAGTGATAGGTGAGAAAAAGTTATTTATTTTCTCCTACACATGCTACCAGCCTGGTCCAAGATATCCCCTGCCCACTCAGGATCCAGAAGACTCTTTTTAAAACCATAATTTGGATCAGCCTGTCTTACTTTAAAAACCTCTGATAACTCCCTATTTCACACTAACTAAAAAACCAAAGCCCTGTAAAACTAAATATAATCTGCCCCTCCTCCCCTGTTACCTCCCAGATCTCATTTCCACACTCACTCCCTCACTCACTCTGCTCAGCCACATTGGCCCTTTGCTGTTCATTGACTATGCCAGGCACACCCTTGCTTAAGGTCCTGCGCCCTTGTGGACACTCTTCCTCTGGGTAACCACATCATTCCCTCCCTCCCCTCCTTCAAAACCTGCTCAAAGCACCTTTACTAAGACTGCCTTCTCTGACCAATTTATTTAATCCTACGCTCTCTCTCCAGTCCATTTCTCACTCCACATTCTTGGTCCTTCCTATCTTGATCTACTTCTTTCCTATGACCCTGGAACACCCTTCCTCCAGATATCTCACTCCCTTACTTGGCACATGGTACATGGGAGACACTCAATAAATATAATGAATGAAAGAAATTTCATTCTGCAAAATTAAATACAGAAGTTTACAAAATGAAACAAAATTTTCAACAGCTTAAAAATATTTATTGAGCATTCCTTCCTACACAATCCACAGATAACTTACATGGGCAATTTTCTACAGTGTTTGTGGCTTCATTATGGCAAAATGCAGGACTAGTTCTATACAAATTTATGAAGCTGATGAAATTCCTTTTCTTTACCTTCCCATTTGGTCTTTCAACACTGTGCCCCCCTCTCTTTTATTTTCTATTCTGTGTTTCTCCAACTCTAGTTGAGGCCAGTTATCATGAATGCAACAGAACAGTGATGAACATGTACTGTATCTTCACTGTCCAGTATGGTAGCCACCAGCCACATGTGGTTACTGAGCACTCAAAAAGTGCCTAGCCCAACTGAGCAGTTGAATTTTTAATTTTATTTAACTTTAATTGGTTTACATTTAAACAGGTACATGTGGCTGGTGGCTGGCATATTAGAAAGTACAGCTCCATCCTTAAATAGCATTTATAAGCTCTTTGAAGAAAAACATGTCTTTTTACAACGTGTCCTTACAAATATCCCATTCATCATTATATGGATGAACAAAAAACCAGTTGATAGTCCCTCTTATTTAGGACTCGGGAAAGTAGTGTAGAAAGAAAATACTGAGAATCAAATTTTAGATCAAATACAAAGTTTTAAATTAAGCCCAAGATGGCCAGTGTTGAGAGAAGGGAAACTGGAATGAAGGACACAGATTTCCTCTTCTTTCTTCCTTCACTTTCAAGAATAGGGATGATAATAACAACCCTCCTTTGGGCACCGTGCAGGCAGTATGCAAGCATTTTTATCTGTAATCTCATCGAATTCGCCCAAAACTGTGAGACCCATTGAACCATTATCACCTGCATTACACAGATGAAGAAACTGAGCTTCTCAGAGCATGACTGCCCCACACAGCCAACCTGAGATGCTAACAGTGTACGCGATCCCAGGGTCTAAGCAGTGTGCTGAGCCCCCTCCCTCCCTCTCCTCCCAGGGCTGAGAATCTAATTATCTTTTAAAAAAATCAAAGTAAATAGACAGCATCTCTATCACCTCTACTGCATTTTTACAAAAGACTAGGTGACTTAAAATCAGGAATTAAAGCTGGCTTACAAGGCACTTATTAAATTGTTTAGTTTATTTTTTAAAAAGTAAGAGCAAGGGAATCAAAAGAGAGTAGACCACTGGGCTCTGGTTTTGCAACACGAACAGTTCTGCCCACTCGCTTTTCTCTCCTCATTATGATTCCATGAGGGGATACAGAACTTATCCAAGTCCTCATTTTCATTCATCTCTTTGTAAAAAATGTGAAAATAATAATTCACCCAGAGTTAATAGCAACAGAGAATGTCCTCCCCTTAAGCATTCTCGCCCCTGCTATGGGCTTTACTTTTCCACCCAGCAGGGGAGCCCCAGCACTTTATTATTACACATTAATGAAGAACAGAACCTTTCCTCATTTTATTTTGCATTTCATTTTCAGAATAATTTGATGTGTGTGTGTGGAGAAGGGAGGGTGTGAGGAAATGTAAACAGTGCTCATTTATCACAGCTTTAATTGAGACCAGATCTCCCCCAATCCAATTTGGAGTCGCACAGTTTATACCAGTGAGCAGTAAACACTAATAAAGACCAGCTGCAGGAAGGCGAGGGCTGGCGTTGCTGCTGGGTATGGCCGCTAGTGCAAAAACAAACAAACAAAAAAGACAATATGTCCATAACTGGCCATTTGATTTTGACCAATATATAGAAATCATGATAAAATTTTAGTTCTAAACTGTGTGGTTCTATGAGGCACAATCTTCCACCAGTGTAGCTAAACACCTTCCTTTAGACTTAAAGGCCTATCCTTGACCTTGTTACCACCAAAACTAATACCAAACCCTGTATGGCCTTGAGGTTTGGTATCTGAATGTCTAGCTTATTTCCTGTAATATTTTATATTCCCGGGTGAGCATCCCTAATCTGAAAACCAAACTCCGAAAATGCTACAAACTCCAAAACTTTTGAGCACCAATATGATGCCACAAGTGGAAATTTCACACGTGACCTCATGTGATGGGTCACAGTCAAAACTTTATTTCACGTACAAAATTATTTAAAATGTTGTATAAAATTACCTTCTGGCTATGTTTATAAGGTGAATATAAAACTATAGTGAATTTTTGTGTTTAGACTTGAATCCCATTCCCAAGATATCTTATTATATATATGTTAATAGTCCAAGATCCAAAATAAGTCCAAATTCAAAACACTTCTGGTCCCAAGCATTTCAGAAAAGGGATCCTCAACCTGCAGTGTTTTCTTGCTGTCATAGCAAATCACCACAGACTTAGTGGCTTAAATAACACAAATTTATTTTACAGTCTGTAGATCAGAAGTCTGACCTGATGTGGGACTCACAGGGCTAAAATCAAGATGTTGGCAGGGCTGTGTTTCTTTCTGTAGACTCTGGATAGGATCCATTTCCTTGTCTTTTCCAGCCTCAAAATGCCATCTGTGTTCCTTGATTCATAGCTCCTTTCCTCCAGCTTCAAAGCCAGCAATGGCACATTGGTCCTTCTTACAACGTGTTACTCTGACCTTCTTCTGTAGTCACATCTGCCTCCAACTCTCTTCTACCATTCCATTTTTAAGGACCCTGTGATTACGTTGAGTCCACTCTGATAATCTTCCTGTCCTAAGGTCTCTTAATTTCATCTGCAACCTTAATTCCCCTTTGCTGCATAACCTAGCAAGCATATTTAAAGATTCTGAGGACTAGTGCGTGGACATCTTTGAGGGGCCATTATTCTCCCTACATGTTCCAACTCCCAGTAATACTTCTACCCTCAGGACCTAAAATCCATTGTTCCTGCAACTTGAACTCTCCCTTGCCTTTCTTCATATCTTCACTTCCCTCCTTACCCAGCCTGAATTCCATGGTCAATTATTATAATATGTCTTTCATAAACCCTTAACTCCTTTGTCTCCCCACTCTTGCTTCATTGTTCTTACTTGGCAAAACAGCTGACTCTCTGCTTACTACAAACCTGCATCCATGCAGCTAGAAATATTGCCCGAGCAAACCCACCATCACGTAGGACTGCAATGCTGCCCATCTGGTGTATGGCATTTCCCTAGTTCATTCATTCTCCCATTCTCTTACATGACAGTTTCATACTTTCTCTATCCTCAAACTTCCAGCACCACCTACTCATCCACACTTTCAGCCAATGACCAATTTCACTGAGAAAATAGAAGCAATCAGAAGAGAACCTTCTACAAATTATCTCCATTACATTTACCTACTCACAAGCATGTGTTCCCACATATACTGCCTTTTCTTCTGATACCCTATGAACTATCTCTATCCAAGCCAGTCCCTCCTCTCTGTCTAAATTCTAGCCCCTCTACTGGATCGTTCCCATTAGCATTAAAACATGCATTATCTCCCTTTTCCTAAAAGCAAACAAGCAAATCCTTCTGTTGACTCCACTGATCTTTCCAACTAACATTTCATTAGTCTCCTAGCCTTTAGAGTAAAAAATTCCTCAGAGGAGTTACCTATATTTGCTGTCCTCTACTTCTGTCTTTCAATTCTCTCTTAATCTTTTGAAGTCAGGCTTCTGATCCCACTGTGCAACCCAGACCACTCTTGTTAAGGTCACTAATAACTGCTATGTGGGTAAATCCAACAGTCAATTTTTAGCCCCAGTCTTACTTTACACATTGATTGCTCCATCATCCTTCAAATATTTTCTTCACTTGATTTTCAAGACCCTCTTGCCTTTCTTCCTACCTCACTGGCTACTTCTCAGTCTCCCTTTGACAGTTCCTCTTGGACTAAAGAACCAGACTGATCCTCAGTCCTCATGTCTTCTCTATCTATACACTCTTTGTGAGATCATCCATTTTTGTGGCTTTACATGCATCTACATGTTGATGATAATCACATGTCTTTATGCAAGCCTAACAGTTCCCCTAACCCCATACTTGTATCCAGTTGCTTATGTAATGGAGGAAAAACTTTACCCTCTGAGAGTTCAATAATTGAGTCTATAAAATAAAATGACAGTAGACAAATTTACAGGAGAAAAGGTATATAACTCTATTACGCACATGGCGACATAATATGAAGGAAAAATGAATATCCCCAAACCCAGTCAGATCTAGAAGCTTATATTCCCTCTTCATAGAAGACATGAGAGTGGGGGTGCGGGGAGAGTAAATGATTTGGAGGCAAGGTCAATGGATCCTCAGAAGAATAAACATTTGTCTGGGCATGGAGAATTCTTTCCTATGATCCAGTTCAACCTTCCCTGGTTAATAAGATTCCTGGGAGGGGGTTCATGATGATTGAGTTCCTTTTGAAGGATTCATCTTTAGGCAGATAAGGAGAGCTCACAGAAAGCTTCTGTCTGTATATGAAGTTCCTAAAGTAATCAGCACACCGAAGTGGCATATTTTGGCATATTCCAAACTCCTTTATTTCTCCTGTCTAAAACTTCTCTAGAAGTTTCATACACTAAAACATGAGTTGGTACAGAGAAGAAAACAAGGTTAGTAACTGAGTGGTAAGAGACATGGGAATAGGTCTATCCAATTAAAGAGTTTTGTCTCATTTCAGGAAGAGGTGTTGCAGATGGGTTCCCATCAATTTAATGAGATGCATTTCTATGGAAACAAAAGAAAAACAAAGCTTGTTGTCTGGAGCTAGTAAACTGGTTTTATAAACTAGTTTCAGAGTCTGGAGGGTATCCAGTTGTGAATATTTCTAGATATTGGACTTGAAGCATCTTCAGTTGGAGTGCAGGCAGGCAGTGGCAATCTGACAGATTTTCCTGATTTGCAGTTTGCATCAGAGGTTCCAGTGAACCTTCGGAGTAGTCCATACTTCAATAGGCACAAATGTTGTCCATACGTAAGTTATTGTGGTGAGTTCTCTGAAGTTTATATCAAGTCATCCAGCTTTAGCTTGCGGAGCTTTGGGAAAAGGGCAGTTTTAATTTCACAATTTCCAAGTCAGACACGTGGAAGAAAAATTGAAAACATTAGTTTGGAAAGTTGAAGCCAGATATTGGAGGAAACTAGAGGAATTCAGGATCCAGTCCAGTTTGTATGTAAATAACAAACCCTCAAAAACAATAAGCTGGAATCTAATAACAGGTGTGCCATAGTTTTCTTCTGTAACATAATTTTTTCTCTCCATAGTCACCTCCTGTTTTTACCAAAGACAATCACGGTAAGATCGCAAATAAGTTTAGTATCATTAAACTTGGCCTGATTATTTATATAAACGCAGCAAGAATAACAATTGACCATACAGGCTCTTTTAAAATCTGTTTTGCTTAAAGGAAGTCTTATATTAGACTTAAAAAGCTTATCTAGGCTAGGAAGCCAAGCCAATGACCTACTATAAGATTTTGCCTATAATACCTTCAGATTTGGATTAATTGTTCTCTTCTTGAAGTTCCTAAAATATTTCTAAGTTCCTGAACCTGCCAGGAGTTGACATTCTTTACTCATCACAAGGCTAGGAACCCTGTAAAACAACCACATATGCAAGCTACCAAGGCAATTTTTCCAGTGGGGGAGGCCTTATTGACTTTATAAAGTTAAACTTTAGTTCCTTAAAACTGTCTGGTCATATATAAAAATATGACATCCTAGTAAAAGCCTTTGTAGTATAAGTAGTGATCTCAATTGCATCCTGTTACAAAGAGAACAGATTCTTATTGAACTTATGCAAATAACTACATACCATAAAATAAGAATACTCACAAACATTTTCCAAATTCTGGAAAGATCAGGTGGAGAAAAAAAAGTAAATGTTTCAATGCTGTTTACAAAATCATAATTTGCCAAATTGTTGTAAGCTATAGATAAAGAGTTTTTAAAAAGTTTTCTTAAATCCGGAAAACAAAACATTTTTAAAACCAACAAATTTGAAATCATAAAAACATCCTCATCAGTTCATTCAGCCTCATGTAATTAATTAATGTTCTGTTTGATAAAGCTATCAGTTTCTTCATTAGAATTTTAGAAATTCTTACCTGATACAAATAAATTCATCAGCAATCTGTATTCGATAGTACTTGTCAGAGTCTTTTCCATGAATCTTCTTCAAGAAGAAATAATTTTGGACTGTGTCTGATTGCAAATGCTTTTAAAGAATAATCAGAGTAAAAGAATAACTCCTTAAGGTTTACAAAAGACTTTAAATGGCCATAGTTAAGTATATAATGAGAGTTCATTATAATAATGGCACAACTGACAGGAAAATTTGGTTATTTATAAAGTATGCAACATTTTAACATAATAACCAAAATTGTGACTGATAACATATTAGATTTCTAGGAATTTCATATAATTTTTAGAATGCTTGTATTAATAACATACCCATAAATATAACTTAAAGAAGTTTAGCATCACTTATTATTCAGCAATGCTTCCCATATAATTTAACATGTCATATAAATCTAATTATTTTAATCTCTTTTATAGGGTGAAAGATACCTCCTTCAAAGCTTTTCAGGGGCCCAACTGGAAACTCTTAAAGCTAATTCAAGGTCAAAAAGACATAACTTAGAATTTGTTCTGGACAGGTACATAGACCAATGGAATAGAATAGAGAACTCAGTAATAAAACCACACCTGTACAACCATCTGATCTTCAACAAACTTGACAAAAACAAGCAATGGGAAAAGGATCCTGTATTTAACAAGTGGTGCTATGAGAACTGGCTAGTCATATGCAGAAAATTGAAACTGGACCCCTTCCTTACACCTTGTACAAAAATTAACTCAAGATGGATTAAAGACTTAAATGTAAAACCCAAAATTATAAAATCCCTGGAAGAAAATCTAGGCAATACCATTCAGGACACATATGTGGGCAAAGATTTTATGATGAAATTGCCAAAAACAAAAGCAATTGCAACAAAAGCAAAAATTGACAAATGGGATTTAATTAAACTAAAGAGCTTCTGCACAGCAAAAGAAACTATCATCAGAGCAAACAGGCAGAAGAAGGTGGAAGGAGCTGACTTGCTGAGCTCTTCATCTTTCTCTTGTGCTGATGCTTTCTGCCCTTGAACATTGAACTCCAAGTTCTTCAGCTTTTGGACTCTTGGAAACTTACACCAGTAATTTGCAGGGGGTCTCAGGCCTTCGGCCACAGACTGAAGGCTGCACTGTCAGTTTCCTAACTTTTGAGGTTTGGGGACTCAGACTGAACCACTACTGGCTTCCTTGCTCCTCAGCTTGCCGGCAGCCTATCGTGGGACTTCACATTGTGATCATGTGAGTCAACTCTCGTTAATAAACTCCTTTCATATATACATATATCCTATTAGTTTTGTCCCTTTGGAGACCCCTGACTAATACACCACCTTCACTCGACTGGACTCTACAGGCAGATATCCAAGAGACTGATATGGTAAGAAGTCTTACCTTTGTCAGATGCCAGGGTTTCTCAGCTGCAGCCTCACAGTTAGCAGTATTTGATACCACCTTCACTGCCAGAACTTTAGGGAAGGAAAAACTTTCCCTCTACTCTCTGAGAGTTTGATAATTGAGTCTATGAAATAAACTGATAGTAGACAAGTAAACAGGAGAAAGGTATACAAATTTGTTGCAGAAAAGTTAATATCCCAAAACTCAGTGAGATCTAGAAGCATATATACCCTTCTCACAGAGAGGAGGGCAGGAATGTAGGTTGCCTACATTAGAGGAGAGTAAGTGATTTTTGGGAAAGATGAATGGCCCCCAGAAGAATAGATGATAGCCTGTGACAAGGTCTGTCTGGCATGGTGTGGACCTCCAGTCTCCTCTCCCGGGATCCAAGTCAATCCTCCCTGGTTAATAAGACTCCCGAAGAGGAGATTCATAACAATTGAGTTTCTTTTGAGTTCATCTTTAGGCAGATAAGGGGAGCCCAGAGAGCCTATGCCTGTATTTGCTGTTTTCCAAGTGCCCTCTGTTAAAGTAATCAGCATACCAAAGTGGCATATTTTGGGATGGCATTTCCTGAACTGTCTCACTTACATGACATGGGAACTTGATAGACACCTAAAAATTAATGTGTCTGAAACTGGCTGATGACCTGAAAACTTTTCTCCCTGTAGTCTTCCACACTTCAGTCTATGGCAAGTCTATTTTCTTAGGCCCAAAATCTTATCTCATCCTTGACTCCCCGCTCTCTCTTATACCCATATTCAATCTACTGCAAATCCATAACTTTACTTTCAAAGAACACCCAGACTCTGCCTGCTTCTCACCAACTCTATGACTATCATCCTGCTCCAAGCCACCATTATCTGGCCTCAGTTATTATAATAACCTTCTAGCCAGTCTTCCCTCTTCCTCTCTTGGCTCCACCCCCACGGTCTTTTACAATACAGCAGCCAGACTGATCCTTGTAAAATGTAAGTCTAATCATGTCCCTTGTATACTCAATGGTTCCCCATTTTCCTCCGAAAAAAAGCCAGAGTCCTTAAATGGCACACCAGACCCTGAATGTTCTGGCCCTGCTTATTTCCATGCTCTCCCCTTGCTTGCTCCACTCCAGTCACACTGGCCTCTGTGGAGTTTTCTGAACCCACTAGGTATGCCACTCAGATCTCTGAATTTGCTATTCCCTCTCCCTGGGCTACTCCCTCATCACTGTAGCCATATGATAGTGGATAGAGATGGACCTTTCTGGACTATTCCCTCATCATGTACAGCCATATGATTTGCTCCCTTGTTAACATCATTTTCTCAAAGAAACATTGACCTTAAGCCTTTCAATGGCTCATTCCTAAGAGTAAAACCCAAGCTTGGCCTGCAAGTCCTGGAGCAATCTAACTGCTTCTCCTCTCTGCAGGCTCATCTCCCTCCTCTCTTCTCCCTGTTTACTAGACCCAGGCATTGCAGCATTCTTATAGCTTTTTGAAGGCACCAAGCTCTTTGCTATCCCTGCTTGGCGCTCTTTTCCATCTACTTCTCACTCACTAGCTCCAACTCATCTTCTAGGTTTCAGAGCCCATGTCACTTCTTTAGGAACGCCCCTCTTCACTTACCCCTGCCATCTATATTTCATCTCTCTCTGTAAAGACTCTATGCTTTTCCTTCATAGAACTTAATGTATAACTTCATATTCTCCTTATATGATTATTTGTGTAATGAATGTTTCTCCTACTCCACTGTAAGTTCCATGAGGTCAAAAATCTTGTCTGTCTGGTTGGTCACCAGATACCCCACACCAGGCACAGTGCCCAGCTCATAACATGTATTTAAAAATGAATAGACCTGATTTTATCATACCTCAATCTTACTTTTGCTAATTTTTCCAAAGGACTGTCTTATCCATTTACCAGAAGATAAAGTCTTTGTTCTAAGCTAGTTACAGACTTCTACTTGGCTAAATAAGTATAATATTCTTTTAGATTCTCTGGGACTGGAGAGTAGTCGAACAGCAAATGATTTTCATTGGTTTAAAATTTATTCCTATAGAAATCACTTTGACAAAATAGAATAAAAATATGTCGGAAGTTTTTGAAAACAAAGCCTATAACTGTTCCTTTAAGACTTAGATCCTTAACAAAGCAATAAACTCCCCCCGTGATTCTAAGCCCCACTGAGTCTCTGCAGCACTGCCCTCAGCTCTGACAGCTCCTGGAAGCACTGGCAGGACACAGTCTACATTTCCACATGACGGGGTTACACTGAGATTTTGTTCCAAGCATGCTTTCTATGGATCTGATTGTCTCTCGTCTAAAGGAGAGTTACCTCACTAGGGTATTGAGGAAGGGGGACTGGCTCTAGTAGGGATGGTGCTGGAGATTGTTGATACAAAGGGATCATGAAAATGAATAAAGCTGTCCAGGAGACTCAGGAAGATTCAGCCAACTCTGAGGAAGATATCATTCTGGATTTAATCAGAGAAGCAGAACCACTAGGAGAGAGATATGTAATAAAGGATTTATTCAGGGATTTGATCTTTCACAATTACAGGATTTGGTTACAAAGCCTCTGTAAGGCTCTGTGTCTAGTGTCAGAGCCTGAAGTTTTCAGCAAGTAGTTGGGAAGGGAATATGGCTATAAAGCAAAGGGTCTTAACTAGAGCCTATTTTGACTCCCAGGAGACATGTGGTACTGTTTGGAGACATTCTGGCTTGTCACAACTTGGGTGTAAGCTATAACATGTAGTGAGTACAAGCCAGGGAGGCCACTAAATATCCTACAATAAATAGGCCAGTCCCCCACAGTAAAGAATTATCCAACCCAAATGTCAGTAATGCTGAGTCTGAGAAACTCTCACGTAAAGTGAGGAACAAACTGGAACCTATGAGTATAAGCTGGCGCCCAAGAAGATGAAACTAGAACCAATGCTTCCTAATGCGTCCAGCTTTAACAGTGCAGGTGTTCTGCAGCAGACATGGGTGCCTTTCATCAAAAAGCTAACCATGCACTTCACTAGAGCCAGAAAAGCTGAAGAAAGATCCAGGGGCAGGAGGAAAAGCTGCCAGAGCAGCTACTGTTCCACACCAACAAGGTGAGCCAACAGAGAGTGACAAGATGTGTGAGCTGCAACCAGCACCTGGTGCCTCTAAACAATCACCCCTGCAACCATTAACTCTGCCCCCTGCACATAAAAGCAATATTGTCACTGCTTCCAAATCCTAGGCCAAATATCTCTTGTGGCCCATCTTAAACAAACAGGGAAGAAATCTGTGGAAAACGTAGTTTAGCCTTGCCAAGTTGACACTTTATAAAGGTACCCATAGGACATGCATGGAGGAGTTACATATTAGTCGGGGTTCTCCAGAGAAACAGAAGCAATATAAGGGGTGTGTGTGTGGGGGGGGTGTGTGTGCTTGGAGACAGAGAAAGAGAGAGACAGAAAGGTGTATTATAAGAAATTGGCTCACATGATTATGAAGGCTAACAAGTCCCAAGATCTGCAGTCAGCAAGCTGGAAACCCAAAAGAGCTGATGATACAGTTCCTTTCCAAGTTTGAAGGCCTGAGAACCAGCAGAGGCAATAGTTGAAGTTTTGTTCCAAAAGTCATCAGGCTCAAGACCCAAAAGGAGCCAATGTTTCCGTTTGAGTTGAAGACAGGAAAAGACCAATGTCCCAGCTTGAAGGCAGTCAGACAGAAGGAATTCTTTCTTACTCAGCCTTTTTGTTCTATTGGATGAGACACACCCACATTAGGGAGGGCAATCTGCTTTATTCAGTCTTCCTATTCAAGTGTTAATCTCACCCAGAGATTCCCTTATAGACACACCAGAATAATGTTTCATCAAATATCTGGGCACCCCAAGGCCCAATCAAATTGACACATAAAATTAACCATAACAAGTTGCTGAAAGCATTTCTTAGGCTATACTTCAGTAACCTCAAGAAGCTGGAATAATGGTCCCTCTCTTCAGACCTTCTGTAGAACCTTGAGTATGCTCTATTATACCATTTATTGATTTTTTTACACTGTCTTTCACCTCCATCCAAGTATTATCAGATCCACTTTTATTCAGTTTTATATCTTTGCCTCCTAGCAAATGGCTTGGCACATAGTAGGTACTCAATTAATACTGGTTAAATGAGCACAGGCTTTTAATGTGGAAAAACTCCAAGCTAAATTGGAAATAATAATTCACTTCAGATGAATTTGGTCCACACAAAAAATCTTTCTTTTAGAAGTTATGTTGTTGAGGTTTCTGAGAAATATTCTAGTTTGCTTATATCAGCAACTTCAAAGACCTTCCCTGGGATATTCCAGCAATGACCTGCTAGAATGCTTTGTTAAAGTAAAAAACAAATTGATCTTTTCTCTTGGTAGAAATAAAGTAAGGCAGAAATAAAAACGTTAAGAGCAAATACTTGAAGTGTAATAGACCCTTCAATATGATTTTTCACGTTCAAAACATACTGATTAAGCAGCAAAACAGTAAATTCTAAAATTTGAAGCAATAACAATAGATAGGAGGAAAAAAAGAGCAGCAGACAACCCCTGTTTTTAATCTAATCACAATAGATCAGTGTGTTGAACTGGAGGAAGGGAAGCTTATGGAGATGAAAGTTCCCAGGAAAACAAAAATCATCACTTCCCTGCTTTTTATTTTTTGTTGTTGTTGTTTTTGTTTTGAGATGGAGTTTCACTCTTGTGCCCAGGCTGGAGTGCAATGGTGCGATCTTGGCTCACCGCAACCTCCGCCTCCCAGGTTCAAGCAATTCTGCTTCAGCCTCCCAAGTAGCTGGGGATTACACAGGCGTGTGCCCGGCTAATTTTTTAATATATTTTTAGTAGAGATGGAGTTTCTCCATGTTGGTCAGGCTGTCTTGAACACCCGACCTTAGGTAATCTGCCCGGCTCACTTCCCTGCTTTTTATAAATGAAAAAAATAAAACTGTTCTGAACTTCATTGGTCACCAGGAAAAAAACATATTATCTTAAGGAGGATTTTTTTAATCCTATTATATTACATAGGTTAAAGGATCAAAACTTCCATTTCTATAAACTTTACTTTTCTATAATATTAATAATTTCTGAAATTATTATGCATCTTGAAACCAGAAGGTCCTTTGGCAACTCCTGAGTTTCTAGTTGGGCTCATTCCAGGACCTATTAGCTAGGTGCCTTTTATAAAGAAATTACTACCAAGAAGAAATGTTCTCAAATCTGATTTCCACAAGAGCTAGAGAAGTGGATAGAAACACACTGCAATCTCTATTAAGATGGTGTCTGTCGTAAGAAGTACCAGATGTAACAGGGGAAAGCCTTGACTATTAAGTCAGTTTCAAAATAATGTGAGGTGGTGCCTCTGGTTTTAGGGAAAGAGTTCAAGATTTGGAGTTGGAAAACTTTAATATTTGGCTTTGCCGCTTATAAGCTTCATGACTTTGAAGGGAACAACGATGTATTAGTCCATTTTCACACTTCTATAAAGACATAACTGAGACTGGGTAATTTATAAAGAAAAGAGGGTTAATTGATTCACAGTTCTGCATGGCTAGGGAGGCCTCTGGAAACTTCCAATCATGGTAGATGGGGAAGAGGGTGTTACACAGCAGTAGGCAAGAGAGAGAAGAGGAGAAGCGAAGGGGCAAGAGCCCCTTATAGAAGGATCAGATCTCATGAGAACTCAGTCACCATCACAAGAAAAGCATAGGGGAAACCGTCTCCATGAACCAATCACATCCCACCTGGCCTTTCCCTAGACACACAGGGATTATGGGGATTACAATTTGAGATGAGATTTAGGTGGGGACACAGTCAAACCATATCAAAGGAGGAGTGCTGTGGACAGAATTATGACCTCCCGAAATTCTCATGTTGAAGCCTCAACCCCTAATGTAATGGTATTTGAAGGTGGGCCTTTGAGAGATATTCAGATTCAGACAAGGTCATGAGGTTGAGACCCTCATGATAGGATTAGTATACTTGCAAGAAGAAACATCAGAGAAATTGTGAACTCTCCCTCTCTCTCTCTCTCCCTGACATATAAGAACATAGCAAGAAAGCAGCCATCTGCAACCTGGAAGACAGCCTTCACCAGAACCTTACCATGCTGGCATCCTGATCTCAGACTTCCAGCCTTCAGAACTCTGAAAAAATAAATTTCTGTTGTTTAAACCACCCAGTCTATGGTATTTTGTTATGGCAGTCTAAGCTCACTGATACAGGAAAGCATTAATCTTCTCTGTGCTTCAGTTCCCTGTTTGTAAAATGGGGATAATGATACCTAAGCCATGGGGTTGCTGAGAGTTTCAATGAAATAATACAGTACTGCAAAGAATAGTACAAATGTAAAGTCTTGTTCCATGATTACTTGTATAACAATAATTAATATCTGATAGCACTTACAGTTTATAATGTACTTTTAGGCACTTTAATTTGATGGCTAAAACAGTTGTACTAAGTATACAAAACAGTGTGCTCGTCTTGTTAGTGAGGAATTGAAAGTCACGATTTGAAAATTAGGTCTTCTGACTCCAAATCAGCAGTATTTCCACTCTGCTCTTAAAAGGCGTTCTGGGCCAGGCGCAGTGGCTAACACCTGTATTTCCAGCACTTTGGGAGGCCAAGGCGGGCAGATCACAAGGTCAGGAGATCGAGACCATCCTGGCTAACATGGTGAAACCCCGTCTCTACTAAAAATACAAAAACAAAATTAGCCGGGCATGGTGGCGGGCGCCTGTAGTCCCAGCTACTGGGGAGGCTGAGGCAGGAGAATGGTGTGAACCCAGGAGACGGAGCTTGCAGTGAGCCGAGATCACGCGGCTGCCCTCCAACCTGGGCCACAGAGCAAGAGTCTGTCTCAAAAGAAAAAAAAAAAGGAGTTCTGGTCAACTTCAACAAGACACCGAAAAATGTTTGCGGTGAAGGCTCAGTTGGCGATACAGCTCTACATGAACCTAAGCCGTTTTCTCCAGAGCTATTGCCCACAGGTACAAGTACTACAGCATGTCCCTCCATTTGGAGTTAAATTGGTGGGGTGGTAGTGATAATTTTCTGGCACCAGTAAGAAGTGTGGGCACTTAGAATAATAAAGATGCTGAAAGAAGATCCTTGAGTGATTATAATTGTTCCAAGAAATCTGGAAATTTGGCAGATGAAGCAGAAGTTTTTAAAAGGGCAATATAGAGGGTAGTTAATGACAGAGGTTCATTATCCTAATCTCAGGTTTGACCTTTATAAACTATGTACTTTCGGGCAAGTTAACTTGAACAAAGCCTCTGTTTCCTTGTCTGTAAACGGGAACAATAACGATACCTATCATAGGGCTACCTGAATGATTAAATGAGTTGATTCATGCAAAGAACTTCAGACAGCTTTTGAGCACGTAGTGCTCAATTTATGTGACCTTATGAGGAAATTGACAGTTGCAAGAAAAAAATAGGTGACAAGACAACAATGAGGATTCACAACGTTTTCCTGCCTTCTAGAAAGGGAAAAGCCTGTTTCCTTTAGCGTGCTACCAGTGTTGGGGTCTGGATTTGCTAGTGAGGACATAAGTGGAAAGATCACATAATTTATAGCTTTTGAGGGTAAAAGGGGGTAAAAATTCAAATTAGGTAACTCTGTGACATATTTTTAAGTGGCTATTTATTTTATTTTATTGATAGATCTTTAAAACAGTTCAAAAACTATTTTCAAAAATAATTTCCAAAAAATAAAAGTAATATATACTGTGTACATTAAAGCAATATTTAAAACTGCTTTATTTTGATTATCTGAGTATTAAAATATAACCCAAGTAGAATAATTATTTTGGATACATGTTCACGCATTTTAATCCGTTTCTTTTTTTTTTTTTTTTTGAGATGGAGTCTCGCTCTGTCGCCCAGGCTGGAGTGCAGTGGCCGGATCTCGGCTCACTGCAAGCTCCGCCTCCCGGGTTCACGCCATTCTCCTGCCTCAGCCTCCCGAGTAGCTGGGACTACAGGTGCCCGCCACCGCGCCCGGCTAGTTTTTTGTATTTTTAGTAGAGATGGGGTTTCACTGTGGTCTCGATCTCCTAACCTTGTGATCCGCCCGCCTCGGCCTCCCAAAGTGCTGAGATTACAGGCGTGAGCCACCGCCCGGCCTTTAATCCGTTTCTTAAATGTATCTGTCTTGTTGTGGGAAGTCAGGGACCCCAATGGAGGGACCGGCTGAAATCGAGGCAGAAGAACATTAATTATGACGATTTCATGGACATTTATTAGTTGCCCAAATTAATACTTTTATAATTTCTTTTGCCTGTGTTTACTGCAATCTCTGAACATAAATTGTGAAGATTTCATGGACACTTATCACTTCCCCAATCAATATCTTTGTGATTTCCTATGCCTGTCTTTAATTTCTTAATCCCGCCATCTTCTTTGTCAGCTGAGGAGCATGAATGTCACCTCAGGACCCTGTGATTGTGTCAACTGCACAAATTGTTTGTAGAGCATGTGTGTTTGAACAATATGAAATCTGGGCATCTTTAAAAAAGAACAGGATAACAGCGATATTCAGGGAACAAGAGAGGTAACTTTGAACTGGCCACCGGTGAGCCGGACGGAACAGAGCTGTATTTCTCCTCTTTCAAAAGCAAATAGGAGAAATATGGCTGAATTCTCTTTCTCAGCAAGGAACATTCCTGAGAAAGAGAATGCGCCCTGAAGGTAGGCCTATAGACGGCCCCTTTAAGGCGGGTGCCACCTTTTATGGTGGAAGCCAAAGGGATGAAATAAGCCCCTCCTGTAGCACTCCCAGGCTTTTTAGGAGGAGAAAAATTCCCACCTAATAAATTTTGGTCAGACAGGTTGTCTGCTCTCAAACCCTGTTTCCTGATAAGATGTTATCAATGATAATGGCTGCCGAAACTTCATCAGCAATTTTAATTTCACCTCATCCGGTGGTCCTGCAATCTCGCCCTGCCTCCATTTGCTTTGTGATATTGTATTACCTTGTGAAGTATGTGATCTCTGTGACCCACACCCTATTCATGCACTCCCTCTCCTTTTGAAAATCGCTGATAAAAACTTGCTGGTTTTACGGCTAGGGGAACATTATGGATCCTGCGGACATGTGATGTCTCCCCCGCACACCCAGCTTTAAATTTCTCTCTGTTGTGCTCTTTCCCTTTATTTCTCAACCCAGCCCAGACACCTAGGAAATAGAAAAGAATCCACGTTAAACATCGGAGCGGGTTCTCCCGATAATGTCTCTAACACCATCAGTGATATTTCTCAATGCATTTTTAATGTGGTCTTATTTTCATAAAATAACCTGTAATTTTCTTCATAGGTGCATGTTATGGTTAATAATTTTAAAATTGTTGACACTCTCAATGACTCTTTTCTGTACACCATACTATTCTCCACTGAGAAAATATCCTCTCTATAGGTGCTGAGGTACCTGGTAAACTCACAGTCAATTCTGCTAAATGGAAGATAGTCTCATGTCTAATATTTTAACCCAAATATGTAAGTCTTTCTGCCCAAATATTTTTACATGTACTGTTTTCTTGTCTCCATTCGGAATACCTTTATTTAACAAATAGTTTTACAAGACAAAACTTGTCAAATAAATTATCTCAATTTATTATTGATCACCTTAGATACTAAAAAATACTGCACTATTAATTTCATTGCTTTCTAATAATGAATATAAATTTCTGTAATTAAAAATGGAAGCTAAAAAATAGTCAGAAAGGAGCTCTGTCCTAAAAGTCAATCCCCCTTCCCCTGAATAACTCTCATTGCCCCTCAGGTCTCAGCTTCACCATCTTCCCCTAACCCGGCCTCCATGCATTTCCCTACTCTCAAACCACTTAGAGCCCCTTGTTACGTGTTTCTACTCCAACCTGGTGATGTTCAGTTTAATGTTTTCTCCCACTAGATTCCACAAGGGTGGGGACCCCATCTGTCTTGTTCATGACCATTTCCAGCACAATGCCTGACACATAGTAAGTCCTCAGTAAATAATAACTGAATGACTGAATAAGCAATCCATTTTAAAGACAAATACATAATCAGATCAATCTGTAAGAACTTAATAAGATCCCACGAAATGTGATTTTAAACCACTTTTCTTTTCCTAATAGTAACTTCACATTGCAGAAACTTGGTAGGCCTATTTTGGCCATGTGATCAAAGTTAATATCACCAATAATAAGACATACTGATATCATGTGCCCATTGATGAGATGCGCCCACAAGACATCATCCCTTCAGTGGTATTCTTGCCAAAATCCACAGTCTCAATCTAATCATAAGAAAACCCCAGACAAACCCAAATTGAGGGACACTCTACAAAATAACTAGCCTGGACTCTCCAAAAGTGTCAAGGTCATGAAAGACAAAGAAAACCTGAGGAAATGTCTCAGTGTGGAGAAGACTAAGAAGACACAATCACTACACACAAAGTGGAATCCCAGATTGGATCCTGGACCAGTAAAACAACAGAGTAGTGGGAAAACTGCAGGAATTTGAATAATGTCTGCAAATTATTTAATAATATTTTAGCAATGCTGATTTGCTGGGTTTGATAATAGTATTATGGTACGTGACATGTTATTGGGGAAGCTGCGTGAAAGGTAAATGGAAAATCTCTGTACTATGTTTGCAACTTTCCTCTAAGTTTACTTCAAAATAAAAACTTAAATATTTTTTCCTGGTTACTTGTTTAAAAACCAAAAACAAATGTTCTCCAAATAACTACTTTAAACACCACATTTATGGTGTTTCTCTTGCCAGGGTAAGTTGCACTGGTTCATTTTTCATTTATCAAGCCAGCCTTGATAAATGATCACTTCTGCCTGATTATCAAGGCCCCCTTCAACCTGTCCACCCATGGGAGCAGACCCTTACCACTCATCAGCACAGCGCCTCAGCATTCTCTTCTCCTTGTCTTTGCATTCTCCAGGTCTCCCAGTGCTGATGTCTTCCTCTCTGCTACTTCTACCAAAGGTATGATCCCTCTCCATCTTTAACATGGCTCAAGGGTCACCTCTAGAAGGCCCTCTGGAATTTGCCCTCCCCAGAGGTGATGATTCCTTCCCCTCTCATGTCCTGGAGCTTGAATGATTATGTGCTCCTATGTATGGCTCTGCTATGGTGCTGTTAAATCTTCTTTTGCATGCATGATGTGATGCCCAGATCAGTTGTCAGGGAATCTTCTGATGCCCATGACCCCCAAGGGTCTCTTCAGGCTCTAAAATTGTAACATTTATTATCTGTAATCAATAGTTTATAAATGAGGACCATAATGGCCCAGAGAGGCTAAGTGACTTACACAAGATCCTGCTGCATGTGAGTGGTGGGGCCGAGAACACCCAGCTCTCCTAAGTGGCTGTGCAATACTAAGCACATGTCTCAGGATGCCATGGGGCAGACCAGGCTGAGATCTTGCAGGTTATTGCAGGTCTGGGCAATGAGTGTGGTCTTTAGCCTTAAAACAATGAGGCACCTTTAAGAATTATAAGCCTAGTTATCATTATCACTCTGATCATCCCTTCTTCAAAAACTTTCAGTGGCTTCCACCACCAGCATAAACTCTAAAACCCTTAGGCTAGTATTCACACATCCCCTCTCCAATCTGCTTTTGATTTACTTTTTCAAACTTATCTCTTATGTTTCCCTTTAATGTTATCCAAATTCAAATCAAACAATATACTGCCCCAGCACTTAGCAAAGTGTCTGGAACTGAAACATTCAATGAAAGAATTTTGATTTTCCTCCCGAGTCTTGACCTATGATATTCCCCTAACTAGAAACACCAGTGAAGTCTTTTCTTCATCTTCTCATCTATATTTCCGCCTCATTGCTTCCTTCTCCACAAAGTCTGTTTTTAAAAAATCTTTCTAGCTAGAAGAGTGGCAAAATGCCCCCTCCTCTAATGATTCACACATCTCATAACCTCCCAAATATTTTTGTAAGGCAGAGTCCAGATCTATTTTGCCTCTGTTGCAGGAGATGCTGTAGTGCCCCATCCAGATCCCTTTTACCAGAGGCCAGTACACCATGCCCCAGTTTCTCTGAGGGTTGACTGCAAAGGGCTCACAGATGCTTCTTCTGTCCTGAGAATAGACCTCAGTTGGCAGGATTCTCCCTTGTCCCTGGAAATGACACTCCATAATCCCAACCAAGGCAGTCCCTAATGATGATATGAGATGCAAAAACCTGGCCCCTTTGTCTCAATGGGGAACAACTCTTTGGCTATTGATGCTCCCGAGCCCCTGTGAATCAGGCCATGGCTAGAGTTCACCTGAATCTACGTTCTTCCTTGTCTTCTCCCCCTACCTTGTCTTGCTTCACTCTCTCCCTTATAGGCTTTTCTTTTTATTTTCTGGGTTTTTAAAAAATACACAACTATTTATAGCAGCATTATTTACAATAGCCAAAAAAATGGAAACAACCCAAATGGTCATAAACTAGCTAGTAGATAAACAAAAAGTGGTATAGTCACACAATGGAACACTACCAAGCAGCAAAAAGGAATAAAATACTGATACATACTACAATGCGGGTAAAACTTGAAAACACTACACCAAGTAAAAGAAGCCATTATCAAAAGACCACCTAATACATAATTCCATTCACAAAAGACCACATACTATATGATTTCATTCCACTATAACATTTCCCATTATACGAAATGGCCTGAATAGGCAAATCCATAGAGACAGAAAGTAGATTACTGGTTGCCTAGACCAGGTAGACAACGGGAGAGTAGCTAAGGAGTTGCAGGACTCTTGGGGGTAATTAAATGTTCTAAAATTGATTGTGTTGGTGGTTGTACCTTATAGGTTTTTACTGAAATGCATTCTCTCAATAAATTACTTTCACAAAAGTAATTCCCATTTTGGGTTCTGCTTCTAGTGAACCTGACCTAAAACATCTGTGACCCTACCAATACCTAGATAAAGATGGGAACTAAGAGTTACTAAATGTCTGCAATGTGTCATACACATATGCATGATCTCATTTAATCTTCTTACAACCCTGTGCAATAAGAACTATTATCTCTATTTTTCAGAAAGGGTAATTGACGGTTAGAGTTAAATAGCACACCCATGATTTGAACTCACATCTGCTCTTTCTACCACACCTAGCTGCTTAGGGTCATCTACTAGGATGATCCCAACTATCAGAAGAACTGAATAATTGTAGAGCAAATGAATGAGCCATAGTTGTGCCCTCTCCAGACTGTTCGCATAGCTTAGATTTGATCATTGCTTTGACCAACTTGAAAGAAGAAATTAAAGCTTGTATCGTGGTTCCTGCAAATAATTACAGTCTCCACGGCAAACATAATGTGCTAAGCTGACCAAAGCAGTGTAATGCATTGAAGTCAGAAAGGAATCGTATCTTACTGCCTTAAGTTTGATTGTCTCTTGTAATTAACCCTATCTGTTTTGTTTCTGTACACATATTAAACAAGCACCTTCAGCCTCCAGCAGCATTTTATAGTTTGTCCATTCCTTTATCTTCCACCTTTCCAGCATGCCAGATGGTTTTTATTGCAGTGGGAGGAAAAGATTAAAAGAGTTAGACAAACAAGTCCAAAGACCCTCTTGTTTCCATAACAGACTCTTGCAGTGGGGAGAAAACACAACTTTTTTTCATAGCAGACATGGAAAAGACAAAAGTGACCATACACGCCTCGTCTTCTTCTGTGAGCATTGTCTCTTCTCATTATGACCCTTATTAAAAATAATGTAAAGTATGGTAACAACAAAAGAAAGAGAGTTGCTTTTGCTCTCTTTAAATAGAAAAGGAATGGACTTTAAAACTGGATTGCAGTTGATGATTTCACGAGTCTATAAATTCATAAAAAACCATTAAACTATACATTTACAGTGTGAATTTTATGATATATAAAGTTCCTTCAATAAAGCTGTAGAAAATTAGTAAGAAAGAAAGCTGTAGAAAAGTAGTAAGAAAACCTGTAAGGCGTGGGGAGGGGAGGAATAGATGAAGCAAGTATGCCAGTGTATTGATAATTATTGAAGCTGGGTGATGCGTAATGGGGGTCCATTATACTATGTCTTCTACTTTTGTGAATATTCGAAATTTTCACAAAATATTTCCAAAAAGGAATAGAGTAGAACAAAGGGAGACTACTGCTTTGGTCTTCCCCATTAAACCTTGCCAAGCAAGTGGTATTTTGCCACTGTTCCACACTGTCCCATATAGTGAGTAATTGCAATGATAATTACAATCATAATGATAGCAGCCATTGATTGAGTTCTTACCATGTGCCAGGCACTGTGCTAAGTAAGGACTTTGCAAGTGTCATATCTACATAGCCCTATGAGGTAGGCACTATTTTTACTCACATTTTATGGATGATAAAGCTGAGGTCCAGAAAGCATAAGAAACTTGTGTAAAGAAAGCCACTTGCCACTGTGAAACCACATGGTAAGTGCTGTACTAGAGAGAGGGAAGTAATCAGTATGCTCTGAAAGGACAGGAGGAGGTGGCAGCTACTTCAGGCCAGGAGAGCAGGGATGGGGTGGGGGATTTTAGGAGGACATTACAAAAGAGAGAGAAATTCAAGTTGGATCTTGAGGAATGAATAGGGGTTCATCTAGCAAGCAAGTGAAGAGAGGGTGGAAGATGATTTCAATCAGACAGAACATCAAGAATGATGGCATGGGTGTGAGGAAGTACAGAGCACGTTCAGGGCACCTCAGGATGTGAAAGGTGGGAAGTGGCTGAAATTAGAGAAGAACAGATGGCAAAGACAGGAGTTGGGACCCCATAATGATCTAAGAAGGCACCCAAACCAAGAGGGTCCAGGCCTGCGAGCTTGGGGCTGAGGCCTGGAGAAGATGGTGGAAATAACCCTCAGTGACCTCAGCCTGCTTTCTGTTTGAGGCGGTCCTGGCATATCAGCCACATAGGGTTGTTCAAGAATGATGGAACAAGAATGAGAACTGGTCCCCATGCATCAAATGCTCAACCTCGTGCCGGCCTGCTTCATTACACTGTTTGGCACATAGAGTCAGAAATAAATACCCAGCTGTAACAGAACAAAAACACAGGTATTTTGTCAAGTAAACAGCCTCACTTCACCTTACCTGAACTTACATTACGTATTTCATTTTGTCCTGCTCACCAGAAATTGATCCAAGAATGTAGGAATTTACTGACAAAACATCTCAGTTGAACGAAAGCTGAACTGCACATTCTTTTTTCCTCTTTATCACTTTTCTTCAAGACACGAGAGCCATTTCTCAAGGCCTGGGTATAAATTTATGCCCAAAGGGGTAAGAAAAATGTTGAAGGTCAGAGAGTTCCTGCATAAAGTCTCAAAAATCAATATCCTAGCTCAGATTCTGGAATCTTAATATTATTATTTAAGCAGAAATTTATCACCTCCTTGAACTACACAGGAGTTCAACAGCTTAAATTAGAGATTCTCTCTTTTTTTTTTTTTTTTTTTTGAGACAAAGTCTTGCTCTGTTGCCCAGGCTGGAGTGCAGTGGCACAATCTCGGCTCACTGCAACCTCCGCCTCCCAGGTTCAAGCGATTCTCCTGCCTCAGCCTCCCAAATAGCTGGGACTACAAACACGTGCCACCATGCCCACCTAATTTTTTGTATTTTTAGTAGAGATGGAGTTGCACCATGTTAGCCAAGATGGTCTCGATCTCCTGACCTTGGGATTCACCTGCCTCGGCCTCCCAAAGTGCTGGGATTACAGGTGTGAGTCACGGTGCCTGGCCCAAGAGTCTCATAAAAACACTCAATGTATTTTTTACATGAGTTTGAAGAAAGAGAGTAGAAAATACTGTACATATTCAATCTATATATGACAAAAAGCCATTATTAATATCTCTAAATAAACCGCATTACCCTGTACACTCATAGTGAATTACACTCACCTAGTCACCTGGTTCTAAATTCTTTATTCCCTAGTGCTCAGTTGACAGTAGGCGAACTCTACTAATTAACCCTGGTGCCTTGTCTGTGAGGAGATTTCAAACAATTAGAGGAACTGAAATTTGCTTTGTGAGTGAATTCAGATCAGGCCACAGGAAGACACTTCTGTTTCCACCGCTGTTGCTTTAAAAATCTTCAGGAGAAAAGGCAAGTGCCTGAAGCATCCATGTCTGAAGAAAGCCTGGGCAGCTCCTTAGGAGTGTGCAGAGCCTGTGCCCTTAGGCCCTTTCAAGCCAACATCTCCCTGAGAGAAATCCACCCAAAGGGGAGCCAGCATCACCGCAGTCACCAAAGTGAGATCCCATCCTCAGGCGCTAGCATTTGTCCTCAACCAACTAGTTCACTGACCATGGGTTGAGAGCAGGAAGTTCTCATTCCCCTCCCACTTTACTGTTCCAATCTCACCCTGGCCTCTGAAATACCCTGTGGATGATTAATCATTTAGACACTGGACATTATCCCCCCACATTGAGGTGAAATGCCCAGGGAAATTCCAGTGGCAATGCTAGAAGTTTATCAAACCTCCATTTATACGCACTCACTGCCAACAAGTCTTGATTTCAAATCCCTAGACCTAAGGCTACTCTTTCTAAGGGACACGCTCAGGACAGCATCTTAGAAGCTGTCTGTGTCTCTCAACTTAAGAGACCCCCTTTTGCCAGTGGGTGCCCAGTAATAATGGAATTTAGATGGCTAGCTCTTGGGGTAGGGCATAGCGATTCTCCTCTTTGGGAAAAAGTGGCCCCATGCAGGTTACTCTATAGGTCACTGTGCAACAGGCCATTTTTTTCTTAAAACAAAACAAACAAACAAGAAAACCCAGCCCTAGTCATGATAAGGGGAAAGCCATTCTAATGAGACTCTTACAATTTGAAAATTTAAAAGGTGCTTTAGAGATTATATCATCCAAGCATGCCATCTTATAGATGAGGAAACTGAGGCTCAGCAAGTCCACATGACTTACTTCCAAATAATCTCCTGAAACTGAACAGAAGTCTCCAGGTCCTGGTCCAGTCTTTGTGAGGTCAAGGTAATATGCTAGTAGAAGCAGGGCCATAGGGATTACATGACCTTTACCCAGAGCAATGTTTAGGTAGTAAAAATTCATTTGTGGTCATGTTTAGGGCTATGTTCCCAAGCCATAAGCACTGGGGCTCCATTATCAATATGGTAGCCACATGTGGCTACTGAGCACCTGAAATATGGCCAGTACAAATTGAGATATGCTGTAAACATAAAATAGACACCAGATTTCAAAGACTTAGTAGAGAAAAAGGAATAAAATATCTAAATAATTTTAGTATGGCTACATGTTAAAATATTTTCCAAAATTCGTTTAAGTAAAATGGACTATTAAAATTAATCTTAACTGCTTCTTTTTCACAATTTTAATAGTGATACTAGTAAGTTGGAAATTACTTTTGTGACTCTCATTATAGTTCCATTGGACAACGGCTAGACTAGAGGATAGACATTGGGGCCATTCACTAGTTGGGCTATCTTCCTTCCAGGCACACAGTAGGATTGCATGCCCCTGTCCCCTTTGAAATTAGGTGTGGTCATATAATTTGCTTTGGTTAATGGCATGTGAGTGGAAGAGGCATGCTGCTTCTGGGCAGTGCATTTAGCTGCCCACACAAAACACTGCAATGCCCTCCAAGGAAATCGCTGAAGTGAATGTAGAGACTGAACTGCTGTCATGCTGACTGTGAGCTGAGGTGCTGACCCACCTGAGATATGGAAAGTGAGCTCTTTTTTAAAAATAAGGAATTGAAATGTGGGGGATTGTAAATTCCTTTAGCCATCTAACATACTGCCAAGTAAAGCTTTCTGATGTAAACGTGTGCAAAGAACTATGCCACAGCAGTATTTCCCAAACTTGCTTGACCACAGAACGCTTTTGAAAGTGTAATTTATTGACAGGATATTAAGGAGAGCTCATGAGGTATAATGCATACTTTGATTATATTAATGAAGACAGAAAAAATAACACTGATCAGTTAATTGAGCCAATGATCAACATTTAATTTACATATGTCATTTTCATAGCGCAAAGCAAAAAAAATCATTTTTATGTTAAGAATAAACTATATCAAGATCATCTGTTTTACTTTTTAGAATAAATTATGCTTCACCAAATTTTTTCATGAGAGTAATGTTTTTGTGACTTCTTAGAAATTGTGAGCCTAATATTAGAAATAATGTTGATAATCAAGGACAGCATTTAGTCCATTCCTAAAGTTTGTCTTTACTGTGTTATAATTTGAAAAAAATAATATTTCCTTCAAACTGAAAAACAATATGATCAGTGTACTTTGAGGACTAGTGAAGCAGGCTTCTCCAAAATTCAATTGTTTCATCCTAAATAGCTCACTTCCTTTTTTAAAAAAAACAAATAAAGTCTGTGATTTTCATTTTCATTTTGAAGCACTCATTTTTTTTTTTCGTGTTTGAGATAGACACAGCAGTATCAAGACTCTGCCTTTTATTTAAAACTTTCAATATCGGATCCTCAAGGATCAAATTTAGGTAGTACAAATATTTCTAAATTCAATGAAAACTAAATATTACAAGTTGATTTTTGATTAAAATATAACGTGCCACAACCTTTTAATGTGCTTTTCAGTATAATCACAAGTCATGCAACTATCACTACTAATTTCAGAATATTTGTATCACCCCCAAAAGAAATCCCATTCCCATTAGTAGTCACTCCCCATTTCCCTTCTCTCTCCAGCTTTTGGCAACCACTAATCTTTCTGTCTCTATGAGTTTGCCTTTTCTGGACATTTCTTATAAATAGAATTATGCAATATGAGTCCTTTTGTCCTAGTTTATTTCACTTAGCTTGGTGTTTTCAAGGTTCATCCATGCTATAGCATGGATCAGTACTTCACTGCTTTTTATTGCTGCATAGTATCCCATTGTATGGAGGATATAATATATTTCGTGTATCCATTCATTCGTTGATGGTCATTTGGGTTGTTTCCATTTTTTGGCTCTTATGAAATATGCTGCTATGAGAATTTGTTAATACATACAACTATTTGTGTGAAAATATGTTTTCAATTTTGGAGGGTTGAAGTAAAATTTTAAGACAAAAAATAAGTTTTAATGAAAAATACTTAGCACAGACTTAGATAAATCCTGTCCATGTAGCAAAGTGCAGACTAAACATCCTGCCTCTGTGTCAGGCATGATTTGACTTCCTGAGAAACAAGAAGAACTGGGGAATTGCCAGATGTAGGGTCCATTCCCACAGGTTCGGTGGGTTTTCCTCCCCGTGTGCGGAGATGAGAGATTGTAAGAATAAAGACATAAGAAAAAGAGATAAAAGACAAGACAGCTGGGCCTGGGGAACCACTACCACCAAGATGCAGAGAGCGGTAGTGGCCCCGAATGCCAAGCTGCACTGGTATTTATTGGATACAAGGCAAAAGGGGCAGGGTAAGGAGTGAGAGCCATCTCCAATGATAGGTAAAGTCACGTGGGTCATGTGCCCACTGGACAGGGGGACCTTCCCTGCCTGGCAACCGAGGCAGAGAGAAAGAGAGGAGAGAGAGACAGACAGCTTACGCCATTATTTCTGCATATCACAGTCTTTTAGTACTTTCACTAACTTGCTACTGTTATCTAAAAGGCAGAGCCAGGTGTACAGGATGGAACACGAAAACAGACTAGGAGCATGACCACTGAAGCACAGCATCACAGGGAGATGGTTAGGCCTCTGGATAACCGTGGGTGGGCCTGACTGATGTCAGGCCCTCCACAAGTGGAGGAGTAGCGTCTTCTCTGAACTCCTCCGGGGAAAGGGAGACTCCCTTTCCTGGTCTGCTAAGTAGTGGGTGTTTTTCCTTGACACTGACGCTACTGCTAGACCACGATCCGCTTGGCAACAGGCATCTTCCCAGATGCTGGCGTTACCGCTAGACCAAGGAGCCCTCCGGTGGCCCTGCCTGGGCATAACAGAAGGCTCACACTCTTGTCTTCTGGTTACTTCTCTCTATGTCCCCTCAGCTGCTATCTCTGTATGGCCTGGTTTTTCCTAAGTTGTAATTGTAAAGCAAGGATTATTATAATATTGGAGTAAAGAGTAATTGCTACAAATTAATGATTAATGGTATTCATACATAGTCATATCTATTATCTATATCTAGTATAACTATTCTTATTTTATATATTTTATTATACTGGAACAGCTCGTGCCCTCAATCTCTTGCCTCGGCACCTGGGTGGCTGGCCACCCACATCCAGATGACTTTTTTCATCCCAGCTTGGTCCAGGCAGGAGCTTTCCCTTCAAGCCACCATCATCACCACCAGGTACCCATGCCCTACCCTGCATTTCAGGGAGGCTTCTGAGCACCCTGACTGTTACCCACTCATGGTAGGATGCTCGTCACTTGTGCTGGACAATGGAGATGAGAATTGTGCTGACAAGGGTCTATTGGCAGTCCTCTCTGGACCACTACTGGAAGCACAGAAGGCCCATACTTAACTTTTGTAAGCCTTTGGGGACTGGTATCACATTGTGCTGATTCTGCAGGAGCTTACGGTCTCTCATTTGTATGCTGCACCCCTTTCAAATAGTTCCTCTCAATTTTTTCTCACATACACCTTTGCATCCCATGAGTTCTACCTTTAACTACTTCTGTAATGTTCAACATATACCAGTTAAAGACTCAAGTATGCCATCTTTATTTTCTTGTCTTCTGTGCCCCTGTCTACCTGGTGGAGAGGGTGCCTGGATTAGGGGAAAGAAGAGGTGAAATGTCCAAGTAAAGGAAATTATTTTGATATACATCTTTAGAGTGGAAGGAGGAATGTAAGAAGAGCACCAATTGCTAATTCTCAACATTATTCTACCACAGCCATGTTCTCAGTAATGTCATACCATTTTTAATGATAATTATCCCATGCAATTAAGAATAACTATAGGTTTGATATTTTTCTTAGATATTTAAGAAGAAAGAAATTCACTAGTATCAATTTTCTTCCACTGAATTGTATTAATACTTGGCACAGCTTTAGCCCTCTGTAGAACCCAGCTTGAGAAATGAAGCACTTAAAGCTTGTAGGCACAGAGGATCTCATTTGAGTATAGTATCAAGTGCTCTCCATTAGTCCCATTGGAGAAGTCAGCATAGCTGGGCTTTGTTGCAGAAGCGAACAATCCCAACATCAAATTGGCTTATAATCATAAAGGTTTCTTTCTCACCTGGCCCGTGTGGGTCTGCTGTGGCTCTGCTCTGCCTCATCTTCACTCCACAACTTCAACTGACAGAGCAGCCACCATCTGGAGCATCGCCAGTCAGAGGAAAAAGAACAGAGTATACCGCATACTAGCTAGCTCTCTGCCTTGCCCAGAAGTGACCGACACACATCACTGTTTCTACATTTCATTGGCCAAAACAAACACTACAGTCAGTGTGGTGTCCAAATTCATAGGCTGGAGATATTTAATCCTCTCATAAGGCGGAGTACTACAGTGAGGGGCACTGAATTTGAGTGGACAGTAAATAAGTCAGCTACAGGACCAGAAACAACAAACCCTACAAATTCTTGGATTCCTGTATAGCAGCCAAGTCAACAAGTCATAATTTCTCTTCCTTTCAGCAAGTTCTTCTCTGATGTCTTTTGAGTTCTTTTGCACTGGAACCACCTCTCCTGGTCAAGGACATCTCGTTTTACCCCATCATGTGTCCCTAACTTTGAATCTCAGAGAGCAGGGATTGGAGTCTCAGAGTCTTCCCTCTGAGAAGACCCTAGGCTCCTTATTAAAATGGGTCTCCTTCATTTTTGGCATTGTATACAGCATTCTGTTGGCTGCCCTTTCTGCTCCCTGCTCAGAGGCAATGTCTGGGAAAAAGAGCCATCTGAGTAGTAGGTTACATAGCTAGCTCCAATCCCAAGCCAAGTCACAGATGGCTCCAGATGTTTGAGCTGCCATGTTTTCCCTGTTCATGATTTCCTCCATGCAGTGATATTGAGTAGTTACAGAATAAGTGACACACCTTTGATTATAAAATGATAGGATCTTAACTAGTGTCAGCAGAAGTGATATATCTACAGCACTCAAGAAGCTCTCAAACATGCATGCTTACATTTATGTATTTATTTTAAATCTAAAACCTTTCTCTTCTTTGACCACTGTATCAGTTAACATTGCATTCACATGCAAATGAAGAAGACTCCAAAAATGGTAGTTAAGGCAGGATGTTTGTTTCATGTAACATGAAGTTCTAACCTAAGCAGAGCTGTTACAGAAAGAATGCTATCAAAGGTCCAGGCTCTTTCTCTTTTTCTACTTCTCCATCTTTAATGTAATGATTTTCACATCCATATTAGCCAGTTCATGGTCCTCCAGTGGCTGCTGCCCCTCCAAGCCTCACTACCATGTCCAAGAAGGAAAGAGGAAGGGACCACGGGCAAGGGGCTTTCTCTTCAAGAGGCTCTGGCTTTTTATTCAGAAAGTGACACACTAGGGGCTCCCCCAAGGGCTTCTGCCTGTGTCTCATTTATCTCAAGTGTGTCGTTTGGTCCCCTCGATGTAACAGAGGCTAGAAAACCAAATGTCCAGCGTTTACAGGCTCTGTAGTTGAGACAGGTGAGGGAGAATGAGTTAGATGTTGATTTTAGGTCAGCCGGCGTACAATATCTGCCATTATCCCTATTTCGAGGGATTTTACCCAATATCTCTTTGTCTTGTTTGTACAATTCCCACAATATTACTTACTTCAGTGCCCAAATTAAGCATTTACATTCACTTTCTTCTGAAACCACATGATTATCCTATGGAAAGTGGTTAGTGTACCAAGCTTCCTTTCCATCCTTCCTTGGTAAGCAGCCTAATACCAGTTGGTTTCACCCAACTGTGTGTAATCCATATTATTCTTTGGTGACCAAAAGTATGCAATAGACTAGATGTCTTCTTTCTGTTATATTGGAGAGATGCCAGTCAGTATTAACACGAACTATCTAATTTTCACCACCTTTGTATTTTTTTATTCTGTTTCTGGTTCAAGCTCACATTTCCTCAGACTACTAATTTTTAAAATACTGATTGAACCTGATTACACTTAAATATTTTATTCTCAGTTTTACTCCTCACTATTTGACCTCCTAACATGTACCAATATAGCGCATATGAAGGGCCTGCTTTTATTTTTTTAATGTTTAATTTTTGTGGGTACCTAGTAGGTGTTTATATTTATGGAGTATATTAGATATTTTGATTTAGGAATACAATGTATAATACTCAAATCAGGGTAGACAGAGTATCCATTACCTCAAGCACGTATCCTTTCTGTTACAGTCTAATTATACTCTTAGTTATTTTTAAATGTACAATTAAATTTTTATGGACTATAGCCACCCTGTTGTGTTATCAAATATAGATCTTATTCATTCTAATAATTTTTTTGTACCCACTTCTGCCAAACAACCCTACTCCCCTTCTCAGCCTCTGGTAACCATCATTCTACTCTCTATCTCCATGAGTTTAATTGTTTTAATTTTTTTAGCTCCCACAAATAAATGAAAACATGTGAAGTTTGTCTTTCTGTGCCTGGATTATTTCACGTAACACGATGATCTCTAGTTCCATCCATGTTGTTGCAAATGACAGGATCTCATTCTTTTTATGGCTGAATACTACTCTACTGTCACTGTGTATATGTACCACATTCACATTTTCTTTTTTTTTTTTTTAGATGGAGTCTCGCTCTGTCGCCCAGGCTGGAGTACAGTGGCACAATCTCGGCTCACTGCAACCTCTGTCTCCTGGGTTCAAGAGATTCTCCTGCCTCAGCCTCCTGAGTGGCTGGGATTATAGGTGTGCGCCACCACATCCAGCTAATTTTTGTGAGTTTTGTTTTGTTTTGTTTTGTTTTTTTAGTAGAGATGGGGTTTCACCATGTTGGTCAGATTGGTCTCAAACTCCTGACCTTGTGATCTGCCTGCCTTGGCCCCCAAAGTGCTGAGGTTACAGGCATGAGCCACCACGCCCAGCCTCCCACATTTTCTTTATCCATTCACCAGTTGATGAAAACTTAGGTTGCTTCTATATCTTGGCTATTGTGAATAGTCCTGCAATAAACATGGGAGTGCATATATCTCTTTCATATAAAGATTTCCTTTCTTTTGGGTATGTATCTGTCAGTGGGATTGCTGGATCAAATGGTAGCTCTGTGTTTAGTTTTTTGAGGAATGTCCAAACTGTTCTTCATCATGATTGTACCAATTTACATTGCCATCAACAGTGTAAGAGGGTTCCCTTTTCTCCACATCCTCACCAGCATTTCTTATTGCCTGCCTTTTGAATAAAAGCCATTTCAACTGGGATGAAGTGTATCTCACTGTAGTTTTTATTTGCATTTCTCTGATGGTCAGTGATGCTGAGCACATTTGCATATACCTGATTCCATTTGTATATCTTCTTTTGAGAACTGTCTATTCAAATCTTTACCCAATTTTCATTGGATTATTGGATTTTTCTTATACAGTTGTTTGAGTTCCTTATATATTCTGGTTACTAATCCTCTGATTGGGAATTTGCAAATATTTTCTCCCATTCTGTTTATTGTCTCTTCACTTTGTTGATTTTTTTTCCTTTGCTGTGCAGAAGCTTTTTAACTTACGTGACCCCATTTGTTCATTTTTGCTTTGCTTTGGTTGCCTGCGCTTGTAGAGTATCACTTAGGAAATATTTGCCCAGATCAATGTCTTGGAGAGTTTCCCCAGTGGTTTCTTTTAGTAATTTTATAGTTTGAAGTCTTGGATTTAAGTCTTTAATCAATTTTGATTTGATTTGATTTGATATGTGGAGAGAGATAGGGGTTCAATTTCATTCTTTGGCATATGGTTATCCAGTTTTCCCAGCACCATTTATTGCAGAGACTGTCCTTTCACCAACGTATGTTCTTGGCACCTTTGTCAAAAATGAGTTCACTGTAAATGTGTAGATTTGTTTCTGGGTTCTCTATTCTGTTCCATTGGTCTATGTGTCTGTTTTTATGCCAGTATAATGCTGTTTTGGTTACTATTGCTCTGCACCATAATGTGAAGTCAGGTAATGTGACTCCTCCAGTTTTGTCCTTTTTGCTCAGGATAGTTTTGGCTATTGTGGGTCTTTTTGTGGTTCCATACAAATTTTAAGATTTCCTTTTCTATTTCTGTGAAGAATGTCATTGGTATTTTGATAGGGATTGCATTAAGTCTATAGATTGCTTTGGGTAGCATGGACATTTTTAACAATATTGATTCTTCCCATCCATGAACATGTAATATCTTTCCATTTTTTGGTGTCCTCTTCAATTTCTTTCTTATTTTTTTTTTTTAAGACAGTTTTACTCTTATTGCCCAGGCTGGAGTGCAATGGCGCGATCTCGGCTCACCACAACCTCCACCTCCCGGGTTCAAGTGATTCTCCTGCCTCAGCCTCCCGAGTAGCTGGGATTACAGGCATGCGCCACCATGCCCGGCTAATTTTGTATTTTTAGTAGAGATGGGGGTTTCTCCATGTTGATCAGGCTGGTCTTGAACTCCCAACCTCAGATTATCCGCCCACCTCGGCCTCCAAGGGTGCTGGGATTACAGGCATGAGCCACCACACCTAGCCCTCTTCAATTTCTTTTATCAATGTTTTATAGTTTTCATTATAGAGATCTTTCACTTCTTTGGTTAAATTTATTCCTAGGAGATTAATTTTATTTGTAGCTACTGTAAATAGAATTACTTTCTTGATTTCTTTTTTAGATTGTTTGTTATTGGCATGTAGAAATGCTACTAATTTTTATATGCTGATTTTGTATCCTGCAAATTTATTGAATTTGTTGATCAGTTCTAATAGCTTTCTGGTCTTAGAGGCCAAAAGGATATGACCAGATCATAAGATCTTATATTTGGAGCCTTTAGGTTTTTCCAAATATAAGATCATATCTTTTGCAAACAAGGATAATTTGATGATTTCCTTTCCCATTTGGATGCCCTTTCCTCTTGTCTGATTGCTCTAGTTAGGATTTCCAGCACTACGTTAAATAACAGTGTTGAAAGTGGGCATCCTTGTCATGTTCCACATTAAGAGAAAAGACTTTCAATTTTTCCCCATTCAGTATGATACTAGCTGTGGGTCTGTCATAGATGATTTTTATTATCTTGGGTATCTCTAGATAAGCAGGGAATACCGTTTTAAATAATTCTTCTCTAAATAAAAAAATCTGTTTCAAAATAATTTGCTGTGTCTTTCTTGGTAGAATCTTCCAGTTATAGGTGTAATAAAAATTTAGTTGTAAAAACACTACCACACTTTCAAAAGGGGATGGACAAATAAGAACCCAAAAATTTAAATAGTCTGTGTGCTGAAGCCAATAGTAAACAAAGATTAAGGGGAAAAGGCAAAGGCAAATATAATTATTGTGAAGGTACATATGACTAATATTATTATTTGGGTTTAGTGAGATGCAGAAAATAATGGAGAAAGAAGAAGTGGATTAATACCTCTGTCTCAAGCAAACTCTGCACACATATTTAAATTTGACTGTTCAACATAAACAGGGTTATGTGCACTGTACATGTCCTCACCTGATTTTTCTGCAGCATCATCATGCCCCTTCCAAACATTGATAGTAGTGTTGAGGATACCAAAGAAATAACGTCTCAGGATGCCTATCTCTCCCATCTGCTGGTCTTCAAAGCAGGCCATGGCTTATGGTTGCTGTCCTCAGATCCTCTAACTACTTCTCAAGGAGAAAAGAAATTCCAGAAATAGAAAGGAGACAAAAGTGGGCACTTAATTTTGAGTTGAAAAACTCCAGAAGACTCAACATTGTAGCTAAACATGATTTCCAAAGAATTTGCAAGCACAAACTGAGGTTTTATTTCTGTCATCTTCTCTGCCATTTCTTCCTCTCCAACAAAAATATATGGTAAAAAGTAGAAAAATAGATTTGGAACTTATCTTCTCAAAAAAAAAAAACACCTAAAATAGGAAATATTCTCTATAGAGATCTTGAAGACAAAACAGATATGGAATCATTGTGTAACTCCATCTGCAGGTGAGATGAGGGAAGGCTTAGGCCGTGACTGTAACTCTGCCCATCCCAAATGACACATACAGTCTTCTAAATTCACCAAACCATGCCCAAGATTTATATGTAGGTCTAATTCATAAGAACATTTAAAAAATGGCATTCATGACCAAAACAGTGGTTTAACTGCCAATTAGCTAATTATTTTGTTTCTGACAATATGCAGGATGCTGGGGGAGTCTAGTTAAGCTACATGACCTCAATCTCAGATACTAAGAATATGTAGCTAGTATTTCCATTTTTCTTTATTAATCTATTTATTATAAATTTATCCATAATGCATTCAAAGCAGCTTTGAACCACTACCAATAGGTAATGTACTGTGTAGTTACTGATACATATATTCATCTCATTACAATCGTTTAGGTTAATATGGTCTGTATCTACCATCAGATAAGTAAGATGTAAAAACCAGAGTGATAAAATTATACTCAAGTGCTTAGGGTAAGAACTATCGGCAATATTGGGCAATTTTGTTATATTAACAGTTTTCTGAATGCAGGTAAGATCAGATAGAAGAATTTATTCTCCCATATATTCCTGTCATGATAACTTCTGAAATTTATGCAAAGTAAGAGTTGTGAATCATAGATCTTTAAAATTATTACTGGATTTTTGTACATACAATCAGAGCTTCAAGGAACCTTCTGAAACATCTAGTGCACCCCCTTATTTTACAGAAAAGGACACCAAAGTCAGGAGTACAGACTTCCTTAAAGCTGCACAATAGACAAGTAGGAAAGCTAGAACAAATAGCATTTTTTAAGTTTTTTTTAACTTTTAATCAACCCTTTTTCCATCAACATTAAGTTAGAAACTCAAGCTCAAGAATGTATTCTTGCAACGTAAGAATGGAATAATGAAAATTTATCAAGCAAGAGACTTCTATTAATAACCATATTCCTTCCCTTTCTCCTACAGTGAAGGAATCCCCATTCTAGCTGGGCACATGGCTGCCATTATGCAACCTGCAGATCTGCAGACTGTCCAGGGCCTATGTGGGGCCCACACAAGGCCCAAGCCAGGCTGCTCTCCCAGAAGCCACCAGAACAGAGAGCAGGCAGAGCCGGCCACCCTGCAGCCACAACCAGCGAGGGCCCAGCATGGAGCAGAGACTTTTCCTCCACCGCCTTAAGGTCTTATAAAATGCCCATCTACCAGCTGCCATTTTCAAGAGAATCTGAGGAAAGAAGCTTTATTCTGAAACTGAGACACAGGAACTAAATTACTCCAAAGGGATGACCCCAGCAGAGCCTATAATATTACCTACAAGCTAGATTAGAGCTTGCCTCCCTCCCATTTCCACCCTCCCCTAATACCCTACAGGGACTGTCAATGGAAGTTAAATATCAGAAAGCTGCCTTTTGCTCACACATCCAAAAGTAGGATGGGTGAATATTCGACCCTGGCAACTCTTACAAAATCAATGGCAGTGGTTTTTTAAAGATCACAAATCTGGGTATCTGCTACCAATCCTGTGATAGGAAGGCGTGATAACTTATATAATATCAGGTCTTACGGCACTTTGCTAAAATAATGGTGTTTCATTATGGAGTGTAAGAGTACATTTTTTTTTTTTTCCGTCCTAATGTGAATTCATGAGTGGCAATTGTTTCTGCATGGAATCAAAACAAAACCAAACAAAAATGTATTTCCTTTTTTGTTATTTTGGATACATCTGTGGTCCAGTTGCAACATCTGGAACTTGTTGAATCTGACTCTTTGTACAAACAAAAAGACTTCTAATATTAATTTTGTTTTCTAAAGAGATGGATATTTACTTAAACTGAGGCTGATTGATATAAAATGTTCAATGTTAGAAAAAAACAAATTTGTGTTTTTTTCTAATTTGTGACTTGAAACGAAAGCTTTGGTGATATTGGATTCTGGGGGAATTTTGTTTTTACTGGTCAGACTTTGCACAAATGCCCATTAAACATTTGAATGAGCTATTAATAGAGTAGTATTTCTTTTAAACAGTGAGCAGAAATATCAAGAAAACTCAAATGATTTTAGACTTAAAACATAGCCAAGGAGTCTTTTGTTCATTTTTAAATCATGTTTTAAATTAAATAAGAATTTTTAAAGTTCTTTAAGAGAAGACTTGTAATTTGCTAGTATATGTGCTTAAAATTGTGTTAAACTTTCCTACAAGATTAATATTATTCTAGAGTAAAAAGAAATCAAAGTCTAATTTGTACACTATTCAATTAAGAGCAAAGTTGGTGTCTCTTAATATTAAAGTTCATTTGTAGCCTACTCATAAACAAAATAAGAAAATTTAAAAACATGTGCTAAATGGCCAACTGTCTTTTCTTGATTGCCTCTTTTGAAATTAACTTATTTTTTTTACAGATTCTGAAAGTAATTCATGTCATGTGTGGAAATTTGAAATTCAGATTAGTATTACGAAGATAGACCCATAGATAGGACCTATATATCCTAACACTAACAGATCACACAACCACTGTTTGTATATTGGAATATATTTCTTTATTCTTTTGTCAATTTAGAATATATTTCTTTATTCTTTTATCAATTTTAAAATACTTTATCAAACCAGCAATCTAGAATTGCATTTTGCTAATCTGACAGATAACATATCATCATGTTTCTCTTTTTACTGCTTCTGGAACAGCTTAAAATATTAACTAAAAAGGATTGCAATTGCAGCTGGGCGCGGTGGCTCACCCTATAATCCCAGCACTTTGGGAGGCTGAGGCGGGCAGATCAATTGAGCTCAGGATTTCAAGGACAGCCTGGGCAACATGGCAAAATGCCGTCTCTACAAAAAATACAAAAAATTAGCCCCAGGCGTCGAGGCATGTGTCTGTAGTCCCAGCTACTCAGGGGGCTGAGGTGGGAGGATTGCTTGAGCCCAGGAGGTGGAGGTTGCAGTGATATGAGATTACGCCACTGCACTCCAGCCTGGGCAACAGAGTGAAATCCTTTCCCCCACAAAAAAGCGGGGGGTGGCAATCAATCAATCAACAAATAGTAAGGGATCTCAATATACCTTGTTGTTAATACTGTTTAAGAACTATGAGAAATAACATATGATTGATTTATGTGTTAAACAATTTATAGGCTGTGCACAAGATGAGACAAACATGAATGAAACAATTGAAAAACAAAATAGGATAGTAAATATTATACTAGCTGTTATTTTAGTGATTGTTAACAGAGACCGTATAAGTGAGTCTATGGTTTAATCAGGGTTAATCTAATTTCGAGAAACAAAACCCCACTAAATGGAACCTTTATTGGAATATATCATAGAATGTAAAGTTTTTAAGTTTGGTTATACCACCAACACACCAGAATCAGGAACTATTGATTCTTGGGCTATTAATTAAAATCCTAATGAAAGAGAATCTAATTGATTCAGTTTGGGTTAATGTTTATTCCCAATGAAAGAGAATCTAATTGATTCAGCTTGGGTTAATGTTTATTCCCATCTAATCAGTTGTAGTCAGTAGAAGGAGGTCATGTGGCATCCTGAGTTGCCCAAAGAGTACATAGGATTGGGGCCTATGTTATAGCCATTCCCTCTTCTTCTTTGATAATAGAACACTACTTCTGGCAGGAATGCACCCAATCCCAGGAGATGAATCACAGCTGGTTCAGGTCAATTATGATAAGTGCATTTTCCTTCTGCCAGATATGCACTTACTCAGAACCTCCAAGCTTGGACATATCACATATTTCTGGCCAATGAGACATAAAAGAAAGCCAAGGGAAGGTTTCCACCAAAATAGTAAGTTGTAGTAAAAAGTTCCTTCCTTCCATACTCTTGACTCTGCTGCATGAATGTCAGCCATGCTTTGTGGTACTAACTGATTCCCAGAGATTGCAATTCAGAGCCATGTATCATTGAGCCTCGACATCAGCACTGAAACAGCGTATATCCAGACTTCATGTCAATTTAGTTTTTTTAAAATCAGTATTATTTGATTACTTTTAGTTAGGCATTCTGTTACTTAAATCCAAAAAGCACCTAAACTGGTAGATATCTCTTCTGGGGCTCTAGCAGGCATAGGTTCTTTCAGAAGGAGATATGAGGACAAGAAGGAAATTATTGAGACTTCTCGTGTAGTTTTTCCTGTGGCAGGCATGATGTTAAGTACCATATACCTATCTTTCCAGCTATCCCATCTTTTACCTAAGAGGTAAAGATATCCTTACTGCTAAGGTGAAAACAATATTGTCCCCACTTTATAGATTAGAAAATGGAGCTTCAGAGAGGGTAAGTACATTGCCCAGTATCATTAAGTGCAGTGCCAGTGACAATGCTAACCCAATGTAAATCCAAACACTTTCCCCTCTTTCATAGGTATTGCCATCCAAAATGGCACATTACACACTATGTATACTGAAATGGCTACTAGAGGGAAAGATAAACTGTACAAGACAGAAAATTGCACAAAGAAGGGAAAGCTTGTCTCGACTTTCAATAAGAGGTAGAATTTAGAGAATAAAAGCAAAGTAGGAAGGACATTTTAAAAGGAAAGAACATGGAAGGCTGTATGAGAAGGCAATGCTGGTTAGACTGATGAGGGTTAGGTAGGATGGGGTCATATATTGAAGTGCTGTAAGAGCCAGCTTAAATTTGAAGCTTACATTCAATATAATAAAATTGGTACTAGGGAACCCTGGAAAGTTTCTGAGCAGAGCAGAAGAGCAATATATTGACAGTAGTGTTTGACAGAGTTTTAAGGTGGCATTAACACCAGTAATATAGGTGTTGGAATATTCCAAAATAAAGAGAACATGACCTGGTTTTCTTTTAACCAAGGATATGTCTTATTGTCTAAAAGAAAGTGGTGAAATGGAAAGGAAGATTTGTTAGAGAATCCATTTAAAGAACTTGTTGGCCTGACTCTGATGGCTTATGCCTATAATCCTAACACTTTGGGGTGTAAAAGTTGAGGACTGCTTGAGACCAGGATTTCAAGACCAACCTGAGCAACACGGTGAGATCCCATATATTAGTTCATTTTCATACTGCTATAAAGAACTGCCCAAGACTGGGTAATTTATAAAGGAAAGATGTTTAATTGACTCATGGATCAGTATGGCTGGAGAAGCCTCAGGAAACTTACAATTACAGCAGAAGGCAAAGGGGAAGCAAGGCAACTTCTTCACAAGGCAGCAGGAAAGAGAAGCGCCAAGTAAAAGGGGAAGAGTCCCTTATAAAACCATCAGATACCATGAGAACCCACTCACTATTATGAGAACAGCATGGGAAAACTGCCCCCCATGTTTCAACCACCTCCACCTGGTCTCTCCCTTGACATGTGGGGATTATGGGGATTACAATTCAAGATGAGATTTAGGTGGAGACACAAAGCCTAACCATATCATTCCGTTCCTGGCTCCTCCTAAATCTCATGTCCTTTTCACATTTCAAAACTAATCATGCTTTCCCAACAGTCCCCCAAAGTCTTAATTCATTCCAGCATTTAACCCAAAAGTCCAAGTCCAAAGTCTCATCTGAGACAAGGCAAGTCTTGCCTATGAGCCTGTAAAATCAAAAGCAAGTTAGTTACTTCCTAGATAAAATGGGAGTACAAGCATTGAGTGAATACATTAATTCCAAATGGGAGAAATTGGCCAAAATGAAGATGCAGCGGACCCCATGCAAGTCTGAAATCTGCAGTGCAGTCAAATCTTAAGCTCTGAAGTGATCTCCTTTGACTCCATGTCTCATATCTAGATGATGCTCATGCAAGAGATGGGTTCCCATGGCCTTGAGCAGCTCCACCCTTATGGCTTTGCAGGGTACAACCCCTCTCCTGGCTGCTTACACAGGCTGACATTGAGTGTCTTTTCCAGGAACACAGTGCAAGCTGTTGGTGGATCTACCATTCTGGGGTCTGGAGGACAGTGGCTCTCTTCTCACACCTCTACTAGGAAGTGCCTCAGTGGGGACTATGTAGGGGCTTCAAGCCCACATTTCTCTTCTGCACTGCCCTGGCAGAGGTTCTCCATGACAGCTCCACCCCTGCAGCAAACTTCTTCCTGGGCATCCAGGCATTTCCATACATCCTTTGAAATCTAGGCAGAGGTTCCCAAACCTCAGTTCTCAACTTCTGTGCACCCACAGGCTCAACACCACGTGGAAGCTGCCAAAGCTTGGGACTTGCACCCTCTGAAGTAATAGCCTGAACTCTATGTTATCCCCTTTTAGCCATGGCTGGTATGCAGGGCACCAAGTCCCAAGACTGCACAAAGCAGCAAGGCCCTGGACCCAGCCTACAAAACCATTTATTCCTCCTAGGCCTCCAGGCCTGTAGTGGGAGGTGCTGCTGTGAAGTTCTCTGACATGCCTTGGAGATGCCTCCCCCACTGTCTTGGCAATTAACATTTGGCTCCTTGTTACTTATGCAAATTTCTGCAGCTGGCCTAAATTTCTCATCAGAAAATGGGTTTTTCTTTTCTATTGCATCATGAGGTTACACATTTTCCAAACTTTTACACTCCACTTCCCTTTTAAACATAAGTTCCGATTCCAAACCATCTCTTTATGAATGCGTAAAACTGAATGCTTTTAGGAGCATCCAAGTCAACTCTTAAATGCATTGCTGCTGAGAAATTTCTTCCACCAGATACCCTAAATCATCTCCTTCAAGATCAAGTTTCCACAGATCTCTAGGGCAGGGGCAAAATGCTGCCAGTCTCTTCGCTAAAGTATAGTAAGTCGCCTTTATTCCATTTCCCAACAAGTTCCTCATCTCCATCTGAGACCACTTCAGCCTGGACTTCATTGTCCATATCGCTATCAGCATTTTGGTCAAAGACATTCAACAAGTCTCTAGGAAGTTCCAAATTTTCCCACATTTTCGTGTCTTTTTCTGAGCCCTCCAAACTGTTCCAACCTCTGCCTGTTACCCAGTTTCAAAGTTGCTTCCACATTTTTGGGTATCTTTATAGCAGCACCCCATTCTCTGCAGTACCAACTTGCTGTAGTAGTCCATTTTCATACTGCTATAAAGAACTGCCTAAGACTGGATAATTTATCAAGCAAAGAGGTCTAATTGACTCACAGTTCAGCATGGATGGAGAGGCCTCAGGAAACTTACAATCATGGTAGGAGGTGAAGGTGAGGCAAGGCATCCTCTTCACAAGGTAGCAGGAGAATGTGCCAAGTGAAGGTGGAAGAATCCCTTATAAGACTATCAGATCTTATGAGAACTCACTATCATGAGAACGTCATGGGGGAAACTGTCCCCTATGATTCAACTACCTCCACCTGGTATCTCCCTTGACATGTGGGGATTATGGGGATTACAATTCAAGATGAGATTTGGGTGAGGACGCAAAGCCTAACCATATCAGACCCCATCTCTACAAAAACTGCAAAAACAAAATTAACTGGACATGCTGGCATGCACCCATAGGTCCTAGCTACTTGGGAGTCTGAGGTGGGAGGATCCCTTGAGCCCAGGAATTTGAGACTGTAGTGAGCTACAACAACATCACTGTACTCCAGCCCAGGTGACAGAACAAGACCCATCTCTTAAAAACAAAGCAAAACAAAACAAAACTTGTTGACTGACTAGATATGGGAAATAACAAAAAAAGTTTCCCTCAACTTCCTTCCTTTTTTTTTTTTTTTTTTAAAGTATGTATATTATCTCTTTGTCTGGTCTTTCTTTATTCCATGATTTTCCTCTGACTGTATTCTCTTCTTTAGTCCTTTCACTTCCTCGTACTTGCTCATGCTGGCTGAAATGCTAGCTGCAGGTACACAAAGATTTGCCACAGGGGTTTTGAAATTGTGGACATTTTTTTTTTTTTCAGTCAATTCCACATACGGCACAGAAAAAAAATCCTTCATGGGAAAAAATAAACATTTCAGCTTCTCCTTTTTATGGTGATCAGAGATTAATTTAGTTTTGCATTAATCAAGTTGTTGTCAGAACCTTTCCTGCTAATCTGTAAATGCTGGCCCTGTCAATGTTGTATTTACTCACCTGATGTCTCACCTCTTTTCTCTATAGATATTCTTATTCTAAATTAAGGGAATCAGGGCAAGAAGAGAATTTTAACAGTTGTTAGACCACAACACAATGTTGCCCTCAGCAAAGTGCTTTGAGATTGTCACATTGCCTAAAAAATGCAATACTTAGGAAAGCTCTTTAGAAATCACACCTAACAGTTCTTCTTCTCTTTGGCAATTTCTTGAGCTCCTAAAAAAAAAAAAATGTTTGAAAGTACAGGGCTAACTGATTTAAGTAACAGGTCTCATCTGATTTTTTAGGAAGAGGCCCAGCAAAGTTGATGGGTTCAAAGACATTGAAAAGTTCAGTGGTTGATGTTTACACCAGAAATTTACTTTTCTCTCCGATTCATGGCTTAAATTGTTCCAGTTTAGGGAAAGAAATTCTTGGAAATTAATGTAACTCTAGTTCATTATACTGGACTGGAACTTCAGAGAGGCACCAATACCACTGCACCTTTGCCTGAGGGACTGAGGAGGAAAATAAAGAAGGAAGCTGGCTGGCTGTGGTGGCTCACACCTGTAATCCCAGCACTTTGGGAGGCCAAGGTGGGTGGATCCCCTGAGGTCAAGGTTCGGGACCAGCCTGACCAATATGGTGAAACCCTGTCTCTCCTACTAAAATTACAAAAATTAGCCACGTGTGGTGACACGCGCCTATAGTACCAACTACTCAGGAGGCTGAGGCAAAATAATTGCTTGAACCCAGGAGGTAGAGGTTGCAGTGAGCTGAGATCACGCCACTGCACTCCAGCCTGGGTGACAGAGCCAGACTCCGTCTCAAAAAAAAAGGAAGTCAGTTTCCCACAAAATAATATGAAAAAGACAAGTAACTCAAAGGAAAAGTGGCCAGAGGCTGTAAACAGGGCATTCAATGATGAGGAACCTGAACAGTCAACAAACAGTAGAAAAAAATTTAATTTCATGAACAATCAGGGAAACACAAAGTAAAATGAAAATGAGATGCCATTTCTTGACCATCAGTTTGGCAAATTAAAGAGTGGTGCTATCAATATTGGAAAGTGGATAGATAAATGAAGACTAACTCACAGACGGTGGAGTATAAATGGGTATACATTGGTACAACACTTTAAAAGGCAAATTCGTGACATCTGTTAAAATTTGAAATGTGCATATCTATGACCTGGCAGATATACGCCTTGGTGTTCACCCCAGAAAAAAAAATACTCACGTGGCTACAGTGAGACAGTTTCATTGTATATTATTTATAACCATGACAAAGTACAAATGACCTAAATGTCAATTGACCAGGGAATGACTAATAACTGTGGTATATCCATATTATGTAAAATTATGCCAAAGTTAAAAGGAATTAGGTAGATCTATATGCTGACATTAGAAATTCCTGAGTAACTGGGTATGGTTTACAAGCGATTAAAACAAGAGATTTAATACATAACTTTGTCCCACTATATTAGCCTCCATGTAGTTTGCTAATATAGCATAATGGTTGAGAACTCAGACTTTAAACTCTGACTGGGTTTAAATTCAACTCTGATACTTACTAACTATCGTCTCAGGCAAGCTATACCCCCATAGTCCCAGCTACTCAAAGGCTGATGTGGGAGGATCAGTTGAGCCCATGAGTTCCAGGCCAGCCTGGGCAACATAGCAAGACTCCATTTCTAAAAAAGAAAAATATATATCTACCTATTAATGTAGATATTTCTGAGTCACATTGTTGGAGGAAAAAAATCAAGTTACATATGTTTTAATAGCATTTTTGTTCAAGAACATATACCCCAAAATAATATATATTCCTTCTATATACCCTTTACATATACATATATAGTGTAAGCATATATTTTCTATAAGTATATATAACATTATTATATGAATATAATTTATCTATTACAAGTATAACAAAAATACCACATATTTCATGTATCAGTATGTTCTATAAGTTCAAACACCAAATGTTCTCTATAAGTGTTAAAAAGGAAACACCTAGAAAAATATCTGAAAGGATTTTTACCAAACTACCAATCTCTGGGGATGGATCTGGGATGTAGAGCTGGTGGTCAAAAGGTAACTTAAGGCTACCTTAATGTTCTTAATTTTTTAAAGAAAGGGACACATATTCTGTATTACTTGTATTGTCAAAAAAGGATAGGAAACAAAAAATTGACATAGAAAGAATAAAACTATGGAAATAGAGGTGAGAGTGATTCGGGATGAGGAAAGGAAAAAGAGTGAGTTCTACCAGCTTTTTCTCTCTGCTTCCTCCACAAGTGTTCAACAGCTTCTACCTCTCTGATTTGCAAGGGTTTAGTCAGTAGTGATGCCTCTTGATGCAGAAAAAGCAGTTTCTAAGCAACTGGGAGGAGTATGTACGTGAGTACGGAGTCAGTGGTGTAGAGATAAGATGGACTCCAACATTTGAAAAAAGTTCTGAAAGATTTGTTAAGCAAAATTCAGAAGGACGTGGAAATTTTATTTTTGTTAAGCTGATAGGCTCCTCAAGGGCCAATTGTTTTGGAGCAATTCATTAGTGTAGGTTGGTGTCTTATCTGTTCAGGCTGCTATAATAAAAGCAACAATCCACAAAACACTAGTACAGAAACATGATTCATCCAAGTTTGTTGCTACTTTATAACAAGGATCGCCTTTCCTCTAGTTTCCAATAACATGTTCCTCACATCACAATGGCCTTTACTGTCCATATTTCTACCAAGTCTGTTCACAACTACTTAGGTCCTCTCTAAGAAGAGTCAAGCTTTCTCTACAGCTCTCCTTTTCTCCTTCTGAGCCCTCATCAGAATCGCCCTTTATGGCCTGGTCTGTTCACAGCAATGTAGGATTTTTCTAGGATACATGTCAAAACTCTTCCAGCCTCTACCCATTACCCGGTTCCAAAGCTGATTCCATAGTTTCAGGCATTTATGATAGTAGCACCCTTCTTCCAGTACCACCTTTCTTAATCTGTTCAGGTTCTTACAATAAAAATATCTGAAACTGGGTGGCTTATAAACAACAGAAATTTGTATCTCACAGTTCTGGAGACAGGTAAGTCCAAGATCAGGGTGTCAGCATGGTGAGGTTCTGGTGAGGACCCTTTTCTGGGGTACAGGCTGCCAACTTCCTGCTGCATTCTTACATGGCAGAAGGAGTGACTAAGCTCCCTCAGTCCTCTTTTATAAAAAAAAGACATCAATCCCATTTATGAAAGCTCTGCCCTCATGACCTAATCATCTCTCAAAGGCTCTACTTCCTAATACCATCACCTCAGGGACTAGGGTTTCACCATATGAATAGGTGAGGGGTTGAGCGGGGTAAACATTCAGACCACAGTGTTGCTTGGGGTTTAGATTTGGGGTTTTGCTTCTTTGTTTAGCTATTCTCATGGGAACAAGAGATTTAATACATAACTTTGTCCCACTATATTAGCCCTTTCTTCCTCCATGTAGTTTGCTAATAAAGCATAATGGTTGAGACCTCAGACTTTAAAGTCTGACTGGGTTTAAATTCAGCTCTGATACTTACCAACTATCATCTCAGGCAGGTTATACAACCTCTGTGCACCTCTGCTTCCTTCTCTGTAAAACTGGGATAATAATAGCACCTACTATTGTTATGAGGATTAGATGAACTACTAGTAGAAGTAAAATAATTAGAATAATGCCTAGTACATAGTACATACCATATTAGTATCAGTACCTAGTGTCAATATTATTACTTTTAACAAGTCAACCATTTTTCAGTTAAATATTTAGGCAAGTAACATGAGGCCATTGTGAAGATTATATCAGTTTGCTTGAGACCAACCCCAAAATTCAGACAACTGCTTAGGAGGTTTCAGTTTTGAATGAATAAACTATTATTGCAGGTACTAGAGTTAAAGGTAAAAAAGCAGGGCTTAAGCAACATTGCTCAGTTGATAGATGTCTCTGCAAGTATGCACAAGTGCACATGAGATGTCTGTTGCTATGCTGGACCACATGAATACAGGCCCAACAAAAGATGAGGCACCATACCTTGAGACTTAAATGGAATTGGTTTAAACATCTGCTTACATGCAATGGGAATAGCACATCTTTCTTTCTATCTTGCTGGGAATACTGAGCTTATGATTTTTGCTTTTCCAGGTCACTTTTGGCTGTAAGCTACTGTTCCTGCTGAATTATTTCACCTATGTGTCATCTTGCTGTGGATCAGCATGCTGTCCCTATCCCATGTTGCAATGGAGAGTGTCCTTGATACTCCTCCTCGCAAAACACCACTGACATAAGGCATTTGTTGTGTGTACTGGAAGCTTACTAAAGATTGGACACAATTGCAGGACATTCTGCTACATTATCACAGCAAAGAGTCATAAATCTTTTAGCTGTTAACCTTCTTTTTAAAAGCAGTTTGGCTGACCTCACTCATCACATAATGTAGTCCAGAAGCTTTGTTGCAAGCAATAGTCACAGACGTTTCGGCTCGTTTAAGCAGGAAAAGAACTTATTAAAATGTATTGGGTAACTAGCTTACAGAATCTCAAAATGAACCAAAGAGCCAGGCTGCCTCCAGGAATGACACACAAAATCATGCTACAGAACTTGTCCAGTGAAGAAACCTCAGCTGGCACTGAGTACACCATGGCTTGCACAACTGACAGTAGCAGCCATTGCAGCTCTGATATGGCTGCTGCTGCTGTTGATACCCTTCTCCAGAAAGTATTCTCTGCAGTCCCTTCTTTATGGCATCATTGGTCCCCTATTCAAAATTTAGGATGGATGTATCTCATTGATGTTGTGTAGGTCACCTGCCCAAGCTGTAGCTGCAAGAACAGCTGAGAAAGTAGGCTCTTAATTTTTAAGGTGAAGGATACTCAAATCCAGGGAGGCAAGTTGTTTATGACAAGTGCTTTCTATGGCAATGTTTCTTCACCTTCAATGTGCACATGAGCCATTTGGAGATCTTGTTAAAATGCAGATTCTGATTCAGTAGGTTTGGGGTGGGGTGTGAGAATCTACAGCACCCACGTGATGTGAAGCTGCTGATCTGAGGATCACACTTAGAGTAGCAAGGCTCTATAGCACCGATTTTCAAATTTGGCTGCATATTGGAGTAACTAGAGAAAATTTATTTAAAAAAATACTGACTTATGAGCCTTGCCTTCAGCTGATTTAATTGGTTTGGGGTGAGGCATGGGCATATAAAGTTTTTAAAATTCCCCAGATGATTCTAATGTACTCAGATACATTTCACTGCAGGCTCCAACTTCTTGTCACTTTGCAAGGTTATTTTTTATTTTATTTTTTTGAGACAGAGTCTCACTGTGTCACCCAGGCTGGAATGCAGTGGGAGTAATCTTGGCTCACTACAACCTCCACCTCCCATGCTCAAATGATCCTCCCACCTCAGCTTCCCCAGGAGCAGGGACCACAGGTGCACACTGCCACATCCAGCTAATTTTTTGTATTTTTGGTAGAGATGGAGTTTCACCACATTGCCCAGACTGGTCCCAAACTCCTGAACTCAGGCGATCCACTGGCCTCAGCCTCCCAAAGTGTGGGGATTACAGGCGTGAGCTAACATGCTGACCTGCAAGGTTATTTCTTTTCTCCAGCTTCCAGGACTTCCAATTTCCCTGCCTTGCTTGATTTCTCCCCTTGTAATGTTATTACTCTCATCTATTATGCAGAACAATTTGAAACTCTACTCTTTAGTCCCTTGGGCCTAACTTTGCATATCTAAAGCTCTATAGAGTTCTGCTAATCCAGTGTTTCCCAAAACTATGTTACCCGCTGCCCTGGGAGAATGTGGTATGAAGTCATGCATAAACAAACATTGTTTTAAATTCTAATCGTTCTGTATTTATTTTAATGTCATTGTTAAAAAATGTAGCTAAAACGGTAAGTCTGATCTTGCAAATACTGTTGTTTAGGACAACAAGAAGTTAACTTTTAAAACAGGTAAATAATAATAGAGACTCAGGGCAGATATAACAAAAATCTTGAAAATGATTTGCAGAAGTGAAGTTCAAGTGTGCCTGTATAAACGTAGCCTTCTTTCCAAGCCGTAGACTTTAGGAGCACAGAAGAACTGGCAGAGGTGTTCAAAGACACCAGCGTTCAAAGACACCTTCCACACATAGGAAGCAATATAGAGATTTATTTCTGAACCGATCCGAACTATGTCACTAATCCTAACACACTGAAATGGATACAGTCAGTTTTGAACTTAAACTTCTTTCTATTACGAGACTTCACAAGATTTCAAGAAAACAGCACCAACCTTTGAAAAATTCATGATCTAAAGAAAAGTAAATTATAAGAATCACTCATGAAATATAAAATACAAATAATGTTTAATCCCTTAACCAGCTAACCCCTTTAACAAGAAAACGGGTGAAACTGTTTAGAATTATTAAGAGCTAATACACAAATCCAGAAAGTCTTAAAACTCCTAAGCAGGAGAAATTTTTTAAAACTCCACATCTACTTACATCATTGTGAAAGTTCAGAACACCAAAGAAAAATTGGTCTTAAAACAGCAAAAAGACTGACAGCTGATTTCTCAGTAGCAATAGAAAATAGAGGATAACAGAGAAATATGCTCAATATTCTGAGGGGAAAAAAAATACTTGTAAACCTAAAATTAGATATTCAGTAGAATTATCATGAAACAAAAGGGAAAAATCAAAATATTTCAGGTGGAAAAAAACCCAAGAATTTACCACATCACACGGTCGTTCAAGGAAATTCTAAAGACTTTGCTACAGGCACAAGGAAAATGATTCAGAAGGAAGATCTGTGATATGCAAATAAATGGTAAGCAAAATGTTGTTACATATGTAGGTGGGTCTAAAAAACGATGTCTAATTTATATGATGAAACCAGGACAGAACTAAAATAGTGAATAACTTATAAACTGAGAGAGGGGAGGGTGTGTAGAGCTAAGACATCCTAAAGGCCTTTGCATTATTCAAGAGGAGAGTAAAGTATTTATTAGCTTCATATTTTACGTTTACATTTTAAAATAGTAAAACAATCACTTAAAAATATAGAGTGCATTGGCTCATGCCTGTAATCCCAGCACCTTGGCAGGCCTAGGCGGGAGGATCACGAGATCAGGAGACTGAGAGCATCCTGGCTAACACGGTGAAACCCCGTCTCTACTAAAAATACAAAAACAAAATTAGCCGGGCGTAGTGGCAGGCGCCTGTAGTCCCAGCTACTCAGGAGGCTGAGGCAGGAGAATGGCATGAACCCAGGAGGCGGGGCTTGCAGTGAGCTGAGACTGAGCCACTGCACTCCAGCCAGGGCGACAGAGCCAGACTCTGTCTCAAAAAAAGAAATATATATATATATATACACACACACACACGCGCGCGCGCGTGCGCGCGCGCACACACACACACACACATATACATATATATAGAGAGAGAGACAGCATTACCCCAAATAAGTTGAGGGGAAAAAAATGTGAGAAAAAGAAAAAAAAAAAACACATACACACAATCCAAAAGAAGCTTCTTCTGTAAGTTTTTGACATTTTAACTTTCTTTTTTGTAAGCCATTCTTATTCAAGGTAAGTAGTGTTGTATAATTTTTTATTGTGAGCTTATCATTAAAGGGTCATTTTCTTATGAGAATCACTTTCAGCCTAGGTTGCAGAGGCATTCATTCAAGTTGGTTTTCTGTTTGCTTCTGCCAGGCATTCTAGATGCCCCATGTCTAAGATCTCTTTAGGCAGGAGAGAGGGTGATGGTGCAGGAGGATCCATTTCTTGGTTTGGGGATTCCAATAATATGTTATGGATTTAAACTCCAAACTTTGATGAAATGCAGGTCTAGGGTTTCAAAATTTAATCAGGGTTAAATATGTATTTTCTTCACCCAGATATGGGACAAGCTTCCTATCTGCTCGCCATGGGTGTTTTACATTTTCCCTACTCCATCCTTTTCCTAAGGATTTTAGGGACAATGGCGTTTGGCAGAGTACTCAGTTCCAGCTCCCACCCTGAGCCCTTACCTCCTACCACTAAACATCCAGATCTCAGGTTAGAGAGAGTAACAACCCTTTGCCCACAACTAGGATGACCAACCCTTCTGGTTTCCTTAGGGACACAGGAATTTCTCAGTGCTAAAACCATGTTAAGTCCTGGGCAAACTAGTATGACTGGCTACCCTGCAGCCCAGCCCCCATATCCTGGGCAGGAGAAGAATCAGTTGAGTAAGTAATTGCTCTGGTTTTCAGTTTATTTTTGGTACTTGGAATTTCTCTTCTTTTCTTATGGGTTTAGCTGCATATTTAAAATAAAACGTTATTTTTTTATCCTGCATTACTAGGTGTTAGTAATGAGACACTTCTCGTGCTATAGAAGTCCACCATTCTGCCAGCTCAAAAAGTAACATTTTAATGCTTTCCGTCAGTACAGAAGTGAAGTTTGCGGATAAAGGTCATAGCCACTTAGCCCTGTATGTGTAACTAAGGTGCTGGAGTGGTTCCCAAAGTTTCGTGATTGGCTCCACCACCTGGCCCACAGCTCATCCTGCTCTAGGCCCTTGCTCTGACTTTCAGAATGTTCTAGAATTCTCTAGGCAGGCCTAGCGCCTTCCTGTAAGGCCTAGAAGGTGAATTCCCCTATTAAAATGTAACATCCCTGAGCAAAAACATATTCTTTTATTCTGTTCACTCCTGCATCTGCAGTACCTGGTAATTACAGGCACTCAGTAACTATTTCTCGAAAGAACAAACATCCTGAATGTCAAACTGGCATTTCCTCCCATCCAACCCCTTCTATCTCAAACTTGACGAAAGGAGTCCAAGTTTTTGGCCTGTTGATGCCTCCTTACGTTTTCCAGACTTGCTTCGATTTATTTATGTAGGCATTTAAAAAGATTTTGGGGTGAGTGTAAAGCTAACAGTGATTGTGCTAACCCTGTGCCTTCGAGAAGCCATTTTGAAACTACAGCCTAGACACATTAGAGTCTCATTTCTGTAAACTATACCATATATTTCAGTATGCATTCTTATTTCAAGGGTGTTTTGGGGGTGATGCGTGTGTCTCTGTGTCCGTGTGAGGGCGGCGCCTGCCTGGAACTGAGGCACGGGACCTGCGCACACGCGCTGCGTGCGCTGCGTACCCTGCGTACCCTACGCACCCACCGCGTGGGCGCCGTCGTCCCCCGCAGCCCCCCCACGCAGGGGGCGGGGGCACTGCCACCCATTGGCTGAGGCCTATACCACGCGCCCCGATACCCGGCGCAGGAGCCACCTCCTCAAGCCCGGCGGGCCACGCCTCAGTCCGCCTGCGCTTCTTAGGCTGACTGTCCACATTTCGGGGCTCCTCAGCCTTGTCACCCGCCCTTGGTTTTCCTTTTCCTTTCGCCTTTGGCTCCTTTGACCACTCGCAGCCGCGCAGTGGGTTCCAGCGGACCTCACAACAGCCCCAGAAGTGGTGCGCCAAGCACACCCTCTGCTCCTCCTCGAGCCGGTCGGGAACTGCTGCCTGCCGCCATCATGGTGAGTTGAGGGAGAGGCCCGAGGGCCAAGGCCGGCAGAGTCCTCACTGGTGGGTGAAACCCGGCTCTGTGGGGGCGGAAAGTGAAGTCACCCTCGGCTTTCCTGTTTGGGGGGCACCTGCCTGGACGCACCACGAGCCATGGCCCACAGGGTGGGGGGAGGCGGCCTGGCAGTGGCGGGGCCTACACGCAGAGGCCGGCGCGGGACGCCGAGGGTGGCCAGGTGGGGGTGGGCCCCGAGGACGTGCTGCCTCGCCGGCCACGTGCAAGGACCGTGGCCTTCTTGAGGCACCCATTTCCCGCCCCGGGTTCTCTGCTGGCAGAGGTTTGGGGTGCGGGTTCCCCACCCCCCCCACCGCCCCACCCCTCCCCCACTCCCACGCACCCCTCCCCTCCCCCACTCCCACGCGCCCCGCCCCTCCCCCACGCGGCCCCGCCCTGCCAGCCTCACTTCTGGCGCTCTTCCCATGGCTCTGTAAGATGGCGGTGGGCCTGCTGAGGGACTTGTCTCCTTAGACTCGGAGGGTTGGAGCTTCTTTAGGAAGTGGTTCCCTCCCGGTCCCTGTGCGGGGTGGGGTGGGTGGGGTTTGTGGGGGCCTCAGCGTGGGGTGTGTGAGGCGTCCTGAAAGCAGGGCCCGCTAGCTAAGGGGGGCTGGGCCGGAAGTGCTTCTGGTCTCCTCTCACCTGTCAGCTGCTGGGGACTTGCTGATGGCAGCTCCCTCGTGCGGCGGCGACAGGCACAAAAGCTCGCCTGACGCCATCTTTGTGGCACGAGGTCGGTTTCAGTAGTTACCATTGAGAATTTTAGAATTTTTGAACTCTGGGCAGTTTTTTTCCCTCTCGAACCTTTGACAAAATGTCCATTTGGTAGATAGTGTTGGGTGTGCGTTTCTGTGAGTTTGGTAAATGCCTAGCGTTGGTTCAGCGCCACCACAAGATGCGGCTCTGAACGCGGTGACCAACCACTGAGTCACGAACGCGCGTATTACATGCTATGTGTGTGTCTGCATTGATAATTCTCAGTCTCTTCATTTTTAGAGATAAAGGGAGGAAATTTATACACAAGTTTTTATTACCACGTATAAACATTAAAATAAAAATAGATTATGTGTAATTGTGCAACATGTAGTTATCCATGCTAATAAAAATTAATTACCTTGAGTTATAAGTAATTATTTATTATAATACTTTTCATTTTTAGAGATAAAGGAATCCTAATAGTTACATTGGATTTTTTTCTGATTATGAAAGCATATTTACTCATTTGAAAACAATCACTGTAAGAAAATAGCAATCTGTCTTAATCCTGACACTTATAGCCGTTAAATTTTGATACATGTATGCCCTTCCAGATTATTTTTATGCTTATATTGCATATAGATGGGCCAACTTTTGCAAGAGTTACACCGTGCCGCATAGTAGTATTTTACAACTTGCATCTTTCAATTGATGTGGGCATTATTCTGAAGATAATTTTAATTTTCAATATATGTTTAAAATTATACCATCATTTTACCGAATTCCATTATGATGAATACTTTTTCAGTATTAATACTATCGGGCTGGGCGCAGTGGCTCACGCCTGTAATCTCTTTAGGAGGCTGAGGCGGGTGGATCACCTGAGGTCAGGAGTTCGAGACCAGCTTGGCTAACATGGTGAAACCCCGTCTCTACTAAAAAAGATTAGCTGGGCGTGGTGGTGCACACTTGTAATCCCAGCTACTCGGGAGACTGAGGCAGAAGAATCACTTGAATCTGGGAGGCGGGTTGCAGTGAGCTAAGATCGTGCCACTGCACTCCAGCCTAGGCAACAAAGAGGGGAGGCTCAGTCTGAAAAAAAAAAAATGCTATGAATATCCTTGTGTAAATATCTTGGCACGCTTGTATTATTAATTCCTTGAGATGAATTGCTGTAAGTGGAATTGCTGGGTGAAAGCGTTTTGCCCCTTTGGTAACAATTTTAAGTTACTCCCTTCGTTACTATAGTGATGAGTATCCCCGCCTATCAAACAATGATACACCGTTTCCAAGCTACTCTTGGTAAAGCATGTATCAGTATTTTCCCACTGATGGTGTGGACAGTGATCTCTTTTTCACACCCTTCCCGATGAAAGGTATTAGGATTTTTTTAAATCGTCAACCTAAGAGCTGGAAAATATTTTATTATGTTGATGTGCACTTTTTGAAATCGATGAAGTTGATCATTGATCATTAGCTTTTTAAATTTCCATTTTAATTTTGTATTTATTCATAAAAACTGTATTAATGTTCACCTTTGTCATACGTAGTGGAAAAACTATGTAGTATTAATAAGGAGGTGCCCTTACTCCTAATTTCAATGGAGATGACTCTAGTATTTCACTTTAAGCTTAATGATAGGGCAAAATTAGATTGATAGAAAATAAGATACCTCTATTTCTGTTTTACTTGGATTTTTAAATAATTTAAAAATGAATGCTGTATTTTATCAAATGCTTTTTCAATGGCGAATTAAAGTAACAATATCCTATGAAGTATTCTTGCATTCCCAGTGTAAACTATATATACTGCTGGAATTTTGCATTTGTGCTGAGGGCAGGGATGGCTCATCTTGATGCGGCTTTGTTACTTATATGGTGTTAGCTTTGTAAAATGCGTTGAGAAATATTTTTTTCCTCTTTGAAAATTGAAGAAAAGTGTTTGAATTTCTTAATCTCTTCTTCTGTCTTCTATCTTTATTTCCGGTGTCTGGTGTGTGTGTGCACCTCTGACACACACACATATACCCAAGTTATCTATTTCTTTACAAGTTGAAAGAATTCCCAGGGAAACTGAGCCAGGTTTCGTTGGGTGTTCTTTCTCAAGATTGTTTTGTAAACATTTAAATTTCTCTACAAGTTTGTCACATCGTTGATTTCCAAATTTATTCCTATAGAGTTTATGCATAGCGTTGTTTTATAATCTGTGGTCATAACCCATTTCTCAGGTTTCATATATCTTTTTGCTTTCTTGCTTTTCTTTGCTTAGTTTTGCCAGGATTGTTTATTGCTTGAATTTCATCCTTCCCACCTCCAGCTCCCCAAGACTCTTCTCTTGGATTTAAAGTTTTGATTCTGATTTTCATGTCATGTTTTCTTAATTTTAGCATTCTGTTTATTTTCTTCTTTCTATTGGTGTGAATGTAACTTTGATAACTACAAATTATAGCCTTTTTCCTGGTCAGTTTATATAAATCTCAATTTGCTTACATGTTCACATAGTAATTGAATTAGATAATACTGTCGAAGCTGACATCCCAGGAGTTTAAATAATTTTTTCCAGTTTTTAGCTGTCTTTGTCACTTGGTTGTCCAAATATAACAAGGAATGTGTTTGCTATAAATAACAATGACAGTTGTGTATATGATGGTCTTGAAGCTCACCCCTGTTAACTGTTCCAGCATTTCTCATTTCAAAATTCACCAACTCACTTGAAGGTATGATTAAGATAATTACTTCTTTAATGCAGTTTGTTTTCAGGATGCTATTGACAGTTACGATGGTATTTTCTTTAAAATTAAGCTTTTGCTTATCCTAAGCATTCATTTATATTTTTGGCCATAGTTTCACCAAACATTGTCTATTGATTGTGGATTTTTATATATACACTTTAATTATGTGTAAATACAGTAGAAATTTAACAATCCCTACTAATCAAGCCATGGTAAAAATGGAGTACATTGCTTACTTTGTTAGCTTTGAGCGCCACCTGCTGGCTGAGGACTAGGACATGATGTTGTCTCCTTAATTTAAGATGTTATTACACAGTTAAAATGATTCAATGAATTTTATATTTACGATTCCAGTTAAGCAGGCAGCCAGTTTGTAAGATCTAAGCCAAAGTCAGACTTCCTATAATGTCAAATGCCTCTTTTCCTCTTTATCAAACTACTGTCGTCTTCAAGTATCCGTTTTACTCTTGCATCGAGTATGAGAATTAGAAGAGACACCAGAGATCTTTTCCAACCATTCATTTTCAAACAAGGAAACTGAGGTCCTGAAAAGACTTACTTTACTGAACAATGGAAATCAGGTCCTTCCCAAACAGTAATTTTCCTCCTCAATTCTTGTGGCACTGTCACAAGGTTTCTTAACCACACCCTATTCAAATTTTGGACCAAATAATTCCTTGTTGTAGGAAGCTGTCTTTGCATTGTAGGATGTGCAGTAGTATCCCTGGCCTTCAGCCCGTCAGATGCCAGGAATACACCTCAGGTGTGACAGCCAATCTCTCAACATTGTTAAATGCCCCTGGGGCTCAAAAATCTTCCCCAGTTGAGAATCAGTGCATTATCATAACTTCTTACAATCTGACAGTTTTCTGCCAGATGTTACACTTCTAGATTAAAATACATCCAAACTATGGTGCAGAGACAATACTGTATATATAGCTTGTTTATAAAAAATATATATATCCAACGTTCATCCACAAATCAAGGGGGAATTGAAAAGGAGAAAAGAAACTACAAGAATTTCAGAATTTATTTTGTTTTGTTTTATTCTGTTTGGGATTTCTGAATGAGCTGAGAAGGGATTGGTGAATTGTCTATAGGGAGGGGAAATCTCACCAAGTTCCTTATAGTTCAAGATATGCAGCTTAATGTCATTTAGAAAAACGATAATGTAAGACATTTTTAGAAAGGAAAAACTTCAGAAATAGTTTTTAAATTTTTCTTCCACATCATTGTCACGAAATACCACTATTAAAAGAAAGAATTGGGAATTATTTAGTTACAAACCCAAAATAGCAAGTATAAGCGCAAATAGAGAAAAGCAAAAAACTCAGCTTTAATTGATTTGACAACTTAGATTTCATCTCTAGTAAAGCTGTGTAGAATCAGTAACTTCTAGCATCTAATTAACAAAGCAGGAAGTCTGCTTTCTTACTAATTCCTATAAAATTACTGTGCTTTTCAAAAAGATACACAGTTGCGCTCTTTTGTCTTTTGTTTTCTTTCGAACAGGTATGTGTGGAATAGCTTTCTCTTTTGCAGTCTTTTGTAGTTACCTTTTGTAGTCAACGGGCACTTCACCGATGATTTTTAAATTAATAATGATTCATAGTTTCCTGATGTTTCAGTTAGTTCTTAATTAAAAGTATCTTCAAAATAAGTCAGCTAAAATAGTAAAGCCAAAAAAGAAACTTGAAAAAAAATCTACTTAAAATAAATTTAAATAACAGGATACTAGCTTACATTGGCATACCACTTTATACTTTACGAAATGAATTCACAGATGTTAATCTCATTTCATTCTCAAAGCAATTTGCCCAGAGATACACAGCTGACAAGTAAGTGGCCTATAACCACTTACCTGTAAGGGACATAAACCTAGTTCTTCTGACTAAATTAATTTTTGTTCCACTATGCTATATTGCTTCTCCGACATACAGATTACTTACAAATTCTACTTGAGAAAATTTTACATTAGTCTTAGAGTCTACAGCGGAAAGAATAAAGACAGTTCAGATCAAAATCCAGAAAAATAATGAGTTATATGTATGTGTTTCTTTATCTGAAAATAAAGATGGTACATTTTTATCTGCCTACTGTGAAAATTAGAATTATCACTGGGACTGATTTGGTGTTACTCAGGAAGAAAAATGTTATTTCAAAAGATGCTTTGAACACCCTAGCATTAGGGATGAGGATTATAACCCTTTTTTTAGAAGGAGCTATGACATGTGAGCAAATAATGTTTCCATGATCCGTTCCTAAAGTAAAGCAGGCATGCTAACACAGGGAGTGTTAAAATTGTAAAAATTCATGTCATTTTGGTGAAAAAGGCGAAGCAAGACAAATTGGTTTAAAACTTTGAGGCTTATTTTCTTTTTGCTGTGGCTTTTTGGAGTTTTTTTTTTTAAGATTTGTCATCCTTTTTATTAGTATACTCAGTAAAATGAAAAGTTGTTTATGAATATAGAACAGGATGATTTTAATGTTAATTTTTACAAATCTGAACTTTCTGATTTTGGGTTTTTTTAAAACTAATTCACATAGTATTTTCACAAATAACTAAGTATTCTTCCACAGCATTGTACAAGACTTGGTAATGAGCAGTACTGGGTTTAAGAAAGTACTGTATCCTGATTGGGCGCGGTGGCTCATGCCTGTAATTCCAGCACTTCGGGAGGCAAAGTCGGGTGGATCACCTGAGGTCGTGAGTTGGAGACCAGCCTGGCCAACGTGGAGAAACCCCATCTCTACATAAAGATATGAAATTAGCCGGGTGTGTTGTCAGGCGCTGGTAATCCCAGCTACTCGGGAGGCTGAGGCAAGAGAATCGCTTGAACCCGGGAGGTGGAGGTTGCAGTGAGCCGAGATCATGCCATTACACTCCAGGCTGGGTGACAAGGGTGAGACTCTGTCTCAAAAAAAAAAGAAAGCGCTATATCCTTTTGTTAAAATTCAATGCTGATCTACTCTGATGAGTTTAAATCCTGAGCCTCAACTAACTTACAAATGAAAGTAATTTATATAAAATACTTTATACTTAGAAAACAAAAGTTATATTTCACATTATGTATGGGTTTCTCCTGTATATCTAATTACGATGTCTACTTTCCAAATTACAGTCTGCTGCAAATCCTGAAACTCCAAACTCAACCATCTCCAGAGAAGCCAGCACCCAGTCCTCATCAGCTGCAACCAGCCAAGGCTATGTTTTACCAGAAGGCAAAATCATGCCAAACACTGTTTTTGTTGGAGGAATTGATGTTAGGGTATTGTATTCATACCTCATTTTTACGTTACAATACATTATGAATAATGGGATTTGGGCCCTGTTACAAACTTAAGGTGTTTTTGTACTTCATGGAGGTTTAGAATTGGTTTTATGTTTGTCCCATAGGTACTAAAAATATCTTTGACAAAGAGCTACTGGTCATTTGGGGACAAAAGGGGGGAGAAATTTTCACATCATCAAACCTTTTAATAAAATTGAAATTTTTGAATGCTGAGTTTTTACTCTTGAAGTTCAATTCTTTTCCATAGATGGATGAAACTGAGATTAGAAGCTTCTTTGCTAGATATGGTTCAGTGAAAGAAGTGAAGATAATCACTGATCGAACTGGTGTGTCCAAAGGGTGAGTAATTTTAGCAACAATATCTGAACTCTAGTCACGTATAGAGTATCAGAGAAGACTTCAAAACTGGTATTCTGATGCTTACATAAATGAAATTTGTTGCTGTGTTAATTTCTTTCATGTAGAGGATAAAAGTTTATTGCCAGTTCTTTAATCATTTTTCTGTTTGTTTTTTAATGTCTTCAATCTTCATTTCATACAAATGAAATCAGTTTTCTCAAAGAATTGTTTTCTTCATACATTGCACGATATCTTAAATTTTAACCACCTTGTCTTAGTAAGTTAAATTCAGGTTCACAGATATGAATTACTTGTCAATCAATACAGTTTTCACACTAATCTTAGCACATTTTGACATAGTTCAGATTAAGAAAAAGCAGTATTTGTAGAGGATCTATCATGTACATCTTAACAAATACCGTAGTATATTATTCATCTTTTAGTCATCACTTCTGTATATTGTAGAAGTTCTGAACCATGTACTGTATGATGGTGATTTTATACTTCATTTATCTGCCTTTATAGCTATGGATTTGTTTCATTTTTTAATGACGTGGATGTGCAGAAGATAGTAGAAGTAAGTAATCTAATAGAAAAATATTTGTTTTATTGATACAGTGTTTAGTGTTGAGTGATATACTCAGTCTTGTATAAAATTTGGAAGATACACTTTCTGTTTAAAATCCAAACTTGGAGGAATCTCACATGATATGTTAGAACCTGTTTATTTTTGACTGGGCACCTAGCTTCATGAACTACAGATGGGAAGGGTTGGAGACAGGGCAGGGTGATGAAAAGTTTTTGATCAACTTGCACTTGATGCCTCTTGACACTGATAGAGAAGTAAGGGAGGTAGCTTCATGATGACAAATTTTAATTTGATGTGTAGTTATCACTGATCTTCTATGATAATAGGAACTTTAGAAGACTTTAGGTGTTCACCCAAGTCTTGGAAGTAAAGACTTGAAAATTGATTCTAGTTTTGTTACTGTTTTATTTTCAGTCACAGATAAATTTCCATGGTAAAAAGCTGAAGCTGGGCCCTGCAATCAGGAAACAAAATTTATGTGAGTACAAAGAGAAACTGTTCTTGTTGACACATGTAGCTTTTCTAAGAACTAAAAATAGGCTTTTTATTTTTGCTTTTTAAAAAGGTGCTTATCATGTGCAGCCACGTCCTTTGGTTTTTAATCATCCTCCTCCACCACAGTTTCAGAATGTCTGGACTAATCCAAACACTGAAACTTACATGCAGCCCCCAACCACGGTGAATCCTATAACTCAGTATGTTCAGGTAAGAATTGCTTACATTCCTATTCTCTTGTTTATTGTAGTCATTGTACCCTCTGGAATTATATCCAGTTTCCATATAAGTGGTAATAGCATCCCTGTTTGAATACTTTGAGTAATGGGAATTTTATTTTGTTAGAAATTTCTTAGTGTTGTTCTTGATATGAGCTAAAGATCTGCTGTGTACTTTGTCTTTATCTTAGAAATGACCTCTGTAGACACATGAAGAAATCTCTTCCTTTTTCCCCCCATGTAGCTAGTTTCTGAAGTATTTGAAAGCAGCTCTCGTTATGTCTGTCTACTTTATTTTTCTCTAAGGTTAGCAAATCAGCTAGCTGTTCTTTTATTTGCAATGGTTTCCGGATGCCACCTTATATAAATTGCTGACTTCTGGATATATTCTGGTTCTGGCATGGGTAGATTTCTGATGTGTTTTACTATATAAATCCTGTGAGTTTCTGGCATATAATTTCTCTGATCCTGGTTACTTTGATATTTAAAGTAGGATTTGACATGCTATCACTTATTGATGATAAATAACATTTATTTTCTTCTTAGTTCATGTTACTTATGTCTTAGTTTAAAAGACTTTTTTTTTGCTGGAAAATAATAGTGAGATAGTTCTTCAGTGGCTCTTATTCATTGACATTTTCCGTGTACTTGAAATGTGTAGAGTATACCTTTTCTTCTTTCTCCTTCTGTGAACAATGGCTAGAAAAAAAAAGCCCTATTTGTTTCTAACATTTACTGTGAGTCATTACTGAATCTGGGTGTATTCATGTATGCTGCCACCTATGTGTTTTCAATCAACAACTATTTATTGAAAAATATAAGACATTATACTGTCTCGTCCAGTTTTGGATTATATATAGCTCTTAGGTTTTCGAAATTAAGTACAGAAAAAGCCATAACATCTGTAGGAGGACTACATATTACCCTATAATATTGTCAAATACAAAACTGTCTAGAAGTATTTTGACAAAGAAATAGCAAATGTATTAATTTAACTTGCATTGAAATCTGTCTTAATAGAGCCTTATCATCAGTGTAAGAAATAACATCTGGGTGGGATTATACACAGTATAAATAAGATAAACTTTGCCTGGTGAAATAGTCACTTCTTTTGTCATTTGTTCCCCCTCCCCACCCAAAGGGTAACACTTGACAGATAATATTTCTTTCTTCATAAAGTCAGTCAGTCATTTAGAATTCTGCATTATTGTATATAGAAAAATAATATTTTAAAAGTTTTCATATTTTTGTTACGTTGGGAATAATATTTCTTTCTAATTTTAAAAAAAGTTTTATTCATTCTTTCTGTAAACTTTATTTTCAGGCATATCCTACTTACCCAAATTCACCCGTTCAGGTCATCACTGGATATCAGTTGCCAGTATATAATTATCAGGTAATTTAAGAGGGAGTAAAATGATCTACTTTCAGATTTTGTTGAGGCCTTTAACTTGTTTATACAAATTGCCTGAATAGTTTGTCATTTTAAACTAGTGAAATGTACCTAAAATTTAAGAAAAAAATTAGTCTAGAATTAAGACCTCTCTATTATTTAGAAGTAATGGAATAATATTTTGACAGGAATATACTTAGCAATAACTTCACAACAGTTTTATGAGATTTGGTGTCCGCTTCTGTATTTCAGCATGTATTTTTTCATTTTTGCTGTCAAATAGCTGAAACAGCCAGACTGACTTTCATCAATTTTTTAGGGAGCTAGAGTGAAATAAATTATCCAATTCTTAGAGCACATAATTCAAATTCTATTTCTATTTTAGCTGGCTGCTTCACAATAATAGTTCTGTGAGTCTCTTTACATAGATATGACTGTATATATAACCCATAATCATATCTATGGTAATAAATTCAAGCAACTAATATCTCTGATATTTCCATAACGCCAACTCCCGAAAATTGGGGAAAAGGTGAGGTTTTACATATAGAAGTAACAACAAGAACGTCAGGGATTAGAAACATAAAGTACTTCTTTTTTCCATTCTGTTTCCTATAACAACAAAGGAGCCAGCATGAAAAGTACTTCAATATTGTTTTCTCATGTGTTTTTGAAAATGTGTAGGAATATTTGAATAATTTTGATTTCCTTTTTTTTTTTTTTTTTAAGATGCCGCCACAGTGGCCTGTTGGGGAGCAAAGGAGCTATGTTGTACCTCCGGTAAAGTGAATTACCGAAACATATAATTCCTGTTCTTTATTTTATTTTATTTTTTTGTTTATATTTCTTGATTTTTTCCCATGTCATATATGCCTATATTTTTAAATAGTTCTTTATATTAATGTATTACATTTTGTTACTTTTTAACCCAATTAGAAACTCCCATGGGAGCAGCAGTGCCTTTTTTCCTCCGGTTTTTGTATGCTTAAGCAATGACTGGTCTAGATAATGATAAGTGTTCAGTTACTTGTTGATAGACTATGTAATTCAAGAAAGATAGTATTAATGTGGATTTAGAATTAGCATGTATCTGCCTAGAATCTGCCTCTGGCTTTACCAGCCATAAAAAAAAAATTGTTGAAGAGGAACAGAAATATTTTGCTGTTAATTACTGTTAAATAAGAATAGGAATAAAACAAGAGTATTACGTCTAAAACACCCAAGCTGCTGTCTTTCATCAGGATTGGAGATTTGAAGAATATAGTAAGTGTTAACATTCTCAAACACTTCCTTACTACATTAGTTTCTTAGAGTCCTTGTACTTCTGAGTATCTTGATACCTAGAAGACATTTTAAAACAGAAGACTGCCTTACTGTATTTCAACTGTTCATTTAAAACAAAGTTTCTGAAATAATGTAATTGATTTTTAACACAACCTACATTGAAACTTTGGATACCAGCTCACCTTTTTGAAGAATAAGTGGCTTTTAAACATATCTGTATATCTGTTTGTTTACACTTTCATTATTTTAAATATAGGCTTATTCAGCTGTTAACTACCACTGTAATGAAGTTGATCCAGGAGCTGAAGTTGTGCCAAATGAATGCTCAGTTCATGAAGCTACTCCACCCTCTGGAAATGGCCCACAAAAGGCAAACATCGAATTTTGTTTATATATATTTCATATTTATTTTTTCTAGTTTTAATAATGGTTTTTTGAGAAGCAAGCATTTTTGCCAGAATTTAAAGATGGGAGCCATAAATTATAGAGCTTAAATAATTGACTATTATTCAGCAGTTAAAAGTGGGTGAAATTTCAGATACCCCAAATTTTCAATGTATACATAAAGTTTCTTATTCAGCAGTCCTTTTCTATATTCCAGTTCCACTAATTTTTAAAAACCATACTTCAATAAATGTTATATTAATATGATTTGGCAGAATGTTATGGGAGGGTTTCCTCAAGAATTCTACTCTTCAAAAGAGGAATTAGTACGAATTATATGTACCTTTTCTTTTACGACAGTTTTGCTATTAAACAGTGAAACACATTACTTGTGGCATTCTCTATATAACGTTATATGTGGCAGTAGTTCCCAACAGTGGTGAAGTTAGTAGTAATTATTCAAATATTGAATTAGGCAGGGTTGTTTCTTTTTATCATTAGAGCAAATTTCTATAATACTATCACTCTTGAATCATATATGTAAATGATTGGGAGTGTAGAAGTAGTTGATGTGCTGGTAATATGTATAACACTTGAAGAAGTCCCGTTGGAGTGTGAATTCCTTAATTTGATACTCGATTTTAAAATGCAAATAAATATTAAAATAGCTTACAGTATAATTGTCAAGTTTTCTCCTTAGTATTTTTTCTTCAAACATTGGAGTTCACTTAGGGATTTAACAAATTCAGCTTTTTAAACCAGTATTCTGTCACTAAGGTTCTAAAATCTTTGATTGTCAGAAAACTTGCATACTGAGTGATACGTGGTAAGAATTATGAATCGCATTTTTATGAATTCCTTTTTTTTCTTTTCTTTTTTTTTTTTTTTTTTTTTTTTTTGCGAGACATAGTCTCGCTGTTTTTCCCAGGCTGGAGTGCAGTGGTGTGATTTTGGCTCACTGCAACTTCCGCCTCCTGGGTTCAAGCAGTTCTCCCTGCCTCAGCCTCCTGAGTAGCTGGGATTACAGGCGCCTGCCACTACACCCAGTTAATTTTTGAATTTTTTTTTTTTTAGTAGAGACGGGGTTTTGCCATGTTAGGCTGATCTTGAACTCCTGACCTCAGTTGATTCTCCTGTGTTGGCCTCCCAAAGTGCTGGGATTACAGGCATGAGCCACCACTCCCAGCCTCTTTTAGCATTTTTGCATTTCTTTAGAAATAAAGTAATATGTTCATTAAACCATCAAAAAAAAAAAAAGACCCTTATTCAGAGTGAGTGAAAGAGAATCGTCTTTACATTACTGAAAACTTCTGTGTTTCAGAAATCTGTGGACCGAAGCATACAAACGGTGGTATCTTGTCTGTTTAATCCAGAGAACAGACTGAGAAACACTGTTGTTACTCAAGATGACTACTTCAAGGTATGAAAAGAATAGTATGCATAATTAAAAAGCACACTTGTTAGATTTAAAGTATCTGTTTTCCTTGTGGTACATGTATTTTGAGATTTCTAAAGAGCGTTTAATTGAACTGTTGGCATTTGACTATAACACAGTAAACTAGAGTGGGTTTTACCTGGCAGTGTATTTTCTGCAGTCGAACCCTGATATAATGTAGTTACCTTTAGGGAAGAATCCTTCAGCAGAAATTTGCAATTGAAAGGGTTTACCAGAGAAGAGAGTTAGTTTACTGGCTTGGCCAAATAGTAAAAGAAAATTTTAGATACAGAAAGCAGATCTTGGTTGGGTGCAGTGGCTCACGCCTGTAATCCCAGCACTTTTGGGGGCTGAGGTGAGTGGATTGCTTGAGCTCAGGAGTTCGAGACCACCCTGGGCAACATGGCAAAACCCCATATCTACAAAAAATACAAAAATTAGCCAGTTGTGATGTTGCATACCTGTAGTCCCAACTACTCCAGAGGAGGCTGAGGTAGGAGGATTGCTTGAGCCTGGGAAGTTGAGTCTGCATTGAGCCATAATTGTGCCACTGTACTCCAGCCTGGGCAATAGAGTGAGACCCTGGGCAACAGAGTGAGACCTTGTCTCAAAAAAAAAAAAAAAAAAAAACGCATATTGGATTAAAGAGAAGAAAAGAAATTGTTTACTCAGAAGATATACTTGAACAGTGTGAAGGGAGAAAAGGGGTAAAGTGAAGCAGTAAAATGTTGAATGGAAAGAAGTGGAGGTTGATTGAAACAGTTGGTGAAGTGGAAGAGAATGTGGGTAGTTGAATTCCAGAAAGATCTGATTTCTGATCCTGCCTTCTATCCATGTTGTATAGATAAATCTTATTAAGGCTTCAGTTTTTACAAGTCTAAAATGAGAAGGTACAGGACTAAAGGTTTCTGGGTCCCTGTAGTTCTAAGTCTATGAATAGGAAAAATAACTAATTTGATCAGTCCAATGGGAGAGAAATATTATGGTTAGTAAAGGGAAGGTGTTTTTTTAAATAATAGGTTTATTGAAATATATAATTGAAATACCAGTAATAAATTTACCTATTTAAAGTTTGCATTTCACTGTTTTTTGATGTATTCAAAGTTGTGTAACCATGACCACAATCAATATTAGAATACTAAAGCACACTAAATTTTTTAACTAGTTAAAAAGATTTTTTTTTTTTAAGAGACAGAATCTTACTATATTGCCCCTGGCTGATCTTGAAATCCTGGGCTCAAGTGATCCTCCTGCCTCAGCCTCCCAAAGTGCTGGGATTAGAGGCATGAACCACCGTGCCCAGTCCAGAAAATAGTTTTTAAACTTGAGTTCTCACCTGGAATTAGAAAAAGACTCCCTTTAAACTCCCAGAGTTTTCTGCTTGTTTGGGAGAGGAATCAGAAGTTGGCATCCTGCAGTTGTCTGACATCTAGACCTATTTTGATTGACTGCATGTTGTTGTATTGCATTTGAATGCATGAGGTATTTTTGAATGTATTTACTATTTCCATAGCTAATTCCACTCTTCATTGTCTTAATTCTGTAGTCCCTTCATAATCTTGTTTCCTGCATGACCTCTGAAGATACATGTTGGTGACCAGTTTTCTAGATTTTAAGCTAAATAGGATATCACTCTTTTGACAGATTAGGTAACTTCCGGAAGCCACTTTTATTTATATGACAATGAAACTGAAGTCCTAGAAAAAGGGCACAGTTACCTTTGTAGAAAATAAAATACTATTATGTTATTACTCATTTGCTCAGTCCCACTCCTCCTTTTAAGGCCTCTCACTTTTTTCTGTCTGCATATCTGTAGGCAACATAGAGTGATAAGAAAGTTTTACATGTATTTTAAATATTTCTCTTCCCTTTCTAAAGAATGATACATCTTCACAGGTTAATGATATGTCTTTAAATGCCAAAACTTACATCTTTCAACCTAACATGAAATTTCAGATTGGAGAGCTGTTCGCAAGCTGTGGTTCCTATTAGATGCAGTTCAGTTAGTGAAAGCAGTATTTTTTACAATTACATTTTCTACCAGCTGTCTTTGGGACATTACTGCAAAATTATTAAGAAGTACATAAAATTATATTGAGTCTAAGTCCTGTTATTTCTGAGTTTACTGGGATTTCTTTTTTTAAAATTGATTTCTTTTTTAACTAAACTGTTTAATAAAACTAGGCATCTCAGTACATATGTTATCCCAGTGTTCAAGAATGCTTCCCAAAAAGGATAATCTTTTTTCTCATTATTTTTAATGTTTAGACCCAAAACAAGTGGTTTAAGTTTTTGACAACTTTCAGATCTATAGTAGTAATCAGAAGTTTTCAGTAAAGTAAAAGGACTCTTTCTATCTTTTCCAGGATAAAAGAGTGCATCACTTTAGAAGAAGTCGGGCAATGCTTAAATCTGTTTGATCCTCCTGGCTATGTAGTTTCATGGGAAGTTGCTGGTTTTGAATATTAAGCTAAAAGTTTTCCACTATTATAGAAATTCTGAATTTTGGTAAATCATACTCAAACTTTCTGTTTAAGTTGTATTATTAGACTCTCTAGTTTTATCTTAAATTGAAACTGTTCTTCATTAGATGTTTATTTAGAAACTGGTTCTGTGTTGAATATATAGTTGAAAGTAAAAAATAATTGAGACTGAAAGAAACTTTAAGATTTATCTGCAAGGATTTTTTTAAAATTAGCATTTTAAGTATTTAAAAGCAAATACTGATTTTCAAAAAAAAGTTTTTAAAACCCTATATTGAAAGGTCAGAATTTTGATAGTCTGAATACAAGCATTTCACTTCTCCAACAAGTACCTGTGAGCAGTACAGTATTTACAATATTGAGCTTTGCATTTATGATTTGTCTAGAAATTTACCACAAAAGCAGAATTTTTAAAACTGCATTTTTAATCAGTGGAACTCAATATATAGTTAGCTTTATTGAAGTCTTCTTATCTAAACCCAGTAAAACAGATTCAAAGCAAACAGTCCAATCAGTGGGTCATATGTTTGTTCAAAATATTTTATCTTTTATCTAGAATCCACATATATAAATCCTATTTGATAAGGGTAGTAATTAGGATAACTAAAATTCTGGGCCTAATTTTTTAAAGAATCCAAGACAAACTAAACTTTACTAGGTACATAAGCTTCTCAATGAGTCACCATTCGTCTTTTTTATAAAAACTTTTTTCTTTGAAATGCTGAACTTGGCTGTATGTCAAATTGTGCAAAATATTGGTATTAAAGAATGCTGCAACTTTTTTATGTCACTTAGAGGTTAATCAGAGTATCTGAAAGGAATTGTTTTTATTAAAATACTGGAATATTAGTTACTTGCTATAAATAGATTTAGTCTGTTATACTTCCTTTTGTAAAGTAAAGTATGTCCAGAAGAGTCAAAATAGGTAGTTTTGGTATTTCTGAACCACAAAAGTTGTTTAATAAGTACATCTCAAGAATGTGCTAGAGTTAAAAGTTAACGTTGTTTCTAGATTAGGTGGTGTCTTCATTTTACGTTGTGACAAACAGCTAGAGCACCAGAGCCCTTTTGCTCTACCCGGTCTTTCTTTTCCAGCGTTTGTCACTTGTCTTTCAGAAGGTTTGCTTCTAGAACTGGTGATATAAAGAATGGAAGTAGCTGTATGAGCAGAGCAGTTCAAGGGCCAAACCCTGGAAGGGTAGCAGTGGGATATAATACCTTTCTAAGGTAAATAGTTGTATCAGTATCATTTGATCTGCCACGGACATGAGTTTAAAGCGGCTTTCTGGCCCTTGTTTCAGTGGCTTCTTCCCTAAAACGTAGAGACTCTAACTTAATGTGTAGTTACTATGAGCCATATTACTAGTGCCCACTGGGGTCTATAATTCCTCAAAATTTTCATTCTGAATCTGAAGAAAAGAGTCTTTTAACTTTAGAATTCCCAAGAGGGCTTTATTACACCTCAGAAATTGAAAGCACCCTGAATTTGTCCATTTAAAAATTAACTAGTTTTTTTGGTGCTATAACATTGACACGTATCATTCTGTGATTAAATCTCCAGCTTACTATAAGTGATACCTATATTCTAAAGAGCTAATTCTAATTATTCCAATATGACCTTAAGGAAAAGTAAAGGAATAAATTTTTGTGTGTGTTAGAGTGAAGCATGTAAAAGAGTAAGGGTAAAAGAGATGAAGTCCTGAATCTTTCAAAATGGAAAATTAACTCTAAACTTAGAAATATGCTTCTACCTATTGCTGATACTGTCTTTGCATACATGAATAAAAATAAACTTTTTTTCTTCAAAAGTGTTTTTGGCTTTCTGATGTAATAATCTAAAATGGTGGGGAGTTGGGAACTGTGTAACAAGGTTTAGATTCTTTTTTTTTTTTTTTTTTGAGACAGAGTCTCGCTCTGCCGCCCGGGCTGGAGTGCAGTGGCCGGATCTCAGCTCACTGCAAGCTCCGCCTCCCGGGCTTTCGCCATTCTCCTGCCTCAGCCTCCTGAGTAGCTGGGACTACAGGCGCCCGCCACCTCACCCGGCTATTTTTTTGTATTTTTTAGTAGAGACGGGGTTTCACTGTGTTAGCCAGGATGGTCTCGATCTCCTGACCTCGTGATCCGCCCGTCTCGGCCTCCCAAAGTGCTGGGATTACAGGCTTGAGCCACCACGCCCGGCCTAGATTCTTAAAATGTAAAAGTATAGAGTTCATTTTACTAATCTGGCAGAGTTCGCTCATAAAAGAAATTCAGGTACAAAGAGAAATTTAAGAGATGCATGAACAGCAGTGCCGAGTAGGAATGCTGACGAACACATCTGACTGTTGCTATCTCACGGCTAAGGTCCCTTTCAATTTGGACCCTATGAAATATTTTGTCTCCTGTACACTTTAGGCCTAATCTCAAGACCTTTTATTTAGGGATATTGCGGTTGCTTAATAGAGCTTAAATTTTTTGTATTGGATGTACTTCATATGGATGCAATAAAAAAAATCAATACTTCCCACCTCTTCTAGCTGTAGTTCTAGTACTCTCAGTTCTATAAGCTGAGCCCAGTGGAGGAAATTCACCCCTCAGACACTACTATATTTCATCAGTAAGCTTACTGATTTATAACCAGCAAGTTAACTCCAAGATTCTGCAGGATACCAGTGCTTTCTGCATCACCAAAGATTAAATTGTGATGTTTAGTGTCTAATAGGCTAAAAATTAGTAATTCTTAAATGTGCATATGTGTACATATGTATACATACGTGTGTATATATATGCATATATCTATGGTTACATATATACTATCTCTTATCCAGAATATTTGGTTATAGCACAAGCTGAGTAAGCTTGTAGTATTTTCAGACCCCAAAATTAGACTTACATATACCTTAATATAGTTGCTTTACATCAGCTTATTATCTCAAGCATGTTTGTGGTTTAGTAGTAAATTCTTAACACAAAATCAAATCTTTAGAATTGAAAAATACCGTTCAGCACTTTTTTGTAAAAAGTTAATGGCAAAATCAAACAACTCTAAAAAGGTGGATCACCTCCATAAGTATATTCTGCATGTTGTTTTTTTCTTTCTCTGAAATCAGATTACCTTTAATTCAAAATAACTTCAAAATTGATAGTACCCATCTTGCAAGGAAGTCGTTGACTTTTAAAAATTAATACACCACAGCAGTTCCCTCTAGTTGTAAAGCACCTCTGGCCCCTCTTCACTAAAATTCTCTTGGCTCTCTTTAAAGGTAAACTGGTAACAATGGGCTGCAACATTGCTTAATCGCCTTGCCTGCTTTCATTGCTGTCAATTGAGGGTAATAAAGAGCAGCAACAATAAGACAGCGTGCCACTCTGCTTTCACAAAGATGGCAATAGAGAAGGTGGGGAAACATAAGGGAGAGAAAAGCAGCAGTATTTTCCATTGACCAAGTCTTGCAAATAGGGCCAGCTGTTGAGTATGATCATTTGGAATCCCTGAAACACTTCTTCTAGATGAGGATTGCTCCTGTACATATTTTGATAACTGTGTAATCAAGCCCTTCCCAACATTATGTGTCGTATGTCTCTCTGTGTGTAACTGATGGTTGTGAGCAGTTCCTCACCACCCATCAAAGACTGAGTTTTCCATCTGTAGACAGTACATTTGGTAGTAGAAAACAATAGACATAAGAAGTTCAAACTATAAACAGGCGTTTTTGAATGCTCATGCAAAATATTCAATCTGCATAGCAAAGAAATGATAGGTAATTCTACATTGCATTTAGAGTTAAAAACATCTGTCCAATATGGCTGTAGCTGAGGGCCAATCCCAAGAAAATGCAAAAAAATTGTCTCCTGGTACAGAAACTGAAACTACCACTGTACAGTTAAACTCTGTGGTAGCTATATTTTACATTTTTAACTGGTCTGAAACAAAGTTTTCTAGTTGAGTCTCTAGTTCATTTTCCCAAGGCAAGGCTTTGTATGTTACGTGCACCTCCATTAAGGCTGCATGCCAGGAATGTGCCTTTTCCCACATATAAAATTTACAGATGCCAGTTCACTGGGTCTTTAACAATAGAACAAATGCTTGCATGACTGGGATATTCAGGTCGTGAAAGCTCTTTCTAAATTTGAAGGAATAGTAACATTTCAAGCACTTGATAAAGTTAGAGGTTTTATAATCCTTAATTAGTTCTTTTTTACAGAAAACAAATCTAGCAAAAGTACACTAAGGCTCTCAGCACATCTATTGTCTTTGCCCAAAATAAAATGGATAGAGACACACCATTCTGGCTTAATCTTAGATGGAACTCTACTATAGAAGAATGGCAGAGTTGATACTAATACAGCCAGGCCAGCTGTTAAAGTGGACATGTCCCCTCTGCCCTTGTACATTTGTTTAAAAATTTTGATATGACTCTCCCCACCTCCTCCTCCATACTCTCCATAAATCTGACTGGGCCAATGGAGAGAGGTAATTTAAAATGCAGAGGACATTTTCTCTTTGTTTTTACCTATGCTGATCCCCTACCTAGTGTTGGAGTGGCTTTACTGTGTGAGTAAAATCTGAACAGTATTTAAGTAGTACACCTGCTATATGAGAAAAGTTTGACCCTGCACTGTTTTTTTTTTTCCTGAACATGACTTGGTTGCTGCTCATCATTCTGGTTGGTGATGTGTCTGTCTGACAAAAAAAACCCATATGCTCACCATCCAGAGTTGCATCCATGATTAGATTAGATCAGCCCGATATTTGATAGGGCAGGTTTTCTCAGTGATGCCAATTTTACAGGGAAATCAAAGAGCATCAGAACTATCATCAGGGGTGTTTTTCAGAGATGCCAAATCCTGGGCCCCATTTTCAGATGCTCCTATTCTAATGCTCTGGATGGGCCTAGTAATTGCGTTTTTAACATGTGCCCCAGGTGATTCTGACCTCTGTAGCACATACTTTGAGAAATACTGCCTCAGATGAGGATCTCTCATTATATCATCTCAAGCTACCCCTGGATTTAGGATAGAAACAGCCCTGTCAGGTTCATTATGACTTTCATAAAGGATTTCATTGGCTTAATTCACTGAATTCATCTTCCCCTGCCAAGCCTGTGCCCGGGAGTGCCAGTTGTCCATAGGCAAAAGTGACTCATCAATGGGCTGAAATAGATTGAATAAAAAGTCTGAAAACCAAGACTTGTGGCCAGAAATGAGTGACAGGATGGAGTGATTACAAAGGCAAAGCTGGATTCCAAGGCCTAGTGCAGGCAAGCCAAGGGTGAGGAACTAGGCTCGAGTGGGAGGGGGCAGAATGGATATCAATTTTTTTTTTTAATTTTTTTTGGCATACTTAGACTCATCCGTGTTGACTGGGGGATTGTATTTATTTTCACTGCTTTTTAGTTGTATCAGTTGAATATTCTGTGGTTTATCATTTCCCTTGCTGGGGGATGATTGGATTTTGTTTTTCATTTTAAAATTTAAAACGTTTAAATTGTGTTGATTGGTTGATTGTTGTACAAACTATGCTGCTATGAACATTCTTAAATATCTCTGATCACTTAGGTACTAAAGTGTCATAATAAAGAGTGAACTTTAAATCCTAGCCCCAAATTCTTCCCGAGTAAGCTTGAATGAGCTCACTGAGCCTCGGTTTCCTGCTTTGTAAAATACTAGTATCTATAAGATTAGTATGAGATTAAATTGGGCAATACATCAATGTGGTTAGCTTCCCATCCACCAGTCTACCCACCTGCCTCCCACTCAAGCCCACCTAAGTTTTCTCTAGCCTTTACGTTTCAGTAACTAGAACTTCACAAGTGGTCTATGTACAGAACAGCCATGGTTTGGTGAATGGCTGTGTCCTGAAATGTAGTCTTTTGTGTACCTTCTTTGGTAATAGGAAGAAGCTCATTATTCTAGGCTCTTCAGGATATGTTCTAGAATGGTTCCCTTTCTTCTTCTGCGAGGACCTTAAATGAGTAGAACACTAATAAATGAGTGAAATCATTGTACCTAGGCCAGTGTTCCCTAAGCACAATTTCTGTTTTTCCTTCATAAAATGCTGGAGGTGGCAGGCAGGATTTCATATCCCATTCTTCTCATCACATGCATACTCCCTGATATTTGTGTAGGATTTTAGGGCTTTCAGAGCTACCTCACATATATAATTTCATTTGGTCTTCATCAACTCCTTTGAAGGGCTAGACGTGTCTAGGTTTTAGGTGTGATTTTCTTAAATTTATATACCCTAGGATTCAGATAAATAAGAACTTTACCTGAGACTTTACATGAGACTTTACATCTGGGTCATTGCTTTTTCCAGTATATCATAGATAGCAGACTCTACAAATCAAAAGATAAATATTTTTTATGAATACATAGTTATATATATTTATGGGATACATGTGACAATTTGATATTTCCATACAATATGTGGTGATCAAATTAGGTTAATTGGGATATCCATCACCTCAAACATTTATCATTTCTTTGTGTGGGGAGCATTCCTAATCTACCTATTTGGAACTACACAATAAATTATTGTTAAGTATAGTCACCCTATTGTGCTGTCAAACACTAGAACTTATTCCTTCTAACTGTATTTTTGTATCCAGTAAACAACCTCCCCTAACACCCACCCCACAACCCCAGCACTCACTCTCTATAGCCTCTGTTAACTACTGTTCTACTCTTTACCAATTATTTTGGCTCCCACATATGAGTGAGAATAAAGACATTTATTTGTCTTTCCTTGCCTGGTTTATTTCATTTAACATAATGTTCTTGTTTCCATCCATGTTGTTGCAGATTATAGGATCTCATCCTTTTTTATGGTTCAGTAGTACTCCATTGTGTAGATGTACCACATTTTGTTTATCTGTTCATCTGTTGATGGGTGGATACTTAGGTTGGTTCCAAATCTTGGATATTGTGAGTAGTACTGCAATAAACATGAGAGTGCAGAGATCTCTTCAATATGCCATGATGTTTTCGTTACTATAGCTTTGCAGTATATTTTGAATTTTGCTAGTGTGATGCCTTCAGCTTTATTCTTTTTGCTCAGGATTGCTTTGGCTACTTGGAGTCTTTTGTGGTTCCATAGAATTTTAGGATTTTTTCCCCTAATTTCTATGAAGAAGTCTTTGGCATTTTCACAGGGATTGCATGAAATCTGTAGATCACTTTTGGCAGAATGGTCATTTTAACAATATTCTTCTAATCCAGGACACTTTTTTGTGTCCTCTTCAATTTATTACATAAGTTTTTTATAGTTTCCCTTGTAGAGGTCTTTTACTTCATTGGTTAAATTTATTCCTACTTTATTTTTGTACCTATTATTATAAATGGAATTGTTTTCTTGATTATTTTTTCCTGCTGGCTTGTTGTTGGTACATAGAAATTCTACTGGTTTTTGTATATTAGTTTTGTGTACTGCAAATTTACGGAATTCATTTAACACTTCTAAAAGTTTTTTGGTGGAGTTTTTAGGGTTTTGCATATATAAGATAATGTCATCTGCAAACAGGGACAGTTTGACTTCTTCCTTATCAATGTGGATGCTCTTTATTTTTTTCTCTTGCCTAATTGCTCTGGCTAGGACTTCTGGTACTATGCTGAATAAAAGTTGTGAAAGTGGATATTCTTGTCTGTTCCAGATCTTAGAGGAAAAGCTTTGAACTCTCTCTGTTCAGTATGATGTTGGCTGTGGGTTTGTCATAGTGTTCAGAGATGTTCCTTTTACATCTAAGTTGTGGAGAGTTTTTATCATGAAGCCCTGTTGAATTTTATCAAATGCGTTTTCTGCATCTATTGAGATGATCAAATTATTTTTGTTCTTCACTATGTCAATGTGATGTATCATATTTAAGTTGGTTTGCATATGTTGAAACATCCTGTCATTTTGTTAATTATTTTCTGGTTGTTTTGCATATTCTTTGTTCATTTCTTTCTGTCTTATTGTTTATCATTGCAGTTTAGTATTTTCCTGTAGTTACAAGGTTTGATTATTTTCCCTTTCACCTTTGTATGTCTGCTCTACCATGATGAATCATCATACCAAAGTAAAAATACCTTTAAGCAATTTTTCCCCATCCCACTACACAATCACTGGAAACTACCAATATGTATTCTTACCTTTTCTGGATATTTCATATAAATTAAATCATATAGTATGTGAACTTTTGTCTGCTTTCACTTAGTATGTTTTGTTCACTTAGCATACTTTGTAGCATGTATCAAATACTTCATTCCTTTTTTTTTTTCCAGACGGAGTCTCGCTCTGTTCCCCAGGCAGGAGTGCAGTGGCGCAATCTCGGCCCACTGCAAGCTCTGCCTCCCGGGTTCACACCATTCTCCTGCTTCAGCCTCCCCAGTAGCTGGGACTACAGGCACCCACCATCACACCTGGCTAATTTTTTGTATTTTTAGTAGAGACAGGGTTTCACCATGTTAGCCAGGATGATCTCAATCTCCTGACCTCGTGATCCACCCGCCTCAGCCTCCCAAAGTGCTGGGATTGCAGGTGTGAGCCACCGTGCCTGGCCTACTTCATTCCTTTTTATGGTTGAATAATATTCCATTCTATGAATATACCACATTATTTATCCATTCCCCCTGCTGGACATTTGGACTGTTTCTACCTTTTGATTATTGTCAGTAGTGCTGCTATAAACATGTGTGCACATGTACTTAAATTTGAGTCCCTATTTTCTTTTTTTTTGTTGTTAACACTTTTATTTTAGGTTTGGGGGTACATGTGAAGGTTTGTTACATAGATAAACTCTTGTCATGGCGGTGTTCGTTGTACAGATTATTTCATCACCCAGAAATTAAGCCCAGTACCCAATAGTTACCTTTTCTGCTCCTCTTTCTCCTCCCACCCTCCCGGCTCAAGTGGACCCCAATGCCTTTGTTTCCTTCTTTGTATTCATAAGTTCTCATCATTTAGCTCCCACTTATAAGTGAGAACATATGCAGTATTTGGTTTTCTGCTCCTGTGTTAGTTTGCTGAGGGTAATGGCCTCCAGCTCCATCCACGTTCCTGCAAAAGACATGATCCTGTTCCTTTTTTATGGTTACATAGTATTCGATAGTGTATATGTACCACATTTGCTGTATCCAATTTGTCATTGATGGGCATTTAGGTTGATTCCTTGTCTTTACTATTGTGAATAGTGCTGCAGTGAACATTTGTGTGCATGTGTCTTTATGGTAGAATGACTTATATTCCTCTGGGTATATACCCAGCAATAGGATTGCTGGGTCAAATGGTAGTTCTACTTTTAGCTGTTTGAGGAATTGCCATACTGCTTTTCATAATGGTTGAACTAATTTACACGCCCACCAATGGTGTATAAGTGTTCCCTTTTCTCTGCAACCTCACCAGCATCTATTATTGTTTGTTGAGTTCCTATTTTTAATTCTTTTGGGTATCCACATGGAAGTGAACTTAAGGGTCATATGGTAATTCTATGTTTAATCATTTGAGAGATTGCCATACTGTTTTCCACAGTAGCTGAACCATATTACATTACAACCAGCAATGTACAAGTTCTAATTTCTTACCAGCAGTTGTTATTTTCCATTTTTAAAAAAGTATAGCCATCCTAGAGGTTGTGAAGTGATACTTTATTGTGGCTTTTATTTGCATTTCCCTTATGACTAATGATATTGAACATTTGTAAAACATGTTTGTTTTCCATTTGTGTGTATTCTTTATAGAAGTATCTATTCAGTCCTTTGCTCATTTTTTAATTGGATTGTTTGTTTTTTTGTAGTTGAGTTAAAAGTTGTTTATATGTATGTTCCCAATACTAGATCCTTATCAAAGATATGGTTCACAAATATTTTCACCCATTTTGTAGGCTGGATTTTTATTTTCTTGGTAATGTCCTTCCTTTGATGCATACAATTTTTAAATTTTGACAATATATCTCTTTTTTGTTTTTTATTCTTTTGGTGTCATATGTAATAATCTATTACCAAATCCACTGTCATGAAGATTTACACCTATGTTTTCTTCTAAGAGGTGGAATTTTTAGCTTTTATATTTAGGTTATTGATTCATTTTGAGTTAACTTTTTATATAGTATAAACTAGGGGCTCGGCTTTATTCTTTTGTATGTGGATATTCCATTGTCCCAGCACCATTAAGAGACTCTTCTTTCCCCCACTAAAAGGTCTTGGTACCTTTTTGTTTGTTGAATAAGTAATTAAAATCACTTTAGTTTAATCCAAAGAATCAATGAGAAGAGGAAGTGCTGGGACTCTGCCCCATGTTTTCTTGATATGTCTGTCATCCAAGCAGGTTCTTTTCAAGCTTCAAAGAAGGCCCATACCAAGTGTCCTCCTCTCCACTGACTGCTTCTCCTATTAGTAACAGACTCTAAAGTCTAGGAAGTCACCAGTTTCTTCTCCCTACCTCAGACCCACAAAATGGTTCTCTGTTGTTAACAAAGATACAAATTGGATGCCATGGGTCTCATTCAGGCCCATTCGCAGCCTTGTTGGTTTCACTTTTTCTTTTTTCCATCCTTCCTTTTAATTTTAATAGCTTCCTTGCAATATAATTATTGTACATTAGCTGCACATATTTAAATTGTACAATTTGCTGAATTTTGACATATGTATACAACTGTGAAACCACCACAACAGTGAAGATAAGAAACATTGCCATCATCTCCTTGTAATTCATTCCCCACCCCGCCCTCAACTACTAATCTGTTTTCTGTCACTATAAATTAGTTCAAGCTTTCTAGAAGTTTATATAAATGGAATCATACTGTATATACCCTTTGGTCTGTGGCTTCTTTCATTCCTCATAATTATTTTTAGATTCATCCATGTTGTTGCATGTATCAATAGTTTCTTCCTTTTTATTGCTGAGTAGTATTTCATAATATGGATTTTCCACAATTTGTGTTTCCATTCTTCTCCTGATGAGCATTTGGGCTATTTCCAGTTTGGGGCTATTGGAAATAAAGTTGCTACTAACATTAGTGTATAAGTCTTTGTGTAGATGTATGCTTTTATTTCTTTTGAGTAAACACCCAGGAATTGAATGGCTAGGTGCTATATTAAGTACATTTTACGTTTTTAAAGAAATTTCCACACAGTTTTCTGGAAACACATAATCTTATCTCTTGTCATCTATGTGCTACTGTAACATTTGGAGATCCTTATAACAATAAATGTGTGCATCTGTGTCACCTATGCCTTCGATTGCTTGGAGTAGATTTACTTGTTTTTTGCTCCTTCAATTCCTAAAACAGTCCTTTGCATAGGAGGATGGTTCATCAACTTTTGATGAATGAATGTCACATAATGGCTTATCTGAACAAATACGATGATGAACCAAAATGAATGATAGGGCAAAATTGGAGAGGTTGAGAGGAATAAAATAGGTAAATAAATAAAATAACACTGTCTTTTAAAATTATGCACATAATTCATGATGGAAAAAAAATTCAAAAATACAGAGTAGCTTAAAGAAGGAAATAAAAATCATCCATGAGCCTTCATGTAACTCTTTAAAAAATTATTTTTTTGTTTTATTTTCCACCCAATATTCTCTTAAAGTTAGGGCCACTGGTTCTCAACTCTTCCTACACATCAGACTACTTAGGGAGCTCTTTTAAATAGATCCAATGTCTGGATTCCATTAGAGATTCTAATTTATTTGGTCTGAGGTGGAGTCTGGGTGTCAACAGTTTTTTTTTTTTTAATCAGTCTTTCCAAGGTATCATTTATACACAACAAAATTCATTTATTTTAAGTGTACAGTTCAATGAGTTTTGACAAATATATATCCTCCCTATAAACACCGCTCTAACCAAGTATAGAATATTTCCATCATCCTCAAATACCCCACATTTCATCCCAGGCAACCCCTGATCTGGCTTGTTACTATAGATTAATGGTAATTATTCAAGAATTTCAAACAGAATCTAACATTCTGGCTTCTTTCACTCAGCATGTCTATGAGAGTCATCATATTGTTACATATATCCACAGTTTATTCTTTTTTACTACTGATTAGAATTTCATTGTATGGAGGTACCACATTTTGTTTATCCATTTACCTGTTGATGGATATCTGGGCTGTTTCCATGTATTGACCGTTATGAATAGAGCTTCTATACTCATATTAAAGTCCTTGTGTGCAGATATGTTTTCATTTCTCTTAGGTAAATGCATAGGAGTGGAATTGCTGGGTCATATGGGAAGCATCTGTTTAACTTTATAAGAAACTTCAAACCATTTTTCTTTCTTTCTCCCGCCCCACCCCCACAAGACAGTCTCGCTCTGTCTCCCAGACTGGAGTGCAGTGGTGTGATCTCGGCTCACTGCAACCTCCACTTCCCAGGTTCAAGTAGTTCTCCTAATTCTCCTGCCTCAGCCTTCTGAGTAGCTGCGATTACAGGCACGTGCCACCATGCCTGCTAATTTTTGTATTTTTAGTAGAGGCAGGGTTTCACCATGTTGGCCAGCCTGGTCTTGAACTCCTAACCCCGTGATCCTCCCTCCTCAGTCTCCCAAAGTGCTGGGATTGCATGAGCCACCGCGCCTGGCTTCCAAAACATTTTTCAAAGTAGTTGTACTATTTTGCACTTCCACCAGTGATATGTGAGTGTTCAGTTGTCCTACATTTTTGCCACAACATCAGATATTGTATTTTAAATTTTAACTATTATAGGGGGCATTAGCAGTTTCTAAAAGCTCCCCAGATATATGTACTTTTCTATATATAATACATCAGTAAAAAGTGAAGAAAAAAATAACTCTAAATGATTCTAATGTGCAGTCAAGGTTGAGAACCACTGAGCAAGACTAGACAAGTCCCAAGTATTTAAATAATGACAGATTTTCATTTGTGCATTATTTTTTCCTCACCCATTCATTTATTCAAAAAGAGCTATACTAGCTCTTTACTAAGCTAAGTTCTTTACTAAGAGCTAGTTGGCAATATAGAGATACTACAATATTTCTGCCCTCAAGAAGCCAACAGAGTTTCTTTTTACTCTTAAGAAAACCAAATTTCACCTGTGTGACCACAGTCATTTCAGACAGCTTAGTTTTTAACTGGTCTTTCTCAGTATTTTGCAGCCCTGGCCTTGAGTCAATCCTGATGAGGGGGAAAAAATAACGGGATCATTCATGGTGTTTGAGATGTTGCTTTATTGATTTTGCACTTTTCCTTTCCTGCTTCCTGTCTCCCGTATTTGCTTTCATACATAATTCAACTTTGGGAACAGTATCTATAAATGAGGTCACCACGGGAGCCATAACAATAAAAATAAAACAAAAATACTTTGCTTCTGGTATTTGCACATTGGTGACTGCACTCCATAGAGGCCATGGCTGATTTCTGATTTTTGTATTTATTTTTCTGCTTTGTTTTTTTGATAGAGGAAATCTTCAATTAAAAATAATATTCTAATAAAAATAAGACAAACTAGCATAACATTATAAAATCCTCACCAGAAGCCTATTAAAGAAATACAGTAGATGGGTAAAAAATAATATGGTCCATAAACCCAACAAAACTCACATGTAAAATTATGTAATCAAATTGTAAAATATTCTCTTATTTGCTATTAAATGTACACTGTAAGAAGACTTTGAAATGGTACAGTAATGTGTACCTCCCTGGAATTGTTAAAAGTGCATAATACTTTATTTATTTATTTATTTATTTATTTATTTATTTATTTATTATTATTATACTTTAAGTTGTAGGGTACATGTGCATAACGTGCAGGTTTGTTACATATGTATACTTGTGCCATGTTGGTGTGCTGCACCCATCAACTCGTCATTTACATCAGGTATAACTCCCAGTGCAATCCCTCCCCCCTCCCCCCTCCCCCCATAATACTTAATTTCTGTGCAGAATTTGTTTATCTTCTAAAAAATGGTAAGGTCAGTGTGAGAAGTGTTAAAATTGGATGTCACTTGCTTGCAAAACAGGTTCTGCGCAGAGCAACTGATAGGAGATTTCATTTTCCTTTTTCTTGGGGCTTTAGTGATTTCAGAGACCCCAAAATTCTTGTGAAAAATTGGCTAATGAGAAAAGTCCAGTAATGAGTAGAAAGTTATTTGTCTAGCTGTGAGTTTAAAGAAATTTCATCCCCAACATAGGTGGCTTTTCATCAAGAAAATATTTTCCAGCACAATCTCAAGCCAATTTAATCCCTTGATTGATATTCTGTACCACACAGCAAAGCCAGTTTCCATGTTTGCTGTGTTTATTTTTATTTCATTGAAATTTCTTTTCACTGCAATTCTTTTCTTATTTTCATTGTTTTTACACAAATTAGATTCATTGATCAGTTTTTTGTACCACATTAATTTTTCCTTATTTAGTTTCAACCACTGCAATTTTTGCTTTTGTTTTACAAATCTAAATCTCCCTGACATCAAATTTTGCAAGTCTAAATTTTGTCAAGAAAATGTCTTTTGCAGCAACTTGGATGGAACTGGAGGCCATTATTCTAAGTGAAGTAACTTATGAATGGAGAACCTAATACTATGTGTTCTCAGTTGTAAGTGGGAGCTAAGCTATAAGGATACAAAGACATTCAGTCTTTGAACATTGGAGAATTCAAAAGAGGGAGAAGGTGGGTAAGGCATGAGGGATGAAAAACTACATATTGGGTACAATATACACTACTCAGGTGATGGGTGCACTAAAATTTCAGACTTCACCACTATACAGTTCATCCATGTAACAAAAAATCACTTGTATCCCTAAAGCTATTGAAATAAAAAATAACAAAAAATAAAAATTGAATAAATTTTATTAAAACGATGTGAGCCATCTGTCCATTTTTAATCAATAGGAATATTGCCATGTGTAGTGTCATCTGTTGTCAGTTTTATTTTGTGCTGATTATTTCTACCAGCTGTAACAATTGGGAAATAGGCAAAAAGTTGGTTGTATTTATATCCTAGATAATCAATAACAAAATTCAGAGCAATCTAATGAGACAGAGATACAGGTGCACAGAAGGAGAAGAAAAGCTACAGTTGTGTGGAGCATGGATGGCTAAACTCTCAGTAATTGGATGGGGTCAAAAGGACAGGTGTAGCCCAGAGTTCAGATCTTTTGACAGGGTCAAAAGATCCTGCATCAGTTCCTGGCTGCTGTCTTCTAAGTTTTCAGCCTCTCCTCTTCTCCATTCCTCACTAGATCCCTGGCCTCTTTGGAGCTACCTGGACAGGAGTTTTCTAGGCCTCTGGCAAATTCCTGGCTGGGTTGTGGATGGAAATTCCTGATACCTTTAGTTGAGTTCCTACAAGCTGAACGTTTTCAAAAGGAGCTAATTTTACTTGAGCCAACTAAACAAAACCAAACTACACAAAGAAAATACAAAGGCACAGAAATAGATGAGGTTTCCCTGCTGTGGGCATTTTAATCATGTGTATCAAGAACCTTTACAGAGTTCATGTCTGGCTCAGCCAATTCACTTCTAGGAAGTTATCCTAATGTTATATACTGGACCTGAGTCAAAAGATGTATATATGACCTATTCATCAACAAAAATAGGAACAAGCTAAATGTGTTCTAATAGAGGAATAATTCAAATAGAATATTTTCATACCATTTAATACTCAGCTACGAAGCAGGGCTGGCAAACTTTTCTGTAAAGGAATAGATAGTAAGTATTGTAGATTTGTGGGCCACATGGTTTCTGTCAGAAATAGTCAATTCTGCCATTGTAGCACAGAAATGGCCATAGATAGTACATAAAGGAATCAGCATGATCATGTTCCAATAAAACTTTGTTTACAAAAAAAAAAAAAAAAACGGGTGAATTTGGTTTATGAGCCTTAATTTGCAGACCCCTGGTTTAAAGAGATGATATGGATTTGTATTTACTGACACAGAGAGTTCATCGTAATATACTGTTGGGTAAAAACAAAAGCAGATATTAGTATAGCATTTATGGTATGATGTCACGCAAAATGAAGATTTGTATGTTTACATATCAGTACGGAAGTGTCTAGAAAGATGTTCAGCAAATATTAATGGAGGTATATTATCACTAGGTTGAAGAATTTGGGATGATTTTTGTTCTCCTTTTTATGCTTTTATAATTTTTCATTACCAGAAAAAATATTTTTATTTGACAATTCATACTCTTTGACAGAGTAATTCCATGGTGGTTGTTGGGAGTTGCCACACAGCTGTGAAGCCTGTGCAGTTGCACAATTCCAGGAGATGCCATCACTTGGACTACATGTGTGCCCATGTAGTCCATGCGCCCAGAGTTGTGTGACAAGGCAGTATTCCCACCTTCCATTCTCTGTTCAGCTCTGTCCAATTAATTCAACAAGCATTTGTTTGAAATCTACTACACTAGACATAGTTCTAGATAGAAATATCAGGAAACAAAGCATACAAAAATGTTTGCCCTTGTAGTGTTTATGTTCTAGTCAAGGAGAAAGCCAATAAGGAGAATGAGGAGTGACACATATGGAAGGTTAGCAAGTGGTACTAGAGAAGGAGGCAAGGGAGATCCAGATGGCTTCAGCAGAGTGGGATTTCCATTTTAAATAGAATGGTCACAGCAGGCCTTACTCAGGAAGTTACAAATGAGCAAAGACTTGAAATAGGTCAAGTAGGAAATCATACTGATATCTTGGGGAAGAGCACTGCAGATGGGGACAGCCAGTGCGAAGGCTCTGAGGGAAAAGCATGCCTAGTGATCTTGAGGAACAGCAAGGTGGTCAGTGTGGCTAAGGTAGAGTGAGGGAGGAACATAGTGGCAGGCGTGAGGACAGATTGGTAATGGGTGGCCAGATCACAAAGGCCCTCAGAGAGCATGGTGAGGACATTGGTTTTTATTCTGAATGAGTTCGTAACTACTGAAATATTTTTTTGATAGAGAAGTAGTGATATTGCTTGACTGTGTCCCCACCCAAATCTCATCTTGAAATGCAGCTTCCATAATCCCCGCATATCACGAGAGGGACCTAGTGGGAGGTAATTGAATCATGGAGGCGAGTTTTTCCCATTGCTGTTTTCATGATGGTGAATAAGTCTCATGAGATCTGATGGTTTTATAAAGGGCGGTTCCCCTGCACACACACTCTTGCCTGCGCCATGTAAGAAGTGCCTTTGCTCCTCCTCCGCCTTCCGCCATGATTGTGAGGCCTCCCCGGCCATGTGGAACTGTGAGTCCATTAAGCCTCTTTTTCTTTATAAATTACCTAGTCTTTATTAGCAGCATGAGAACAGACTAATACAAGTGGCAAGATTTGATTTATGTATGTAAAGAGTCACTCTAGATACTGAGTTGAGAACAAACTGTTAGGGTATTAGGGTAGAGGTAGCCCTTGACAGGAAAAAATTTCCTTTTTTCTTACCTGTCTCCCACACTGGCCTATAGATTCCTGGAGGTCAAGGAGCCCAGTTTTTAGTAGAGGGATTAGCCAGAGGGAAGAAGGCAGGCAGGGTAAATATTTACAACCCTAGTTTTACAGAAGAGAACATTGGAACTTAGGGAGGCTTAAGTGATGGCCAAGGGTCAGAACAGGGTCAGCACCAGAAGCAAGTCCTTTCAATTTCAAGGTCAGGGTCCCTTCCACACTAGGACAAGAGGCAGCACCTACAAGATAAGGTGGATGTGAATGAACAGAGGTGGCTTGAGTTAGATTCTGCAGACTTTTATGACAGGCCAAGGCATGTAAATGATAATAGCTGACATCACATTTAAAAAAGATGCAACATCTCTTGAGATCTACTACATGCTGCTGCTTAGGAAAGGAAGGTTGAAAAATAGCACTGAGTTTAAAAAATAGCATTTACAGTGTAAGTCTCATGTATTTAATACATGAATGCTTAAGAAAGATGTTCACCAAATGTTAGTGATGCTTATTTCTTGATGGTAGGATTTCAGAGAGTTTTAAATTTTCTTCTTTATTCTTTTCTGAATGGTTTGAGTTTTTTGCCATGAGAATGTGAAAACAAAAGAAATAAAAACATGTTTGATGTTAGAAAGATACGATTAGACTAACATTTACATGCTCTTTGCAGTTCCACAGCACCTGTAGTACCCCTATTTCTTTGTAAATTCTTCCAGGGCAGAGATTGTGTTTTATTCATTCTTGTATGCCCAGCATGTGGAACCTGCTACAAAATAGGTAGGTGTTCAGTAGGGCTTGTGGAACAAATGCAAAGTGCGTTTGTGAACTGTAGCTCATACAATCTTCAATAGACACCTAGGGAGCCTCATGAATGACATGAACACGGTTTCTAGCCAAAGGGAGTTTCATTTCTTTTTCTAATTGGAGTTGCTATGGCACCCAGAAAACCAGGGATCCTGGTAAGAAGGTTTTAAAAAGCTTAAATGGTAAGTTTGTACATTTGTGATAACTGGTCTCAGATCCTACTTTAGCAATCTACAAAAATTGGGCCTTTTGAATAGAAGTGTTTTAGTGAAGAATCAGTGATGTAGCAACTTTGATGACATTTCAATCTAGCTTTTTGGTTTTAATGGCAGTTGTCATTACTATTGGGCTGCATCATTCCCTGGAAAGCCTTCTTTAAATCAATACAGGCTGAGCATCCCTAATCCAAAAATCCCAAATTCAAAATGCCCCTAAATCTGAAAGTTTTTGAGCGCTAACATGAGATAGTGACACCTTTGCTTTCAGATGGTTCAGTGTACACAAACATTGTTTCATACCCAAAAGTATTTAAAATATCGTATAAAATTACCTTTAGACTATGTGTCTAAGGTAAATGAAACATAAATGAATTTCATGTTTAGACTTGGGTCTCACTCCCAGATATCTCGTTATATATATGCAAATATTCCAAAATCAAAAAACAAAAAAACCAAAAACCGAAATCCAAAACATTTCTGGTTTCAAGCATTTTGGAGAAGGGATTTTCAACCTCCACCTAGAGATTCATTTGTTTGATGTGGTCAATTGCCTGATTATTCAAACTCCTCAAAAAGTGCTGGGTTTTCCTCCATACCACCTGGTTAGGTTTTGAATCATTTAGAAAAAAATAAGTGACTGTCTTTAAGTCATCGATTAAAAATTAATAGCCTTAAAATGCTTCCATTTCTATTTTATTACTAGTTATTGCTCAAAACAAGTTTTAGTAGTAAGAAGGAAAGTTGTCACCCATAGTTTTAGGCACAATTTTTCAGTCTCCTTTACTCACTTAGCACTAGACCATAAACATTTTCACAATGGTTTGGGGTTTTTTTTAATACTTGTGTAGTATTTGAACTTGTGGATTATCACACTGTACAGAACCATTGCACAATTAGCATACATTCACATTGGTGCTAGTTTTTAAATGATTTTTAATTGAACAAGGAAATTTTACATATTTGGCTCTATTTATTCTCTAACTACAAGCAAAATCTTAACTGACTTTTCCCTCTTTCAGACTCTTAATTATTAAACTCACCTGACCATTTTTATTTTCATTTACTTAATTGAAGATTGTATATACTTAACATATACAATGTAATGATTTGATATACATATTTTAGGTTGGTGCAGTTATGTTTGCACCAACCTAATACATTGTGTAATGATTATTACAATCAAATTAATACATACATTATCGCCTACACTATACATTAGAGTCCCAGAAAAATGCTCATCTTATAACTGAAAGTTTGTGCCCTTTGGTCAAAATCTACCCATTTCCCCCACCCCCATTCCCTGGCAACTGCCATTGTACTTTATGTTTTGATGAGTTCCACTTTTTTAGATTCTGCTTATAATATACTGTTGACCTTTGAACAACATGGATTTGGAGCACTGACCCCTGCACAGTCAAAAATCATCATATAACTTTTTTTTTTAAGACATGAGGTCTCACTATGTTGCCCAGATTGGCCTTGAATTACTAGGTTTTAGGGATCCTCCTGCCTCAGGCTCCTGAGTAGCTGGGACTATACAGGTGTGTGCCACTGTGCCCAGCTCTTGTATAACACTTTTGACTCCCCGAAAACTTAATGACTAATGGCCTACTATTGACCGGAAGCCTTACCAATAACATAAACAGTTGATTAACACATATTTTGTATGTTATATATATTATATGCTATATTCTTATGCTGAAATAAACTATAGAAAAGATGGTGTTATTAAAAAAATCATAAGGAAGAGAAAATATATTTACTGTTCATTAAGTCAAAGTGGATAGGTCTTCATCCTCCTTGTCTTCCTGTTGGGTAAACAGAGGAAGAGAAGGAAGAGGAGGATTGGTTTTGGTGTCCCAGGTGTGCCACAGGCAGAAGAAAATTCACATATAAATGGACCTGTACCGTTCAAACTCATGTTGTTCTATTGGTCTGTGTTTGTTTGTATGCCAATACTGTACTGTTTGGATTAATATAGCTTTATAACATAGTTTGAAATTATGAAATGTGATGCCTCCAGCTTTGTTCTTCTTTTCAAGATTGCTTCGGTTATTCATGGTTTTTTGTGGTTCCATATGAATTTTAGAATCATTTTTTTCTATATCTGTGAAGAATGCCATTGGAATTTTGATAGAGATTGCATTGAATCTATAGATCACCTTTGGTAATATGGACATTTTAATAATATTAATTCTGATACATGAATGTGTGATATCTTTTTGTTTGTGTCATCTTCAATTTATTTCTTCAGTGTTTTATAGTTATGAATACACAGATCTTTAAACTCTTGATTAAATTTATTCTTAAGTATTTTTATTGTGTTTGATGCTATTGTAAGTAGGATTTTCTTTCTATTTCAGATAGTTGTTGATTTATAGAAATGCAATTCACTTTTTTATGTTGATTTTGGTATCCTACAACTTTAATGAATTCATTTATTAGGTCTAATAGTTTTTTGGTGGAGTTTCTGTACACAAGGTCATGTCATCTACAGAGACAATTTTGCCTCTTCCTTTCTGATTTGGACGACTTTTATTTCTTTTCCATGCCTAACTGCTCTAGATAGCATTTCTAGTACTATGTACAATAGAAGTGGTGAGTGTAGGCATCCTTGCCTTGTTCCTGAACTTAGAGGAAAAGCTTTCTGCTTTTTACCATTGAGCAGATGTTGGCTGTGGGCTTGTCAAATATGGCCTTTATTACGATGAGGAACATTCCTTCCACACCTAATTTGTTGAGCGTTTTAACGACATTTTGAAGTATAAGGACATAAAATAAATAGCATATATATGTATCTAGTGTACAGTTTGATAAGTTTTGACATATGTATGTACCCATGAAGACAATCAATATAGTGAACATATACATCACCCCAAAATGTTTCCTTGTGCCCCTTTGTAATCTCTCCTTCGTGTCTCTCTCTGTGTACCCTCTTCTCAGGCAACCACTGATCTGCTTTCTGCCATATAGATTAGTTTTAATTTTCTAGAGGTTTATACAAATGTAAGAATACAATAAGTACTTTTTTTGGTCTGGTTTTTTTTGCTTTTTGCTCAGCATAATTACTTTAACATTAATTCATATTGTTATATGTATCAATAGACCTTTCTTTTTATTGCTAAATAGTATTTCATTGTATGAATATACCAAAGTTTCTTTATCTAGTTACCTGTTACGGACATTTGGGTTGTTTCCAGTGTGGGACTTTTACAAATAAAGCTGCTATAAACATTTATATATGAGTCTTTTTATGATATGCTTTTAGTTCTCTTGGATAAATACATATGAGTGCTGGATCATATAGCAGGTATACGTTTGACTCTTTAAGAAACTGCCAAACTGTTTCCCATTTTTTGTTTCCAACAGTGTATGAGTTCCAATTCCTCCACCTCCTTGACAACATTTGGTATTGTCAATCTTTTTAAATTTAGCTATCCTAGTAGGCATACAGTGCTTTTAATTTGCATTTTCCTAACTACTAATGATTTTGAACATTTTTTCATGTGCTTATTTGCCATCCATATATCTTCTTTGTGGAAGTGTCTGTTAAAATCTTTTGCCCATTGTTTTATTGTTTTTATAACTGAGTTTTGAGAGTTCTTTATACATTCTGGATGAAGGCTGTTATCAGACATATTCTGTGCAAATATTTTCTCCCAGTCTCTGGCTTGTTTTCTCATTTTCTTAATAGTGTCATATGAAGAACAGAAGTTTTACATTTTGATGAAATCCAGTTTATAAATTTGTTCTTTTATGGATCATGCTTTTGGTGTCAGAGCTGAGAAATCTTTGCCCAATGCAAAGTCACAAAGATTTTCTTCTAGAAATGTTATAGTTCGGGGTTTTTACATTAGGCCTGTGACCCATTTTTCAGTTCATAGTGTGAAGTATGGATTTTGCATGGTAATAATTGCATATGGTAACCAATTATTCTAGCACTATTTGTTGAAAAGACTGTCCTTTCTCCACTTGATTGCATTTGCACCTTTGTAAACACACACACACACACACACACACACACACACACACACACACACACAAACACAGAGTCCATATATGTGCAGGTCTCTTTCTGGGCTATTTTGTTTAATGATATCCCTTGTCTATTGTGATGTCAATACCCACTATTTTGGTTACTGTAGCTTTGTAATAAGTCTTGAAGTGAGATAGTGTTCATCATCCTCTTAGTTCTTTTTTTCCCATATTGTTTTGTCTAGTCTAGGTCCCTTTTATTTCCATATTAATCTTAAGGTCTGTTTGTCAATTTCTATAAAATGTCTGCTAGGGTTTTTATTGTAATTCTGTTGAATCCATAATTTGGAGATAATTGGCATATTAACAATAATGAGTCTTTTAATCCATAAACATGGTATATCTCTCCATTAATATAGGTCTTTAATTTCTCTTGGCAATGTTTTATAGTTTATATTATACAGGTCTTTCACATCTTATGTCAGATTTATCCCTAAGTATTTCATATTTTTATGTTATTTAAAATATTTTTAAAATTTCAACTTCTGATTGTTCTTTGCCAGTCAATAGAGATACAATTGATTTTTATATTGATATTTTATCCTAAAACCTTAACTAAAGTCAATTATTACTTCTAACTTTTTTGTGGTTTCTATTAGATTTTCGATAGACGATCATGTTGGCTATATATAAAGACAGTTTTATTTCTTCCATTCTGGATGCATTTTTTTCATGTCTGATTGTATGTTCCAGAATCTCCAGCACAAGTTGAATACAAGTGGTGAGAGCAAACATCCTTGTCTTAGTCCTGATCACACAGAAAATGCATTCAGTCTTTTATCATTAAGTATGTTGTTAGCTATAGATTTTTCATAGATGCTGTATTATTCAGGGTTCTCTAAAGGGACAGAACTAATAGGATAGATGTATATATGAAAGGGAGTTTATTAAGGAGTATTGACTCATGCGATCACAAGGTGAAGTCCCACGATAGGCCGTCTACAAGCTGACAAGCAAGAAAGCCAGTCCAAGCCCCAAAAGCTCAAAAGTAGGGAAGCCAACAGTGCAACCTTCAGTCTATGGCCAAAGGCCTGAGAGCCCTTAGCAAACCACTGGTGTTAAGCCTGAGATTCCAAAAGTTGAAGAACTTGGAGTCTGATGTTTGAGGGCAGGAAGCATCCAGTACAGGAGAAAGATGAAAGCCGGAAGATTCAGCAAGTCTAGTCCTTCCACGTTCTTCTGCCTGCTTTATTTTACCTGTGCTGGCAGCTGATTAGATTGTGCCCACTCAGATTGAGGGTGGGTCTGCCTCTCCCAGTCCACTGACTCAAATGTTATTTCCTTTGGCAACACCCTCATAGACACACCCAGGAACAATACTTTGCATCCTTCAATCCAATCAAGTTAACATTCAGTATTAACCATCACAGATACCCTTTATCAGTTTGAGGAAATGCTTTTCTATGCTTAGTTTGCTGAAAGTTTTTATTTAATAACATGTGTTAGATTTTTGCCACGTGCTTTTTCTGTGTCTTTTGAGATGATCATATGATTTTTCTTTTTTGCTAATATGGAGAATTGTATTGATTTGTTTTCAGTGTTAAATCATCCTGAATTCCTAGGAAGGAAAATCCCAATTTGTCATGATATTTTATTCTTTTTACGTATTTTGAATTCAACTTGCTAAAATTTTAATTTTTTTCTTCTATATTCATGAAGGATCTTGGCCTATAGTTTGCTTTTTTTGTTATATCTTTGTAAGGTTTTTGTATCATGGTAATTCTGGTCTCTTAGAAGTATTTCCACCTTCTAATTCTCTGGGATAGTTCGTATAGAATTGGTATTATTTCTTCACTAAATGTTTGGTAGAATTCACTGGCAAAGCTATATGGGTCTAGAATTTTCTTTGTGGGAAGATTTCTAACTACAAATTGAAATTTTTAAAATTTATTTTTATTTATATATTTATTTATTTTCTGAGATGGAGTCTCTCTCTGTCACCTAGCTGGAGTCTAGTGGTGCAATCTTGGCTCACTGCCACCTCCATCTCCCGGGTTCAAGTGATTTTCCTGCCTCAGCCTCCCTTGTATCTGGGATTACAGGTGTGTGCCACCATGCCCAGCTAATTTTTTTGAATTTTTAGTAGAGATGGGGTTTCGCCGTGTTAGTCAGGCTGGTCTTGAACTCCTGACATCAGGTGATCGGCCCATTTCAGCCCCCCCAAAATGTTGGGATTACAGGTGTGAGCCACCGTCCACAGACTAAATTGAATTTTGTTTTAAATATAAGGCTATTATCTGTTTCTTTGTGACTGAGCTTTGATATTGTATGTGTTTTAGGAAATTTGTTAATTTCATTTCCATTGTAAAATTTATAGGCATAATGTTTCTAAAATGATATTCCCTTTTTATCCTTTTAATATCTGTAGAAACTAGTGATATCCTTTCTCTCATTCCTAATATGAAAAATTTTGATCTCTCTTTTTTCCTAATCAGTCTATCTTGAGATTTATCCATTTTCTTTTTCTTTTTCTTTTTTTTTTTTTTTCCCTCGAGACGGAGTTTTACTCTTGTTGCCCAGGCTGGAGTGCAATGGGGCAATCTCAGTTCAATGGGGCAACCTCCGCTTCCTGGGTTCAGGCGATTCTCCTGCCTTAGCCTCCTGAGTAGCTGGGATTACAGGTGTGCGCCACCAAGCCCAGCTAATTTTTGCATTTTTCAGTAGAGATGGGGTTTCACCATATTGGTCAGGTTCATCTTGAACACCTGACCTCAGGTGATCCACCTGTTCCAGCCTTCCAAAGTGCTGGCATTACAGGCATGAGCCACCACGCCTGGCTCCATTTTATTTTTCTTGTCAAAGTACCAGCTTTGTTTTTGTTGATTTTTCTCTATTGTTTTTCTGTCTTCTATTTTATCCATTTGTTTTGATCTTTACTATTTCCTATTGTCTACCTCCTTTGAGTTTAATGTGCACTCTTGTTTTCATTATTTATTTCCTGAGATGGATCCTGAGGTCATTGCCTTGAGTCATTTCTCTTTTTGTAAAATAGGCTATAGAGTTCAATCAGTGGCATCCCACAAATTCTGATATGCTGTATTTTCATTTTCATTCAGTTCAGAATATTTAGTAATTTCCCTTTTGATTTCTTCTTTGAACTATGAGTTATTTAGAAGCATGTTATTTAGTTTCCAGATATTTGGGTATTTTTCAGTTATCTCTCTTCTATTGATTTCTAATTTAATTTCATTGTGGTCAAAGAACATATTTGTATGACTTCACTCTTTTTACATATATTGAGAATTCTTTTATGGCTCAGAATATAGTTGGTCTTTGTAAATGGCCCATGTGCACTTGAAAATAACATGTATTCTGTTGCCATTGGAGTGTTGTAAAAATGTCAATTAGGAGTTGCTTGATAGTATTGTTCAAATCTATTATATCCTTGCTGATTTTCTATCCACTCGTTCAATTAATTATCGAGAAAGGATTATCAAAATCCCCAACTACAGTTATGGATGTGTTTATGTCTCCTTGCAGTCTATCCGTTTTTGCCTCATGCACTTTGAAGCTCTGTTATGAGGTACATAAACACTTAGGATTGTCACATTTTCATTAATTGACCAATTTATCATTATGAAATGAGTCTCTTTGTCCACGGTAACGTTTTTCACTGCAAGATTTACTTTTATTTTATTAATATAACAGCTGTCAAGAGCTGAGCTGCCAGGTTTTAAGGTGGTCAGTTAAGAAAACGGCCAAACTATAAAAAAAACTATTAAGACTTTATTCACTTATGCAATAATATAAGCAAGAAGCAAAACAGGAAGAAGTGCCAGCTCCCAGAATGTTCCATGTTTTCCCCCATGTAGCAGCTCAGAGGAGGGGAGTAGGGGTATGGGGGTGATGGTCTCCCTGCTGAGGGGGAGGGGCTGCCGAACAAGAGGCTCCTGCTATTTTGCTTTTGCTGGGATTTTATGGACCCTGTGGTGAAGGGTGGGGATTGGGTGGGGGAAGGCTAGGAGTGGGAAAGTACTGAATACTGGGTTAGAATGGAGAAAAGCGGCCGGACGAGGTGTCGCACTCCGTAATCCCAGCACTTTGGGAGGCCGAGGCGGTTGGATCACGAGGTCTGGAGTTTGAGACCATCCTGGCCAACATGGTGAAACCCTATCTCTACTAAAAATACAAAAAATTCTGTAGTCCCAGCTACTCGGGAGGCTGAGGCAGGAGAATCGCTTGAACAGGGGAGGGGGAGGTTGTTGCAGTGAGCCGAGATCGCGCCACTGCTTTCCATCCTGGCGACAGAGTGGGGAAAATAAAAGAATGGAGAAAAGCATGTTCAGGTTACCCCCAAAAAGGCGGTCTCAGTAGAGGCAGCCAAGAAAGACCTCTGCCAGGGCCCCCTGATCCAGGGGCGTCTGCATGGAAGTGTCTGGGCTGGGAATGCAGGTATGTGTAAGAACCTGAGGGCAGAGGAACTGAGTCCTTGATACAACTCCCGCCAGGGGACTTCAGTGCTCAGACTGTGCACCGAGGCAGGGTGGGGAGGGCCCATGGAACAAACCCTGTGGTGAGGCCTTTGTAATGGCTGGAAACTCGCTGAAAACTCACACACAGGGTTGGGTTTGGGCTCCCAGAGAACTGCTCAGCCACTCCAGCTTCCTCTTGACTAGTGTCAGCAATGGCACACCCTTGTCAAAACTTTCACTATTTGGCCAGGTACCATGGCTCATGCCTGTAATCCCACCGCTTTGGGAGGCCGAGGCAGGTGGATCACCTGAGCCCAGGAGTTTGAGAACAGCCTGGCCTCAAGGAAAAAAAAAAAAAAAGTTCACTTTTAACCTATTTGTGTCTATATGTTTTAAAATGCATTTCTTGCAGGCAGCACAAAGTTGTCTTGTATTTTTATCCAGTCTGACAGAGTCTGCCTTTTAATGGGGCTATTTGGACTATTTTTATTTAACATTTTTATCTGTAATGACTAACTTTCACTCCATCACATTGGCACTTGTTTCCTATTTGTTCCACCTGTTCTTTGTTCCTTTTTTTCCCTTTTTTAGATTAATTGGATTATTTTAGGTTAACTGGATTGATTTGAATTATTTGGGTATTTTTATGATCTATTTTTGTCTCTGTTATAGACTTATTAGCTTTAACTCTTTGTTTTATTATTTTACTGGTAGCATCCGTCTTTTCTTATCACAATATACTTTTGAGTCATATTACACCTCTTCATATGTTGTATGACAGCCTGACATTAGTATACTTCTGTTTCTCCCCCACCAGCCTTTATGTTTTTTTTAATGTTTTCCAATTTATATAGGTGATAACCCTGTATTATTTGTGTTTAAATAGCCAATTGTCGCTTATTTGGTAATTTTTATTGTGATAAAATATACGTAACATAAAACTTACCATTCTGGCTGTTAGTGGTGGCGAATCCATACAAGACTGCAGCAACCTCAATTCTCATCTCCTCAGAAGAAAGAATTCAACCAAGGGCAATAAGGCAGAGAAACTGAGGCAAGTTTAACAGCAGGAGTGGAAGTATATTAAGAAGTTTTAAAGCAAGAATGAAAGGAAGTGAAGTACACTGGGAAGAGGGCCAAGTGGGCGACTTGAGAGATCAAGTGTGAGGTTTGATCTTTGACTTGGGGTTTTATATGTTGGCAAGCTTCCGGGGAGATTGCGCCCTTCTCCCCTGATTCTTCCCTTGGGGTGGCCTGCCAGCACTTAGGAGGGGCCACATGTGCAGTGTGTTTATTGAAGTTGTATGCAAGCTGACTTGAAACTGAACGGTTTTTCACTTACTGGTTGAGTATTCCTAGAGGAAGGTCATATACAGGTTAATTCCACCATTTTTTCTTAGTGTGCATGCTTGAGTTCACGCACCCAACTCCTGAGATCTTATCAGGAGGCTGCTCATCATCAGTTTCAGGTGTTTTCTATCTCTTGGGAGACTGCCTTTCCCTGGCACTGGCTGCAACCAATTATTATTTTAGAAACAGTTTAACAACCACCTGATCATCACCTGATGGTCGCCTGACATTCCTGGTAAAGGGGGCTCTCTCCTGCCCTGCTCATGTCTGCCTAACTACCTACGGTAACAAAAGGTTTTTTTTTTTTTTTTTTTTTGAGACAAGGTCTTGCTCTGTCGCCCAAGATGGAGTACAGTGGTGCAGTCACGGCTCGGTCTTGCTCTGTCGCCCAAGATGGAGTACAGTGGTGCAGTCACGGCCCGGTCTTGCTCTGTCGCCCAAGATGGAGTACAGTGGTGCAGTCACGGCCCGGTCTTGCTCTGTCGCCCAAGATGGAGTACAGTGGTGCAGTCACGGCTCGCTGCAGCCTCAACCTCCAGGGCTCAATCGATCCTCCCACCTTAGCCTCCTGAGTAGCCGGGACTACAGGTGTGTGCCAGCACGCCTGGCTAATTTCTGTATTTTTTTTTGTAGAGACAGGAGTTCGACTTGTCCAGGCTGGTCTTGAATTCCTGGGCTCAAGATATCTGTCGGTGTCCACCTCCCAAAGTGTTAGGATTACAGGTGTGAGCCACGGCACCCAGGCCCCCAAATTACCATTTTTACAGAGACAGTGTGATAGCTGTCAAACAATCACCTGACATTCCTAGTAGGTGGGGGAAGAGTTTTCTCCTGCCCCACTCATGCCTGACTAACTACCTGTAACAATTTAGCTCAGCTTACTGTTATAATTTTTCTCACTGATATAATTTTTGCAAAGGCAGTTTCAATACTATCAAAAGAAATAGTAATCAACCATTTGGAAAGCATTTAGAACTAATTAAAGACTCTAAGTCAAATGAGAAAAAGCCAAACTAGACTGTGGGACGCACAGTAAAGCCCTGCATCAGTCAGCTGTTGCTGTGCAAAAACCTCCTCAAGACTCGGCAGGGTAAAGCAATGATCATTTATAACTGCTCTCTTGTCTGCAGGTCAGCTGCTTTTTGGCTGACATAGGCAGGGCTCAGCTGGGCTGGCTCTGCAGCGTGTGTCTCTCATTCTCCTCCTGTGGCAAACAATGGCAGATGGCAATGGCAAATGTGGAAAACCTTTAAGGCAGAAATCTCATAACTGGATCCCCATCTCTCCCACTCATCTCAGACTTTCAGCCGAAGCAAGTTACATGGCCAAACCCCAAATCCAGGGGTGGGGAAATATATTCTGCTTTTTTATCAGGAGCAAAGTCGCATGGTGGTCAGTGCAGAACGGGCTGAATAACACAACCAATCATCAGCCCTGAAGAAATTTATCGCCCATCTGCTTCCTCAAGACTCCCCTCATCAGGGCACCTGCTGTCCTCCAAATCTTTCTCTTTCCCAAACTCTGTAGCAAACAGTCCACTCACACTTGCTACCCTGCTTCCTTTGGCACCCTCTTTCCACTAGATCACCTGTTCTCTCAGCATTTCTATTTTCATTTGCATCTCCACCCTTTGCCCCATTACCCCAGCAGCTCACAGAGGATCCTGATGGAACAGGAAAAACCCAGAAGTTGGGTGGGTAGGCAACTTGTGAAAGCTTACACGTTCCTGATTCCTCTCACCACAGTCCATTACTAGCGAATTACATATTTGGGGCCTTGGGTGTTTGTAGAACCAAATCAGTTGTGGAGGAAATATGTAAATCTTTCCATGGGTGTGTGATTGTACCATACCTCACCTTAACAAAGCTTAAATATCATTTCCAAACTTGGCTAGGTTTCCCTGTGTTATATGTCATTGAGAGCCAGTATAACTAAATATCTATGGGAGTCCTAGCTGGCTGCCTGCTTTGTTTCTCTCACTAAACTGTAAGCTCCTCATGAACAGAGAGTATGTCTGTACGATTCACCAGCTGTGTCTCTATCTTTACCCCACAGCCAGTCCACAAATGAATGCTGTCAGCCTTGCCCCCCATCATATCCCAGCCATCCATGTTTGGCTACTTCATTGCTACCCCAACCTTGCATCTCATGCTTGGGTTATTTCACAGCCTTCTCGGCTGATACTCCCACTGCTGCTGTGCCTGGCTGCAGCCTATTCTCCACATGATGAAGAGGAAACTTTGAAAAATGGGTAAAATTGATGGCAAATTGTGTTTCTCCTGCACTCAGAATCCTCCTGTGGCTCCTCACTCTAATCTCTGGCTTCAGTAGTTGATGGCAAATATTTAAAAGTCAGCCTGCAGGAAGGACTCTTATTTACTGAGTTTTTCAATGTTAATGGTATAAATACTCATCATGGCCAATTTCAAGCTACCTTCTTTCTTTCCCTCCCTCCCTCCTCCCCTTCTCCCCTTCTTCCTTCCTTTCCTCCCTCGCTCCCTCATTCCTTCTGTCCTTCCCTCCTTCCCTTCCTTTCCTTCTTACTTCCTTCTTCCCCTTCTTCCTTCCCTCCTTCCCTCTTTCCCTCCGTTCTTCCCTATTCTCTGCCTCCTACTCTAGAATTGACATTCCATGACAGGCAATCCATGTCTGTCTTAGTCATTGCTTAGAAGTGCCTGGCACATAATGGAGGGCTTAGTACATATTTCTTGAATAAATAGTTGACTAAATGAATAGATGATCATTTCTTAATTCTGTACCAGGATTTAAGAATTATTCAAAGTAGATGTCATTGCTTTAAAATAACCAAGTACTGCTCAGCACTTTCAAGTTCACAAAGCATGCCTCATGCATCATCTCTATGATCTGTACCCAGGTGCCATCGTGAGAAGCTAGGAAAGGCTTTTCTCTTCCTCCACTTTACAAACGAGGAAACAAAGACTCAGAGAGGTGGAGGTTCCCCCTCAAGGCCACACAGCAAGTCTGTATGCACAGGTCTGACTCTCAGTCTGGCACTCTTCTCAGTGGTCTCCAGTAACTGTTTAGCTCTTGAGGGGATCTCATCAGAGAAGCCTGGAGGCTTCAGGGAGAGCCGTCCCAAGGAAGAGGAGAGAAAGACATGGTGGCAAGGAAGGAGAACTAACAACCAGGGAAGGTCTTACCTAGGCCTCCACCAGGCTGAGCCTCTGGCCTCAGGCCAGTAACATAGTGATTCAGGTTCCCACTCCTGATTCTGTCACTAGATTCCTAGTACCCTCCCCGCAGACATGGAGCATTGAGCCCCCTTCCCCACAGATAGAGTACCCTAAATAGAGTAGGCTCCATACCTAGCACCCACCTTCTTGCAAGACTATAGCAATGAACAGCAGAGAGCGCAAGCTGGAGAGCCACAAGCTGAACTCAGTCCTCGGGGATGATTTCTTTAGCCCCTGTAGAGTTCAAAAAATTGGGCCAACATTTACAAGCAGGAGATCCCAAGTGGTTGGTTTCTTTAGGCAAACAGGAAAATCTTGCCACACCTCCTGGCCATTCTGGGCTGACAGCAGTTGTCCACCTGAGACCAGACAAGTGTTGTCCAGTTCAACGCAGCCCCAGTTTCCTATCTCCTCTCCAACCTTGAGGGCAGCTGTCGACTGCAGTTTATTTCCATCCTAGTGCTGGAAGTTTTACTGGTGTCAAAAAACATACCTCTTAAACTCAAGCTTATACCAAAAAGAGAAAAAGAAAATATGTAGGGCCTCATGACTTTATTACATCATGACTGACAGAACCCTGAGTTTAAGAGCCTTGGGCCATGTCTCCATTTCAAATATACCTTTCCTTCCTTCCTTCCTTCCTATCTACCTTCCTTCCTTCCTTCCTTCCTTCCTTCCTTCCTTTTTCTTTTTCTTTTCTTTCTTTCATTTTCTCTTTCTTCTTTTTCTTTCTTTTTCCCTCCTTCCTCCTTCCCTTTCTTTTTTCTTCCTTTCTTGCTTCCTTCCTTCTTTTCCTTCCTCCATCCCTCTCTTTCCTTCTCTCTCTTCCTTCTTTTTCTTGCTTTTTTCTCTTTCTTTTTTCTTTTTATTCTTTCTTTTTTTCTTTCTTTCTCTTTCTTTCCTTCTTTCTTCTCTTTCTCTCTCTCTTTCTTGACAGAGTCTCTCTGTTACCCAGGTATGGAGTATGATACATGCTCACACACCACACCCAGCTACTTATTTTTATTTTTGTTTTGTAGAAATGGGGTCTTGCCATCTTGCTCAGGCTGGTCTCAAACTTCTAGCCTCAAGTGATCCTCCTGCCTCAGCCTCCCAAAGTGTTGGGATTAAAGGCATGAGCCACCTCGCCAGGTACACCTTTTCTTAGTCCTGTCAACAATCTCACAAAGAAGGCATCCAGAACCCTCCTTTAGGTGAGGATCCTTGAGTTCAGAGGCATGGAGGGACTTGCCCAAGGTTAAATAACTAGAAGTAGACACAGAATGTGAAGACAACATCTCATCCAGCACAGGCATCCGCATAAATTGCATTCCCAGCCACACACCACCAGTGTGTTCACTATGACAGGGTGTGCGACCTGATGCAATAGCCCTTATGTAATCTGACACGTCCCCATTAGGTGGCACCATAAACCAACAAAGCTTTCCAGGACAACGCCTATACAGAAATTGGTTTTCTCGCATTATTAGGGGTTTTAAGGCAGAATGGTTTTTCCCCTCTTTCTCTCTTTAAAAAAAAAAAAAAAAGTCTTTCAATATACAATGTAGCATGGCTTTCGTGCCAGGCATAAAATGAAATTTGCCTTAATTCATTGCCTAGGGAGAAAGTGTGTGTCTGTGTCACAACTGACATCTGTTAAATGTTAAATGAAGTAAGCAAGCAATAAGAAGGTTTGAAATACATTCTTTGTTCAAGAAGTCATGCAGACACTGATCAGCTGCTCTGTACAATTGGGAATAAAACAGGCACCTTTTTTTTCCCCCAGCAAGCGCCGCTGAAAGCCCCCAAGGAGGGCAAAAGCAGAGGATGGATGGACTTGCATGCCATGAGGTTAACACTTCTGTTTCAAGTTCAAGCAAATTGGCTGGGCACAGCAGGAATGACCACACTGCCAGTACCATTGTACCTGCTTCCTCCCCAGGGCTGAACAGGAGCCCAGACTTGCCCCTCCTTTCCTGCTATTTCTTTTGCAAAGCGTAAGAAGGTGTGAGGTTTCATCCAGACTGCCTGATCAGTTTTGACCATCAGCATGTTATTATGGTGGATCTATTCTTAAAACACATTTCTTCTTTTGTTTTCCTCACTAACAAGGAATTTTGAACCACTCACTCCAAAGTTAGCCCTTGCAATTTATTAGCCAAGCTTCATTATTAACATTATTAACAAGAGAATGAGAACAGATGTAATTCCAATATGCAGCTAGAATATCAGCTAATGATGTGCTCCTTATAAAGATACACTAGGATCATCAAACGAGAAATAGAAGCTTTGCCTGTGCAACCAATTATAATTCTGGGATGGTGTATTTTGGGTATTGGAATTTTTTGATAAACATAAGGATAGGCAGAAAGCCCTTAGGTTTCAATCCTTTGTTTCATCCTTTCCCTCATCCCTAGAAATAGGTTAGGTGTCTATGACAGTAACAGTGAGTGCTTCCCAAAGAGCCACACACGTTTTCAAGCCTCCCCTGTGGTTGAGTTGAGCCATGTGGATGAGTTCTGGTAAACAGGAAAATATTTACTTACATTTTCTTTGAGTTCTATTTTAGTTTTATTTATTTATTTATTTATTTATTTATTTATTTATTTATTTGTTGTTGAGACAGAGTCTCGCTTTGTCACCCAGACTGGAGTGCAGTGGCCGGATCTCAGCTCACTGCAAGCTCCGCCTCCCGGGTTCACGCCATTCTCCTGCCTCAGCCTCCCGAGTAGCTGGGACTACAGGCGCCCGCCACCTCGCCCGGCTAGGTTTTTGTATTTTTTTTTAGTAGAGACGGGGTTTCACTGTGTTAGCCAGGATGGTCTCAATCTCCTGACCTTGTGATCCGCCCGTCTCGGCCTCCCAAAGTGCTGGGATTACAGGCTTGAGCCACCACCGTGCCCGGCCTAGTTTTATTTTTGTATTTAATCCATGTGGAATTTATTTTAGTACAATAGTTTTAAGCCAGTTGTTCCCAGACTATTTAATTAATCTTTCCTTTTCCTACCAATTGCAAATACCAATCAGTATATGATAAATTCTGATTTCTGGTTCAGTAATCAATTTTCTCATTCCTATGTTGGTATAAAATTCCCAAATTAGAGTAATTTTGGAGTATATCTTACTATCTACTAAGACCTATCCCCTTTAATTTTTTAAATGGGGTCTCACTATGTTGTCCAGGCTGGTCTTAAACTTCTGGGCTCAAGCAATCCTTCTGTCTCAGCTCAGCCTCCAGAATAGCTAGAAATACAGACTCATAACCACCACACCTGGCTCCTTTTAAAAAAATTATTTTAGTTACTTTCACATATGTATTCTTTGAGTAGAATTTAAAAATCAGTTTGTCAAGTTAAAAAATTAAAGACGGATTAAATTCACAGGTTGATTTGGAAACAATTGATATTTTGTCGGCCTGAGTCTTCTCATTCAGGTGCGTGATGTTTCCCTGCATTTGAAGTCTTCTTCCACGTCCTTAGGTCATTTTGTATTTCTTCTGTGTTTGACCCTGAGTATTCTATGATTTTGGTTGCTTTTGTAAATGGGATATTTTTCTCATTTCTCATCATTTTTTTCTGATTTATTATGGCTGAATTTTATTCCACTGTATTTGTATATCATAATTTATTTATCCATTCATCCATCAATGGACATGTGGTTTGCTTCCACACCTTCCACCATGCTGCCATGAACATGTGTATACATGTACTTGTGTCCCTGTTTTCAATTCTTTTCAGTACAGACACCTAGGAGTGGAATTGCAGGGTCCTGTGGTGATGCTGTGTTGAGTCATTTGAGGAGCCACCAGCTGTTTCCCACAGTGGCTGAACTGTGTTACATTCCCACCAGCAATATACAAATTCCACTTTCTCCACATCCTCACCAATACTTGCTATTTTCTGCTTTCTTTTTTTAAAAAATTATTGCCATCCTAATGGATGTGCAGTGGTGCCTCATTTTTATTTGCATTTCCCTAATGATGAATGATGCTGAGCATATTTTCATGTGTTTGTGGGCCATGGTCTGTCTTCTTTGGAGAAATACCTACTCAAGTCCTTTTTCCATTGTTTAAGGGATGGTTTGTCTTTTTGTTGTTAGTTTCCTAACTTTTTGACAGGAGAAAGGTTAACTGAAAGTTGCTGTGTTACATAGGATGCTTTCAAAAGCAAAAACTAGAAGATACAATACAAAATGACTTAAACGATAAAAAAAATTTTAAATGTTTGAGTGATCAGGTATGGTTCTAGCATTCTCCACATATCAATTCATTTAATTCTAAAAAGAATACTACAGGGTAGGTATACAAATCAGAAATATGAGGCACAGAGACATCCAAAGTCACACAGCTGGTAAGTGGTAAAGTTGGAATTTGAACCTAGGAAGTCTTGCTCCATAGTCTCATCTCTGAGTGACTAGGTACTAAGTCTGTATGGAGGCAGTACTGGCATTGACTGGTCTAGCAGCTCAACCTAATATAGAAGTCTAGATTTTCAATGTTCCTATTCTGCTACCCTAAGCATGTTGCCTTTGCCTCAGGCTCCTCCCCTCATGATTGCAAAATGGCTGCAACAGCTCCAAGCATCACATTATCTCCCAGCAACATCCAAGTGAGAGAAACAGAAAGGCTCTGTGGTTTCTTCTTTTTTGAGAGTAAGGAAAACTCTTCTAGAAGTACCTCCAGCAGACTTCTCATTGACAACTGTGGCACATGTCCCATCCTAAACCGATCACTAACAAGGGAAAGAGAACTGTGATTTTGGACACAGACTGATTAAGGTTTACACCTTGAAACTTCAATGGGGTCCAGATTCCAAGAACTATCTGCTGCTCAGTTCCTGAACAGAAATCATTTTCTGTTAACAAAGAAAAAGGTGATAATCACTGTTGAGTTGGTGACCAACAGCTGCTGCCACAATTGTCATTTACTTCTGTTAGCCTCAAGGTCAGTGACATTTTCTCTGTGGGCTGGTGATTTCTCACTCTTGATTTTTTCTAGGCCATGTATCTGAGTTCTTCTAGGCCACAGATGCAAAACGTACATGGAAATCTGAATTCCCACCGCACATTTGTTTGCAAAACTCTGTTTGCCATTTCTCTCTACTTCTTACACCTACCTTCACAGATCGTAGGGGCATGCATCTCTTTAGGGTGACCTTTGCATATTTATGCTAATTGCAGATTTAAACTGTAAGCCTTAACACTCATAATCTCCTAGCTTCCCTCTGTAAAAAATCCCCCTAAGTGATACTTAATTTCACATGCTTGCCCAATCTTAAATCCAAAAGCAAAAGCCGATTTGCCTCTGTACTGAAATTAAAGCTGTACAAAGTTTTTGGCTTTGGGGGCACACGCCACTGTCCTCAGTGGCCCTTCGTAGCACAGATTTAAGTTAGGAGTCTCCCTGATATTTTAAAATGTCATCAAACTATCCTGTCTATAAAGAAATGAAGAAACTTTCTTCCAAATTTATGCAAGTCACAGGAGACCTTTCTAAATGGACAAAGTGAACTAATCTTGGAACAAAGCATTTTACTCCATGTTCATACAATGAATACACTGCCCTAAGCATCTGTGATTTTTTCTGAACATTGCCCCTAATCCAATTTTAATGTATTTCTGGACATGGAAACAAAAACAAACACACTTAACCTTCAAAAGGGAAGATGAATGACACTGACTTCAGGTTTTTGACAAATATCTGTAAATATCTGAACAACCCAATCTACATGATGATCTTTCTGCTTTTGCTGGCTGAGTCAAGTTCTCCCTTCCCGTTTACTCTGGAGCTTATGTGAGGTGGCTGTGATCTAACCAGAGCAAGCTCAAGTCATAAGGCTTTGTGGTAGTGAGTCAAAGAAAGGTAATAAGTTTTCCATAATAGAAAGGATTCAAGCAGAGGGTAGATGACCTTTTGTCCAGGATTGTGCATAGTAGAGGCTGAACTTAAAAGAACTTACTGAAGGGCTCTTACTGAAGGTCTCTTCCAAAAGATCCTAAGATAAGTCAGGAAAACAATCCTTACATTCATGTGGTGTTTTACGAATCAGAAAACCCTTTAGACACAGGCTTTGTCTCATTTAAGCATGAAAACAACTCTATGAGGTAGGTGGGTGGATTATTCTTGTTTTACAGATGATGAAATTGAGGTTGGGGTAGAGGTTAAGCGATTTATCTAGGGTCACACATTTAGGAAGTGGGAGGTCCTAGGACCTCTGGGTCAGAGATATCTCCGTTCTTAGGACAGGGCAGACAGGAGGCAGGCCCGTCTCTGCGTGGCTGAAGCATTGTCAGGCAGGCGGTTACACAGCTGGGCACAGAGAAGTGGCTGCTCCAGCCTTTCCCTTTCTCTTATGCCCTAAGGCTGGCCCTTGGCAAAGTTGTCTGTTGTCAGGGACCCCTATGTGTTCTTTCTCAGCTGCTGCAGGTCCGAGCTGACCAGCCTCCCCAAAAGCGAAGTGTGTGAAGCCTGTGGTTTACTCTTGCTTGGTGTTTCAACCCATGCCCCGACTACAACTCTTTAGAAGGACCACAGCAGAAACACCCCAAAGCAGGGGGCTGCCAGGTGGGCTTTCTCTCAGCCCACAGTGTCAGCGAGGGAGAAGGGGAACACTTCTGCTCAGTGCGGTCGCTCCAGTCATGCCATACAGGCTACTCCACCTAGTCTGAATTGTGTGAGAACACAAAAGAAAATGCGGCTGCTTGGTGGGGAAAGAATGTTGGTGGAGGGGACAGGATGTCCCGTTTCAATTCCCTCACAGCCCCCAGGCTTTGACATAGATGGGAGGACAGAGTCCCTTGTGTGAGGGCCTGGGAACTGAGCTTTCTTCCACGTAGTTCTTCCAATCAGATTCTGTCCTTTTCTGGTAATTCAATGGGAAATGAATCTACCCAGGAGTCTGGGCTGGCCTCCGAAAGGAAGGTAAATATAACAAAGAAAAAATCATTGCCAATTGCAGAGACCATGTGTTCACAGGAATAAACAGGAATACAGCTGAGCGGGAAAATGGGCGTATCACCACACATTACATCTGATCAGGCGAGAGCTGGGCCAGAAATGAGTTTTGTATCTTTTTTCATTTGGTTCAGCCAGAAGGGGTATATGAAAGGGAATAAATTATACACAGATAGCTTCAAAAATAATATCTCTAAGCTTTTATAAAGCCATTCGGTCTTGCTACTCCTAATGCAACAGGAGGTCATTACATTTTCATTGAATCTGGAAGATTTTTCTCTCTGCTTGACTGTATTTGACCACACAGGTTGAGCCTTGGGCCTGCTGGCAGTATGTTTCCTAACTCTGAGGGCCTAAGTAAACTGATGATTGGAGCGAGGTCAGGGGCTTGCCCAGGGTTGCACAGCTTGGAAATGTGAGGTCAGGACTCTCCCCGTCAGGTGTGTCCCACACACCTGGACAAGACCCAGGCATAAGAGGAGCTAGGCACCCACTGCACAGCAAGGTGATGTGTGGGTCCTGATTTCCCCATTATTTTCACCCCAAGGGCTTTCTCCCATTGGAACTACACTGGGAGGCATCTACTCTCTAAAAGGAGGGATGCTGAGGCATAGAAAGAGAAACTCATGTTTTCTGTTCCCACACCAAAGCTTTTGAGATGCAGGAGCTCAAAACCCTGAGCATTAAAGGAGTTCAGGTACTAAGTTGATGCCAGAAGCAATTGACTCGGAAGAGTAAATGAAGTCGCAAGAGCTGGTTCTTCTCACTCCAGAGAGCGCGAGAGAAGAGAGACGTAGGGACCACGAGAGTTTGGCTGTTGGTAAATGTCACTGAGAAAGGGGACTGTGCCTCATTCCTGCCACAGATCTTTCACAGTAGCACCCCAGGGGGATGTGGAAATCACTGAGAGGATTCACTCCAGCCTCAGGGAGCCATTGCTGATGGGGCTAGGGCAGAAGAGGTCTTCATGGACCAATGATGGAGAGCATAGGACAGCGAGGACATCTCAGAGGCACTACAGAGTGGGTGGTGATGGAAACCAAGTGCCCCTGGGATCATGTCTGTCATAAACCCTGGGAGTGGTGGAGATAAATTGTCATCTGGGCCATATGTAGTTGCTGTTTTTATAGTTTAGAAATGATCAAATAGCAGCAATTTCATATTGTTCTGTGTAACAGCATGGGAAAGCCTAAACAGCCTGAGATTTCATTTCTACCATCCAGTAGAATAAGTGTTTGAAGCAGAACCAAATTCAGTCCTAATCAAAGATAATTCGTCTTCTCACCCATTGGCATGGAGGCTGCGTGTGGCACTCACCACACTGAATTGCCTTGACACTACCTCGCCACCAAGCAGTTCCTGAGATGCCTGATGGTTCAGATCTCCTTCCCCAGGAGGAGCCTGAGGTATCTCCATAATATTCTACTCTAATTTGAATGGATTCTCCACACACCCTGCTATTTAAGACTTACACATAGTTTCCAGTATTTGGATGGAACAGGCTTGGGAGCTGGGGAAACTTGTTCTCTCCTCACAATTCAATCCAGTTTTCAGTCTTGTCTGTCATATGCCAGTGAGCACAGGATGAGAGGAAGGTAGGTAATTTCAGAATACATGCAGGAGCCTACAAATCATTGCCTTTACTTTTTAAATGGGTTGGGTTTTGCTTCAGGCTTCTCACTGGAGTAAGGCAAACTGGATGGGAGAGCTTGGTTCCTCCTGGCTGAGGAATGGACGCCGGGAAATTGCTGGTCAAATCATCAGCCCTCGGTCCTCCTGACATGACACAGGAACCTGGGAAGGACAGAGGAAGTGGGTGCCAGGGAAGTCAGAAGGTATCACTCCTCCAGCAGAGCCATATCTAGGCCTAGCACGGTGACTTGTACCGCCATGCTTCTCAAGCTGTGGGCTGAGGCTCTCTGAGGAGCCTCAGTGAACACATAGGGATGCTGTAAGATAGTTTAGATTTTTGAAAGAAACTCCTTAACATCTGTCAGATACTGAGCAAAACCACTAGTTTTGATGGTTTTGCCTAGTATCTGAGTTTCAGATGGTTGCTATGATAAAACAAACAAACAAAAAACAAACAAACAAAAAAACACATTGTGAAAAATTCAGTGTGAAATAGAAAATGACAATGGCAGTATCCAATCTGAGCCCAAGGTTTGAGTAACTGTTCAGTGCCCAACAGGCATACACCTCCCATTATTAAGAAATTGTGATCATTTAAAAATAAAGTAAATGTTCCTGAAGCGGCGACTATGTTTTCAGGACATAATTAATTGTTAAATTATTTGGACCTGATTAATTCATAAACAAATTTTCTGGGTATTTCTTTTGACCTGTAGGTGCCATGAAAAAATTACTGAGATACTAGGGGAGCTGTGAACTGAAAAAACTTGGGAATCTCTGCTTTAGAAGATGGTAGAGCAGCAAAAACAAGCTAAAACAAACCTGGGTCCGTGTATTGACCTCCCTGTACTTCCCAAGACCTCTGGACTATTGGGTCTGTACTACTAGGTGAAAGAAACAAAATTCTAATTTGTTTGAGCCCCAGTACTTAGGGTCTCTTTGTTACGGCAGGTTAGCCTCTTCCCTAATGATACAGCAGTGCTCAGTAAGCGCTTGTTGGTGAATAGGCTTGGCATTGATTTCTTTCATTGTTATAGATTTTTGATTTGCTTCTGGAACAGTAATAAGAGGTGAGTTTTGAAAGAAATAAAAACATAGCAACAAGGGCCCATGGTAAGTATAAGAAAAGAACACTGTAGGTACTTACTGGGGCTTACTTGGAGTAAGTTACTAGTGTTGGTGTCGGGATCCTGGTCTGTAAAATGGAAATAATGTTTCCATCCTATATACCTTATAGTGCTAGAAACTGGATAATAAACACGAAAATATTTTGAAAAATGTTGTGCAGACGTAAGTAGTCTTTCTTGTTGAAACATTGATGAAGATGCTAATGACACAAGGGACCATCTTAAAAGGTGCTTATTGGTAGGAAAGAAAGCCTGAATTAGTGCAAGGTCTGAATAATCGGGTTTCTTCTTCCTTTTTTTTTTTAAAGTCAAACTTAATTGTTCACAAGCAATTTAGAAATACATTTTAAGGGCTACCACTTAGAGGCTAAATTTTGACAAAGAAAGGCCAGGCAAAGTGGCTCATGCCTGTAATTCCAGTACTTTACGAGGCTGTGGTGGAAAGATAACTTGAGGCTAGAAGTTTGAGATCAGCCAGAGCAACATAGTGAGCCCCTGTCTGCAAAAATTAAAAATTAAAAAAAATTGCCAGGCATGGTGGCATACACCTGTGGTCCCGACTATTGGGAAGGCTGAGACCAGAGGATTGCTGGAACCCAAGATTTGGAGGCTGCAGTGAGCCATGATTGTGCCACTGCACTGCGGCCTGGATGACAGAGCCAGACCCTGTCTATAAGAGAGAGAGAGAGAGAGAGAGAGAGAGAGAGCACCAAAATTTCAGCCTCAGTAGCTCACCTCCTTGGGTGGTTTGACTATCATTAAATTCATCAGGGTCCCCAAACAGTTAATTAAGTAGTTAAACAGTCTTCTGTTTTATTGATACCTTTTGTTAAAAACTTTCCTTTTGTCAACATTACTGTTAAACTCCATTCCTTCCCCTGTGTGAGCTCTTGTAATATCAGATTGGTAGGATCTGAATTCATAACAGTTTTGGATAAATCTATCAAATTTAATAAGGAACCTAGGAAAGAACAACTTGAGAGGTGGCCATAGAGAGGATAGGAGCCCTGTACCACACTGATCGTTCACAGGCTGCCTGGCCGCCACTTCGTTCTGTGACTGCCTCCTCTTGAGGGATTTTCCATTATGTGGGGCTTTAGGAGGTGGGAACACAGCCAGGGAAAAGGACTCTACCATTTGCGCCCAACTTTCCCTGAAGACTCCGAATCGAATCCTGTATACATGGGGCAAGCAGTGGCCATGGTACATCTCAGACTGAGAAGAAGCTCGTATCAAGTAGTTACTGTGACATGGCCCTTTTCAGGACCTCCCTGGTTCTGGGACTGCCCCTCTAGCCTAAAATCAAGTTAGTAAGCCCCAGATATCCTCCAATTAGTCTTCTTTTCATTCAGGAGAACCAGAATCGGCTTTTATTGTAAATAGATAGCGTGGCTAATAAGGTGTCCTTTTCCAAACAGTTTTACACCTACAAACAATTTTTTGGTGCTAATCTATAATGTTGCTGAGTAAAGTGGTTAACAAGAAGGAAATCAGAGTGATTTTAGCAACAAGAGCATTCATGCCTGTCTTGATCTGGAATTCCTGAGATTTAAGATGGATCTGGAAAAAATCTGTGTTCTCTTAAAGTGTAGCCATGTTTTCATAATTGATGTGTTATGCCTTTTTCATATACTTTATCTGTGTGCAGCTGTAAAAATTATAAAGAAAAGTTTCTGTCTCCAAAGTATAATTCCTGTACGGAAAGTGGTTTGTTGTTTGTTTGTTTGTTTTGTTTTGTTTTGTTTTTAAGTCACAAGCATGTTTCTGAGAATGTTTTATCTCACTTTACTATAACATCATACAATTCAACCTCATGGGCATTCTTTATTCTGACACTTATAACTCTGAGTAAGAACACCATCCATCTTGGGAGAAAATGCACAAGGAGAATGTTTCTTTAATAAATATGCTTAATGTTCAACTAAAGTGTGTCTGTGGTGGAGAAGAGGCAGAATGGATTTTTCTTGAAATTTGTGGAAGGCTAAGTTATTCAACACAGGCTGTCTACCTTGAATAAACTTTATCAATTAAAAACATTAAGAATTTGGGTCTTTGGATGCTGACATTCTTGACCTTGGATACAAACCCAAAGGAAGTGATTGCAACACCAATGGCTATATTTTGGCTGTAATATTCAGTCTGAAGGAGAGATTAATTATGAATGCAACTCTGCCTTTTTGTGTGTAAAATTATTTAGCTTACCATCTTAATTTTTGATTCAACTCTATCTGTGCTAACCATCTAGTTTAATCAATTCTCTTAAACAATTTTCTTATCTCTGCCACCGTCTTGGTCCAGGCTGCCTCACCTCCTGCTCATAGTAACGTGACAGGTTTTTATCTGATTCTTTTACACTCTTCTCACTCCCACTCATCTTCTCCAATCCATTTTCAATAGCTACAGAGATCTGTTGAAACACAAATCTGGTCACTTTATCCTCTGCCAAAGATTAATGTCTTCCCATTGTTCTTAGGATGAAAACCAAAATCATTAATATGCTAAGGCCAATGTTATTTTATTTTTAACATTTAAAAAAACCCTGAAAGGTCTATCATATAATTGATATCTACCATATCATATAGTCAATTATTTCAAACTAACCAGAGATGGATTTTGAAACTTGTAACTTGCCATAACTTCATCTTTCAATAACTCTATCAGTAAATAATTGGTCAAATTTCATGCTTTTGATGGGGAAAAACTAACATTGCAAAGAAACAGAAACATCTGGTTTGATGGAAAGAAGATGTCAAAACTAAGCAAAAATACGTAAGTTGGCAAAAATTCGAGTCAAGAAACCATGGAGAAAACAGCCAAGCCCATCCATCGGGAAGTGCCTGGTTAGTGCCCATATCCAGCCTGGAATTTACAATCCCAAAAGTTGAAAAATGTGTGGGCAAAATGTAACTTTGACCAATAGTCACTTTTTTGTTGTTGTTTAAAGAAAAGAGTATGTGCTTGTCAGTGGGAATAAAAACAAAATGATATGCTTTTGGAATACAATTGCTCCAGTTGCAATACCTTCCTCAGTGGGCAACTGGCCATGCACTATAAAGAACGCGGTGCCGGAGGGAGATCTTTAATACCACATCTTTAGTATAATAGCCCTATTAACCTTGACTTCAGATGGATTGGCCATGGGGTTCACTTCCTTCAGAGCCCCAGCCTACAGAAAAGGACTTATGTCAAAACTAGGCTTATTTTTTATTACCCTAGAGGAAAGGGAAGTGTCAAATGTATAAAGATCCACTGCTTTCTCTAAGTTGAGGTTCAGAACTGTAAAATGGTGTGGTTGGACTTGCAAGATCTTTGATCCGTGCTAGGATGCATTCCTTGCAGAGGTAATGGCAGTATCTTCATTCTCTGGAGAAAAAATTCAGATACAGCTGAATCAAAAATTAAGATGGTAAGCTAAAATTATTTAGCTAAAATTATTTGAAATTATTACATATTAGGCACTTCCCATAAGCCACACTGTGCTCTGTGTTTTCTCATTACATTTTCACAATGTAGCCAACAATTGTTCCCATTTTACAGATGAAAAGATGCAGTACAAGAGAGAGAAGAGACATCTCTGTCCACTCCATGCTCAGCATCCTTCCGCCTTTTTCTGGTGCCAGCATCCTGGCTTTCTTTGAGGGATGTGCTTTCTTCCCCCGTGTTGGTGAACAGATGCCAGGAAGCCATCACTCATGGTATCCTGCTTTCTCCTGGTCAGTCATACCCTCTTCCCAAAGAACCCAATCTTGATTGAGTAACAGGCAGATAGAAAATGTTTGAAAAGTATTCTTCTCTCCCTCAAAGTATCTTCTACCACAATCTCCCCTCTTCACTTTCTGAGTTCTGGTTCTTCAGTTTATCTTCCTTTCTGACTTAGGTTGCCCAGAGTGGATTTCTGTTGCTTGCAGTTAGATAACTGTAGCTGAAACGAGAGGGTTAGTAGCTTTCCTGCTCACACACATTCCCACTGCTACTTCCCTCACCCTTTCTGCCTCATCTCTCTGCTGCCTGTGGTTGTGATTGCTGAGCACTGGGTACTTGACGCACGTGGGTCCTGACACTCCTTCCCACACTAGGGTAGTGGAGGAGGTGGTCATGCTGTGCTCTCTGGGCACAAGGCTTTGGGTTACTGTTTCTCAGTTCTTAGTCCAGTTCTCAGCTGGACTGCACGCAAGCTGAGCTTCCATCTCAGCGTGGTTTGAAGGTGGCCAAATGCTCTGGTGGCCTCCAAGTATTCATTCCCTGACTTGTTTTTGTTGTCTGAAGCTCCACCATGGAGGTCACTAGCTATGGGACTATTTCTAGGAAGTTCTTGTTGAATGGCATTAAGCTAGGAGTTGGTTAACCCTAGCATGATAGTAGGTGTGTATTTCATGTCTATTGATTATCTAGTCTTACATAATTCTTTTTAATAAATATTTTATTCATCACAATGACTATATATATATATACACACACACACATATTTGAAATATAGTGGTAGAACCCTGTGGGAGACACAGAAGAGATTGGTCCATGGACAATAAGCTTATCGACGGATTTGAAGATCATCTCTGTCTCCCCCAAAGAGCCTCCTGGTCTATGGGTGGGGATCCACTGCATTAATCTGTACAGTATTCATTACCAGATAAGAAGGATTCATTTGACAGACAGTCGAGGCCAGAGAATCACACCCAGACAGTTGCATTGTGCTGGAGCCTCCTCTGCTCAAAGCTCAAAGCAGACCCCCAGAAGACAGCCCCACAGGGACCTGGATATGGATTCTGCAGGTACCTTTCAGAGGGCGTTTCACTTACAGGAGGGCTTTGAAGACTAATTTTGCTGCCTCGTGGTTTGGGTTTGTTTGTGCCAACATTTTTTGAGAATCAGCAGTGGAAATGTAAGAAATGTGGTCCTGATTTTAGGAACCACAGTTTTCTTGCTAAAACTGCCTGGTGCTTGAAAACTGAGGCCCATGGCTAGAGTGTGGCAACCATGCAGGGCATGTTTTGTTTTCCAGCTGAGCCTAGGGTGCAGCTGATCGTAGGAGGGACTTGTGTGGACAGACCTGAGGGTGGCCTGGGGAGCACAGTCTGCAAGGAGAAAAGACACATTTGTTTAATCTTGTTTGGGGACAGGGGCTGGAGGGGAGAAGCTCCAAAATGGAAGAAAGGAAGATATGGAAAAAGAAATAACCAGGGGGTCTGATTCCAGCCCAGCCCAGGGACTAATAATAAAAACTCCCACTTATTGTTCATTTGGTCAGGGCCAGGCACTGTGCATCCTCTTGCTTGGTCCTCCCAACAACTCTGTCGCAGGTACTTTTACTATCCTTTCCATTTTAGAGAAGAAGAAACAGGCTTGGATGGTAATTTTCCCAGAGTCATGAAACCAGATCTGTTGTTCTTTGAAAGCTGACTTAAAGTCCCTCCGGGGCTAACCTTTAGTGGCATGTTTCCGTATCTGTGGGCACACGACAGAGCTCCAGTGAGTGAAACCTGAAGGGGACACTTCTTTTGGCACCTCAACATTATCAGCTTTGGGAGTTGAGTGAATCAACCAACCTCAAGGGTGGGGCATTACTGTCCTTGAGGAACTAAAGTGCACACCAGCTGTGGAAACTTGAGACTCTGTCTCTTCGTCTGTAAAATGGGGTGACAATGCCTCCTGTATCAGAACTGACAGAAAACACAGAGTAACAGTAGCCTAACAGAAGTATATTTCTTTCTCACATAAGCAATCTCTGGAAATTACAGTCCAGAGTTTGTATGGCGGCTCTGTGGTCATCAAGTACCCAGGATTTCTGTAGTTTTGTTCTGCTGTTGTCACCAAATTTCTTCCGTCTCATAGTCCTAAATAGCTGCTCTAGCTCCAACCACTGCTTCTGCTTTCATTCATCCAGAAGGCGGAAGGGGCAAAGAAAGGCACAATCCCCTTTAAGGTCACTCCCTTCCTGGAAGTTGTACACGACCCTTCAGTTGACATCCCACTGGTCAAATTCAGTCACATGCCAAACCCAACCTTCAAGGAAGCTGCAAGAAATCTTTTTTCTGGGAGACCACAAGTTTAGCTAAAAGCCAGGAGTTCCATTCCTAAAAAAGAAGGGAAGAAGGGCTACTGAGGCTGCTGGGAAGCTGGAATGAGTTAAACATACGTAAGTTATCCAGCAGGGGGCTTTCCTGGCACTTTGTGTACACTAGATAAACACTAGTCATAAATCTATCCTTCCTTCATCTACAAGCTTTCTGCCAAAACTTTCCAATTTGGTCATATCTACTTTTACATTTGGACAACAGGCTGATCAGGCACTTATCTTTTGGTGTTTTATTATTTTCTAACATTTTGTAATAGAAAATTTTTAATATACCATTAATTTTTTTAAGCTCCTTGCTGTCTCCAAAGATTTCTTAGTAAGGGAATGGTCTTTATTTCTAAAGTTGCAATCCTTGGCTCTCCCCTTTCCCATAATATAATTAATGCTCATCACAGAGGGCAAATAAAAATGATATCAGTATCATAATAAAGTGTGATAACTGAGAAAGCAAAACACCATACTCATCTTTTCTTGGCCTTGGGATCACTATTGAAGCTCACAGCACTTCTCAAAAGGCCAAATAGGGTCTGCCACACACAGGCTATTAGATTTTGGGCAAATCAGTGTCCTGCTGTAAACCTTTGTTTACTCATCTGGAAAATGGAGGTGTGAGGATTAAATGGAATGATTCATGGAAGGAAAACTCTCAGCAGACAGCCTGACACATTATAAGCCCTCCACAAAGGGTAGAACTTATTGATTTGTTTATTTTTCTATCCAAAAGGATATTAGGCTTAGTGGGAGATTTTTATCAAGGCTTCAAGCTCATGACATTTTGCTTTTGTTATAATAAAACATAAGCTCTTAAAAGGCTTTATTCATTATATCCCCAAACTGGAAACAGTCCAGTCCATCAACAAAAGAATAAAGAAACTCTGGCCTATTCATGCAAAAGAATACTGCTCAGCGATCAAAAGGAATGAACATGGGTGAATCTCAAGACCATTATGCCGAGTGAAAGAAGCCAGATGCAAAAGAACACATACTGTATGAATCCACATACTTAAAGTTCTATAACAGGCAAAACTAATCTATGACAGACTTTTAAGAACCAGGATCGTGGTTGTGTCTGGAGGGTGGAGGGAGTGGATTACCGAGAAGGAATCTGAAGGAACTGTCTGGGGTGATGGTGATGTTCTGTGCCTTGACACAGCTTGAGATGCATTTGTCAGAACCCATCTGATGGCACACTTAAGATTTGTACACTTATCCTATTAAATTTTACCTCAAAAGGCAAAAAGAGGCAAAGGACTTTGAGTAGACATTTCTCCAAAGAAGACACACAAGTGGTCAAAAGGCACATAAGAAGGTGCTCAACATCGCTAATCATTAGCGAAATGCACATCAACACCACAGGTACCACCGGCTATAGTTTGGCTTGCTTGACCCTTCAAAATCTCATGTTGAAATTTGACCCCTCCAAATGTTGTGTTGAAATTTAACCCTCAGTGTGTGGTAGGGCTTAATGAGAGGTGTTTGGGTCAGGGAGGCAGATTCCTCATAAATAGATTAATTCCCTGGGCATGGGGATGAGTGAGTTCTCACTTTATTAGTTCCCATGAGAGCTGTTGTTCAAAAGAGGCTGACACCTCCCCCCATCCCTCTTCCCTACTTTCTGGCCATGTAATCTCTGTACACATGAGCTCTCTTCGCCTTCTGCCACAAATGGAAGCAGCCTGAAGCTCTCACCAGAAGCAGATGCTGGTACCATATTTCTTGTGCGGCCTTCATAACCATGAACCAATAAACCCCTTTTCTTTATAAATTACCCAGTCTGTGGAGACTAAAGCAACTCCATCTTGGATGCTAATCTGCCATGTTGACTTATTATTAACCCCAGTTCTGGGAATACCTCTAAGATATCTATTTTCACATATTTACCATAAACCCTATCCTTAAGCAAATTACTTATGGTATATAAGCCCTGGGTCTGGGGAGTAACAGTGTGGGGATCTACCATCTTGTCTTATGGCTGCCCAAGATATGGCTTCTGTTCATAAATCTCTGTTAAATATTTTTTTCTAAGAAATTGGATTTGTCAGCTTCTTTCTTTGGTCTTTCATCTTCCTTGGCCTTTGGGGGTAGGTTTGGATAGACCTGCTTACCAAGGAACAGAGCCTCAGATATTCCTTTCTAGTAACACAAAAATGTACTAAGACAGCAATGGCTAGTATGAAAAAAAATACGTTGGGAAGTTGTGTAAAAATTTAAACTTGTGCATTACTGGTAGTAATGTAAAATGGTGCATTCACTGTGGAAAACAGTATGGAAGTTCCTCAACAAACTAGAAATAGAATTATCATGTCATCCAGCAATTCCACTTCTGAGTATATACCCCAAAAATTAAAAACAGAGACTTCAACAGATACTTGTACACCCATGTTCGTAGAAGCGTTACTCACAATAGCCAAAAGGTGGAAGCAGCTGTGTGTCCAGTGACAGATGAATGGATAAGCAAAGTGTAATATATGCATACAATGGAATATTATTTAGCCTTTAAACAGGAAGGGAACTCTGACACATGCCACAACATGAATGAACCTGGAGCGCATACAAAGTGAAATAAGCCAGTCACAAAAGGACAAACACTGTATTATTCTATTTATATGAAGTATGCAGAGTAGTCAAATTGTGAGAGACCAAAAGTAAAATGGTGATTTCCAGGGGCTAGGAAGACAGGGGAATGAGGGAGTTATTGTTTAATGAATATGGGGCTTCAGTTTTGCAAGATGAAAGAGTTACAGAGATGGATGATGGTGATGGTTGCACAGCAATGCAATGTTTTTAATGCTACTGAACTATACACTTGAAAATGGTTAGGGCAGTAAGTTTGATATTATGTCTGTTTGGGCATAATTATTTGTTTTAATTTTAAAAAGGAAAAGACAGAAATGCCAACAAATATTGGACTCTAGTTAATGATGTGCATGCTAATATGAGTAGAGGTAAAGCATATTTGTGTCCGCAATTTTGCAGTGCATCAAAAGAATACAATGGATGGATAGGTAGATGGTTGAACTGATGGCTAGATACGTGATAAAGCCTGCGCAATAAGCCGTAAAATTTAGAATTTGGGTGGAGAATGTATGTGTGATCACTCCATGATTTTAATTTTTCACTGGGTTTGAAATTTTTCATAATAAAATGTTGGAAAACAAATAAGCACTTAAGTAGCACAAGTATCTTGTGAACCTGTGCAATGCTTTCACTCACCCACTCACTCAATCATTCAATGAACTTTTATTGCATTCCTGCCATATGCCACTGTGCTGAGCTCTGGCAATACAAAAATATAGGAAACAGCATCTCTGTCCCTTCTAATGAGGACAAAACAGATGTCTGAAGGAAACATTCCTAGACACAGGGAATACAGAAATATTGTTTGCCCTAAAACTTTACTCCAACCCTTTGTGCCCATACCTGAGACTGCCTAATCAATGGCCCCGAAGCATGCTGGGCTGGCCCCCATAGCCTCTATCCCTTCTCTCTCTCCCCTGGCCTAGCCCATCCTTCAAAGCTCTGTTCTATGTCTACCACCGCCAAATAGCCTTCTGAGCCTGTTCCTGCCCAGCAAGCTCTGGCTTTCTCTTCAAGGTCTCCTCACGGATTTTTACTAAGTTGAGAGGGGCCAGGCTAGGGCTCGGGGTGGGAGTCCAAGACTTTGAACAAATATGAGTAAAAGCATCTGGCTCTGTTAGGTATTAGAGTCTGTCTGCAGAGGGTAGCAGTTTCAGGAAAGCAGAAACCCAAAGTAACCATAGTCTACAGGGATTTGCATTATATGCATTCTAAAGAGCAGTATAAAAATGTAAAGTCTTAATTTATGTACAAGACATAATAGTTCTACCTATTACATTGAAAAACCTGTCTAGAGTCAGGTAGTGTTTCTGAGCTGCAGACTGAGTTGAAAGGTGGGTTTATGCTGCCGGCGCCCAGAGGAGCCACTCCAACCACAGAACAGAGTTACCATCACATTTTGGAAGGATCTCTCTGGGATTGTGTAAATCTTGACTTATTCCAGGTCTTCAGGGATGCATGGCTCCTGTAACAGGCAGCCTCTGCACAGCCTGGATGCAGAGCACTGAAGAGTGTGGCTGAGGTAAATGTATGCCAAGAGATCCTGGGGTTGGCAGAAAGAGGACACGTGAAAGGATACCGGGGATGACAGCACAGGCACTCTTGTCCCCAAGACAATTAGCTGGTTACGGTGATGCATGCCTGTAGTCCCAGATAGTCGGGAGACTGAGGTGGGAGGATGCTTTAGGCTAGGAGTTCAGAGGCTGCAGTGAGCTATGATTACTGCACTTCAGCCTGGTGACAGAGCAAGACCTGTCTCTAAAAAATGAAACATAAAAAAATGGAAACAATCAATCAGAAGAGGGCAGAACACAATGCAACTGTCAGGATACATTACACAAAGTAGGAGTTGGTTTTGTGTCCTGAGTGCTTTGTGTCAGTTTTTTACATATAGATGTGGGTGAAACACGTTGCTGACTGTGGGTCGTGTTCAGAAATGTTTGGAAAGCTCTGATCTAGTCAGATCATCTAGTTCAGCATTTCTTCAGGATGCATTTTTTTCAGCTAAAGTGTGCCTTTTAAAAGGGATTTCCTCGTCAAATTGCAGGATAACCCTGAGTGAGTGACTGATTCTCATAGAAGGAAATCTCCTTAGTACATCGCAGTCTGCCTGGAGACACACAAGGAATTTAGAGTAGCAAAATCTCTGTCTGCATTATCAAATCTAGCGAACAAATAATTTTTCAAACACATTTGAGAACTAAATGCCGCCCTTTTATTTTTAACCACCTGGGAGCACCTATGACTCTTTCCCTAGACATGACTGTGGTGAGACATGGCCCAGGCTCAGTGGATTTCTCACTACACTGTTCTTGTTGGTGTGACAGTGGTGATAGGGAGGTGGCAGGACACCTCTTTGGTGTGTGGCCAAGCCTCTTGGTGGCTGCACACCTCCCACTCAGACGATGATACACTCAGAGGTCCACTGCCATAGCATATGAACACCAAATGGCTTTTTCCCATGATGCCCCAGTAGCCTCCAGGATGCATTTACACTCTCTCCTGTCCCTTCTGTGCCAAGTGCATGCATTTGCAAGACTGCAGCCAGTCACAGGGCTAACTCCTGAATCATGAAGAGAGGGAAGTTAAGTGGCCCACTGGGGACTGGGTTTGGAACCTGGCTCTCATTCTTCATTCTTGGAAAAATGAAGTGAAATAGGATGCTCTGGAATCAAAGAAAGTAAGTGCTAACAGCATAATAGAACCCCGCTCCTCTTCTGTAATTGGCAAAGAAGTTGGTCTGTCCTAGAGGACAGTCTGAGTCAGGAGATCTAGGTTCTAAACTGTGTCTGGCTCTGTGACCGGGGAGCCCCTGGGCCTTATAGGTAAAATCAGGGAGTTAATTTAAGCGATCATACTGACGTAGAGCAGTAGAGATGAAAGGGACCTGAGAAGGCTCTCGGTTATGCCTTTGGTTGAGCAGGTGAAGAAGCTGAAGCCCAGAGAGGCCAAGAGACTTGTACTAGTCCATGACACAGATACCTGGCCCCTATTCCAGGCCATCCCCATCTGACCGGGCTGTCTTCCCGTAGCAGTGTTTTCCAGTACATAAAATTATGACAGCAGAGGGGCCGCCAGCATATGCAGCTTATGTTAGTGATCCTTCTACGGTCTCTAAAAACAGAAAACAATTACAGAAATGTAACTGACAACAGCATTTGCATACCATGAAATTTCTAAGTGCTAGAAAAATCTTATTAGCTTAATACGAATACATGAAGTTTTCCCTGGTTTCCCTTGGCAAATCATTTCCTTAATTCCAAACAAATGGCCTTTACATTATTGAGTGTTTGTCCAATTTCTTAATTAACCAAGACTCTTATGTGCACTAGATAGAAATCCAATGATACCAGTTTGAGAAAGAAGGGGAAATTTATGGCTCACGTAAGTGGAAGTCCATTTACAATTGGATTCAGAAGCTTAAGTGAGATTGTCAAGACTGTAGTTTATTCTCTCTCTCTTGCTGTCATGGGCTCTCTAAACTCTACACATCTCTGTGTTGTTGTGGTCACATTTTCTCCTTCTAAAGATACACTTTCTCCACATGGTGGGGAAGATGTTTGCCAATAGTCCATTTCCAACTGTATCACCAAAAATAATACTACCTCTTTATCTCTAAATTAAAAATTCTGGGGAAGAAACCTGATTGTTTTTGGTAGGGCCACCTGACTCTCTGTAGACAAAACACTGGGACCAGGTGACTGGATTATCAGGAGTAGCTGGGTCTAGATCATGTGCCCACACCTATGGGCAGGATATCTATCTCTTAGTATCAGTAATGTCCCAGAACCTCACAATTAAGCTTGGGAAAAGCACTCCCCAAACCAAAATATAGAGCCAATTGTAAATGGTAAAAATTAACTAGGAAAGCTGAGATTGAGAGAAACAAGTGGTCTGCCTAAATTCCAGAAATGAGACCACTGACTACGGCAAATATTTACATGTCCACACCTTGTTCACAGGTGTGTATTTGCAAAAAATAACACGACCCCTTGCACACAGCTACCTTTCAGCTGGAGGTGACTAAGCTACATAATTCTGATGAATGAGACATAGTGCTTGTTTACTCTGTGGTTTTTGGGCAAGCAAATCCTTCCATGATATGCATGTTGCCTCTTCCCTCCTCCCTCTTCTCTCCAGTGGAAGATCACTGTGATACTTGGTGCTGCAGCAGTCATCTTGCAACTATGAGGGAAAGGCCCATAGCATGATGAGCTGCAAACCAGGGCCAAGAGTTGTTGTCTTCAGACTTCTGTTATATAAAAAATTATGTAAAAAAAAAATTCTCTATTTGTTTAAACCACTAAGATCATGTTATCTTGTACTTGCAGCCAAAATATTCCTAAATGATACCATGGATAAATCAGATTCATTTGTATTCAGAAATCCCTGATGCACAAAAGTTATAGAAGCTCATACAGTTCTCTGTCTCTCTCTTTGTTATTATCAGCGTTTTCAGTTATCCATCATTTCAAACTTTGGGGAAGATGAAGAAGACACAATTCTTTTACCCAGAGGAAGCTTACAATTAAATAGAGCTTAAAATTTAGGCCAATGTTGAACAAAGAATTCCTTCTCATGTTTAATTCCCCAATGTTTCAATTAAGCCCATTTGCTTTTTATTTCATCCTCAGTAGAGCTCAGGAATGGCTAGTTACCATCTTTTTTGTAATAGGGAAGATGACTTAATTAAAATACTTTCCCATCTCTGTTGTGTGTGTGCCTATGTGTGTGTTTCATTTTGCTTTTCATGGTTAATTAGCACCAATTTCTTTGACTCTTTTCATAGATTTTATTTTTCAAACCTCTAATCTTTATTTAAGATTTGATCCAACAAAATCTATGCGTAGAGTTTTTAAAAGTTCTGTGGCCACTAAAACACTCTAGCCTAGTGGAGAACAAAATTGTGATGACTTTTTAGCCTGCTTTCAAATCCTCCAGCCCCAAAGCCGGAGCCACCTGCCTCTCCTGGGTGATGGAGTCTTCAACTGCATGACTCTTGCTCTAAATTCTGGAATCAAGATTGTCGCTGGGCAGAGGAATCTGATGCAACATAGGTTCAGGAATGTTTGGCTCTGAATGGAGTCACTGTGCTTACCATGATCATTTTAACCTTGCTGTTCTAGTTCACCAGTGACTGGATTCCTCATATGATCTTTACTTTCCTTTGTTAGGGGTATTTTTCCTGTCTGGTCTTATCCCATTTCTGGTAATCGCTTTCCGATTTTCCTGTGACATTGCTTCTCGTTTCCACTTTTGGAGTCAGCTGATTGACAAAGCAGAAGGGTCAGCTGCAGTTGGTGTCCACCTTAATCCTTGGGGTTCCAGTGAAATTAACTCCCTCCTTAGCTCTAAAGGTGGGCATGTGAACCAGGCCTGGCCCATCAGAGCATCACATCACCTTGGCCACAGTGATTGATTCAGAGATGGCCATATGATCAGGTCAGGCTAATCAGGCCAATGGCACTCAATGATGGAACTATTGTAAGCTTGATTAGGAAAGGAATGCCCTTTTCTCATGGGTATGAGAAGGAGAGAATATAAGCCTGGCATTAATGGCAGTCATCTTTCCACCAAAAAGGGACATACCTCCTAAGAATAAAGCCCACAAAAAGAACTGATAGAAGAAGAGCTGAAGAGCTGTTAGAGAGAGAAAGAGAAAATGCTAGACCTTGAAGATGCTCTTTGAGCCCGGGATCCAATCTGGGTCAGCACTGTCTATTGACTTTCTCATTTCATGAACCAATATATTTTGTTTTTTGCTCATGGCAATAAGTAGACTTCCTGCCCTAAACACCAAGTGTCTTTTGACTGGGTCCCCAAATCCTGTTTGGATTAGACACCTTAGATGCACACATCTTCTGCTCAATCCTTCACCATCTCCCATCCTAAGGACTAATTCCCTGGACTCACCTTGAAACTCAGGTCCTTACCTGCTAGTCTCTATAAAACAGACCTTGAATGTGCCCCCATATCTTAATGTAGCTGAGGCTGTTGCAGTCCCAATCAGATCTCTGGTGATCTTTTTATTAACTGCTATTAAAGGCTCACAGAGCAAACCTTGTCTGGGAAATGCCTATAATCAAGAGGAGTTGCCTGTCTACGAGATACCTGGGAGTTACAACCCTTCCCCTGGGGCTTCTCTAAACTAAGGGTTGACTGATATATGTATACAAAAGCCCCACTTTTTTGCCTCAAGGAGGGACAAATGCTGTGGACAATGTGAGAACCAGCACTGCCTACAAAATCAGGTTGAAGCTGGACTTCACCTGAAGCTACATCCTCGCTTAGCTTCTCCCTCTTCCTTAACTCACAAAAGAACCCTTATTTCAACCACTGCTTCTAGGGAGCCCATCCTGTGGCAAATTGTAATTTCTAAAGATGACAGCCATAATACCTTCCATTCCACATGCCCCTCTTACAGTGTGAGTCCTCTCATTAGGGCAGTGGTGTCTATGTTCCCATTCCTAGAATCTGGATGGGTTTGTGACTGTTTTGACCAACAGAGTATGATGAATGTGATGCTCTGTGACTCCGAGGCTAAGTCATAATAGGCAGTGGAGCTTCTGCCTTGTTCATGGAAATATCTGCTATGGAGCCTTCAGCTTCTGTGTGAGTGAGTGCTCAAATTAGTCCATGTAGTGACTACTTGGGGAGAGAGAGAGAGAGAGGAGAGAGGAGAGACGAGAGAGGAAAGAGAAGAGAGAGAGAGAGGAGAGAAGAGAAAAGAGAAAGAGAAGAGAGGAGAAAGAAGAGAGAAGAAGGAGAAGAGAGAGAGAAGATGATGCCCAACCAGCTGCTCCAGCCTCAGGGTCCTGCTCCAGCCATCTGACTGTAGCCACATGACTGACCTTGAGCCAAAACCAACCAGCTGAGCCCTTCCTGAATCCCTGATGCACAGAAACCCAGAAGGACTTCTTAAAGGTTATTGTTTTAAGTCAATACATTTAGGCATGATTCACTGTTCAGTGATAAAAATCTAGAACATGACATGAGACACCAATCCTCAGCCTTTATGAAATATGTGTGTTTGACCTGATCTTCCCTGGTCCTATTTGGCAGCTCAGAAAGCCAAGTCTTGGCAACAGCTGTTGATAGTCCTGCTTATGAACACATGTGGAAAAGCTGTGGCTTTCCAGGTTTCCACCATCTGGAAATGGGACAACACGGGCACTTGTGGGTTATCATTGTCATTCTACCTATGCCCAGGAGGGCTTATGTGCCAGAAATATATGGCACTCCACTTGCTGTGTGGTCAGGCAAATGAGTCAGAGGCTGTATTTTCCCTCTTGAACAGATTTTACTTGTAATATTCATAACACTTTCTGGGAAATTCCCAGATGTCAGGGTTTGAAAATCCTGAAGCAGCTGCTAATTGTGTCTTGGTTTTGTTTAAGTAAAAATGCTAATGAAGCTTTCTTCTAAGTGTCATAATAAGAACCAAAAATAGGAACTCGAAGCTGAGGTAAGCTAGTGGTTCTCAACAAGTAGCAGGAATACTTTTGTTATTGTCCCTTTGTGGGCCACAGGGCTCTCTCTCTCCCAATGATCTGAGGGTTGATGAGTCTTAATATACATCCCATAAAGTGAATGCATGTTTGTGTGTGTGTGTGTTTGTTTTTTATAAGGCTTAGAGTCATTTTCTTACATATTTCAACCAATATTTTTAAAACACAAAAATGAGCATCAAAAAAATGGCCCCCTTTAAAAAAAAAAAAAAGATATAGTCACAAAATAGGTGCCTACCCAAAAAAACAGCACCTGATATCTTTGACTGAGTTTTGTTTTATAGTAGGGACACAGGAATGGCAGGAGAGAGGGACGGGGAGATTTCTGGAGGTTTTTGCTTTAGATTACTATAACTTTACGCTTAAGAAAACAATCTGTATGCCACTCTGAACATTTACTGTTAATTTTCTTATATTTCTGTAGAACCAGTGACTGAGCAGTGAGAAGTCTGGGTAGGGTGGAGGGAATCAAGCTCATGAGAAGGTTCTGTGTGAAGAAACTGTTTTTGATCCTGTTCTTACAGTCCTTTTTCTCTGACTGTTCTTTTCTGCTTGCCTATTGCTGCATGATATGGCTTGGATGTTTTGTTTTTTCCAAGTCTCGTGTTGAAATGTGACCTCCAATGTTGGAGGTGGGCCTAGTAGGAGGTGTTTGGGTCACCAGGGCTGATCTCTCATGAATGGCTTGGTGCTCTCCTCACGATGATGAGTGAGTTATCACTCTGTGAGGTCACGTGAGACCTAGTTGTTTAAAGCAGGCTGGCACCTCCTCCCTCTCTCACTCCCACTCTCACCATGTGACAGGCCTGCTCCCCCTTCACCTTCTGCCATGATTGAAAACTTCCTGAAGCCCTCACCAGAAGCAGATGCCAGTGCCATGCTTCCTGTACAGCCTTTGGAACCATGAGCCAAAATAAACCTCTTCTCTTTATAAATTACCCAGCCTCAGGTACTTCTTTTATAGCAACACAAGAACAGACTAACACACTGCATAACCAGTAACCATAAAACATACTGGCTTGAAGCAACACCAATCATTTTGTTATTTCTCATAATTTTTGTGGGTCAGGATTTGGGCAAGGCTTGGTTGGGTGGCTCTGGGCTAGGTCTTTCATGCAGTTTAAGTCAGTGAGGGGCTGGATCAGCCAAAAGCTGGTTAGGCAGTTCTCTCTCTCTTCATATAGTCTTGAGTCCTCTCCACATGGTCTCTGTGTGGTCTAGTTTGGGCTTCCTCAAAACATGGTGATCTCTAAGCACTTGGACTACTTACATGGTAGCTTAATATCTCATCAGTGAATTGTAGCCATCTAGGTGGAAAGTACATTATCTATTAGCCACAGAAGTCACACAGTTTTACTTATGCTGCATTCTACTAAACTGCCCACATGAAAGAGAAGAGAATTAGACTACCTTTTGATGGGAGGATGTCCACACTGCTTACATCTGTTTTCTCAGCCGTCCTATCAATTCTGTGAACTGCCCAAAAGCCTTTTTATAATTTTCTTTACAGGTTAAGGTGACCAGAGCCCATCTCTCTGGTATGCAATAAGAACCCTGACTGGCACACTCTTAATTGTTTAAATTGAAGTTTACTCATAGGCTTTTGCTTAGAGCCTCAAACTGGGATTAGAGAGAATACAGGGAAGAGGTGACTTTTAAAATCAGGGTTCCCTCCTTAAGAGTCAGTGTAATAACCTTGAGAGAAAAGGAGAGATGAAAACAAGGACTTGCCTTATTATATCTTGACCATGAAGGTCTTGTCCTGCATGATTTAATTAGCCATCTTTTCAAGAAATGATAACACTTGTAAAATATTGATAATGCCTTAATAATAGCATTAGCAAAGATGCTTGATACTAATTCCTGGAGAAGAAGGCAGATGTTTGAGCCTGGCCTATTGCCATCCAGCTGTTTCTCAGCCAAGGCTGGCTGCCAAAACCAGGATTTTAGGCCTGTTAAAAAGTCTGTCGTGCTCTTTCCCTGACTGCCAAGGCTGCCAGCCCGACTTTCCATACTTGAGCCTGGAAACTCCAGGGCTGAGAGAAAAGGGCTCAGTGGTGATTGACAGAGAGCTCTATTCCAAAACTCCCATTTCAGCTGAGTAGAAAGACCACTGACAATGGGAAGGAGGAAAGTGGGCTTGCAGCCACTGACATTTAAACCCTCTATATGCAACTCAGAAAGGGGTGGGAACCGAATGAGTCTGGAGAAGGGAAAGAGCAGGCTTTACCATTGTTATTCCAACATATAAGCTTCAGCTCCTGATATGAATGGTATTAACTTCTCCATCCATTCAGTCAGTTCTTTGTTCATTTGTTCACTCATCATGTTATTTCATATTGATATCTCTCATTCTGGGAAATGGAGAAGTGACTAAATCAGAACCCTCATGTGGTCGGGGAAATAGAGGAATAAATGGCTACCATATAAGGCAGTGCAGTTACATCTCAGTTATCACCACCTCTTGGAAGGAAGTCCCTTTATAGAAAGTTATATTTGGTGGGTAGGTGGGGTGGTTGGGGGAGTAGTAGTGGGAAGCAGATATCTTGAGAAGCTGTTCTCACACCTTAGAGCCTGAACTACGTGCTAACAGTTAAGGGGGAAATAACTCCAAGTAGAGTTTCCATCTATACAGCATGGCGGGGGTGGGAAGAGGTCCTTCTGCTTGTCTGCTAATCATAAGTGTCAACCTTCATTGTCTAATCTTGTCCCTCATCTCAAACACACACATTTATCTCAGAGTAGAGATTCAGATGTCCTAGGAAGAAAACATGCCCTGTGTTTCAGAGGCTGAAAGAGGTAGTCGATACTTATTCCCAGTCCATTTCAGAATGGGTCTCAGCTCCCCTAGAGTTATGCGTGAGTTCTGCAGGGCTCACATCATGCCAAGGCATGAGCAGGATTGAGTGTGCCTGGTCTGTGTCATCAACACCCAGGACAGCATCCACAGGACATCTTTGCCTCCTCAGGCCGCCTGTCATCTAATACTGCTCTCTGCTGTGCTATCCCCGGGGTCTGCCACAGGGCTGTGCTCTCGGCTGACTCCCTTGCTCCTCACAGGACGTGACAGCACTTTGCTGCTTTAGCACCTTCACTGACTACAGAAATCTTTGTGGGACTGTTTGCGGCCCTTTGTCACTTGTCACTTCTGTGCCTCCTCCCCACCCCCCAGTGCCCAGGATTGATTCTATCTCTTCCACAGTGTGTCAGGGACCAGGGAACCCGGAGGCTCCCTCAGGCCCATCCATTCAGTTGCTGTGGTCACTAGGAACTCTGTCTTCTGATTCCTCATTGGGAAGATTGTGGGTTTCTGCCCAAGTGTTGGCTGCCCTGTAGGGCACTCTCTGAGGTCTGCCCTTAGGTGAAAGCAGCTGTAAAAAAATGCAAAATCCACCCCTTGATGTTTCCCAGTGTCGCCTCCCTCCTGGTTCCTGCCTATTTGTAGTTGTCCAGCACTGCCTTCAGAGAGTTGTGTTTTAGATTTTGTCCAGAGTTCATCTGTAGGACGGTTGGTTTGATATACTCTCCTATGCCAGAGTGGCATTTACTGCCCTTCCTTTTGAATAAATGGTAGAGGCAGGATATTGGCTCATCTTTCCTCAGGGTCTTACAGCGTCCACCTGCTCCTGCTTCCCTTCACACTCCTTTCTCCCTCCCTACAGTCTGGGGATGTCTTATGCTCTCCAAGAGGTTGGGAAACATTTTTCTGGCACTTTAATATTTTTTCTTCTAAATTCTGAGTCCCCTTGGACACTTGAAACTCAAACATCCAAGCATTTGAGTCCTTAAAGACTTTTCTGCTGAAACAACCGTTCCCTGAGATATGCATGCCACATAGTTTAGCTGGTTCTCAAATGGAAGAAAAGGAGAGAGATAACAGAAAATAATAGGAAATGTTGGGATTGTAAAGACCATCAATTAATATTTCAAGAAAAGTATTCCTCAAGATCAAGCATAACACCTATCTTGAGCGATTGCTGGCTTCTGGTTTAGCATGAGTGAGATAGAGTGCATTTGATATTTCAATCAACAGTTACAATTATGTAAGCCCACTTATTTATTTATTTATGCATGCTTTAGTCATTCAACAAACATTTAGAGAGTGCCTGTTATTTGTCAGACCCTGTTTTTGGCACTAATTATGGAATGAAAAGTTTTGCTTATGAAAGAGGTTTCAGGTATCAGCAAACATTAAGGAAGGAGACATAAGGTAGCCTGGAGTTACATTCCACCTACTCTTTGGAGCAAACTCAAAGTTATACTGATTCTCTTATTTTTAGGTGGCTTAGAAGAGTGAAGAAAGCACAAAATTTAGACTCATAAAGTTCAAGTGAAGTCCCAGTTTACCATTTATTAACGATGTCACCTTGGGCAAGTCTCTCAATTTCTCTAGGCTATAGTTTCATTTTCATGTAATAAATAACTGCCAAGTGTTACTAGTCTGAAAGCTTTTTGAGGTTGGGAACAGTGTCTGTTTATTCCCTGCTGTATCCCTTATTCCTAGCACACAGTGAGGGCACAGAGTAGATCCTAAATAAATACTCCTTAAATGAATGGTAAATAACAGCTCTTTATAGCTTTTTTGATCATGGGCTTCTCTAACTGGAAACCTTGGGAATTATTATGATTCCAGGTTAATGTGGGAAATGTTTCTCTAACTGGATCTTTTCCTTTGACCTTCCAGCCCCTAGGTATGCTCATAATGACTTTAAGAACATTCAATGGATTCTAGTAAGGTGTATCAGTCAGGATAGGCTGGGTTATGCTGCAGAAACAGACAACTTGTAATTTCAATGGCTTAAAAACAAGTCATTTCTTGTTCATGTTATGTAAAGAGTACAGGTCAGATGGGGGCTCAGCTTCTCACAATCACTCAGGGATCTAGACAGATAAGCAGCCATCATATGGAAAGTTGCCAGTGGCCTTGCTAGAAGAAAGAGAAAGCCCTGGATGGTCTTGTCCTAACAGTTGATTAATTGTCAAGGAAGTGATGTATTTTGCTTCTGCTCACAGTTCATTGGCCAGAACTAATTATAGCCCCTCCCAACTACAGGAGCCAGGAAGAGCCATTATTGTGGGTCCAGAAGGGGAGGACTAGGAATATTTGAGGAACAGCACTGATGATCATCACAGTGCTACCTTGTAAGGTGGATACTGAACTGGTCCATTTGGGTTCTTCTATGTACGGGTGTGATGGGAAGTAGGTGGGAGCATCTTTTCATACCCTTGGATCTTCTCAGGGTTCCAGGGCCCTACTGTCCATCTCAAGAGCTTACCAGCATTCTAGGCTATTAAATGAGGGTTGAACTCACGGAATAGGAGTTAGTGTCTCTGGATGGTCCACAGGTTGTACTCTGGCTGCTCTTGATGGGAGTTCATTGTTCAGTGTCAATAGGAAGGATGAACAGCATGTTTCCTTCCTCTACCGAAGGTCTATAATGCTCCTCCTGCACAAATCCCAAGAGCTGAACAGCTGTCCATAGGGTTCCCAGATATTATGGATGGATGATTTTCACTTGAGTGGAGGGTGGTGGGTTTCTGAATTCTGACTCTGGTCAGTCACTATGTCCTACCAGTTGCTGCCATCAGTATATCCCCTGTGCCTTTCCTTCCTCACTTTTCTCCAGTCGTGAAGCTTTGATTGATTCTTTGAAGGTATGTGTGTACAGGATGGTAGGTGCATAGCAAAAGGAAGGGAGATATGCTGCGGGACACTGGTTCTGCCTAATTTCCTATTTTTCCATATATTTTCGTTTTATGCTGAGACATTGACCTCTGAAACTCGAAAGCCAAGAATCTGACTTTTTTCTGGTGTTGTTATGATAACTCTCCTTTTGGCAACGCTTCTGGCTGTCCAAATTGATGGGAAGAGAGTTGTACAGTGTAGCAAGAAATACAGTGCGGGCGGGGAGGAATGATGGTGGAAGGGAAATAGGATTAATTAATATATCAAAATATCCCGCCATTCATTTAATGATGATTTATTTTTATGATGTCCTTATTTTGACATCTGTGGAATGTATAGGCTTCTTACACACACACACACACACACACATTTCCCCCATTATCTCTGGTAATAAAGTTCTCAAGTGCAAGTCAACAAATGTGTCCCATGAATGGAATAACCAGTGAAGGGGTGTGGATGTGGATGGCTTTTGGTAAAGTCAGACAATTTCTTAGGCTGAGTGAGGGAAACAAAGCTACAAATAGCAATGTGTTGCACACAGTATTCCTGAAATTCAGTCTCCAGTGGCTCTTTGCTCCAGAGAACAAATTCCATCTCAGCCACAGGAGGGCCCCTGCTCCCCTGAACTGTTTGACTCAGACTGGGAATTCAGAGGTAAAATGAGTGGATTCAGGAGCAGAATAACAATAAATGTGGGTGGGTTTTTTTGTGTGTTTTGTTTTTTTGTATGGGAGTGAATGGAACATTTGGCTACCATCCAACATTTCCTCAAATTGGTGATGTCTGTGGGTGGCATTTTCAAAGTATTGTTTTGACTATACTTTGGACAAAAGTCCCTAGCCTTGGCTGATCAATGCGTATGCAAAAACTGCCCTAACCAGCTCCCTGCCCCCACCCTAATTCACATCTCCACTGTACTGGGGAGTCAAAAGCATGTTTTGATACTGGCACAAGTGTGCTCTGCTTTAACATGGCCAAGGGTGCCATGGTCTTCCTAGGGGCGTGCCTGTGCAGGCTGTGCCTGTCACCCTGAACAAAGGGCAGGGGGCTCCTCCAAAACCACTGGCTTGGGGCACAGAGCTCAGGCCTCTGCCACCATGGCTCCTTACAGGCACGACTGTCACCTGATGCAGGGCCAGCTTCTTCTAGTACAGAGCAGCTGACCAAACTGTGAGCTCACTATGGCTGCAAACCCACTTAAAATATTAACTGTGATGATAAAGATGAATAGTTCTTGCACCTCCAGGGCATAGATGAGTCTAGTTCTGTCTCCTGCCAGCCCTGAAACTCTGCTGTTCAACTGGCAAGTATAAGGTCTGGGTTTCATGGTGCTGTAAATAAACAATTAGAACAATAGCTCTTCAGGTTCCAAAGCTTTTGTTTGATCCATTTCTGCTATGAATTGTGATTACTCTCTGCAGAGAGGGGGAATTGAATTATTTTGGGCTAAGTTAGGAGCAGGGTGGACCTAAGTGAATGAAATTGTGGGGATGGGGTCGGGTGGGAAGAAGGCGAGCAGAATAGGTTAGCTGGGATTCTCTTTCCATCCAAGCCTCAGTTTAGTTAGGATGCAGCGAAATTGCTCTGGCTGCTGGTACCCATGGCCTTAATCATCTCCAGAGTGGGGTGGTGCTGCTGAGTCCAAGAAAGAATTACTCCAGCGGGGGGCTCCTTTAACTGAGCTTTTATAAGAATTGTGCAGTCTGACCATGGCAGCTTCTTACACTTGCCTAGGCTGGCTTAACTCCTCTTCTTTCCACAGGGGGTGTGAGGAGATCCAGCTTCCCCATTAGCTTGGGACCTGCGTCTTATTGACTGTGAACACTCGGGACCCCAGTTCTGGGGCCATCTGTGACCTGTCATGCAGTAATAGCTTGGTTTTTCCCGTGTTCAGCTCCTCCCCAAGTACTTAGTGTTAAATCACAGGGGGAGGAAGTGTGAGCAGAGGAAAAACAGCACTATTACATGACCCCCGATGAGACCGCTGTGATAGAATTAAAAGCTGCCGCCCTAGGACATTCTAACAGATGACATTGTGAGGTTGCCAAGGTAACCCACTAGGATACAGTCCCAGCATCTTTGGGTTTGGGGCTGGGTAGGCAAGGTCAGTTAGAGGTGAGGCCCAGCTGCCCAGGGTCTCTCCCATGGCTGGCCACTCCATGGCAGTCAAGTGGAAAATACAGGCAGCTCTCTACAGAACACAAGTGAATCCAACATTTGGCTCCTCATTCAATATTCCAGGTGAAGGAGAATTGGAACACTCTGGATAATTGCTGAATGCAGGTTAAGAAGAGCCTTAAAAGATCTGGATGCTATTGGCTCATCCATTCATTCCACACATATTTACTGAACACCTACTATGTGCCAGTAGGAAGCATCAGAATATCAAGAAGATCAGGAGTTCCAGAAAACCCTAAAAAAATGCAGATACAAGCAGGGAAAAAAGTCATTTAAGACATTTGCCCACGATTATTAGTACTCAGGAAAATATTGAGTGGAAGAAAATGGAAACAATCAGAATAGCATATTAACCTCAAGGACTGGTGTCTTATAAAGAAACAAAACAGCACAAAAAACACAATGGTGTGCAAAAGTTTTATAGAATGAAAATGATTTGCTTAAAAGAAATCAACCACACTGCAACTAGGTTATGCTGCACTCCCCCACCCCCACCCTCCTTTTTTCTTTATCTTCTTTTAAATGCCTACCGGTTAATACCTATATCAATTTTATTTTCTTTCTCTGGCCTAGGGACCAGCAAAGGATCAGAAAGATTTCAGATGGACCCTGACTTGCAGCAATTCAAGACCTCGGGCAGATAGATAGCATGAAGACCCCTCCCTTTGGCTTCATAAATGGGTGTTCACAACCTCTGGTGATGCCCCTGAACATACAGCCCCACTCTCTACTGTTTGAACTTGGACTTGGGTGGTCACCTGTCTTATTTTCTTTCATGTGGCAAGCTCAAGTGTAGGGGAGAAAATGGGGGACATTGGGGATAGTGGTGGTGAGTGTGACACCAGGAAAAGGTGGGGTGGAAAGGGAAAGGAGAAAAAATTAAAAACAAAACAGTGTTGTGGGGGAGGGGAGCAAAACAGAACTAGGAAGGCTATGGAAAGAGAAAACAAGGAAGAAAATCTCTGAGAAGATGTGGTAACAGGAAGAGTCCCTGAAAACAAAATAGTGCTTCCTTACTTGCTGGAAGAATGTGATTAGTACCAGAAGGACCTCATGGAAACACTGCTGGGCCCCGAAACCAGCCCTCTGCCCTGTGGGCTCCACTGCTTCACTTTGCCCACACAGGGCTGCCTTTGCCCAATTAGAAAATGGAGATAATTAATTAGATTATCGCACCCTTCTTGTTCTAGTCCCTTATATAATGATAATAGCTAAGTTATAGAGTGGTTCCTAAACACTTTACATATAATAACCCATGAAGAAGTGCTATGTGACGAATAGGCCCAGAGCAGTTAAGTCACTTACCCCGAGTCACACAGCCAATAAGTACTAAAGCCAGGAATCCAACCCTGACCATTTGACTTTAGGGTTCCCCCGCTTAACCCCTACACTGTAATTCTGCTTGGTTTAGTTTTAGGAAGAAAATATTTTCTAATGGCTCCTTGCCTCATATCTTCACTTTATGAATGCAGCCTGGTTTACTGGTGCTTCATTCATTCTTTATATAATTTTCTCCTTGGGTGCCTCAAGTTGCCAAGCAAGGTGATTCTCCAGATCTTCTCAAACCTCTGGACATCTTAAGTAGGTAGACCAGGGGACGGCAAGGGAGACAGTGGCATTACCCTTCCCTGAAGCACTAGCTTGCAAGAGATAATTTCAGCATCACCTGAGATGTCTGCGGATGCTCCCACCTGTGGAATGGGATCGAGAAATGGTCCTCTCTCAAGTCTGCCCCAACCCCACCCCCAGCCATCAGCACCTTAATGGCAGTCGCCCTTTCAGCATCCCGGCTCAAATCTTGAGGGATCCTAGTCTCCCAGGCGCTCTCCTGACAGCCCACAACCTTGGTTAGGAGGCGCTGGGAGGGAGGATCGGTGTGCCCCTGATCCCTGGGTTCTGAGGCTGCCAGGGTCGCTTGCAGCTCGGCCGCGTGGAGGTGACCGTGCGGAACTCCGAGGGGGCGCAGGGAGAGCTGGGCGGGCCCACGGCTCCAGCGGCTGCTGTCAGGGGCCGCGAGGCTTTCCCTGAAGATGCAGCGCAGCATATTTTGCACATGAGTTCAGAGGAAGAGGAAGTGTAGCCGGCGGACGCGCGGCGGCGGCGGCGGCGGCGGGGGCGCGTCGGGGCTGGAGCCGGAGCGCGCCGGGCGCTGGGCGCAGCGAGCGAGAGCGCGGCGGCCGCGGGCTCCGGGGAGGGACCGACGCACCGATCAACTGAGGGACAGACATACGAGCACGCGGCGCCGCCGCCCCCGCCTCCACCCACCGGCGCCCTTGTCCTCCCCGCCTCCTCTGTATGGCACAAACTTTCCTCCCGGGACGGAACACGCTGTCTCAGGGAGCCCGCGCCCGCGCCTTCTCCTCCGCCGGTCCCATACGGTAGGTGGGGGCGCGACAGGGCTTGGGGTGTCGACCGGCACAGACGCCTCCGTTTGGCCCTGTGGACCGGGTCCCTGGCGGGTAGTGGGAACCCCGCGTGGCGCCTCCCTGCAAGTTGCTCTGTGCCGGGGCTCCGGAGCTGCCAGAGCAGCCCCCGTTGGCCCGCGTGGGATGGGGACCTGGGCTGATCCACGGGACGCCTGGATCTTGGGCCAACTTTTTGGCGGGGGAGGGCGGGTGTGGGGGAGTCATTCCTGGAGCGATGTAGGGAGAGGCACTCCGGAGCAGCCTGTTGGGGGTCGTGGGCTCTGCAGGCTCAGAAGCGCCTAGGAAGGACGCGGAGGTGGGGGAGCTTCGAGGCTACAGGTGGGTCCAGGACACACTGCTGCTGGGGTCCTCGGAAAAGAACAGGCGGGAGCTGGTCGCGGAGTCCAGGTTTCAGGGGTGCGCGCGGCTGGGGTGGGGCTGGGTGGAGGCGGTGCCTGACTGCCCCTCTGCGTGTGCCCTAGGAGGTGGGTTTGCTCTGGGGACAGAGATGCTGGACCTGTAAGAGCAGACATGCCGCGCGCTTCGAGGAAGCGCCGGAACCACTAGAAGCACAGGGACGCGGGGTGCGGAGAGTCCCCAGCACTGAAAACGGGCATCTCCTCTTCTGTAAGAGATTTTCTTCCCTTGTCTTAACCCACTTCTCTAGACTCAAGGGACGTCAGGATGGATATGGGTCTGGACAAGGAGGAGGTGGTTGTGTATTTCAGGAAGCCCCGTTGTCAGGCACGCGCACCCCAGTCCTAGGCCAGGGCTGGTGCCCTTCACCTCCGGTGTCGCTGCCTTTGGCAGCAAGAACCGCGTGGAGGCCAAGGTTGTAGACCCAGGCGCGCTCCCTACTGTCTCTGTGCCTCTGCGCTTGCCCTCAGCTGCCCTGTGTGGTTGTGGGTGATCCCTTGGGACGCTGGGTGGTGTCAGTGAGTTTCTTTGGGGGCTTAAAACAAACAAACAAGAAGTACTTTTTTAAAAAAAGTCTGACTCAATCTCTGTCAGTGGCCACCCCAGTTTCCAGCAACTCATGTGCTGAAACCCTTGTAGTCGGTACAGCTGTTTCAGGAGCTGGGCGCTCAATTAGACTAGGCATCTTCCAACCCCTGCCGTCGTGTGTCATCTCAGGATAAGTAAGGCCTTGCCAGGAAGGAAGCCGGCTGTAATGTGAGCGACCTCTGGGCCTGTGGGTAGGGCCACTCTGCTCCCCCCTGCCCCCTGCTGCCAGGATTCCTAATTTGTACCTCTGAACAGCTGAATCCCAACGAAGTTCCAGTGACCCCAGATGTCACCAAACCCCACAGAGGGGTTACGAAGCAAGCTGTTTGGGGCTCTTTGGTGCATGTGCGCTAACCTCAGTGAAATCACTCTAACCTCAGGCTGAGCTCTGCATCCTCTTTTGCCTTCAGTGGGGTTTCGGGCCGGCCTGAGTAATTCAAAGCCCCAGAGCTGGCACGTCATCCTCTGGCTACATTTGTATGTCAAGTCACTGGCTTGGTTTTTCTTTGTTTGCTTTTTGGCTGTATGGACTTGGGGCAAATGGAAGTGGAGTGTTGTGCAGTCAGCTAGTAGATTTGGTACAGGAATTGAAAGATAATAAATTGGGAATACAAGTCAGTGAGTTCTCTTTCTCCCTCTTGAGCAGGAATTTTTGGCTTACATTCAAATAATTGCTTTGTCTGTAGGGAAACAAGCAGAAAATCTTTGGCATGAGTGATGTGAGTTCCTGTAAAGCTACTTGTGTTCTTCCAGTCTTCTCTTTTAGCAGAATTGTGGTCCCATGGCTTGGTGGGGCATCGGTGCTTTGCCAGATTTCTAACTTGGTGGACTAAGGAGAGGACACTGTGACTCTATCCCCATCCCATTTTTTAAGATATAGAAAAGTTGCAAGAGCAGTGACCACCTCTATATACATGCCTAGAGTCTAATTCACATTTTGCCATCTTTGCTTAACTACACATCCATCCAGCCATCCCTCTATCCATCCATAAGTCCAGCGGATTGTTTTATGCATTTTAAAGTAAATTACAGATGTTGGTACAGGTCATTCCTAAACATGTTAGTACACATTTTATTATTTAGACTTCAATATGTGTTCATGGTTTCCTTAAGATAAAATTTATATACATGTAGTGAAATGTGCAAATCTGGAGAGTACCATTTGCATAATGTTTTGACAGATGCATGCACCTGTGTAACCCTAGTCCTTATCAAGACAGAGAATATTACTGTCACCCCAGTAAGTGCCTTCATCCTCATTCTCAGTGATTCTCTGCCCTCACCCTCTCAGTGGCAACCGCTGCAGTATCTCATCATAGGTGAGTTTCACTTGTTCTTGAACTTCCTGTAAATGGAATTCTACAGTATTGTGTAAAGCTCACCATGTTTTTGAGATTCATCCATGTTGTATCCATGATTTGGTCTTTTTTTATTGCTGACTTATGTTCTGGAGCATGTCTCCTCCACAGTTTGTTTGTATATTCTGTTAATGGACACATGGATTATTCTAGTTTCTTCCTTACTTCTAGTTTCTTTCTTTCTTTCTTTGGCTATTGTGAACAAAGCTGCTGTGAACATGTGTGTACAGTCTCCTTAGGGACATGTGTTCTCATTTCTCAGGGGTAAACACTTAGTAGTAAATTGCTGGGTCAGAAAGGAGGTATATGGAAGCCTGATAAGAAACTGCCAGACCTTTTCCCAACATGGTTATACCATTTTATACTCTCACCAGCAAAGAATATGAGTATGAGATTCCAGATACTTCAACCCTGTCTTTCCTATCTTAAAGCTAAGAGCTTGGTTTGACTAGTATTCTTCTGGGGCCAGAGGGAACTGAGGCAGTGGGGAACATGTTTTTATAGGTGGAGGGGCCATAGGAAGTCCTGACTCTGCCTATAAATGGGTTTAAGCTTAAATCATTGCAGACAATCAGATGAATATTTTATTTTTAGAGATTTTCAGAGAAGGGAATTCCATAGGGGAATGTACCCTTGGTTGTGAAAGAAGATTGAGTGCTTTCTATAAAAAGAAAAATAACCCCAAGCCCTACAGAATTTTACTAAGCTTCTGCCTAGAGACTCCGGGGGGATTTCTGGTCTGTTGGTATGGTTGATATTAACTTGGTGGAGATTCCCCTTGGATTTCACCGGCTTGGACAGCCGGCTATTAAAAGGGGTTGTGTTTGTTTTGAGGGGCAGGTCAGATTTGGCTTTGTGAAGACTCAGAGAATGACCCTCTTGTGAAAGTGATCTGGCCTCTCCGTGAGAAACGTGGCCTGTCAACACCCCTCTTATTGTCCTGACTGAGAAAATGGGCCTGTGCCCCTCAGGTCCCCTAATAACTTAGTCCCTCTCTGTGGTGACAGCAGCCAAAGCTTGCCCTTGGCTGGTCTAGGAAACAGGAAGTGAATCTTTCCATCTGAGTGGGACCCCAGGAGGAATTTTTTTGCATCTCATCAAGGTGTCCCAGTGCTGACCACGCTTTGCAGGAGTCGGGTGGCAGACAGCTCAGAGTCTTGAGACATTGCACTGTGTTTGGGGACTGTTCCCTCCTCCTTAAAAGCCTAGCGCAGTGCCTGCCAGAGGGTAGGGGCACAGTGAACATGGGCTGAGTGATTTCGTGACTCGTGATACCCGTCTGGGTGATGGCCTCTCTGGAGGTTGACGGTGGGTGTCAAGATTGTCAGGGTCCCAAGATGTATTTTACTAGAGGGCACTTTACCATGGCTTGGAAAACACGTTCAAAGCGTTTGGGCCTAGGAAGATTTCGCTCAGTGTAAACTTTCATTGTATTAGCACTGTTCTCTTTATTACCTATTTTAATATTGTTAATAAAATACTAATAATTACAGCTGCCAATTGCTGAGTGCTTACCCTTTGCCAGGCACTGTTGTACACTTTACACGCATTATCTGAATTTGATCCTCATGAGAGATTAGTACTTACATTATCTTCACTTCAGCCCTGAGGAAACTGAAGCCTGCGAGGTTAACTTTCCCTAAGTTCACATTTTCATTTTTCTAAGACCTTAAGGGAAGAGACTGTGACATTCTGGTTTTTTGAAGGCAAAATCTGTCTACAATCACGGATTTCCAAATACACAAAGGCATAGTATAACAGAAATGTAAACTAGATAATCAGAACAGAGTTACAGGAAATGATACACAGCAATCATTTTCTTTAGTTTGTTGTTGTTGTTGTTTGTTTTCATTTTGTCTTAAGCTTACTGAGTTTGGCACGGCCAGGGGCTTATACTAATTTTGGTGATAATTTAAAATATTATTGGTTGATTGGGATTACAGTTTTATTGAAGGAACAGAAAGATGTTGCCAGCTGCACTGTTCCATACAGTAGCCACTAGTTACATGTGGCTATTTACATTTAAATGTAATGAATTAAAATAAAAGAAAATTTAAAATTCAGTTCTTCAGTCTCACTCACCACATTTCAGGTGGCCCAGAGCCACATGTGGTTAGTAGCTACTGAATTGGTTAGCGCAGACAGTGTTTTCATCATTGCTGAAAGTTCTGTTTGATAGTACTGCTCTGTAGTAAGTGTTTCTTTTTTACCTTTAGGTTTAAGAATTGGTAACACACTTGGCTAGGGTTTATGCTATTTTTCAGTGACAAAGAGATACATTTAGCCAGATGTTGCTTTTTATGTTTACCTTTTAAAGGTGTATATGTGCATGCGTGCATGGGATCTTTCCTCCCATTCACATTCAGGTTTTGACATACATTTGAGTCTCCCTTTTCTCCTGGGCCCCAAAGGGGCTTTCATTATTAGCATTGCATATTTTATCAAGACACTTTCTCATAAAAGATTGGTACAGCAGGCAAGCGATAGCCACTGCTTGAACCCGGCTAATTCCTTGCTCTCCAAATAAGAATTCCATTCAGCTTTTAAATATGCAATTGTGTGACTTACTCCCTACCTGGGCTGAGTTCAGGAGGAAAAATCACTCTCAGTGGGCCAGAACCAAAGAGCTGGAAAATCAGGTCACATTCTGCAGCGATGGCTACCTGCCAGGACTGAGATGGAGGAGACACCATTTGGGGTACTTGAAAGCTTTATTTGGGGTTTTCCTGGATTTGACCTGCCTCCGGGGTGCAGGGAGTGATGGAGAAGGCTGGCAGCTTTGGTGTCCCAGTTACATGGGACAGTGGAGGACTGGTCCTGGGGCTGTCGCCTCTGCTGTGGTGTACGGTACTCCAGAACCAGCCTCACAGAAGAGAGGAAGGCACTCCTCAGGTGTCTGCAAGCAGCCAGTCCAGCCGGAAGCGGGAAATCAGCATAAGCTATGCTTGGCTCAGTTGTTTGATGCCGACAAACTCTTATGCTACTTTAAGATCCCGCACTGGAGGTTTCCACGCTTCTTCAACCAGGAAGCCAGATGCACCTCACTGACAGCTTTCTCTGGCGTTTACACCTGAAATGTCCCATCTTGTGGTTCCATAGGGAGACCTCCTTGAGGGTTAGAATTTATTCTTTATAGGGCCTATCAGTTTTCATGTGTGTGCATGTGTGTGTATATGTATCTGTGTATGTGTGTGTGTGTGTGTATGTATATGTTTGTGTGTGTATGTATATGTTTGTGTGTGTGTATGTGTGTATGTGTATGTATGTGTATGTTTATATGTATTGTGTGCATATGTATGTGGATGTTTGTGGATGTGTGCATGTGTGTGTGTATATGTGTGTATGTATATGTGTGTGCATGTGTGTAAATGTGTATGTGTGTGTATGTGTATGTGTATGTATGTGTGTATGTTTATGTGTATTGTGTATGTATGTGCGTGTTTGTGGATGTGCACGTGTGTGTGTGTGTATGTATGTACGTGTGTGTGTGTGTCTGTGTGTGTGTGTGTGTTTTGAAACTCCCTACTTTGCCTTTTACCCTTTGTCCTGAGGAATCCTTCAACTTTTATGGAATAGCGCTCAAGTTCCTCAGATTTGGGGGAACTGTTGTAATAGATTTTACTTAGAAAGTTGGGTAGGAAGAAGTTTGGTTAATCATAGACTCTGGTTAATGGAACCTGATCATATCATGTATTAGCAAATTTTGGAAATATAAAGCACAAGAAATCAGGTTGTTTGTTTAAACACTTCTTTAATTTAGAGAGGTCTTTTGGGATTTTCCAGTGTCTTATGATACCCTTTTCAGTGTGCCCTTTTCCATGTGGTATAATCATGACTATTGGCCAGAATAGGTCAAAAGGCATCTTCATAATGGGCAACAAGTAATCCTAGTAGAGTAGTAAAATGGTTAATATTTATACGGCTCTTTCCATGTGTCTCAGCTCTTCTGAGCCCTGTTAAATATTAACTCACCGTACCTTATTTAGTCCTCACCCTAGAAGTAGATGTTGCAGTTGTCCCCATTTTACAGATGAGAAAACTGAGGTTAAATGGCTTCCTTGAGGTCACACAGGTAAGAAATAAGGGCACAAGATTTGCACCTAGTCAGTCTGGTTCCAGAGCCTGTATGACCAACCCCTGTACTGTACTGTTAAGCAAGTGAATTTGAGAGCCACACAGGGAATATTCCAAATGCCCTTTACCATCCTGTACCAGATAAGTGTCTTTCCTATTCCCAAAAGATGCTGCTAAGTAGATATTTATTGTGCATCTGTTACGGGCAGGGCATTGGAATAGCTGCTATTGGGGATGAAGAAGACCTGCTTGCTGTCTTCCAGAAATTTACTGTCATGTGGGGAGATGAGGCATTACCAAGAGCTGTGGAGCTCTCCTCTGAACTCAGGATGGTACATCCAGTGGCCCACTGGACACCTCTGCTTGGATGGAGTTAACATGGCTAACTCCTGGCTTCCTCTACCCATCTCAGAAGATGGCCACTCCAGCCTTGCAGGTGCTGGTGACCAACCGTAGAGGTGTCTTGGATGCCCTCTTTTGCTCATCCCCTTTTTCTAAATCATCAATCAATCCCATTTTCTACCTTCAAAACATATACAGAATTTGACCACTGCTCACCCGTCTACTTACTGTCATCTGGACTCTCCGCTCTCATGGTCTGTCATGGCTAGAGTAATTGATGTCTTCCCTCAGCTCAAAACCTTCCAGAGGCTTCCACCTCAGTCAGGGTAAAGCTGAAGTGCTCACGGGCCCGGCCAGGCCTGCGCTCTGTCTCCCAAGCCCTGTCTGACTTCAGCCGGAGGTCCGGTCAACCTCCCGGGGGCGCCACACCCCAGCTTGTTTGCACCTGCCACTGCCTTGCCTAGACCACCCTCCCCCTTATCCCATGGCTCGCTCTGTGGCCTTCTTCATGATTTTGCTTAAACCACACACCTTCTGGGTGTGGCCTTTCTTGATCCCTGTATTTAAAACATTGTACCTCCTCCTGTGATTGCTACCCCTCCCCCCTGCATTATTTTTGTTCTAGTTGGCATACTTTAAAAATGGAATTTCATGTATTATTTTTATGTGTTTGTCTATTGCCTGTTTCTCGGCTTCTGAAGGTAAGGTCCACGAGGGGAGGCTTGTTCTTTTATTGTGTGAATCCCTTTCGTTTTACTTTGGTATCACTAGCATTTAGAACAGGACCTTGCATATAGTAAGTGCTCATTACTTATTTATTGGATGAATCAATGGCCTAAAGTGGCGATCCTGTTAGAGCTCAGCCTTGAAGGAGTGTGACAGTTAATTTTATGTCAGTTTTTCCTAGGCTATGTGCCTAGTTTTTGGCCAAACACCAGGGTAGGTTTTGCTGTGAGTTATTTTTTAGGCATGATGAATTTTGCAATCAGAAGACTTGGAGTAAAGCAGATTACCCTCCATCATGTGGGTGAACCTCATCCATTCAGTTGAGAGCCTTAAGAAAAAATACTGAGATCTACGAGAAGGAATTCTGACTCCAGACCACCTTTGGATTCAAGATTGCAGCATCAACTATTCTCTGGGTTTCCAGCCTTCTGGCCTTCCCTGAAGATTTTAAACTTGCCCCCCAATTTCATGAGCTAATTCCTTATAATAAATACCTCTATTTGTCTCTCTCTATCTGGGTGTACACACATGAACACACGCACACACGCACATACACATACACACGTATCTGACTGGTTCTGTTTCTCTGGAGAACCCTGATTAATACAGAGGATGAGAGGTACAGGAAAGCAATGCCAGGTGGAAGTTCACTGGAGGAAAATGGTGGTGCCTGGAGAGTTCTGAGGGTGTACAAAAGATTGCAGTAGCTTAGCCTGACTTGACTCTAGGGTCAACTGTGAAGGGAAACAATGGGAGGTAAGACTGGAAAGGACGGAGGGTTGAGTGAGATTGAGGCTGAGGACTCTGAGCTGCACAGCGGATGTGATTATGCTGTTTGAGCCACTTGTGTGGTGTAAAATGGTTAAGGTGGGAAAAGCTGGAGATAGGAATTAGATGGATGAGGGGGAGCCAGATTCCAGGAAAGCATTGGTTGCTGTTGAGATGGCAGATTGGTTTGGAGAATAAAGTGGGGGGATGGGTAGCATCCACCAGCTCTTGGTGGGCCAATGTCAGGGTGAGGATGGTGGCGGGAGCAGGCTGATACTGGGGCTTTGGGCCTGGATGTTAGGAGGGCAGTGGTATTACCTAGAGATGAGAAATGCAGGAGGAAGAGCAGGCTTGTTGGGCAAGGTGCTGCATTCTGTGGGGCATATTCTTCCAGAAGTGCTGAGAAAGTCTCAGGTGAAGAGAGAAAGTTCCAGGTGGAAATGTTGAAACAGTTCTTGCAGATGTCTGCCTGGAGCTGGAGAGAAGACAGACAGGCTGGGAAGGAGGCTGGGGAGCTCTTGCCTGGAGCAGGTTAAGTTAGGGCGAGAGAGGGAGTGAGTGCTAAGGGAGAGACAATAGCATGTAAGCAACTTTTTTGAACATACATAATACTATATATTGGTGGTTCCCAAATTCTGGGCTAAGATACCCCAAGGCACTGCAGCAAATGCACAGGGTGGCCAACGGATATTTCACATTTTCGAGGGAAATGCAGCAATACTTAACATCTGTCAGATACCACGCTAAGTACTAGCTTGAGGCACTTCGCAATATCAACATCTGACGGTACCACATTACTCTTGATGATGTCATATCTTTATAAGCTACATTTTGGGTAGTTGCTAAGAAAATCGGTGTGGAAGTGGGAATCAGGGTGGTGGTGTTCAGTGTGGTTCCAAGTTTTGAGAAGTTGCGCAGTGTCCAACAGATGCCCACGTCCCATTAGTGAGTAATTGTGGTTAGTTAAGAATGAAAGAAAAAATATTTCTTCTTTCAGTTTATGTGTGCTATTTTTTTTTTTGAAAGGCTACTGTTGTTAGGCTTTGAATAAGTATTAAGTTGTTTGGACCTAACTACTTAATAAAAGAAACTACTGGATACTTTTTTTTAATCTAGGGCATGCCATTAAAAAATGTGCAGAGGAACTAAGGGCACTGCAAACTGAGAAATCCTCAGAATCTCTGCCATATGTTGTTCTGGGTGTTATATGTTGTATATAGATTGTAAAAGAGTACACACAGGGATAGAAAGATAGGGAGAAAGGGAATGGCATGAGGACTGTGTCAAGAAGTCTATTTATCCAAAAATAAAATATCTGAAGCAAATAAGGTAAAAATGTAAGCACTTGTTAAATCCAGGTGGTGGATCCATAGACATCTCATTTTCTGTACTTTTCCATATGTTTGAAGTGGTTTATAATTAAAATAATTTTGTAAAAGTGAGGCAAGAGGATGGAGGAGGACAGAAATGTAGGAGGTGCCTGTGCTTGCCTGGGAGGATGGCAGAGGAGACTGGGAAGGGGTGTTTGAGGTAGAAAGAGATTCAGGAGATTGAGGGATGTGGAACTAAGCAGATCAGTGTGGCTGAGCTCTGAACTGTGGTCCTCAGTCCTCCATGTGAGGCTGTAGGAGAGATCCTGGGCCCTGTTGATTCCTGGCTATTAGGAGATTGGAGAGGGTTAGGAGTGGGGAAAGACTGGGTTTGTTCCTAGAGCATTGACGCTCAACCCTGGCTGCATGTTAGCATCACTTGGGGGTTTTCAAAATACTCGTGCTCTGGCCCCACCCCTAAATGCCTGAGCATCAGGGCTTTTCACAGCTCTCCAGATGGTTCCAAAGTGCAGTCAAGATTAAGAGCCACTGCCACAGCCCAGAGTTTCTCAAACTGTACTGTGAGTTGAACTTTAAGGAATCACTTATTGCTCAAATACAGATTCTGATTCAGCAGGTCTGGGATGGGGCCTGGGATTCTGCATTTTTAACAAGATCCTGGATGCTGCTGCTGGTCTGAGGTCCACATGTTGAGGAGCAGGTTCTGAGAGGGAGCTATTTTTAGCGAAGGGTGGCTGGAGAGCAGCGGAGCAGAGATGGACTCGGGTTCAGACCCCTCCTAAGATGGACTGAGATGGTGGTAGGTTGTGGGGGTTCGAGGAGTGGGGGGTAAGCAAGTGTTTTCTTCTTATAATGCAAACACCACTCTTATTAGGTGTCTTCTATTGTGTCACAAATTATGCCAAAACTTGGCAGCTGAAGAGTCAGCTCTCAACCACTCCACAATGCCACTTCTCATATAGGAGCAAGACTCTTGACATGAACTGCCTGGATTAATTATCTGTTGATGGGTGGTAAATTGCCCTAAAACCTAGAGGCTTAAAACAACAAACATGCTATCTTGCATCGTTTCTCTGAGTCGGGAATCCAGAAGTGGCTTAACTGAATGCTTCTGACTCAGGATCTCTCATGAGGTTGCAGTGAGGATGTCAGCTGGGCCAAAGGCTGTAGGATCTACTTCCACATGGGTGTTGAGTTAGTGCTGACTGTTGGCAGGAGGCCTCATTGCCCTGCAGTGGAACTTCATCCTGCTGATAGAGTGTCCTCACAACGTGGCAGCTGGCTGCCCCCAGAACGAGAGATCTGGGAGAGCGAGGTAGAACCCCAATGTTTCCTACAGCCTAGTCTGGGAAATCACACTCATTTCCACCATATTCTTCTGGTTACGCCGGTCAGCCCTATTCAGTGTGGGAGGGGACCACACAAGGCTGTGAATATCGGGAGGATCATTGAGGATGATCCTGGAGGCTGGCTGTGATATCCATGGTCTTTTCTTTTTTTCTTTTCTTTTTTTTTTTTGAGACAAAGTCTCCCTCTGTTGCCCAGGCTGGGCAGTAGTGTGCAGTGGCACAGTCATGCAGTGGTGAGATCATGGCTCACTGCAGCCTCAACCTCCTAGGTTCAAGCAGTGTTCCCTCTTCAGCCTCCCAAGTAGCTGGGACCACAGGCACATGCCACCATGTCTAGCTAATTTCTTCTTAAAATTGTTTTGTAGAGACAGAGTCTTGCCATGTTCCCCAGGCTAGTCTTGAACTCCCGGGCTCAAGTGATGCACCTGCCTCAGCCTCCCAAAGTGCCCCTGATTGTTTTCACCCATGCAAATAATGCATGCTCAACAAAGAAAACTTGCAAATGTAGCCCATAGTGTCATGACCCTGAAAAAAGTTCTGCTAACAGGTGGTTTATGAACTGCCAGTTTTTCAAAAATAAGGATTTTATAAACAAATACACAAGCACTTTTAAAAAGCGATACCATACATTAACACGGTTTGATATAGACTGTTCTTTACACTTGACATTGGATCAGGAACACTTTCAACGGGTACATTTTAGAGTTTCTTAGACTCTGTTGCAGGACAGCAAAAAATCTGACACCATCTGAATACTCTACTGAATTTTTAAGTTTAATTTATATTTCTGGATCTAGAGAGATGTCGTTATCATGTAAAGACTTCTTAATTTGGATGATCAGTTCTTACTTTGGATGACTGAATGAAGTAATAAACATGCTTGTGTCTTCAAATACAGAATTTGAGTGTAGAAATAAAAAATGGAGTTGCCAGCTGATCCAACATCATTGCATATAATTGCCCCATCTCTGGTTGCTTGTCACTAGCTGTTGGCATTTGTTAAAATTAGCTTTACAGGCTGCCTTAGATTAGCAGCAAGTGTGGCAAATGAGGGCTTACTCTTAATGAAACTAATTTGTATTTGAAAATATAACTACATTTATTGCCCCCATTATTTAAATGTGTGCATGCTAGTTGATAGTAAAAATGAACTTTTAAACTAAGGCTTTTCTACATTGTAGCCGAAAAATAATCTTTTAAGAAGGTGATCCTTTTGAAGTGGTTTTCCAGTGTTTTTATGGGCATCGTGGGAAGCATTTCAGAAACAAATTAGGATACTTTTAAAATAATAATGTAAACATTTTAGCATTTAAAATGACACAGGACATTGTGCCCCATTGCTGGTCAGCTTCTTCTGGAGCCAAGTATTTGGCGATGTGCTGTGTTTGTGTGTGTGTGCGTGTGTGTGTTTTGTTACAGATAAGTCTTGCTCTGTCACTCAGGCTGCAGTGAGGTAGTGCGATCACAATTCACTGCAGCCTCGCAATCCTGGGTTCAAAAGACCCTCTTACCTCAGCCTCCCAAGTTGCTGGGACAACAGGTGCACACCACCACAACCATCTCCATGTTTTATATAACAGTGATTTGTTCAGAATGCTCCCGCATTCTGCCCAGACTTCTGGAACAGTCAGCTACACTGCACCATGGGTATCTCGTCATCGTCTCTGTGATCTCCCTGAAGGCAGGGCCTAGCCTTCCCAGTTTTAGTGTTTCCTAACCAAGTGCCTGACTCAAAGCAGACCTTAATAAATGTGAGTTGAATGAATGGATGGATGAATGAATTTGGAACATAAGCTCCCTCTCTCATGGAACTAATAGCTCCTGTAAGAAGCTGGTCCACCGTATACCAAAGAGACATCCCACTTAAGGTTTGATTCAGCCCAAATTTTTTCCAGAACATCACCATTCAAGGGATCTTTGCTTCCAGATCATTTGCAATGTCTACCATCCTCTTCTTGCAGTTTGGGTCTCAGAACCTTCTTCTGATTTCTTTATTTTCCTCTTTAGAAAGCATCTAGTTCCTAATTACCTTTACCAATTTCTGCTGGGGAACTGTATGTGTGTTTTGATTATTTCCCCACTGTTTCACCATAGGAATGGGGAAAGGCCTCCTCCGTTTCCTCTACCTTTGAAGACTTCTAGGAAAGTTTTTCTTGGTACCTTGATGCTCGGGAGACCCATACACATAGTTTCAGGGATGTCTGCTGAGAAGACAAAAATATAAAAAGAGAAACAAATGCCTGAACAACTGTCAATCAAAGCTGATCCAACAATGAACTCACACATAAAATAGGTAATCTGATTGACATTATGTGTCAATATGAGGTGAGCATAGGAATTTGGAAGGGTGGAGCTGTGGGAGCAGAGTGGAGCATACATGAAGTACTAGGGGAGTCTCAGTAGACACAGGTGACTTTTAGCATGTGTTTTTTACAAAAACAAGCAACAACCAGAGAAAAAGTCAGTGAATAGCACCGTTGGGCATGATTCCACCTGGTGAGCTGATGCCCCAGTTGAGCAGGGGCTAGCTGATCTTTGAGAGGTCTCACTTTCCATACACCTGTCATGGGGGCAGTATCTGGACATCCTGTGTGTTTAAAGGAAAGCATTTTTTCATTAACAGGGCCCCTGCACTTACCATATAACCCAACAACCCCACTCTCAGGTATTTACCCTAGAGAACTGAAAACTTATGTCCATTTAAAAACTTCTATGCAAATGTTTATAGCCACTTTATTCATAATCAGCCAGTGCCAGAAACAACCCAAATGCCCTTCAAAGGGTGAATGGCTGAAACAGGGGCCCTAAAAGCAGGCCAACTTCAGCAGGTGCCAAGGAAGTGGCAGGCCATGGTCGTTTTGAGCAGACTTGGTGTATAAGTGGTTATGGTATAAATGAACCACTCCAAAACTTAGAGGCTTAAAACAACAGTAGCTTCTTTTGCTCAGGAATCTGCAGCTTTGGCAGGGCTTGACGAAACAGCTTGTCTTTGCTTAACATGGCATCAGCAGCTTGACTGAGGCAGAAGATCCACTTCCAACATGGCTTGCTGGCAAGATGGCCAGCAAGTTGGTCCTGGCTGTTGGTTCCTCTCCACATGGGCCCCTCTTTGGGGTTACTTGAGCTTCCTCATGGCATGGTGGCTGGATTCCAAGAGCAGGCACCACAAGAGTCAGCAAGCAAATGTTCTCAAGTTTCTTAAGGCTGGGTCCAGAAACTGGAACTGTGTTAAATTCCATCAGATTCTATTGGTCAAGCCGTCGTGGAGCCCAGACTCAGAGTAATTGACATAGACCTCACCTCTCAATAGGCTCAATAGGAGGAATGTCAGTGGATTTTGGAGCCACATTTAAAAACCATCCTACTTACCATTTACCTTCTACCTCACTAGAGACTTTGACCCATGTGAGAGATGTCCTTCCACCGAGACACTCCCTGAATGTCTGTGTGAGGGAATGTGCAGCACATCCGTGTCTTCTGTCTGCATCTGGCAGTACTATTCCTTAGACCCTTTCCCCTGCCTTCCCTCCCACTGCCCTCAAAAGCAACATACCCATCTTTTGCCTCCATCCTCTTGCAGGATTCTAATGTGATCATGGTTTGGGAATGTCACATGGTAAACAGTGTAGCCTAGAAAACTCTGCAATAGTGTGCAAGTCACTGTACAGCTTATTTTTCCTACTTTTTGTAAGCTAGATTTTTCTGACTTGTTTTGAGCATACTATAGACATTTTTGGAATGATGTAAAAGTCTTTCCTATTTTGACAGGGGTGGGCGTTGGTGGAGAGAAACAAAATCCAGGGAGAAACAAAAGGAATGCAGGTGTGGTAGCAGGGAGCAGGGTAGCTGCCTCTACACAAGAGTAGGAGGAACTAATTCACGCTAGGGTTTTGATGGCCAGCAACTACTTCCTGTGTCTGCCTTTCCAAAGAGGGCTGTGCTTTAGAAACAGTTGCTTAAACTAGGGTTGCACGCATTCCAGAGAAATCAGTCTCTAAAATTTGAGATTCAAGCATTCAATGATATTACAGTTTTGGTGCTGGCTGGTATTTATTAAAATAAAAACTTGATACAAATTAAATGTAACAGAGTTTGAATGAGCAAAGAAAAATTCGTAAATCGGGCAGCCTCAGAACGAGAACAGGTTCAGTGACCTGCCTGAAACACATCCTGGCTGTGTTTTGTGTACAGAAAAGAGAAGTGAGGTACAGAGACAGCTGGCTTGGCTTCTCTGCCTGTGATTGACTGCATCTCTGCTGCTGTGATTGGCTGAGACTCAGCTATCTGTTACAGAAGTATACATCCTAAGTTAGGCTTTCACTTAGTTTACCTACTAAACTAAGTTGCAGTTCCTTATGTAATGACTCAAGTGTGGAGGCATCCGCAAGCCAAATTTGGTTGAATTTAACATACTGTTTAGCTTTTCTGTGTCTGATCACATGGATAATTTGCCCAGAGCCCCTTTATGTCCTGTGATACCAAGCACAACGCCCTTTGAGATGAGCTGGGGCAGAAGCCTCAAGGGTGGGACAGTCTGATTGAAACTTTAAACTCAAAGTTGTGAATCACAAGAGTTTTCTAATGCTTCTTGGTACTCTCCTGATCCCTACCCCAACCCTTTCCAAATCTTTCTTCTCATCCTGGTAAACTTCTCCTTTCTACTATCAAGGAAACTGTCCTTTATCAAATAAATTAAATATAAATTAAAAATTATAGACAAAATAAAATCATACTAAAGTGGTAGTGGCTACCAGGAGCTTAGCTTGTTGTCCTTCCCATGGAGATATTTGTCATTTCAAAGGAGATACTTAGGAAAGGTAATTCTGATTCAAAAGAATGAACCTCTAATATGAGAATTTACATAATAAGGTAGCAAAAGTGGGAGGATTTTTGAGGAACAGGTTCCTTCTTGGAGGTATTCAAACACCCTGCCTTCCAGAGCAAGGCAGGTCTGCCTGAGTCTGAGGGGTGTGGGCATGAGTGCCTTCCCTTGCTTGCTAGCCTATTCACTCCTCACTCAGCCTTGCTCCCGTCAAGGTCTCCAGCAGGGCTCAGTATGGAGAAACTGCTGCCACCCTTTAGAACCTGCCGCCAGCCTGATAGAAGGGTCCTTTCTCCTCCTCAGGACTCTGTAGTGTATACACAAGTGGCTTTATTGGATAAGCTAGCATCAGATGAACATGCCCACTGTAAATGTTGCTTCAGTTTTTAATTAGAAGAATTGAGACCCAGTACGTAGATGATTTTGTGTTTTGCCTTTATTTCATCCTAACATTATTGTTGGAGATGTATCTGTGCATTTGTAAGGTCACAAATTTATTATTTTTTAACCTTTTAGTATAACTATGGGAAAGCACACAAAGCAATACAGAGACTGCTCAGTTGCCCAGTAAATCGTCACAAACTGAGCACACTGGTATAACTGACACCCAGATCAAGAGACAGCAACGCTGGTACCCTAGAAGCCCCCTCATCCTCTATGCAGTCACTGTTCTTCCAAGGGTAACCGGCACCCCACCTTCTAACACTGGAGATGAGTGTTGCCTGTTTTGGAACTCTGTATAACAGGAGTAAGAAAGAATGTACTTTTTGTGTCTGGCTGCCCCCACCCCCACTCCTTTTTGATTTTTGAGATTCTTTGATGTAGTGTATAATCCTAGTTTCCATGTTTTCGTTGCTTTATAATATTTCATTGTGTAAGTATACCACAATGTATTTATCTCTTCCCCTGGAAGGTGTTTGGGCAGTTTCCAGGATGGGGCTGGTATGAGTAATGCTACTGTTAGCATTCTCATACGTGTCTTTTGATGCCCATGTGTGCACATTTCTGTTGGTATATACCCAGGAGAGGAATTTCTGGGTCACAGGATAGGCATACATTCAGCTTTCCAACATATTGTCAGTTTTCCAAGGTGGTTGTACCAATTCACACGCTCTCCATCAGTGCAGGGGAATTTCATTTGCTTCTTGTCCTTGCCAACACTTGGTATTATCAATTTTTTAAATGTCGAGCTATTCTGGTAGATGCCTGTTAAATCTCACTGTGGTCTTCCCTTCATTTCCCTGATGAGTCATGAAGTTGAGCTTCTTCTCGTGTTCCTTGGCCATTTGCATATCCTCATGGGTGTTTGTTGGGGCATTCCACCTGTTTGCTGTTGGGTAGTGTGGCTTTTCCTTATCAATTTGTCAGGCGCTCTTTGATTCATGATGGATGTGAGTCCTTTGTCGCATGAATGCATTAGTGTGCAGGAGCCAACACACACTGGCTTTTGAGAGCTGATTTTAGCATCTCTTCCCGACTCTGTCTTCCGTGGCATCATGTTTGGCAGCTTGAAATCTGCCGTGGTGGGTGTGTTTATACCATAGAAATAGGCAAACTACAAATCGGGGTTTCCTCTCTTTCTTGGAGAGCTGGTTTACCAGTTCACCACTTGACAAGTGTATTGCAAATAGCTTATTTCAGTCTCTGGATTGCCTTTTCACTCTTTAATGTGCGTTTTGAGGAACAGAAGTTTTAAATCTTAATATAGCCTACATTATCAAAATTTTCTTTTGTCGTTAGAGCTTTTTGTGTCGTGTTTAAGAAATCTTTGCCTCCACCCCCATATTTATTTATATGGCTAGCTAATCATAATCAATTTTGCTTAACTTCCCCCCTACTGAAGCAGCACGGCCACGTACAGTTATAAAGATTGTTCCCAAGGGGGGATGCAGGGGCTTAGATCCAGACTTTGCTGTGCTCAGTAAGACATGGCTGAGACAGGGTTGCATTCCTTAGAGGAGGGGGCACCTTTTTCGAATTCTCACAAAGGCACCATATGGGCTAGTGGTGGGCCCAGATCTCTGACACCCTAAACCCCACACTGCCTCTCCAACCTGCCAAACTGCGCTGCCTGCTCTTTCCCTTCAGATGGGGCAGCTTCCTGCCTCCATGCCTTTGCTCTTGCTGTGCCTCCATCTCTACGTCATCACATTTGGAGTCTGTCCAGCAAAGCCCATCTCAGATACCCAATCCAGGCCCCTGCCATTTTCCCATCTTGTTATAGCGTGAATGTCCTCCCTCTTGTAGTAGGCTAACCTCCTTGAGGGCAAAGACCACATTGTTTGAATCGCTGATAATGCTTTGCCCATAGTAGGCATGAGTAAATCTGCATGAATGAGTGACTTGGCCAGCCTTTGGGCTCTTCGCAGAGAGTAATAGTGCACATCTCGACGGGTTACCTCTTCCAAACACTTAGAAGCTTCCTTGTCCATTTCTTTTCTGCTTTGTCCCAGTGGATGCCAGCTGGCTTGCTTTTCAGCAGTTAAATATGCAACCCTTTACATATCAGCTGTTTCATCTGCAGAACTACAGAGTATTTTACAAGTAATCACTTCATGCAGATTGCACATAAATCATGTCTGCTCTGGCCCTTTGGATACTAATGTTCCCTTATTAAGGCATAAGTAAGCCTTCCTGTTCTCATCCATTCTTTCAGACTTTTTTAAATTACTGAAAAGTAGAGCCTAGTTGTCGCTACACCACCTCCTTCCATTCCACCCACCCGATGCCCTCGTTGCTTTTTTGAGGTTCAGTTTGTTTTTCTGGAGCTTGCCAAATTGCCTTAGGAAGCTAGGCACCTTGTAAATGAATTAAGCAAAAGGAAATTCTTATCTCTAAAAGGAAGTGGTCACTGTGTTTCTGTGTGTGATGTTCTTGGCTGGTTAATATTTTTGTGAAATATGTTCTGATGGCAGCAGTGGTACCCCAGAGAGGAGGGAAGCATCCGTTATGCTTTGTACACAAAAGCAAAATCTCTTCTGCTGAAGTTGGAGGAGTGGATGAAAAGCTATTTCATGAAAGTCATTCTGCCCAAACAAACAGAGAGCCTTCATTGTTTTTCATCCCATGGAAGATTGGAAGCTCAGCTCACCTTAATGTGCCCATTACTTTAACGTTTCTTTATTTTCTTTTCAAACTGGAACTACAGATTTTTGCTCTAATACACGTGGATTTCTGCTTCCAATTGCTCTATCCCTGCTATTAGTGTTCAGTCAGTTTTCATTTTGGTCTAAAATGACTCTCTAAGAGCTTGGAAGCATACTATTATTTCCTGCAGTTTGGTCTAAAAATGAAGAAAAAGGGGACTTTCAGACAAGGCCCATAAAAATACCACCATCTACTTTTAGAGATGTTTTATGAATATAAATTTCCTGTCTAAATAATTACTGTTGAGGGTAGAAAGGACTTGGAGTTTCGAAATTGTAACAACAACTTATTCTGTCTTAGCAACCAGAGTGAAGGTGACATGTCTCTTGTTTTTTATAGATGGGCTGACACTATAATGCACTGTATTGCTTTTTAGATCCCATTTTTTATTCATGGATACAGATTATAGTGGAACTGAGGCAGTGGGAGGTATTATTTTCCTCAGATGGGGAAAAAAAGGTATAAAACAGGTATGCATTTGGTGTCATTTTAAAAAATCTCAGGACGGCTGGTAATAGTATCTTAGCAAAAGGGGAAGCCAGCCTGGGTACTGAGCACAGTCGTCTGTGTTCAGGTCCTATATTAAATTATACCCTCAGTTTCGTAAAGGCTGAGGTCTGTCATGTATTCTTCAGGAAAATTATGGCGTCTTTTATACTAGGGTGTTTAAAGACAAAATCTCAGGAAAAAATCACCTCCCCGCCTTTTTCCTTTGGCCAGCAGCTGCTGAAATGGGTTGCGGATTGAACAAGTTAGAGAAACGTGACGAAAAACGGCCTGGGAATATTTATTCAACTTTGAAGAGGCCTCAGGTGGAAACCAAGATAGATGTGTCTTATGAATACCGCTTCCTGGAGTTCACAACTCTGAGTGCCGGTGAGTACACGGGCTGTGCATAGACACGGGCAGGTGGGGTCTCCAGCAGGGGCCTACGGGGGATGGGGGTGCTGTTGGGAGAGCTGGATGGGGTAGGGGCTGTGAAGAAATGAAAAGGGCAGGCCTGTCTCAAGGGGGCAGCTTACAGAGATCCAGAGTTTTATGTGAAATCTCTCACTTTTTAAAAAATAGTGGCTGGGCGCGGTGGCTCATGCCTATGATCCCTGCACTTTGGGAGGCCAAGGCAGGTGGATTACCTGAGGTCAGGAGTTCAAGACCAGCCTGACCAACATAGTGAAACCCCATCTCTACTAAAAATACAAACAATTAGCCAGGCGTGGTGGCGGGTGCCTGTAATCCCAGCTATTCAGGTGGTTGAGGCAGGAGAATTGCTTGAACCCAGGAGGCGGAGGTTGCAGTGAGCCGAGATCGTGTCACTACATTCCAGCCTGGGAGACAGAGCGAGACTCTGTCTCAAAAAAAAAAAAAAAAAAAAAAAGGCAACTAATTACAATTTTAACAAATGAAAATCATGTGTGAGCCAAGCAATACATATGGATGGGCTGAATTTGGCCCATGAGCCAACCAGTTTGCAGACTGTTTCATAGCAAGCCCCGTGAAGAAGGAAGGTTTGCCGTCTCTCCTCGTATGAAACTTCCTGTCCACCCAAATTCACCTGCCTGTTGTCTGCCATCTCGCAAGAGGACTCATCCCTCTGGGCTTGGCTTTGCCTTGGCTGAGCCAGAGGGAGTTGGGTCACCTACCATGCGAGTGTCCAAGGACTGAGGAAGCAGGGAATAGCCCATGAAGACTGGGAAGGGATGGTCAGCATCAGCATCAGAGCATTTGCTGAACACCTGCTGTGTGCAGAGTGTTGGGCCAGTGTTGAGGGGGGAAGTTGTGAGGCATGTCCTGGCATCTTGCAGTGTTCTGTCTGATGGGAGACAGCAGACTCATACAAATGAAAAAACAAAAAGAATTCCACAGGTTTTAATAGTGAGTTGGAAAACACTGAAGACATGTTTTTGGAAGAGGAAGAAAATGCTCTTCTTTTTGGGTCCCAGGAGTTTGAGAGCAAAAACTGGGCACTATGTAACGAAGTCATCTGAACACATTATCTCCCTGGGCTTCTGGGTATACTTTAAGCTTCTATGATTGGAAAGGAGAATGAGTGGAAAAAGCCCTCAAGTTCATGGATTTGAGTCCTGGCTCTGCTTCAGAGTAACTGGGTAAATCACTGAGCTTCCCAGTCCTGTAGTGTCCTCATCCATAAAAGGAACACGGGTGTCCACTTCATGGGGCAGTTGTGAAGATTAGAAAGGTAGATATGTGTGAAGCTCGTAGCACGATGTCTGGCATGCAGTAGGGTCTGCAAGTGTTCTCTTCCTCCCCTCCTCCCCGACTACTCTCTGCTGTGACTATCTCCATACTGAGGCTCCAATTGCTTCTTGAGCTCTGAGAAAGGACAGCTGAGTGTCTCTGCAGGGACATGCTGTGCATCCCCTGCAACAAGTCACCACAACTGAAGCCAGCATCTTCCTTTTCAGATTGCTTCCTTCCAGTGCCCTTGATGAGTCAGTCATACCACCACCATCCTCTTAAATGTGCAGATACCTATGACCATGGTTTCCCCCTGCGTGTAGTTGCCATTCCTTCGCCCAAGCCTATTAAAACCATGTCTGTAAATGCCTCTAATATAGCTAATGTAATACACAATTATTTGGAGCATTTGGTCATGCATTTGGTCCTCCATTTATTTGTTCAGTGAATATTTAAGGGCCTACAATGTGCTGGGCATTGTGGGAGGATTAGGGAAAAACAGAAGCATGTCTAGGAGAAAAGATTGGAAGGAAATATTTAAGTATTAGGATGCTGAGATGATGGGGGAATTCTTTTTTCTCCCTTTTGCAGTTGTGTTTTTTTTTTTCATCGTGGTTATATGTCTTTAATTATGACGAAGAGTAGCTTTGCTCCCAAGAACCTTCACAAACACATGAAGTTTCCATGCAGTGCTTTGTCCCCCAACTGCTTCGTAGCTGGTCTCTGAATGATTTCCCTGACCTCCTTATTTGTTTGTTTCCCTGAGCTTCAGCTGCAGCATCCACACTGCTTTTGTGCATTGTGCTGTCCTTGATGGAATTATCTTTTGTTTTCTGATTATGAAATAAACATACACCCATTATAATGAGCTAGGACAACACTGGCGGATATCCCACATGGCCTCCCTGCTCCTGCCCTCGTCCTCCTACAGATCCTGCCAGAGCTCTCCTTTGGCTGTCGCCACACCAAGAGTGGCACAGCTCCCCTTGACCGCATTCTCCCACTGCTTGTCTTTGGTGTTCCGCTGCTTTTGCTTTGCTCTTTCGTGAACCTGCCAGTCCTTCTCCGGGCTTTTGCACTGCCTGTTCCTCTGCCTGGAAGTCCTCCCCCAGGATCCCCTTGCTCATCTTCAGAGAGAACAGGGTCCTTCTCTCTGAAACTTTCTTTGACCACCTCTTTAAAATTTCTACCTTCTTCCCAATTCCCCATGTCTTTCCCCTCTTGATTTTCTCCATAGCACTTCTTACCATGTAACCTGGAATATATCTTGCTTATTGCTATTTATTTCCTCTTTGTTGTCTGCCTTCCTTCATTAGAAGATAGAATCCCTTCCCACGAGTGCAGGGATTTTCTCTCTTATTCTCTGCTGCTCCCTCAGTGCTTAGGACAGTGCCTGGCACTTAATAGATAATCAGCAAATAATTGCTGAAAGAATACTCACCGTATGTTTTTGAATCCTGCTTTTATGCGACTTAATATTGTACAGTGAGGTGTGCACCTGTCATGCCTATGCTCGGAAAGTATGATTTAATGGCTATATATGATTTAATCACTCAGTATACCATAATTTATTTTGCAGTCCTCTTTTATTGGACATTTAAGTTATTTTGGGCTTTGGGCTATTACAAATAATGTTGTGATAAGCAATGTTGTCCATAAATCTTTGTACACATTTCTGACTATTTCCTCAGGAATTACTGAATTGAGGGATGCGAATGTCGGCACTCCTGATAAATTGCCCAGTTGCCCTGTAGATAGGACCTGCTTGTGTAAAACACACATCTGATTCTGCACAACTCTTTAGGGTGTTTCCCTGGATGGATGAAGTTGAGATTCAAGCCAGAGCTCAGGGCTTTCTGTAGCTTGGTCCTGCCCTTCGTAGATCCTCTCCCTATTGTTCCCTGGAGGATGGTGTGTCACGGCATTGCCTGCTGCCCCCGCCCAGGACCCTCTTTTCTCTGCTTCTCTGATTCAGTGCAGGCAGCCCTTTCTGCACAGGCCCCCACCTCTTACTGCTTGCTAGGACCCCACCCACCTGGATTTGTTCCTTCTTGACAACCATTCTATCAGAATTACTCTCTTGTGCACGCCTGTAGTTTGTCAATACCGTTCTTTTGACACTTTGATTACATCATATATTAAACCTATTTGTGCTTCCCTGGGGGCAAGGACCAAGCCTTGTTTATTTTTCTATTTGTCTTCCTTGTTCAGCTTTCTAGCTGAGATGAGCCTGTCCTGAATAGCTGGGTCCTAGTAAACCTAGAACTAAATGCTGACTTGTTTCCCTGGCGGTCTCTCATGTTTTTCTTCCAGGAGTTCTAATGAGATTATTCTTTATTCTCCAGAATGGAGCTGACATTTGTTGAGTGCTACTATGAGCCCAGTCCTGTGATAGGACATTACGTCTTGATCTCATTTTTCTTTCTTTCTTTCTTTTTTTTTTCGAGATGGAGTCTCGCTGTGTCACCCAGGCTGGAGTGCAGTGGTGTGACCTCGGCTCACTGCAACCTCTGCCTTTCAGGTGCAAGCAATTCTCATGCCTCAGCCTCTTGAGTATCTGGGATTCCAAGCATGCACCACTACACATGACTAATTTTGGTATTTTTAGTAGAAACGGGGTTTCACCATGTTGACCAGGCTGGTCTCAAACTCCTGACCTCAAGTGGTCCACCCACCTCGGCCTCCCAAAGTGCTGGGATTACAGGCATGAGCCACTGCACTAGCCTGATCTCATGTTTCTGAAATTTTTCAGCTTTATCAAAGTATAAATGAAATAAACTACATTGCACATATTTAAAGTGTTCAAACCCATAAAACCCTCACCACATCAAGATGCAGAACATTTCCATTGCCCCAGAAGTTTCCTCATGCCCCTTTGTTATCCCTCCAACCCCAGACAACCACTAATCTCCTCTCCATCACTGATTTTTTTTTTTTTTTTTTTTGAGATGAAGTCTCTGTTGCCCAGGCTGGAGTGTGGTGGCACAATCTCGGCTCACTGCAATCTTCACCTCCTGGGTTCAAAGGATTCTTATGTCTCAGCCTCCCGAGTAGTTGGGATTACAGGTGCCTGCCACCACGCCCAATTTTTTTTTTTATTTTTAGTAGAGACGGGCTTTTACCATGTTGGCCAGGCTGGTCTTGAACTCCTAACCTCAAGTGATCTGCCTGCCTCAGTTTCCCAAAGTGCTGGGATTACAGGTGTGAGCCACCTCGCCCGGCCTCCATCACTGAGTTTATTTCCCACAATGTTATATAAATGGAATCAAATAGTATGTACTCTTTTTCAAAACCTAGCTCTTTTTATTCACTCAGCTTACTCATTTAAGATTTATTTCTGTTGTTTGGTGTGTTTTCTGTTTTACTGCTGAGTAGTACTCTGTTGTTTGCTTGTACCACAGTTAATTTTTCCATTCACCTGTTGACAAACATTTCCAGGTTTTGGCTATCACAGGTTAGGTTGCTGTGAACATTTGTCTTTGTGTGGCTTCTTATGTCGTTTTATGTTTGCAGTAACCCACTAAGGTAGGTGGATAAACTCATTTCTTTTTGCAGACGAAGAAATGAATGCTCAGTGAGGTTAAGTAACTTGCCCAAAGAGGTAGGAAGTGGCAGGGGCAAGAATTCGAATATAGAATTCTGGAATCTTGGGCATCAAAGCTCTTGTGATGCCAGACTGCAAGATGCTACACAAATAGGCATTAACACCAACTGGAATGTTGTTGTTAGAAAGCTTATTATCATGTAGAATGGTATAAGATGATTCCTCCCCCATAAGATTTTAACCCCAGAAGATTTTTGAATGACACTCTATACACTTATTTTTCATGGAGAAGATGACTATTTGACTCTTAGGCAAATACAAGTCAGGGAAAGGGTATCGGCCCACGTCCACCTGATGGCTTAGGTAGGAAGGGTGCCGCCATGTGCATTTCCAAAAAAGTCGGGATCAGCTGGGCGCGGTAGCTCATGCCTGTAATCTCAACACTTTGGAAGGTCGAGGCAGGTGGATCACCTGAGGTCAGGGGTTCAAGAACAGCCTGACCAACATGGAGAAACCCCGTTTCTACTAAAAATACAAAATTAGCCAGACGTGGTGGCACATGCCTATAATCCCAGCTGCTCAGGAGGCTGAGGCAGAATTGCTTGAACCTGGAAGGTGGAGGTTGTGGGAGCCGAGATCACACCATTGCACTCCAGCCTGGGCAACAAGAGTGACACTCCATCTCAAAAAGAAAAAAAAAAAAAAGTCAGGATCACAGTTAACACTGTTGAGTTTGTCCCTTACTTAGAGCCCAGTGCTGTTGTTGAAGATATTGGAACATGCAGCCCCACTTGTGGGGTTGGCAGAGGCAAAAAAGCAGCAGGAATCTTACAGTGAAGCACATAAGCTGCCAAAAATCTCAATTCTGGGTGATTTGATTGGGTCTTAAATTTTCAATTAACTCTGGTCACCGAGGGATGAACCTGCCCTTTGATGGGTTTCATCACAGACGGAGGCCCATAAAGCATCACAATTTCTGCAAAACGGTACCCCATTATGCCTTTTATGTGAGCGTTTTGCCAGCCTCTCTGTGCCAGGCCACTCTAACACCACTTGAAAGCTACCTGTGTCAGCTCTGTGAAAATCGACTGTGTTTTATGCACATTTGGTGCCAGGGACAGTTGGCACGGAAAGCAATCTGTGTAATGAGGCCAGTGCCCAGGGCTTGGGCCTTCCTTGAACGGTGCAGTCCTGCTCTGACTAGTACAGGAGCCACCATCACATGGCATTTATATGTAATCATTAATCAAAACAAAGGAAAATAAAATATTCAGTTCTTCTGTCACACTACCCACATTTCAAGCACTCAGCACCCATGTGTGGCTGGTGACTGCTATTGGACAGTGCAGATAGAGAACGTTTTTGTCATCGTCGAAAGTTCTCTAGGATAGCACTGTTCTAGTCTGTTTTCAATAGAGGAAAACTCGGTTTCAGGTCAGAATCTGTGTCTCTAACTCATAACAATGTACCATTTTATCATGAAGATTTGCCCTTAGGTTCATAGTGACCATAGAAGGATTCATTGATTCCACAAATATTTATTGAAGGTCAACCTTGGACCAGATGCCATGTCTTGGGGACATGTGGGTGAACCAGACAGGAGGTGTTCTTGGGTTGCCTTAGTCAGCTCGGGCTGCCATAATAAAATACCACAGACTGGCTTAAACAACAGATGCTTATTTTCTCATAGTTCTGGAAACTAGAAGTTGCTACCCTGGAGATCAAGGTGCCAGCATGGTTGGGTTCTGGTCAGGGCTCTCTTGGCTTGCAGACAACAGCCTTCTCATTGTGTCCTCACATGGCAGAGAGGGAGGGAGGAAAGACAGGACTTGAGGGGAAGACAGAGAGAGAGTGAGAAAGAGAGAACAGGAGCGAATACAAGCTCTCTTGTGTCTCATCTTGTAAGGACACTAATTCCATCAGATTAGTACCCCATCCTTATGACATGATTTGACCTTCATTACTTTCTTACTCAAAATGTAGTCACCTTAGGGGTTACGATGATTTGGAAGGACACAGTTCAGTCCGTAGCACCAGACTAAAGATTGGTACTTTACTTTGGTTCGAACTCTCTTACAGATGAAGAAGCAGTACTTGATGCTAGAGTAATGGAGACAGATGGGATGGTGGCAGCCCAGGCTTGATGGGGGAGTCTGTGTGTCAAGGAAGACTTGAAATCCTCAGGTGGATTTGGAGTTTTATGCAAATTTGGTATCAGGCACAGTTGGCTGTTAGTCAGGCAAAAGGTAGGAGAAGAGGGTGAAAGAAGATAATCTTTTCACGAAGAGGAGACAACTTGTGGGAGGGATCAGAATGCAGAGATAACACTGCATATGTGGGGAACCACAGGCAATTCAGTTTGGTTGGAACATGTTCTTTGGGGGAGAAGAAAGTAGGTCCAGATGATGAAAGGTCTTAGGTGTTGGGCTGAGGAGTCTAAGCTCAAAAGCACTGAAGGTTTTTAAGATGGAGGGGGTGCAGGTGATGTCAAATTCTCATTCTGAAAAGATTTCTCTGGATTTAGAATGAAGAAGGGTGGAAGGGGCAACACTGGGGGAGGGGAAACCATATAGAAACCATTGCAATCATCAGGCAAGGTAAAGGTGGCCTGAGTCAAGACAGTGGCAGTGGGGACAAGAAAAGGAGTGGGGGAAAGAGAGATTAGGAGGTGGTCCTAGGGACTGCCTGGCAGGTGAAGGAGAGCAGGAAGCAGAGGAGGAGGTGGGTGTGCTGGGCACCTGGGTGGATGGCACGAGTTCCCCACAGCCAGATACTGAGTCTGCTTGAAAGCATTCTCCAATAATAGTCTCACTTGATTATTCAAGTAGCCCTGAAAGCTGGAAGGAAGATATTATTTTTCTTTTCTTTTCAGATGCAGAAATTGATTTGACAGGTAATAAGTAGTAAGTGGGACCAGAATCCAGTGTTTCAGCTCTTTCCACTCAAAGCTTATCCACTGCACATGAAAGAGAGCTCAGCGCCAACTGCCAGTCCACTGAAGGGTGTCGCAGTGATATTTGTTTGAATAACTTTATTGAACTGTAATTTAAATACAATGAAACACCCCATATGAAGTGCCTGGGTGATAAGTTCTGATAAGTGTAAACATTTGCAGAACTATCACCACACTCAAGATATAAAACTTTTCCATCACCCCAGAAAGTTACCTCAGGTGCCTGCCCCGACCCAGCCAACTGCTGATCTGCTGCGTGTCACTGTTGAATAGTTTTGCTTCTTTTTGAATAATATGTACATAGAATCATACAGTATGTGTGCCTTTGGCTTCTTTAACTCAGCCTAATGCCTTTGCAGTTCAATCCATGCTGTTGTATGTATTGAGTCCTTGCTGTTGTATGTATGGGGTCCTTGCTGTTGTATGCATGGAGTCCTTGCTGTTGTATGTGTGGAGTCCTTGCTGTTGTATGTGTGGAGTCCTTTCTGTTGTATGTATGGAGTCCATGATGTTGTATGTATTGAGTTCTTGCTGTTGTGTGTATCAAGAGTTCATTCCTTTTTGTTTCTGAGTAATATTCCCTTGTTTGCATATGCCACAATTTGTTGAATCAATCTCCTGTTGAACATTTGGGAAATTTCCAGTTTGGGGCTATTATGAAAAAAAAAAAAAGCTGAATATCCATGAACAAGTGTTTTGTGTGGATGTTTTCACTTCTGTTAGGGAAATATGTAGGAGTGGAATTGTTGGGTTGTATGCTAAATACATGTTTACCTTTATAAGATACTGTTCAACTGTTTTCCGAAGTGTTTGTTCTATTTTACATTTCTGATAACAATATATGAGAGTGGGTAGCTTAATTTTTTAGGTAATAATCAGAGTTACTTTTTATTCAGCACCTACTGTTGTATTAATCTCTTATAAACAAACTAACAACAATCTTATAAGGTAGGTGGAGTCACCCCCATGGTAGAGAAGAATACATTGAGATATTGAGTTTGGAGTGGTTATAAAGGAAACTTGCTCTAGGCCACCAAGCTGTTGGAGCTTTGCAGGATATCTTGTGGTCTTACTGAACAGCAAAGCCTTCACTTTGACTTTCTTGGTTCCTGAATCTTCTGTGTGCTGTGGTGGGTTTAAACTAAATTGAAGGGCTTCAACATGAAAAAGTTCAAAGGTAACTTATTCACCTTTGCCCCTTTCTCAAGCTTGTCTTCTATTTCTGTTCTTAAGTTCCTCCTTATAAGACATTCCCATGACACGCATTAAAATTTCGAGGATCAGTCCACACTGCTGCATTTTACAAATTCCCATCTCTGTGGTTTTCCTGTCTAAGAGGACTTTAAGAACTGATTTTCGGGATGTTTTCTTCGACATTGTGCTGACCAGGCTCATACTTGGCTTTCAGCCACCAGCATTCTAGCCTTAAACTCTGTATATAAATTTTGGGTGGTCATGATAATAACAGGATGACATTCCTCATTCAAGACATGCAGATTGCGCAATAAATTTTCTACAGGTCCAGTTTTTCTTTGACCTCCAGTCTGGGTGATGTTAGCCCGACACACAACTACAGAAGCAGCTGATAATCGTTGTTTATAAGAGTTGTGCTTTCAGTCTCCCTTCACGGCTGGGAAAAAAAACTAATCTAAAAAAAAAGGATCATGATTTACATTATATTCTGAAAATTAAGAAATGAACGTTGTGGGGAGCTAAGTGTTTGGGTGCCTAATGGCTAGTTATAAATCCTGGCACTATCAGCCTTTCCAATTTCATGAAGGGAGATGATAGGCCAGCTCCATGGCCTCATCTAAAATAATGTCAATCTCCAGAAAAGCCTTTAAAACGAATCATTAACTTAAAGGAGTGGTTCTCAACCTTGAGAGTGAATCAGAATAGCCTAGAGGGCTTGTCAAAATGCAGAGTCCTGGGTCCCATCCTCAAAGTTTCTGATTTAGTAGGTCTAGGGCAAGGCCTGAGAATCTGCTTTTGTAATAAGTTCCCAGGCAATGCTGATGCTGCTGGTCTGGGGACCACACTTGGAGAACCTTAAAAGACCATGTGGAGTATGATTTTTTTCTTAATTTGAGTGGAGATGGCAGAAAAAAATTATACTAGTGTGATTTTTTGAGTGTAAAATAAATTCAATAAATACTTACCTACCTATATATTATGACCAAATCATAACTTACTTCCTTTAGGTGGCTTAGAATATATTTGGGAGGACAGGTCATAGGAATTAAAATAAGAATACAAGATGATGCACTGATTCTCAACGTTTGTTTAAAAAGTTCCCATGCCTGGCTGCACACCAGACCAATTTAGTTAGTCTTGGTGTTGTGGTTTTGGTTCTGTGTCCCCACCCCACCTACAGTTCACACTACAGAACAGGTGTCAACAGACTCAGCTTAAGTCTGCGATGTCTCAGGGAGCTGGCTAAGATGGATACCTGGCTGCTGGTGCCTGCAGGCTCTGGGTGGGAGGGGGGCGCTTTACAGGGGAGCCCAAGATAGCAAACTATGGAAAGGAAGGAAGAGAATTGGAGGGGATGAGTACTTATTTGCATTACAGGAGGATTCTTGGTTTAAAGTGGGTTTCACCATGGGGTTCCTTTAGATAGAGCCTCAAGTACTCCGAAGTGTTTGTTTTGCCTTTCCTTAATGAGGTATTTATTACCTCTCTCTAAATATGATACCTGCAGTTTTAGAACATAACAAATCCATCTATAACATTTGCAGCTCTTCAGCAGAACTGAGCATACAGCCACTGACGTTGATAGCATTTTTTGTAAGTAAAAACAAACAAACAAACCTTGGAGCAAAATGTCAGAAGCCCTGGAGGAGGAAGGTGGATGGCTAGAAGAGAGGCTCTAAGCAGCCCTTGATATTGCTGCAGGAGGCCCCAGGGTCAGAGTCGGGTGGGGCGGGGCTTTCTATATTCCCGCAAATTTAAGCTCACCCGGGAGGGAGGCTCCTCCTGGTACAGCCCTTCATCATGGCAGAAAGACTGTTCTGCCCCTGCACCCTCCCTGACCTCTCTAGGGATCCCTGCAGATGATGTATTGTGATGGAGCAGTGGACTTGGACGCTGCTGGTGTTGATATAATCATTGTTAACAGTAACAACAGTAATAACAGCTAATGTGGTATGCATGGTGCTCAGTCTCAATTAATCCTTACAGGGATCCTGATTTTACAAATGAGGAAACAAGGCTCAGTGAGGTTACCTAACGTGCCCATGGTTCTGCAGCGAATGTGCGATGAGCTGGAATCAGAACTCAGGCTTGCCTTCTTCAATTCTTTACTCTTAAGGATTGCGGACCATACCAAAGGTCCCTCGGGTATGGCTTTGAGATTTGGTTGGCTGTGATCTGTCATTCGAGGACCCCAGCTTTGATGGATCTCTTTTTGATTGAGTCCTACTCTAGGGAGAATTTGGCTGCATGTTTTGACAAATCATAGATGGTGGGGGCGAGAATAGCAACTGAATGGTTGAGTGTTGTCTTATGCTGTGTGGTTTGCGATGCAGCTTGATACACTTTAGCTCAATTAATCCTTACAAGTCTAGAGATGTTTTCCTTCTGTTTGACAAATAGGGAGCCTGACACGTAGCGTGGTCCTGTCTCGCCGAGCCGCAGTTTGCACTGAGGTCTTCCGACTCCATGTGCCCTGTGTGTCTCGCTGCTACCTGGGACCTACAGAATCTCTGAGGGTCGGGAGCCACGTTAAAGGTCATGCTGCCTATGACCTGTTGGGGACCACTTTCCTTAAGTATCAAGAACATGAGTGTTGGTCAATAACCCCCTGGAGTGTAGTGGTGGCTTCTGTTGTTCCCGGCTTTAAAATAGGGCTGGGTTTGACCTCCAGCTCAGATTCAGAAGGCCAAGTCTGAGCTTGAGTATGTGTGGATGGCTGCCACTTAGTCCCAGTTTTGTAAGTGTGCCAATATCAGAACTTATCCTGTGCCGAATATAGACTCCTCCTTTGCTGAAAATAGTATATGCAGTAGGGTAGGGAAATATTTTTCTTTCCTAGAAAATCGCTCCTTGCTCCTGTAGGTAACATTGACTTCTATGAAACCATCTGTTCCTTCCAATATAATTTCCAGACTATTAGATTAAACAGTTTCTCCTGACCCACTTTTGGCTTCTGCTTCTTTTCACTGTTCATTAACATATTGTGTAGCAGAGTTTTTATGGAGAGAGTGTGTGTGTGTGTGTGTGTGTATTTATTTAATTTCAGTTCAGGCAAAAGCAACTGTTGGGTGCAGTGAAGTTATTTAACTTCCTACTTGTGTTTCATTTTTGTTTCCGGTTTCTATAATTGCTATGAGTTGGTTTTTGTTTTTGAGATTCAGGCAAGGAAGTCAATGGCATGAGTTATGAGTTGAGGTTCTGGCTGGGAGGTGTGTTAAAAAAAACAGACCCTGTTTTCAAACAGAAGATGCAAAGAGTAATAAGGAAATCGGTTCCCATAAAACATGTCTCAAAGTGTATAAGTATGCTCTTACAATTTGAAGAGATTTTTAAAAGATAAATGAGATAATATGTGTGACGTAGCTTTAAGTTTTTCTGAGCAAAGCTGCTATATACATCTTTGGTATTGTTGCTTTTGATGTTGCAACCAAGTCTGCTATTAGCGTTAATGTTATTGTTAAATATTCACTAATGAGAGTAATAAGATTAGATTTAAAAGGAAGGAAGGCATTCTTTACATTCCTTTGCATTCCTTTCTGAATGTAAAAACTCTTTATGCTCTTTTCCCAGCTACTCTAAATCCAGACCAAGAAGCAACACTACTCAGTCTTGTATGAAAATGGGCCCAGGTGTGTGTGTGTGTGAGGGTGTGTGTGCGTATGTGTGTAACCCAAGCAGTAAATTTCAGCAACTAAGGCCGACTTCAGTAAAATGAAATTCCTTGCTGATGACTGTTATCTGTCAAAGTAAAACCAAATTATTTTTCTGCAGGGATTCATAAAAGCAGCCTTGAGGTAGTGATAATAATTGTTATCTAATTTGGTTAAAGTGGAACAGAAAACAAGTTAATATTCTATGCACCCTGCTAATTATTATTAGCAATATTGCTTTAAAGAATTTTATAACGAAGATTTCTCTAATTTCACTGGGTCCACTGTCATTTTATAGTTTGATCAGATTTCACCAATGCTTCAGAAGACAGGAGTCCTGTTGAATTTTATCTACGAAATATTTTCAAAGGCAATTCTGGTGTGAAAAAGTAGGTGATTCTGGCCTCAAGCTGCATGCCACTGTCATTAAGTCTAGAAGGTCATTTCCTCAGTTATGTGTTTCAGGCGTGCTCTTCTTTGTTTACAGGTCAGGTCTCCTGATAAATAAAAATTACGTGGGCCAGGAGTACCTGCTACAGTTAGCATCCACTGAGATGTTTTCCCATTCTTTTGCATAGACATACTTTGCAGGTGCATACACATGATTTATCAGGAAGAGTATACATTAGTTTGACAGCCTCATTGGGCCCTCTTAAGAGAGGAAAGGGATTATTTCACTTTGGCGTCCCTAGTGTAAGCTCAGAATTAGTTTGTAAGCATGAGTACAGCATGGCACTATGAGGAATGCGTGTTGCTTTGACACAAGATGGCTATAATAATATATTCCCAAGGGAGCTGGCAAGCTTGTGGGTGGACTTTTCTTTTTGGAGAAAGCAGTCTTGTATGGCAAAGCTACTCAACAAAATTGATCCATTCACTATTTATTGATTATCTACTCTTTTTCAGGCTCTGTATTGTGCATGCAATAGTGAACAAGATGGTGAGGTCTCTCAATGTAGGAAACAGTGTCTGAAACATCCCACCAAATTCTGGAGTTTTTAATGTCTTAGTCTGGTGTCTGTTCTCCTACATCTGGAAACCAGGCCAGCTGAGTCCTAATAGCCCTAATAGAGTCTGTGTGTTATCTTGGAGAAGCATCTGCCATGATTGACCAATATTTGCCTTTGGCCTGCTGCACCTTGCATGGCTAGAGACTTGTCTGCTGTTTGGAAAGTGCAGGAGGCCCTGGAAATCCTAAACCAAATCTAATCTTTGGGCCCACCAACCAAACTGCAGCGTGGAAAAGGTACCTCAATCAAACGAGCTTCCTAGGGGTGAGTGGACTCATCAGGGCTGCTGATGCCAACAGGCTGAGCTTTTAAGGCCTTAATAGATGCACTGAAGATGCCCTGGGCATTAGTGTTGTGAAGACTCACAGGTCTTCAGTCCATCATGGCTTGCCTGGTGAGAAATGGTTGAGATAAAGCATGTGAAAGAAAAGTTACTGATGTTTCTAATAGCCCAGGCTGAAATAATGCTATAAAGGTGTGCAAGGAATGGGGAGAAGGACGTTGAGGGTTTTCTGGATTGCCTTCCATATCCCTCAGACTGGTGATCCAATTGTTTCTATTCTTACCACTGTTTCTTGCCAATCTAGAGACGTAAATTAAAACAAAAACTTACTTTCTTATCTATAAGTAGTTTCTTATTGTGGACTTCATTTAATGAATTAGCCTAAAACAACTAAAAACCCAGAAAATGTCTTTTTTCTTAGTACCATTTACTTTCTTGGATATAAAGTGTGAATTCAGAAGTGGCTGAAGGCAAGTGATGGGGACCAGTGTCCCTGAGGGGTGAACCAGCTAAGGTTTTGTTCTCCTACCTGCAAGGAATGTTAGAGTACTTTACAGAGCTTGGGTTTGGGAGCCAAGTTACCTAATGAAAAAGCAACTTCAACTCAACTTTCCTGCTCATTTGTGTTGTGATATCAAGTAGCACGGTGGACATCTGCCAAGATGGCCCCCAGTGACCCCGCCTCCTGGTATTCACGGCCTTGTGTATCTAGTGAATTGCTTCCAGTGAACGGGATACAGCAAAAGTGATGGGTTATCACTTCCAAGATTAGGTTACAAAAAGATTGTAGCTTCCATCTTGTGCTCTTCTGTTCTCTCTTGATTACTCCCTCTGAGGGAAACTCGTTACCATGTTGTGAGCTGACCTGTGGAGAGACCCATATGGCAAGGAACCAAGGGAGGCTTCCTGTGAACAGGCAGTGAGGAATTGGGACCCTATAGCCCTGGAGGAAGTGAATCTGAATCTTGAGCGACAACCGTGTGCATGAGCTTGGAAGTGAATCTTCCCCCAGTGGAGCCTTGAGATGACTTCAGCCCTGGCCAATGTCTTCAGGCAACCTTATAAAATATTTTGAGCCAGAGGCACCCAGATAAACTGCACCTGGGTTCCTGACTCACAGAAACTGAGAGAAAATAAATGTTGTTTTAAGCCACCGTTTTGTGGTAATTTGTTATATATTAATAATGCAGGCAGTTTATGTTAAAAAGTCTTGCTCCTATATGAGAGACAACATCATGGAGTTGTTGGGAGCACGGACTCTTGAGCCAACCTGGCTTCAAATTCTGGCTCTGCTGCGTATTAGCTGTGTGACCTTGGGAAAGTCACTTAACTTTTCTGTGCCTCAGTTTCCTCATTGGGAGATGGGAAATGTAGCTTTTGCCCCCCAGGCTCTATATTTCAGGAAGATTAGCTAGAAAGGGGTGGAAATGGGTTTTAATTGACACAGTCCACAGTCTGTGTCACAGTGAGTATAACAAAGGGGTCATATTAATAGTTTTTGTGACACTCTTAATCACTTAAACTCCCAGACCAGGAAACTCCTGTTTGGTTGGGGACAATTTTCCAGAGGAAGGGGCAGCTGTGAGTGCTTAGCAGCCACCACACAGCACCTGGGAGATGGGAGCACTGGTCCTTTAAAGACCATCGACAAGAGTGGTCCCTATGATGTTCTTCTGCTAATCTAGAAGCAAATGATCTCTGTGTTCATTTTTCCATTTTTGTCGTTTCTTTGATGCCATGGAGACACATCCTTAGCATGTTTTTCTAATTTCATGCCTTGGGCCTGTTGAGCAGAGCTCATCACTTCTCAAGATTAAATTATATGTTTAAGAAATGCCTTCTGCGTCAACCATAGTTATTCATTAGCCTGGTTGTAAGTGGTTAAGCCTGGCTTCCAGCTGTGAAAGTCAAGATTTGTGACATTTAAACATATTGATGAGATGCAAATGTCCTGTGGTTAGCCTTCCACAAGGCCCTAGCACTCATGTAAATAAATGAGAAGGAATTGAAAGGGTGGGCAGCAGAGCCCTCCCTTAAATAGGAGAATTGTTTTTCACTGGGTGCCAGCATCTGGTCGCTGCCGTCAGTAGTAATGAGGTTTGGCTCTTCCCATATGTCCCCGATTCATTGCGGGTTGTTTATTTGTAGATACGGCTTGATTGTTTTTCTCCTTTTTCTTTTCTTTTTTCAAACTAGGTTTCCCTAATTCAGCACCACCACCGCCTCTCTAAAAATAAGCATCAAATTATTTGTCTAGGGAAACATTTATTTAAATGATACTAGCTCTCCTCAACTTGTGAAAGTTTCTTGTGTCTTCTTGCTGTTTTCACTTTATCTGCTCTCTAGCAGAAAAATAAAATTGCATTCGATTGATGCACTCTCCTGCTGGGAATTCAAGACATATTACAGCCCTATCTGTGTGTTCTCAGTTATGATGAAATGGTGGAAAATCCCCAGCAACCTTAAATGAGATAGGTGCAGGTGATTAATCCAGTTTCAGGAAGAAATCAAATAATTTACTCCTTGTTCCCCATTAAAGAAACAACCATGCATTGAGGTAGCTGATGCCATGTGAGCAGGAGTGTGCTTTAATGGAGGCGCCATTAATAATTTACTTTAATAGTGTAATAGTTGCCATTTTTGTGACCAAAAATTTGCTTCAGCCCCCGCTTTATGGATGAAAAGTAGGATCAATTAATATTGAGTGATGACAGCCTCCCTGCGGAGAGAAAATGGGAAATCTTGGTGTCGTCATCCGCCTTATGACTAAGAAATAGCTTTTCTTAATTGTACGGAACAGAGAAACCCAGGGGGATGTAATTCATTTCTCTCCAGCTTGCGATGTAAATTGAAAGTAAAGAAAAATAACCACATGCCAGAGTGAGGACATGAACTCAACCACTAAGCTATATCTGATTTGTAGGATTTGCTGGAAATAAGCAGACAGTTTCCCCCACGATGGTAAGTCTCCTTCGACTGTGGCATTGCTCCAAATACCTCTTATAGCACGTGACCCAGGGTGTTTCTCTCTGATCTGGTAATGGAGCCCCTCTGCCTAGAAGCTTTGGGTCCCAGGTCTTCTCCCAGCTCACTCCCTCTTCCCTCCCATCCTTATAGTCTCCACCTAAATGCCAGCTTTTCAGAGAGGCCTTCTTTTACCACCTTGTCCCAAACAGCCTCTTTCCTTGCCCAACTCACTGTCAACTTCTGCTTTCTATCTTATTTTCTTTGTGGAACTTACAATCATCTGAAATCATATTATGTTTATGTGATATTTACCACGTCCTCCAACCATAATGGTAAGCTCCATGAGGGCATGGTTTGTCCTTGCTCTCTAAGCAGCTAAATCCTTAGGGCCTCAGTGCTGAGGATGCTTGTTGAGTGACTGAATGAGTGAATGATTAATATAACTCTTACACATGCACACCAGCTTTCTGTAAAGGTATATTGACTTTGAGGTTCCCCTCTGCCTTCTCCATCTTGAGCCCCTACTGGCAGAACCCAATAGAAATTCAACTGGCAAAGCGAGGATGCAGTTTGCGCAGTCCTCACCCCACCACACAGGTCAGACTTGGATCAGAAAGACGGCAACTAAATGACCAGCACGGTCCAACCCTTCAGATTCTCAGCATTCACATATCCTCCTGCACATTTTCAACTTGGCAGAATAGCAGGACAGCTTTGTTTCTGCCTATGATATGTCTATGCTTCATACAGTGTTCACACTCTTAAGGGAAGACATAAAGTCCCAGTTGGCATGGTGTCTGTCTCTGGGTGGCATGAATTATTTTCCTGGTTTAATCTGTAGGATATGGAATATTTATCTGGGATTGGTGGAATGAGAGGAGGAATTAACATTGCTCCAATATGGAAACTGCTGGGACTTGGCTTTTGCCTTCAGCCAGCTCCTTCTGTGGCAGAGGTTTATTTATTACCTGGTAGAATAACCTAGGGATCTCAATCCTCAGTGGTTCTCTCTGTATGTCTGTTAGTTGCTTTAGTTTTCCATTGATTTTTACTCTTGGACATGGAAGTACCAAGAGGCACTCTAGAGACTCTCCAGGTACCAGGCATACTCTTCTCTGCCCCTGTTGTATGGCAGCAATGGCAGCAGTCCAGTTTCCCTGTGGAAATGGGGATCATTCACCCCAGTCAGTAGGGTAATTGCCTTCTTTGCCTTTTGTTTCTGTGGCATTGGTAATCTAAAATGGCCAAGGGGCAATCTCAACTTCTAGCTCAGTAAAACCATTGCAGTGTCCCCTGGAGGAAGCATTCCTCTCGGGAACCAGCAGCTCCAAATCTGCAGATTCAAAAATTGTGGGGCTGGTAAGCAAAACTCTAAGCATACCAGGTGTCTTGGTCTGTTTGTATTGCCATAAAGGAATACTTGAAGCTGGGCGATTTATAAAGAAAAAAGGTTTATTTGCATTATGATTCCACCAGCTGTATAAGAAGCATGGCGTCAGCATCTATTTCTGGTGAGGGCTTCCAGGAGCTTCCAAACATTGTGTAAGTGGAAGGGGAGTTGGTGTGTCACACAGTGAGCGAGGAAGCAAGAGAGGAGGAGGTGCCATGCTCTTTTTAACAACCAGTTTTCACGTGAACTCGCTCATTACCTCGAAGGAGGACACCAAGCCTTTAGTGAGGGATCTGCCCCTATGACCCAAACACCTCCCACTAGGCCCCACCTCCAACATGGGAGATCAAATATCAATATGAGATTTGGAAGGGACAAATATCCAAACCATATCACTAGATTTAAGAGGAGAAGAGCCATTTTTGCTTCTACCCCTTGATGGCTAGTCCTGTGTATTCTGGCTTGGGAAGAAATAGAACTGATGTAGCTCGTTTTCCTTGTCCTGAAAGAGTTCAACTTGTCAAGATGTCATCTCCCAACTGGCTCCACAGGGAATGTTGGGCTAACAAATGGTGCATTTTAAAACAAAGTACAGAATTTTTGCAAATACAGTGGTGGCTAAGGCTCTTGTGACTTAAAAACTGCATTGCGTGGTGAGTCGGTGGTTGAAAAATTGCATTGGAGGGGAGCCTATTTTTTTCTTCACCTCTCCTTGAGTGCTTTAAAGTGGCCATCAGATGCCCATAGATGTCCAGTCTGCTGTTCTCAGCATCACTCATCACCAGAGAATTGGCTGGTTTCCTGGGGGTGTACTGGTATCTTTCTCATGGTCAGCCTTTGTTTATCTTGGGGGAGGAGGGCAAATAGCAGCAGCATTCACTAATTAATCAGCAGCTGTGTATCAGTCCGTCACCCTGCACATCAGGGAATAGTGCTGGCAGAGTGATTAAAAGCATGGGCTTTAGTGTGGCACAGATCTGGGCCGAGGCCTGCAGATTTGCTGGGAGACCCAGCTCTCTCATTTGCTCTGTGACCTCGGATGAGTTACTTAGGCCCTCTGGGTCTGAGTTTCTTATCTGTAAAATGCAGTATATTTCCTGGAGTTGTTAGAATTGAATAAAGTCATCAGAAAAGATATTGGTTAGGCCCCTAGATAATTCTCAGTAAATGATAGCTATTTTTATTATACCAAATGCAAAGAAGAGTCAAATGTAAGGACAAGATTTCCTCCCCAAGATGGGAATGATGTAAAGAATTCCTTTGAACCTTCATTTCTTCATCTGCAAAATGAGGACGTTTGTCCTAATCGATCCCTCTCCAAGGGCTGTTGTGCATCATATTGGGTGGGCAACTGCACGATAGAACAGTGTGGAATGTGGCACAGCCCAGGTCACCAGGGCCACAGGCCCTGTGGTGAACACTGACACAGAGAAGTCAGTGTTCACAAGGGCGAGGGCAGCCCAGAGATGTAGGTTTCGTACTTCTAAGACAGGAAAGGACAGGGAGAAGTGGGAGGACTTTGAGGGACACTCCCTCTCTAAGGTAGTAGCCAGCAGGGTGGAAGAAGGTAAAAATGCCTTGTACTAATAGAATGCTTTCAAGAATACAGAGTATTTGGCCGGGTGCAGTGGCTCACAACTGTAATCTTAGCACTCTGGGAGGCCAAGGCGGGTGGATTGCCTGAGCTCAGGAGTTCCAGGCCAGCCTGGGCAACATGGTGAAACCCCATTTCTACTAAAAAAAAATACAAAAAAATTAGCCAGGCATGGTGATGCATGCCTGTGAGCTCCTTAGGAGGCTGAGGCAGGAGAATTGCTTGAACCCAGGAGGCAGAGATTGCAGTGAGCCGAGATCACACCACTGCATTCCAGCCTTGGTGACAGAGTCAGACTCTATCTCAGGGAAAAAAAAGAGAAAAGAATACAGAGTATTTTTGTGGACCTTATTTAATCATCTGATAGGGAGGCACTTCCAGTCTTACTGGATTTATCAATAGGTGTGATAAGATGATCAGTATGTGGACATTTGGCATCCCACAGCACACCCAGCCACCTGGTATCATGGAGGCTCGCCCAGTGTTGGGGTGGAGGTAGTGTACTCTGGTCAACAGTGTTGGCCTAATTGTACTGAAGGAATAGACAGTCAATTGCAGACTGAAAGTAGTATTTGTGTGTGTGCGTACGTGTGTGTACACCATGGTGTTCCAAAGTCACTTCCTCAGAAAATCTAAATGGGAAATGAATGTTATCAATGAGTTCATTTATAGCCAACAGATTTCCTGGTATCATTTAGAAAGGAGATGAACTTTTGGGGTCACCCTACCTGTCTGACTCTGTGCAGATGAGGAAACTGAGGCCATTGATGAAGAAAGAAATCTCTCAGGGCCAGTCAACCTGGTAGTGCCAGCCCCTGAAAGACTCACCATGGCTCCACACTGGCCCCTTGCCTCAGCTTTCAGTCGTGTAACATTGTGTTAATCGCTTCAGCTTCCGACATTACTCCTGTGTAATGAAGAGACCAGAATGTCGGCCTGTGAAGATCATCATGTGTTGGGGCAAAGCCCTCCTCTATTTCAAACAGGAAGTCACATTCTCCTGGAATGGGAAACATAACTGAGAATTGTCTCTGCCTTGCCGAGGTTCCGCATATTAATCAGGCCTGTTGTTCCTTGTAATTCTAGAACGTTCTGGCTGAGTTCTCATCAGTGCCTCCTGGTCCAGTCCTCCCACCATACACCTGTCAGAAGTTCTTGCACCCCTTTGGGCTCTTCCAGGTTTTCTATCCTCTTCCTTGGCTTGGTTGTTTGGGATCTTATTCTGAAAACTTCTTAAGGTTCTAATTTCTTCTCACAGAACAAGAACTGGGCTAGAGGCTCCTGGCTTAGGTTTGGATCTGCCTATTTGGATGATCTCTGTTTCTTCTTTACAGTTAGTATTTAATCGATACTTCTATTTTATTTCTCAAGCCCTTCACTCGGTCACGGGGAGCAAGAGGGATGTGCAGAAAAGAACACTTTGCCTTTCTCAGTGGCTTTCCATCCCAACACCTGTTATATTTTTTTAAAGACAAAGTCCCGAGTTTCACAACCAGGTATAACAATCCTCACATTATTCAGGCAAAGAAATGTGACTTTTCCTCTGTAACTCCTCAAGCATTTTTTTCTTAACAGCTTAACTTCTTTAATGCTGTGTCAGCTGTTAGGGAAATGGGAAGGAAGAGAAAAGAAAAATGGTGAATGCAAAGAACCATATTCAGGACGTGCTTGGTCTCTGCTTACAAAGGCTGTAGCGAGACCCCCCCATATGAAGATGCTGTCGAGGATTATGTGTGAGTGAATTCTGAGGCTTGGTGTGGGTGCTGGTGAAGGTGATTGGAAATAGAAAAACACTCATGTAAAATTTTCAGGGTCACCTTTTAAAAAGGAGTGTGTCCTTCTAAACCACATCTTAAGACTTTCCAAATTCAAAGGAATAAAAAATAGTTTAAAAAATAAAATATTCTGATTTCTAAAATCATAATTTTTTGATCAAACTTGTGCCATGACAGAGCTATAATTTGTGTTTTTATATGTGTGTTTTAGAATGCTTAAGGAACTTGGGTAACCAATTTATAGTGCATGTGTGTCTATTTAAGAACTTGTGAGAAGAAGAGTTTTAAAAGTGGAAAAATAGATCCAGGTTCTACTCCCTGTTCTGTAATTGCCCAGCTGGACAATGCTGGGCAAGTCCCCTTCTTTCCCTGACCTCCTTTGCAGTGGCTGCTATTTATTTAGCACTAGACTATGCACCAAGTTGCTCTGCAGGCCTGTATGTGAATTATTGCAACAATCCTGAGAGGCAGGGACCATTAATATTGATATTTCCCAATAGAAAACTGATGTCCAGAGAGGCTAAGTAACTCACTTGGAAGAAAGCTTCCCTGTCATGAGGCTAGGATTTGAGCCCAGGTTGTCTAACTTCAGAACCAATGATGGTAAGCACTATGCATACTGTCTCCTCCCACTGCATAAAATAGACTGTGACATGTGGCCCATTTTGCATTTTAAAATGATTTGTGGTATAATAGGCATTATGGGCCTTGATTTATAATCACACATTTTTGTCTTTGTGATTTATGTAAAAATAGGGTTTTGATCAGTCCTTGAGTATAACTTATTCCTAGAAGAAAGGTTATGCATATTAAAATGGTTTGTTTTATTCTGTGGTTTTTGGGAACAGATATAAAACGTGGAGACCACTTCTATTTTTATTTTTTAGATGTAGTGTATGTGAAACTTTTCAAAGCACTTTTTGCTTGCATATTTTGCCTTTAACAACTCTGTGAGGTAGGTTGGACAGATATTGAATTTAGTTATCATAGTTATTTGGAAATTCTTGTTTGTTAATTCTAGCATCCTATGTAACTTGAGATTGGTCTTCATTGCCATTTTTCTTGAAAATGGGTAACATTTTTTGTGACATTTTGTGGTAATTTTGAATTGTATCCTGGACATTGTGATTGTGATGGTGGAGACTCTAGATTCTGTTATATTCTTCTGATGACTGTTGATTTTGTTTGTGTGCTTTAGCAAACAAGCAGTTGGACTCCAGCTGCCAACTCTGTCTCTTGGGTGTCAGCTGAAATTTGTTCTTTTAGCCTTAGCTGGGTTGCTTAGGGAGTACCTCGTGCATGCATGGTTCAGGAGTCTGCCGGAGATCTGGGCAGAGTTTATACACAGAATCTGTGGCTCTTTTCTGTGACTCTCTCCTTTCTGGGGTTTTTTCTTCATATTCTACCAGCTGAAGTAGCCCTGTATTGTCTTCTGTTTCTTCAAGCCAGGAAGACTGTGGGTTACTGTCTGAGTTTTAGCTGCTCCTGTGGTACAAACTAGGGCCTGCCCTTGGGCTAAAGCCATCAGAGACAAAACCTCGCCCAGTGCAGTACCTTTCTTGCAAGTGTTGATGTGCTCCAGGATCTGCCTGCCTTGGTTTCCTCTCCAGTGCCCTCAGAAAGTTGCTTTGTTTTGTTTTGTTTTGTTTTTGTGTCTCTGTGTGTGCAGAGTTTATAGTTGTTATCTGTTATCTGCAGGGGACTTGATCTGATAGGAGCTTCCTCAGTCATACCAGAAGTGGAGCAGGAAGGACAAATATCCCCATTTTAAAGATAGACAAATTAAGGCCCAGAGAAATCCCATCTCTGGTGTCAGAACACAAGTTTCTGGGTCTGTAGCCTGGACCCCCGTCTCTTTCTGACAGATCCAGGTTCAATTTTCACTTCTGCTCTTTGCTAACCCCATGACCTTCAGCAAGTCACTTAACCCTTTCTGAGCACACAGCTCCTCTCCTCTAGGTTATTTTCAGGGTGAAATAAGATAACATATCTGGGGAGGCTGGGGCAGAGTAAACCTTCAGGAAATGTCCCTGTGTCAACAGAAAGGGTCACTGGGGATGTACTTGCTACGAATATTTGTCTTCTCTTCCCCTGGGGTTGCAACACCTTGGCTTTGTGTCCAGTCAGTGCTGTTGCGCAAGGAGGGAAAAAGAAGCAGCTTCATGTTCAAGGTGAGCAAGCATCCTCTGGGCCCAAGGCCATCCTCTGTGGAAGTCCTGGAGGGGCCTCAGGCCAGCGTGTCTGTCCCAAGCTCCTGGTCCTCTTTCTTCCCCCCTTCCCTCTGTGGAGCACACCCTACCATGCTCCCTGGTGCGGCATCCTGGAGTCCCGCTTCGCGTCTCCGGTCCCTTCCCACCTGCACCAGGCATCTGTGGAAGGTCGTGCACCTGCCTTTGCACTGTCTCTTGGTGTCAGCTTGTCTTTTCCATTCCTCTAACCAGTGGCCCAGATTTGTCCTGCCTGGATAAGCATAACAGCCTCACAACTGGCTGCTGATGGCATCTCTTGCTATTGTAAAGTGCTTAATAATAATGATGATGATGATGATACTACTGGGAAGTATGTAATAACAACAGCAACTAAGTCACATAGCACTTAATATATGCCAGTCACGCTTCGAAGTTCTTCATGTATATTAATTCTTTTAATCCTCACAACACTCAGTGAAGTATATACTATGATTATGCACATTTTACAGATGAGAAAACGGCTAGGGAGTTGCGCAGCTGGGATTTGAACCTTGGTGCCTAGCTCCGGAAGCTATGCCCTTGACTTCTTCAATAGACAGCTAGATATTTTTCACATGTAACCTGTGGGATAAGGACACTGTTATTCTTGTACTTATTTGGACACAGGATAGGCAGGGAATTCAAGGATTGTTAGTGGCCTGTGGCCAAAGGAAACTCCACCTTAGTGGCCAGTGTCAGATGCGATTCAGGCAGGCTGAGTGATGGGGGGAATGGATTGGCCTTTTGGCAGTGAAGAAATGGCTGCATGCCTGCCCTAATGGGCCAGCCACAGGAAGGGGAAGCGTACGTACTCTTTTCTGGCTGTGTCTAATTATGTGGCATTTTTTGTCTCAGTTATAAAGATTTAATCGCTCCATTGTACTGGGGCACAGGGCCTCTTATAAGTCATCTTTTACGATTGGTGATAATTGGCTCAGCTTGAATTGGCTACAGCTAGTTGCAATTTCCTTACCATTTTTAATCTGAGATCTGATTTTAGCCTTATCTTTTTTCCGAGTAAAGTTTTTTTTTTTTTTTAAACTTAAACGCTGGGTTGTATGTGAGGAAATGCTTCAGCCTCTCCCCACTACTCCATCACTCTATTTGGGTTGATTTATGCATTAAGCATCTAATCTAAAGATAGCAAAGATATGAAAAGGCATCTTAAAGTGTTTTAATGGCTTGGAAGAGAAAATCCCACCAAAGGGAGAAATGCGCCCTTTACTCTGTCAGTGCTGTTAGGATCTGATGCCTGATCACAGGGTGGGGACATTTTTGACAGTCATGGGGTGTAGGCAGACAGCATCTAAGGGAGCCCTGCTTATCTACCAGAAACTCTAGACAGAATGCAGGTACTTCGAAAATGAACGACAGTGAGGGTTTGGGAAATCCTGCAGATAAGTTTCCAAATGAAAAAGATAAGAAGCCTGTCGGCTGAAAGGGAATGAGGAATGAGCCACATAAATTAAGCCGACGGAATTTCTAGAGAATGAAGTGTGCTGAGGCATCACCAGCCGTGGGATGTAAATATAGCTCACCCTGTTATCATTCTGGGGTCTGCAGTCTCCATATTGATGTTTCTATGTTTTGAGTAAGCACTTCCTGAATGTTCCAGTCTTTGAGTCTGGCAGACTTGATAGATGAAGAAAAGATGACGATAATGAATAGAAAGGCTTGCTGAGGAATTAATTTGGGGGTAGCAGTAAGAGCGAGCCTGCTTCTGTCACCCTCTTTCCCCAAAGAGGGTGAGTGCTGCCGAAACGCGCGGGTGGGGTGGGGGACGAAGCTCTTTTAGACTTCCTTCCTCTGGGGGTCTGCTCCCTGCTCTGTCTGCCAGAGATATTTGCTGTGAAAGGCTTTCACCCATTTCTGCCTTCTTTCCTTCCTTTCTTTGTTCCTTTCTTCAACTGAACTTTGTTTCCATTCACTTGTATGCCCCTGAAGCTTTGATGTGCATGAATTGCTGTTGGCTTTTGCATCTCTGGTTTCCCTTTCATGGCGCAGCGTCATCACCTCTTTTGGCCACTCCTCTTTGAGGGCTTTTCTCTGCTTCCCCTTAACCCTGGGCATTCCCCGAGGCTCAGGTCCTGCCCACTCTCTTACAGAAGGCTCCTTCCGGGGCGCGAATGTGCTTGGCATGTTTGAGGATCACGAAAGAGTGAAGTGTCTGGATCCAGTAGAGATGAGGATGAGTGGCGGGCAGCAGAGGCAGCTGGGGCCATGTCCTGTGTGTAGGGCCTGTGCAGAATGTTGTGCATGGCACTGGAGCAGTCTGAGAAGGAGGAGGCTGCGTCCAGACGGCTGAGTTTGTGAGCCAAGGGGCCTCTGCGTAAGTGAGGTGTTATTGACCTCGGACTCTTTGTTCCTCAAAATTGAAAGACCAAGGCGCTGTGGTTTATTCTCCTCCCTTCACTCATTTCCAATGCCATCATATCCACTTGATTCTTCTTTCCAGCATCTCTCTATTCATCCCTCTGTTTCATTCCTCCCACTGGTTCCCAGGCTCAGGCCTTTAGCTCAGGAGTGGACTGTGATCATGATTTCCTTCTACCCAAAACCCTCACCCCCCTTTTTGTTTTGTGCATCTCTCACACACCATTAGGCTAAACGCTGCTGGTAACACATTCTTCTCCACACTGACAAGATAAGAATTGACCTTAGGACTGCCACTCTCTTTCTCCCCCACATCTGGCCTTTGCATCCATCCCCCTACTAACCATCTCCTCTTCAATCAGAGTGACCTTCCTTTTTATCCTCCCTCCCTTTGTCTGTAGCGTAATTACTGTGTCTTGACTTATATTAGACACTCACTGTCTAGAAAGAACGTGATAAATATTGTTGCAGTTATCTTTTGCTGTGTCACAAACTACTCTGAAGTTCGTGGCTTAAAATAATGCCTTATTTCTCATGATGCTATGGGTTGGCTGGGCTTAGCAGGGCCCTTCCTCTGCTCCACGTGGTGTCAGCTGGGGTCACTCACGTGACTGCATCAGCTGGGAACTTGAATGGAAGGCTCATGATGGCTTCCTGCACACCATTGATGCTGACTGTTGATTGTGGCCTCTTGTTGCTCCTCCAAATGGTCTCTCTCTCGACTGAATGTCTAGTCTTTCAGTAGTCCGGCCTGAGCTGGCTCCTAAGAGGGTAAAAGTGCAAGCTGCCATGATTTTAGAACTGGGCCAGGAAATGGAACAGTGTCACTTCAGCCACCATTCTATTCTATTGGTGAAGGAAAGTCACAAGGCCAGCCCAGACTCAGTGGAATGGGAAATAGACTTCACCTCTTGGTGGGAAGCGCATACAGGAATGGAAGGGGTGGGGGCAGCTAATTTTGCATACAGGTATGACAGTATTAATACAATAGCAATGGTTTCAGTAACCACAGTAGTATGCTTTCATTCATTCACTTGAGGTTTGTTAAATACTTACTATGTCCCAAGAAGAGGTATTATGCAGAGGAGGATGTGCACTTTTTCTGAGATGTCCTCCAGAAAAGTTAAAGATTTAACTAGAGGTGCTAGAGATTAATCCACCTCCAGCAGGCCACAAAAATGCCTGTTTCCCTGAGTCTTTTCCTTCCAGGGTGACATTTCTCTGCTGACTAGCAAGGTTGAACTTTATTTCTTTAATCCGGTTGCTGACCATTTGTATCTTTAAAAATAAATGACTGGGTTTTGTTTTGTTTTGTTTTTGTTTTTGCCTTCAACATTTTCTATTGGGATGCATGAATTTTGCTTACTGATTTTTGAAGTTGTTTATATGTTGGAGATTTTGAACTCCTTGCTTTCATAATAACCTTTGTTCAATAGTTAAGATGTTCTTTAAAGTATTATATGTTACAATGGTTAAATTTCCTGATTAAAAAATATCTTAATTCCTGAGCTACATCATTAGTTTCCTTGGGCTCAGAGGCCCTTTTTATGTTTCATAGGATTATGTCTCTTAGGTGCTCAAATTAATGCCTGGACTGCCTTCCATGTTTTCAGCTATGAGAAGCATGTGTGTGTCTGGGTATGTGTGTGTCCGTCTGTGTGTGTGTCCTTGTGTGTCTCCGTGTACATGAGTGTCTATACCTTCCTCAGTATAGTTCTTGCTTTGAGAAGCTGGCAGTCTTGTTTGGCAGACAGGAGGTATGATTTTGAAATCCTCAGGTAACAGCTTGGAAGAGACTTCTGCCCGTAAAGAAGGTTGGTTTCTGAGGATGGTTGGTGTTTTACTTTTTCCTTAAATTCAGGAAGGAGTCTGAGTTCAGGCCCAGAAGGAAAGGGGCGTAATGGCTGGTTCTCTGAAACGGCCTTTGAGTGTTCATCAGAGAGCAGAAGGAATTCTCTGCATCCTTTTCTGAGCTTTGTGAACCACCAGTTGAGGAATTTGGAGTATATGACGTTGGAGGTCCCTTCACACTTCATAATTCGGTAACTTTTGCAGTATTTTTACTATCATAGGTAAATGACAACAGAGATTTCATAGATATTACATCTTTAAAAGTAAAGTAAAACACTGATTTTTATCCCCCACGTAAATCCCTGAAGTAGGAATGCAGTCCTCATAGGTACCTGTTCCTTTGCAAGCTGGGATGACAGGACGATGCAGGTTAAACTTGTTCTTCATTGCAAGAGCAGGACATGCTAGGCAGACAGTGGCTGAAAACTGAATGTGATGAGAGATACAAGATTGTGGTACACGGTGTATCCTGCATTCAAGGACTTGGACCCCAACATTGAGCAATGGGGAGCCACAGAAGAATTCAGAGCATGGGAGTGGCATGGAGTGATGGGCATTTAAATGGCTCATTCAAAGAAATGTGAGCTAAGTTCTGCTTCTGCCTTTCTGCCTCTGGAGAAATCTAAGTGCTGAGAGAAACAACTATGGAATCTTGTCAGGGAGGCCCGAGAGCCTTTTGTTTCTCACCTTTCAAAGGAGTTTGTGTTTCTCTTCTAAGAGCATGACTCCCTTACTTTTATGAATTAGTCTTTCTCTATCCTACACCTTGCTTTTCCTGCTCAAGTCCTCCCTGGGAAAATGGGGCTCCAGGGTTGGCAAGATGCAGACATGCCCTGCTCAGCCTTCTGCACAAGGTTTAGTGAGAAAAAAAAAGACCTAGCCGTCCCCAGCAGGTCTTTTTGGTGGATGTGATAATTTTGGTGATCTTATAATTCGGAAATTTTTAGCATCCATAATTGACACGGGGGCTAAGTTGTACCACTCATCAGATTGTACAAATTATTAAAAAGAAGCAAATTACCATGTACTTGTATTAAGCAGAAGAGGGAAAAGGGGTAGATGAAATGACTGGCCTTTCTTTTAAGTTATTGTGAAGTTTGGAACTGTATTGGATTTTTAAAAATTCTTTTGTTTAATCAGGCATGGGTGTGTGTGTGTGTGTGTGTGTGTGTGTGTCCCTCTGAGCTGCCATCCTCTGTTGGGGATATTTTTTTCCTCTGCTCAGAGAATTGCCTTGATGAAAGCGTTCAGCAATCAAATGGATAAAAATTGAACACATTCTTCAGGATCCTTTTCATTGTTCTTCCCTACATGTTCATTTTCTGAACAACAACAACAAAAACCTCTATGAAATATTAAGGCTTTTTTTTTTTTTACCTTGATGTGGCATCCTTGAATAGTTGCCTTCCATTATTTGTGTTAGCAGATTTCCAAGGTGACTGCCAAAATTCCCCAAATATTCCAAAAATAGAAAGACTCTTAATTGTGTTCGCTGAGACACCTCCCTTTTCCTTACGGGGACTGTCTGCTTCAAACTCATTCCCCTCTATCTCTCTCCTTGTTGTGTTAATCTTAAAAAATGATTATAATAAATCATTGTGATGGGAAGCAAATTAGAAGAGTGGGGAGATGGCTGGAATAAGAATCAGGGGACCTTACATGCAATCTTCGCTCCAAAGTTAACTTGCGAGTCACTGAATGTGTCTGAGCTTCAGTTTAAATGAGCTTTAACTGATGAAGCAGGGGCTGGCAAACTTTCCATAAAGGCAAAGATGGTAAATATTTTGGGCTTTGTGGGTGATGTGGTCTCTGTTACAACTACTCAAATCTGCAAAAGCTTCTGTAGTGCCAAAGCAGCCATAGGCATAGTGGACATGGCTGTATTCCAATAAAACTTTATTTACAAAACCAGGCAGTGGGCTGGACTTGGCCTGTGGGCCATAGTTTGCCCAAGACTGGCAAACTGTGGTCTAAAAGATTAGAGTAAAAAATACTACCTTCTTCTTAGTATTGGTTTATACTGGGGGAAAATAATTATGACTATGAAAGCACTTTGAAAAATATAAATAAGAGATTTCTGTTTCTGGCTAGGATTGGGTAGTTTGAGGCAAACTAACGATCCCAAGAAGAACAACAGAAGCCGTATAGACTGCAGAAAGCAACATTCTGTTTAAATCTAGGAAGTGCTGAAACAATGAGGAGTAGGGGGGTTAAAATATCAAGAAGAAGAGAACTGTGGAGAGGTGAGCTGATGATCTGTAGCTACTTTGTTTTTGGGAGATTTCTAATTCTGAGTGCTGACAAAATAATGGGGACCTAGACTTTGCTTGCATGGAATGTTGCTGCTCTGGGAAAAATAAACCTGCAGAGCTTTTGGTGTTCTCTTGGGACTGGAGTGGAGAGACAAAATTGGAGACTTGAGGAGCCGGAAATGCACAGTTGGCTTTCCCTTCAAGATAGTTGCTAAATTCTGGACTGCGTGGGATGAGAGGTTCAAAAGATAAGCAGAATCTCTCTGGAAATCTAAAGGGGTGTTGAGTAATCTTCTGGTGCTGAGACAATAAGGATTTACAGTTTAGGACCGGCTTTTGGAGGTTGGGAGGGGTGGGGGCATGGTGAACACACCAGGCTCTCAGTGAAGTCCAGGAGGGCTAAGTCCTGGCAAAGGGTGTAAGCCAGGAGCAACCTGGGTCTTGTAATAGTGCCTGATTGGTTTAGGTCATCAGCCTGCACCCCCATCCCCAACTCTATTTTCCTGAGAGAAGAAAGGAGAGCCATCTCTTGAGGAAGATAGCTTCATCAGAAGTTATCTTTCTAATACATGATGTCTGGTATTCAATCAAAAATTATTAGGTGTGTCAATGTGACCATCCCCTAGAAATGAGAGAAAAAAAATGACAGAAACAAATTCACAGATGATCCAGAGTGAATAGAATTGTATTTAGTGAAAGAGGGATTTTAAAATAACTAATTAATATGTTCAAGAAAATAAATTTTTAATGGATAAAATAGATGAAGTATGAAAAATTTAAACAAAGAATTGGAATGTATAAAGAATCAAATGGAATTTCTATTACTTGGAAAAGATATCTGCAATTAAGAACTCATTGGATGGGATTTTAACAGAAAGATCATATACAGCAGAAGACAAGAATAGCGATCTGGAAGAAAGGTTAATAGAAACGATTTAAGCTGAACTGCAGAGGGAAAAATGGAAAATGGAACATATAGAAAAAAGCATAAGAGACAAGTGGGGCACAATGAAAAGTCTAAGATATGTATAACTGGAGTCTCAGAAGGAGCAGAGAGGAGGGGAATGAGACAGAAGCAGTGTTTGAGGCTAAGAATTTCCCCAGATTTGTAAGAGAGATCAACCCATACATTCAAGAAGTTGTACAAACTCCAAGCATAATAAATAAAAAGAAAAAGCATAGAGTACTGAATGGATAAACATGTTGTTTAGAAACAAACAATGCACTGGCATTGTAGATTTCTGTCTCTAGTGGATGAGACCCATTACAGGATGAGGTTCTAGCCTCATGCTTCCTGTGTTTCCTTCCCCGAACCCTTGTGTATCCTTCAACCAAACCCCTTTGCTCATTGTCTCTTGCATTCTTCTGCTTCTTTTCTTAAGCTCAGTTCATAACACCAGCCCTTGGTGTTTCTTGTTTCTTAGGCACCTTTACCTTTGGCCTTATCATAGTCATTGTTAACATCTGCAAGTTGTAGTTTAAAGGTCAAACAAGAGCTGCACCCATTGAAGTAGTGTATTCGTTTCCTTGGGCTGCTGTCTGTAACAAATTACCACACATGTGGTGGTTTAAAGCAATAGATATGTAGTCTCTTGGAGCTCTGGAGGCCAGAAGTTTGAAATCAAGGTGTCAACAGAGTCACACCCCTTCTTGAGGCTGTAGAGGGAAAATCTATCTCTTGCTTCTTCCAGCATCTGGCAGCTGTCTGCATTCATTGGCTTGTAGCTGCAGCTCTCTGCTCTGTCTTCATATTGCCTTCTGCTCCATGTGCCTATGTCCTGTCCTGTGTGTCTGTCTCAAAATTCTCTGTGCCTGTCTACTATAAGGATCCATGAGACTGCATTTAGGAACTACTTGTATAAAACAGGATACACCTTTTCCCAAGGTCCTTAACTTAATCACATCCTTTGTTATATAAGGTAATATTCTTAGGTTCTAGGGATTAGGACATGGACACATCCTTTGGGGAAACCTATTAAAAGTGGTGCTGCTATAAGAGTAATAATAGTACGGGTTTAATAATAGTAGTTATGTGCCAAGAAGCATGCTAAGTGCATTATGTGGATTGTCTCATTTAATCCTTGTTCTGACTCTGTAAATCAGGTTCCTTTATTACCACCATCGTACAGAAGAGGACTCTGAGGCTTGGCGGGGTTTAGGAACTTGCCAAGACCATTCAGCTAGTAAGTGGCAGAGCCAGGATTTGAACCCAAGCCTTTGGACTTCAGACCTCCTTGCCTTATGTGCTATGAGTGAGCAGGCTGGATTTCTGGTTGGACTGCTTCCAGGAGCTGGCTTTTAGACTGTGGGCCCTGGATGGTACTTCCTAACTCTAAAATTCTGTGGTCCAGTGAGTTTTTGTCAGAAAAGAAAACCTCAACCTGGATTATTAAGAGTATAACAAATTTTAATCTGCCAGATAATGGAGAGAATGTGCTGACACTGCTTATAGATGAAACTGTTAGGAGTTTGCCATTGTGCATTTTGATATTTGCTGATGGTTTAAGGTGTGTGTACTGGAAGGAAAAATTACTTGTGGACACACAGGCCAAATGTATACCATATGAATGAATTGAAGTAATTACTCAGGTTATTTCGACCCTGCCTGCCAGATAATTGAGGTAAATGGAGTTATTAATTTGAAGTAGCTAGGTAATTTGGTCTGCCTCCTGTTGATAATGTAAACATGGTCATATCGTGTAATTGTAAAATTGGCTGAAAGGGCTCTATTCTTTCTCTTGAAGCGTCTGCTATTGTCTGTGGCCAGGCCATTGGGTTATAGTGTGTTAGTGTGTTCAATTATTATAGACAAACCCTAGATACTTAGTGTGGGTTTCCTGGTGGAAAATTCATACATGTATGTCTATGTATTTATGTATGTGTATATATTTTAATTAAAAATGGAAATATAAAAAGTATTTAAAAATGAATGATTATTCCTGATTATTCATATAAGAGTTTTAAAGAAATATATGCTTCCAAGTTAAACCACCTTAGAGTCTATTTGAGGAGATGGGCTCCTTTGTGAGAGTTTTTTTGTTTGTTTTTTATTGAGCCCCACTGTAATGTCTATATCTGAATTGCCTAGGAAACTCATTATAGCAGAGTTTATTCCTTGTCAAAGATGGTCAAAAGAAAATCAGATTCAGTTCATTAGCTTCTACCTAAACCTTGCTTAATGGGGCCCGTGTTGTGGTCTTGTTATTGGATCACAAACATTTAACTTGATCCTTCCTATTCCTGGCACCGGCCCATATTGTCACGGCAGGTGTGCTGCCCGAGGGCCTCTGTGGTGTGACCTCCTCATCTCACTCTCCAAAATGGCTGAGCAGTGGGTTCTGAGACTTCATTTTACACTGGGACCAAGCCTGCTTTGTCTCTCATTTGTTGAAGAAATCTGGCCAGCCTCGAGTAGGGGCTGCCTTATTAAGGGTAAGAAATTCTGGGGTGGGTAGGTAGGAGAGAGTGGGCCACATCACAGCTGTGGTGGCCACATGTCTCAGATTTTCTGGAACCATCTGGCTCTAAAATATTCTCTATGGTTTTAGACCTTAAATCCTGAATTTTGGCATGGAAAATGAGGCTCAAGTGACGTCTGATCACGTGTCTCTCACATTAGTTATCTGTATAACACGCCTCTTACATGATATTTCTACCCTCACCAAAAAAGGAGAAAATGAGAAGAAGATTTAGGTTAAAAAAATACATATTCCCCACCCAGCCTCTGCTTGAAATGTGAGGTTTTGGTTTTGGACACCAGCGTTGGTTGTTGACGTCATTGATCCAACTATTTTATTTCCCACTTCACTTTGCTTGCCCAGATGTGGTCCAATGAGTATGAGGGCTGTTGAGATAAAACCGGGGTTAGGAAATTCAAATGAAATGTCTACCTGAACCTCCTCAAGTCTTTCCTGTGGGCTGTGTATTTATTTATAAGCCTATTGGGCTTTGGCAGCAGAAAAAAAGAAAAGAGGAGGAATTTGTTTCTAAAATGAAAACCAAATTTAGTTAATATAAATGTTACCCATGTGCAACTCATCCTGCCAGCTCCCAGTAAATGTACAAATGTCAAAATAGCACAATAGATAAAAATCACAGTGGAAAAAGAGAAATTGAGACACTTCTGTGTTTTGCAGGGCCAGAATAATCCACACAGTTTACTCCTTCCACCATGCGTATTTTACATGCTACATCATTATCTGATTTTATATAATATTCACATTGTAATTTCTGAATCAACTCTAAAATTCATAAAAATTTAGAATAAAGCTATGCCCACTCAAAGCATTGAAATAAGTCAATCATATGGAAAATTCATGTTCTCAAAAATGTCTTGGCTTCAGTTGTCTGAGAAGAAAAAAAAATCACATTTAATTTTCTCAGTTTTCCAGTTTAGTTTGCAAATGTCAAATAACTAAAAGTTATAGGAACCAAAAAATGATAAACTTCTCTCAAAACTTATTGTATATAAATCTTAGAGGCTTTTTCTAGCATTTAAATAAACAACAATGGCCAGTAATTCTGTAATATGTTCCTTTTTCAACTGTTTTCTATAACATGATGATATTGACTAGATATAAGTGACAGCTTATTGAAGCAAGTGAATTCTGCACATGGGCTAGAATTTTTAAGAAAAATTTTAAGAAAATTCTGAATGTAGAGTTGAGTTTCATTTTTAATTTTCATTTATTTACTTATTATTATTTTAGAAACAGGGTCTCACTCTGTCACCTAGGCTGAGTGCCACTCAGTGTGGCCTTGAATTCCTGAGCTTAAGCAATGCCCCACCTCAGCCTCCCAAGTAGCTGGGATAAAGACACACACCACTATTCCTGGCTAATTTTTAAATTTTTAAAGTAGAGACTCCCGCTTCAGCCTCCCAAAGTGCTAGGATTTGTAATTTTCAATCTTTTGAGATATGAGAAAATGGAAAATTGTTTTTCACTAGGGCACATAACTCTTCATGTAAGAGTTTAAGTGTATGATATACTTTGTGGATACTACTTAGTCCTTTTTGGTTCTGTTAAAACTAATTTCCTTCAGAAAACACAGTAGTGGTCAGGAACAGTGGCTCATACCTGTAATTCCAGCACTTTGGGAGGTTAAGGCGAGTCGATTGCTTGAGCCCGGGGGTTCAAGACTAGCCTGAGCAACAGCGAAACCTCATCTCTACAAAAAATACAAAAAATTAGCTAGGCATGGTGGCACACACCTGTGGTCCCAGCTACTCAGGAGGCTGAGGTGGGAGAATCACCTGAGTCTGGGAGGTCAAGGCTGCAGTGACCTGTGATGGCATCACTGAACTCCAGCCTGGTGACAGAGTGAGACACTGTCTCAAAGAAAAGAAAAGAAAGGAAAACCCAGTAGCCCTGGGTTGTAACTTTTAGGGAATTCATGAAGCTAAGCACCATGTTTTCAAATGACTCCCTGATTTTTGTACTTCTAATCTGCTAGAAAAACAGACGAACAGACTCATTATAAATGTGTATTTAAAAAGAACAGCTATATGTCCTGAAGGACTGGCCAAAGGGAACTAAAGTTTATGGAAAGTATCATGGCTTTGAGAATTATTTGGCTTCTTGCTGTTTTGTGGATCTGAGTTTTTAGTTGCTGGAATTTGACATCTAAATAAGAGGCTGTTGCTATGATATGTAAATAGAGTGTGTGGGTCGAAATGCTTGTCATTATGCATGTTGAAAGGACAATTTACGATTTACAAAGATGGAAAAGCTCAATAAAGATCCACTATTGAAAAGCTACTGCGAAAGGAAAGCTATAGATAGATGGGCTTCTTGCAGATGAACAGAATTAATGACAAGTGAAAGGAAAAATTCACATGATGAGGAGGGAAAATGTCTTCCAAATGTCAGTGAGGGGATCACTTTTCCTTTTCCTTTCTGCTGTATCCTGGGCATAGCACCCTACTGCCTAAAACCCCAGCACCCGTAGTGTACCTGGACCTGAATAATACAGCAGAACACATGCTGTGACAATTTATTTCCACACTTGCCCCTGCTGGCTTTGTACACCTCTATTGGCTAATCATCTTATCTTGTTTCCTTTTATCTTCCTGATACTTAGCACAAGCATGGCACCTAGTAGGTGCTCAGCGAATGTCTGTCTTAGTCCACTTTGTGTTGTTGAAACAAAATACCCAAGCCTGGGTAGTTTATAAAGAACAGAGATTTTTTTGCTCACAGTTCTGGAGGCTGGGAAGTCCAAGATCAAGTTGCTGGCAGGTTTGGTGTCTGGTGAGGGCTGATCTCCACTTCCAAGATGGCGCCTTGTTTCTGCATCCTCCAGAGAGGAGGAATGCTGTGTCATCACATGGTGGAAGGCAGAAGGCAAAAAGGACCAAACTCTGTCTGTGAAACCCTTTTATAATGATATCAATCCACTCATACGGGCTGAGCCCTCATGACCTAAACATCTCTCAAAAGGACCCACCTCCCTTCACTGTTGCATTGAGGATTAAGTTTCCAACACATAAATTTGGGGGAGACACATTCAGACCACAGCCATGTCTATCGAATTAAGTCTTAGTGGTAAAAAGTCTCCTTTGTCTAATAGTTGTGTGCACACTTATTCCCTGCTCTACTATGAGATTAATAATGTAATTTTTGTTTCAGGCAGCACTTGCCACTTTCAATCAGAGGCACCGAAACAAAAAACTAAAATTTTATGACTTAAAATTTACAGAACTAAATAAGTGGTATTTGAGGTAAGTTTGTAATGCTTATATTTCTGAAATTTCAGCATAAAACCATATTGAGACTTTTGGGATGCCTTGTATATCATAAAAGAAGGTAAAATGATAACTGGCATTTATTGAGTAATACTATGTCCTAGAAATGTAACCCTTCAGAGGATTCCTATGAAGATCCTACCAGGTAAATATTGTTATTCTCCCTTTTTATACTTGGAGGAAGATTAAGAACTCACCCAAGCTCACTCGGCAAGAGGCCAAGCCAGGATTTGAACCCAGGAAGTCTAAATCTAGAGCCTGGGCTCTTAACCACTGGGTTAAACTGCTTCTTAAGGTGACTTGCCTCCCTGCGTGTTTACTGAAGGGAATGGATTTACCCAGAGAGGCCTGGCCCTTGGTAGAAACACTGCACAGCTCTGCGTAGAAGCAGTTAGTCATCTGTACTTGCAGAGGCCGTAAAACAAATGTGGTGAACTGTAAAAGATTAAAGAGCCAGTTTTCCTGCCAGCTACCAGAAAGTTTCACATACACTTATTAAAGTTCTTATAGCAATGGCATCTGTTGTTAAAAAAAACCTTTTTATTGACACATAATACACAGAGTGTTTGTTTTTCTGACAGAAGTGGTTCTTGAAAGAGTTGACATCTCTATAACTCTCACACATATCTATGTCAACCAGACATGACTCTAGGTCAGTGGTTCTCAGAGTGGTCTGGGGACCCCTGGGAGTTCTTAAGGTCCCAACTATTTTCAGAATGATACTAAGACCTTTGTTCGCCTTTTCTACTCTTATTCTCTGACAGGCGTGCAATGGAGTTTTCCAGTGGCTACATGACACATAATGGCATCATCACTAATTAATATGTGCTTGGATATTCTTATTTTTAAAATGTCTTAGTTTTAAACATTCTAATGTGATGAGTATAGATAGATGTAACCCACCGACACAAAAGTTCTTAGGGAGGTCCTCAAGAATTTTTCAAAGTGAAAAGTGGTTCTGTCATCCTTTTCTAAGAGTTTGGTCAGCAGAGATTGTTTATTACTTTTTAATAATAAACTTATTCCTAACATACCTGAGTTTACAATCACCTTCCAATGTGTAAGAAGTTGAATGAGATGAAATTAGAAAGATAAAACATTCAGAAAGATAAACCATTCTCCTTGAGTTTCCTCTCATCTTTTAGGATGCTCCCAAAGCCCGGAGTAACTTATTTTCTAAAAAGAGGGGTGTTCTTTCTACCACAGATCTCCAAAGATGGGGTCTTTATCCTAACGTGCAAAGCATTCTTTTGAAAAGAGCAGCCCTAGTTACTGTAATTGTTAATAAGGCAGCCTGTCGAGTGCTGGAATCCATTTTTCTGTGTGATCAGAACCCGGCTGCATTCCTCCTTCCTGACATTTCATCCACTCTGCTTCGAAGGTCTTAAGAATTAGCTGTTCTTGGATTAAGTGCCCTTAATCAGCTCGTTTTACATTACAATGTAAAGTTTCTCTCATGTTCTGCAGAGAACTTGATTTTCATTTGCTGTCCATGATCACCGAATAGTAAGTGGATTCCCAGGAAATTTCATGAAGTGGAATGATAATGCAGAGACGGGGGTAGGTGGCGGGGGATGTGAAGCTAATTGATTAGTTTAGAATCTTCTAATTTCCATGAGGAATGGAGGAGCCCAATTTGTATTTCTTCTTCTTGGCATCATGTTCTCACAGATTGTCTGATGTTTCATTATCATCTTGACAGAACAGCCAATGTAGAATTCTGTTGACTAGGATATCAGTTGAGTTTTTGCCATGTGCATTAATAGTCCATGATTAGATTATTTTGACTCTACTAGTTGATTATCTGAGAGCTTGAGGAGGTAAGAGGAGAGTATCTCTGAGTCCTGAGTTTTCAGTGCCACTGTCCTTTGAACACAGCAGACACCTCCACCCCCAATACGAATATACTGGGCTTTGAGGACCATAAATGACTGGTGGTAATGTCCTCTCCTAACAAAACTTGTGGGCAGAATGCTCCCCTGTTTAGAATTGTCCTAATCCTTACATAGAGCTGGCTTGAGTGTTTTCATCTGTCAGCACTAGTCCTTTGCCTGGTTTCAGTGTTAATTTGCACGCTTGGCATCCTAGGGTTTTGTTTTCCTGCCTCCAACCTGTTTTTAGAATCTCTTCCCAGTGGATTCGAAAACTCCTGGCTACTAGTGTGAGGCTTTTCACATATGTACACAAAGTGGAAGTGAACAGATTATGGCTTTTGCCAAATAAACCTCTTTGGTATTCCTCGCCCCCTGAAAATAACATCATTTCTCCAAGTAATCATTATAGAAAAATACCACAGAGCAAGTTTTCCTCACAGACACACGCCATCTAAACAAACTGCACGGGTCATGCGCTGCTGTTGCTGCAGCTGTTTGCTGATCCCAACAGGGTCCAACTCCTGTGAGCAAGAAGGTGTTTATGGCCTGGAGACAAAGCCTGGCTGCAGTGGGAGGGTTGCTGGCTGCCAGACCTCATTTATCAGCCTGTTTTCCCTTACCCTTGGAAGACCTGGAATCTTCATGGGAGACAGCATGGTGGAGAGGAGGAGGCCGGGTTTTCTGTCTTCTCCTACCCAGTAACTGGTTCTGTATTTGCTGTATCCTTTGTTTTTGTTTTTTCAATCACATAGTCATTTGCTAAGGATTTGTTGAATTCTAGTTATGGACTAGGCAAAAAACTAGTTGTGAGGAGAACAAAATGAACAAGACGAAGTCCCTGCCTTCCCTGGGAGACACGCCAGAAATGGTGAGTGCTAGATGGTGCCTTGACACAAGGAGGGAGGCCTTGGCCTATAGGTTGAAGAAGTCTCTGCTAGGAAGAGTTGTGAAGGATGAGAAGGAGTTCTCCAAGCAGTCAGGGGATGAGGAGGAGAGGAGAAAGTAGAGATTGGTGTCTTATGTATCCATCTACCCGATTCCGCCATTCCTGCCACCATGCAGGCATTATGAATTGATTGAGAACTGTTTCCTAGTGAGCTCACCCTTGGCTTCACAGTCTTTTTCCAGACTTGGCTCCAGACAGCCTCTCACACAATCATCCTCAGACTTGAGTGAGCAAACAAATCGATGGCCCTGGTTATTGAAATGCAGGTCTGATGTAGTAGATCCGGGGATAGCCTGGGACCCGCATTCCTAATATAAACACACTCTTCCCACCCCTCGATGATCCTGATGCAGGTGTGCTCAGCAGCTGCTACTTTGCTGAGAAGTCAACACGGCATAGTCTCCATAGATGGACTGTGAATTGATAAGACCATTGTGGGGCAATTTGGCAATTCCAATTAAATTTTGACCCTGTAAAGGTATATGAGTGGGTTTTTAGAAAAGCATCATTGTGATGGAAACTATTGGAAACTATGGAAATGATTCTCATTAGGAGAGCAGAGAGGTGACTAAGGACACCTGGTTACAGTGGCAGCCTTGTCATCTAGGGAAGCTGAGATCAGGTGGAGCTCATACTCCTCGTAGAGGTCTGGCATGATGCCCTGTTCACCCCCGGCTTTGACTTTTGTCTTCTGCCTTCCATTTCTGCACTGTGGGAAGGAAGTCCTGGGACACGGAGAAGGTCAATAACATGTTATTTGCATTCTGCTTGCCTTAATTAGGTCACTCTCTCTTTATAAATGTCTTTGAATAACACTTTTAAAACTAAAATTGGAAAGTTGAATTTGTTTTTAAATATTTGCTTCGTTTATTTTCTTGCATCACACCCTGAAATTAAGCATGTCTGGTTTATGCTGGATATTTGTAATCACTGTGTAACTCTTCTTATTTTTCTGGTTCTTCCATTGTAGACTCCCTTGGCAGTAAACATGTTACACACGTTCATGCTTTATTTTTTTCCAATTACAATTATACCACTAAATTCACCAAGGAAATAAACATTACATTTTTAAAAGACTTTCTTTTTCTTAGCTGTGATCAACCTTTCGAGGAAAACCTGAGCCCAAGAAGCTGACTATTGATGGAACTTAAACAAAAAGCAGAGCCTAGCAAGGAACGCTTTGGAGGCACACAATTGTGTAGAAGCAAGGAGGCAGCACTTGTTGGTTTTTAGGATCAACAAGTTTTTTAGGATCAACAGCATTTTGTTCTGATCTCGCTGCACTCACTTGCTGCACTACTGTGGTTTAGTAGAAAAAGCATAGGATTGGGATCTGAGGGCATCTTCTATAGTCCTGGTGCTGCTATGTTTCTTTAACCAATTGTTTAATCCCTCTGGGCATCATTTTATGATCTATAGAATGAGAACATTAGCTTAGTTAATTAGGGAGACTTCATAGTTTAGAGGTTAAGAGCATAGGCTCTGAATGCCTGGGTTTGAATGTCAGGATCAACCCTTAGTGGCTCTGCAGGCTTGGGAAAGTTACTCAACTTCTCTGATGCAGAGTTTTCTCATCTTTAAAACGGAAATAATAATAGTATATAGCTGAGAGATTCAGAATTAAGCAAGGATGCTTGTAAGCCATATAAAACAATGTCTGGTGGACAATATATGTCCAGTGGAAGCTAGCTATCATTGTTACTGTTGTTAATATTATTTCCATAATACTTCTGTCATCATCATCATCATCTTCATTCTCATTTTTAAGGGCTTTTTCCACTGTAAAATACATTGAAACCATTGCTCAAAGAAGGAGATTAAAAAGCAGCATTTAAATTCTAAAACACTAAGTGCAAAAGAACTTGATAGGGAAGAACGGCTCGTGACATTGTCACATAACAGTTGACTGTCTTGAGCCTGACTTGATTACATTTCTCCACTCCCGGTGATCCCTAAATCCAGTGGGTGTCTTCCATTCCTCATATTATTGCAGGGCCTGGCAACACTGACCACTCCTTCACTGTCACAGTCGAGACCATAATTGGTCAATAAATGAAAAAGGTTGGTTGGAACAGGGAATTATTTTTTAAAAGTATATATTGTAAACATTTTATTTTAGCTTAAAACACAAAAACTGATTGTGTTTTCACAATGAATTCATTGAAAACATACATTCATCTGCCCATCGTTAAGTGCAGAACTGTGGGCTTTGACAGTATTTCTGCTGACTAGCTCTGCGTTATCTTTTGGCTTAAACCCATGATACAGCAGCTAAGCATTTCAATCAACATGGTGAAGATGAAGGGAGACCTTAGATGTGTACAAAGATATCTGAGTGTAACCCCGCACATTTTAAAATTACTTTTCCCTTTCCCTTTATATCCTTACCTTCATCTACCTTGACAGCTATTTTTTTTACAGTTTTCTTTAGAATCTTTGCTTTCTTAGGAACAACTCTCATTCACTGTTTGTACAGAAGTTCTCCCTTATCCTTGGTTTCATTTTCTGTGGTTTTGGTTAACTGTAGTCAACCATGGTTCCAAAATATGGAATGAAAAATTCTAGAAATAATGCATAAGTTTTCAATTGCTCACTCTTCTGAGTAGCATGATGAAATCTCGTGCCATTCCGTTCTATTCCGCCCAGAACGTGGATCATCTCCTTGTCCTATGTATCCATGCTGTCCATAATACCTACCCATTACTCACTGGCCACTCAGCCTTCAGTTCCACTGTCTTGGGATTGAACTGCTTGTGTTCAAGTCACCCTTATTTTACTCAACAGTGGCCCCAAAGCACAAGGCTAGTGATGCTGGCAATTCAGATATGCCAAAATGAAGCTGTGAAGTGCTTCCTTTAAGTGAGAAAGAAAAAAACGTATATGCTGAAGTTGCTAAGATCTACAGTAAGAATGAATCTTCCATCTATGAAATTGTGAGGAAGGAAAAAAAAATCTTGCTAGTAGTTTTGCTGTCACACCTCAGGCTGCAAAAGTTATGGCCACAGTGCATGACAAGTGCTTAGTGAAGATGAAAAAGGCATTAAATTTATAGGTGGAAGACATAAGGAGAAATGTGCTCTGATTGGCAGCAATCAGGTTCTTTGCTGTCTGTTGTTCCAGGCATATTCCCTGTGGAGAAGAGGAGACCACTCTATTTCAGTTTGTATTCATATAATATTTGATCAGGCTTATTCATTATAACCAGTGCAACTGGCCTAAACAGGATTGAGACTACACCTAGCCGGCTGTTGGTTAGCCCACAACCCAGCTAGTGAAACAGAGAGTCATGGGTGTACTGGAGACCTATTAGACTTCGTGTCCAGCGTACAGGGACATCTGTTGTGTGTCCTGGAAGGAATGAAGTGCTTTGGGGGATCTGGCACGGTGCGTAAGGGGAGGTCACTGGCGAGACGTTCTGCTGTTCCGTCTTCCCTTGGCTTCTAGGACAGCACTCTTCTGCTTTGCTTCTTGCCTCTTGGGCTGCTCCTCTGCCCACTTTTCAGATCTGCCCATCTGCGCTCGGCCACTAAATATTGAGAGTTTGATAATTCTTGGTTGGAGATCTGCTCTTCTGTCTGCATGTTCTCTCATAAGGAGAGTTTATCCAAGCCCCTGACCTTAGTGAGCATTTATGCACAGGTACGTGAGCCTCAGTTTTCTATCCCCAGTCCAGAGTTCTCCTTCTGAGTTGAAGATCCTATACTAATGGCCTGACTAATGTTTCCTCTGGGATGTCACAGAGGCCCTTTAGTCAACATGACCAAAACCAAGTGGTGAAAGTCACCACCATCTGTTCAGGTCCATGCAAACCAAAGACCTAGGAGCTGTCTTTGCCGTCCTCTCCCTCATCTCCCCACCATCTCTTTGGCTTTGTTTTCTTATGATGGAAAAAAAAAAAAAAGAAAAGAAAAGAAAGAAAGAGACTTGAGAACAGGGTCTGATGAAAAGGTAAGAGAAGGCAAAATAACACCTTCTCTGATGGGTGTGGAACAGACACTAGGTTAGTTTTATAGCGTTTGTTAAACTAACTGCTTTGATCTTGGGTTAGGAGTACCTGTCCTGCCTCAGGAGCAGTTAGAGACGGGAGGTAGAAACAGGCCAAGGCCTACCTAGTGTTGTTTGATGAAGCTAATTTGCCCGTGGAAGCCACCTGAGGGAGCACAGACATGGGGGGCATGTTAACCTGAACAGGTTGCTGGTGGGCTTCAGGTCATGCAGCGTCATGGTGCAGTGGGAGAGCCCTTGGACGGGCCTCAGGTTCTCACCCTGCCTCCCTTCCTTCTTTGAGGCCACCACCTCTGTGTGCCTGGATGTGGCCAGACACTATCTCTTCAGCCTCCCCTTTCTATGCCATAGCTAAGGATAGACATTTAGGGCTTATTTTTTCATTTTAAATGTGTTGCCTGAAATGCTCCCAGACAGAGCTGCAGGCAAAGCAGGCCTAAGGTAGGAGGACAATTGAAGATATGAGCCCTTGTTCTGGCAGTTAGTAGAGGAAATTAAAAATTGTGGGTTAGGAAGGAAAGTGGAGAAGCTGACATTTTATGACTCTTTCAGAGAAACATTTTCTGTTTGCACATTTAATTTTACAAATTGGGATGGATTTGAGACAGCGTGGAGAATGGTCAGGATGGGGGTGACAAGTCTTCTGCCTTTGCTTTGTGTGCTGTGTCCTAAATGTATTCCTGCCACGATTCCACCTCTTTCCCTTGCTGCACCTCCCCCGGGCCTCCTGCACCCCTCCTCCTGCTGCTTCCTGGTCACTTCTAGAGATGGGGCCGTTTTCCAGAACCAGCTCTCTAGGCTTCTGCAGTTCCGCTGCAGACATGCCCTGCCCCTTCCTCCTCATGCCCCTTTCCGTAAGTACTTCAGCAGCCTGTAGTGGAGTTCGGTGCAAGTCAGAGGCAGCAGTCTGTCAACATGGCTTTTGCCTCATTGATTTTTCTGAGTCTTGATGTTCTAGACCATTTTTGGCTCACGTTCAGAAATGGCTGAGAAGTTAAAGTCAGGTGTGAAACCTGAAGAATATTGATGCAGAGCTGGAGTGGTTTCAACACACAAGGATCAAGTCGTGGACGTGACAGTCTGTCACTCTTAGTAACAATGTGTGAGGTGATTAGGGTTATGAATAATGGTGATAACAACAATGATTTTAGCAGCTCCCATGTATGGAGGAGTTCCCAGTTCCAGGCGCAGTTCTAGTACTTTATGTGCATTATCTCAATCCTCAAAGCAGCCCGATGAGAAGAAGTGTTATTTTTATCCTCTGTAGACAAAAAATGAGGCCCATTAGCATTCAGAATTCATCCAAAGTCACATGGCTAGTAAGGGATGGCACTGAAATTTGAACCCAGGTAATCTGGCTCCAGATCAGGAACTGGAACCAATACACCACCCATCTGCCTGAGCCAGATTTGGTGAATAATCAGCTTTCTCTCCTATAATTCAATTCCAGATTTCTGTTCTTTATTTGCCTAATAGGATCTGCATAATTTAGACCTAAGACAAAGTGCACTCTGGTTAAAACAAAGTAATAATCCTGCTCACTTCTTATGAATTTGTGGGGATTTCAGATATCATGAAGCCTTCCCACTCCACTCCCCAAGGAACCAGGCCAGAAAGTACAGGAAGGGGAAAGCTATGTTAAGTTGAAACATTAATACCACACGGATACATTTATTAAGTGTGTGAGGGAGACGTTGCCTTTCTGGAGCATAACATAAATCATCTAGAAAATTCAGTACAAAGCATTTCCAGGGACTCAACACAACCAACTGGAGGGCCTACTGTCTATTGATATTTCTGCTATGAATAATCTCTGTGGGATGCCGGCTGGCTGCTTGCCTCCAGCAGTTATTTCTAGTTTTGCTAGAGCAGTGATTCGCAGCCTGTAATCCCCACATGGGGCGAGATGTGTGACTCAGGAGGATGTTTGGGGCCTGCCAACGGGGCAGAAGAAGGTCGGGAACGCAGTGGCTCCTGAGAGGTAAACACTTTAGAAGCCGTGTGATTGTGTTACTAGAGATTCTTGAAGAGCAGGCATTTAACGGACACGGGGAGCAAACCATCAAACATGAAGGCAGTAAAAAGTTGTACTTTTTTTCCTCCAATTTGGAATAGTGATAGTTAGAAAAAAAACACACACACACAAAGATTTAATGTGCTTCAAGGAAGGTTACTCTTTTGATCCCACATTGTAAGGGTTGTGACAGTTTGTCCCCATTCCTTGGTGTTACGAATTTATTTTGGGAAAAAGAAGTGACCTCAACTTGTAGCTGTAGCTAAAGAATGTTGAAAAAGGAATTAAATTGGCACCTCCATAAAAGTCAACAAGGGATCATGTTTTTTTGGACTGTAAGAAAATGCATCTATTTAAAACAAAAGGTTCTAGAACAGGACAGTCCAATAGAAATACAATATGACTTGTGAATGCCATTGAAAAATTTTCTAGTAACCACAATGAAAAATAAAAACAGGCAAGTTAATATTCAGATATATTTTATTTAATCCAATATCTTAGACAATTTATCGTTTCAATATGCAATCAATAAAAAATTATTATTGGGAGACTTTTTTTTTCCAAGTCTTTGAAACCCTGTGTGTATTTATACTTTGGGCACATCTCAGTCACACTGGCCACATTTCAGATGCTCAATAGCCACACGTGGCTGGTGGCTCCCTGGGTGCAAGAGAGAAAGAAAAGCAAAAAGAAAGAAAAGAAGGAGAGAGGAAGAGAGGGAAGAAATAATATATTAGAGAAAATCTAAAGATTCCTTATAAGCACATAAATGCCTCATACACAACCTCAAAGGCCAAACTTCTCCATGGTCCATCTCAGTAAATGGTCACTGGCAAGTCCAGAAAGTGCATTCCTTTGCCTGATTAAAAATCCATCTTTCCCTTCTTGTGCCAACTGTTGATAGATGGTATTTTTCTTCTGGGTGTAATTAGAAATGATTTTCACCTGATCACTTCGTTGTATTAGTCTGAAGAGCATCCCCCTGACCATTGGATGTCACCTAATTGTTTACTTGATCTCATTCTCAAACTTTTCTCCTTTTCACTGGAATGCCTGAGAAGGCAGCTGGGAGTTACATGTGCACGTGCGCCCAAACACCATTAGGGACCCTGTTTTTTTTAGTGGGAACCAAAATGCCTCTGAAAAGCAGACTCCCAAGGCATCCTAAATGCCATCTCTTACATAGGCACAAAATAGACCAGAGAGTGCTGATGTCGATTTTGCATGCAAATGGGCTAACGGAGCCAGAGCTGCTCAACTCGTGTGCATGATTTTCTATTTCCGTGCACCAATTTGGGAGTTTACACAAGAAGGTGGCAATCCTTCATGCAAAGCTGAAAATGCAGGTGTGGGAGCCTGTTTTAGAGCACAAGAACTGTCTGGTCCTGTTCTCATTTGACTGAGTTTTGTTGAATCTTTTGTGATGTCATAAGACAGAGGAATATTATTTGTTAAAATGCGTTTACAATGCATAGAACTTTGTGTAGACTTAGTGAATGGTTATGTGACTGCACTGCTGAATATATGGTGTGTCTACACTGCAGTGAGGAAAAGGAGAATCCACCGATAGGAATTTGCTGATATGTCTTTGGGTGGTGCCTTTGAATAAATGAGTGGGCTTCTTTTGTGGATAGAAGTTGTGCCAAGCCCCCAGAGTGTGGAATTTATTCTGTCATAAGCCTCTTGAAACTGGTCTTGCATGTGGTCTTTCCAACAGTTTCCAACAGTTTCCATAATTCATCATTTTATATTATTCAGAAACTTTGGAAAATTCACCTAAGACTTTATTGATAAACCAATGTGAAATTTTGTTACAGAGTTGAGACCTTGATGATAACTCAGGAAAAAAAAGAAATGACCTCGTTTCTTGTGTGGATGCCAAACTCAAGTGTGCTCATACCCTCGGGTATCGTATTTCTTGGGAAATTTCTTATTTTCCATTTTCTGCTGTTTGGAGTTGAGATTTCCAGTCACTTTCTTGTATATAAGCATGGTCTTTGTCCTATTATTATTTGGTCATCTTTACAAAGTGAAATTTTTACATTCTTCCTTTGCTTTTGTTGTCATATCAACCTTTGATTTTCCCCGTGGCATGTTTTTGAATTATCCCAACTCAGCAGCTTCTTTTTTCTTCCTGTTGCTTTTGTAACTCCTGCTCATACTAGCAGGGACAGAGAAGGATAGTTGGGGACCTGAAAGTGAGGTGTCCCTTCTGCTTGTTGGAGGTGGACTGAGAGAGAAGGCTGATGAAGATTTCCTGGAGATAGATGGTGGTGACGGTTGCACGACAATGTCAGTTTCCCTAATGGAACCTAAAATTGTTAGAATAATAAAGTTGATGTTAGGCATATTTTACCACGGTTTTTTTAAAAAAGGTTTCTAGGTTTCCTCTGAGCTTTACACTGGTTGACTCTTTTCCAGGACTCATTATGGTTCTTTCATCTTGGTCTTGTGGCTAATCTGCTTTAGGGCCCAGGGAGTATGGGGACCCCAGAGTTCACCATCCACCAGAGTGACTGCAGGTAGCAGTTTGCATTGGACTTTCTTTGACGGAGAGAGTGCTACTGCAGTCCTGATGTGGACTGTGGCCTTATCAGAGGAGAATTTCTTCATTTAATGGTGGCTGCTAGTGAGCCTTCTCCAGGCACTCTTGGGTTGGCCAGCTTGTTGGTGAATAAATTCAGCATGGGTTCTGGCCTGGTGGAACTTATTTAACAGGGAAGACAGGGGGAAAAAAAAAAAAAACAAAAACCTTCAATGAACAATTTGTAGAATTAAAAGTTGTGATAGATGCTGTGAAACAAATAATTGGTAATTAATGATACAGAACAGAGCTGTCCAATGGAAATATACTTTGAGCCACATATGTAAGTTTAAGCTTTTTAAAAGCCACATTTTTAAAAGGCAAAAAGAAACACATGAAATTAATATTAATATATTTTATTTAATCTTAATATATCCAAAGTATTGTTGTTTTAGTGTTATTAATATAAAAAACTTCTTACTTAGATATTTTACATTCTCTTTTTCATGCTAAGTCTTTGAAATTGGTTGAACGTTTTATACTTATAGCACATTCATTCAGACTAGCCACATTTTGAGTGCTCAATAGCCACATGTCTTGGATAGCACAGGTAGAGAGCTGTGTGTGTTTGTGTGTGTGTGTGTGTGTGTGTGTGTGTGTGTGAGAGAGAGAGAGAGGGAAAGAATGGCAACAGACAGAGTGAGGGGAAGAGAGAGAGAGAGGAAGAGAGTGAGTTGTATGCGTGAAGGAGGGGACTTATCTTTAGATGGTGTGTATAAAGAAAGTGTCCCTATCCCTATCCCGCCACTGCACTCCAGCCTGGGCGACAGAGCGAGACTCCGTCTCAAAAAAAAAAGAAAGCCTCCCTGTATCTCCTTTTTGTCTCGCTCTCTTTCTCTCTCGATTTCTCTTCCTTGAATTTGTTAGGCCCATGAAGTTTAGAGGATGACTCTGGCCCTGACTTTGGTGGTTGAAACACTTAATGGTGTTATTCCATTGTCATTGTCCTCTTATACAGTTCTGTCTCATTAACATTATTTCTGTTATTTTGAAATGAAACCATGAAAGTAAGTTATTGAAAAAACAGTTGACCTCTACTTGCCCCAGTCCCAGTCTCCAACCCCCTGATTTAATAATGTTAACCTCCAAGTGGGTCTCCTTCTACAGCTTCCCTGTACCCGCTGCGTACCTAGACACATTTACAGGGGTTCGGTTTGGTTTTCTAACAGTGAGCACATAGAATATGTGTGTCACTCTGCCTCATGTTTTTCTCAATCTGTGCTGGATATTCTTCCAGGTCAAAGCGATGGATCCAACTCATTTTCAGTATTTCTACTTAATAGTCTAATATGGATGAGCTGTAGTGTCTTAGCAGTTCTACTGCTGATGAATGGTATTGCCTGGATGTGGGGAATTAAAATGGTGCTTGGTTGTTTCAGACTTGAAAAATCCGCCATGACTCTTCTTGTTCTGAAAGACTTGGTAGCCTGCCTGGGTCCTAGTTCGACTTTTCAGATGGTGGGTAGGTGAGAACATACATGGGCTATGAGGAGCTCTGTGGACTCAAGGGTCAGAGTGTGTGTGCAGCCTCAGCACCTGCTACCCATCAAAGGCGCTCCTTTAGTGGGATCCTCTGCCTTCAACACACCTGTCTGAGAAGGTATCAGAGCAATCATACTCTTTGTTGAATCTGAGACTCCTCAAAAGTGCCTTGTAAAGATGCATTATTTTTCTTATATGTTTTCTCTAAGAGCTTGGCTGCAACAGCATTGTTTTTGGTACTGTTTACCTCTGCATAGTAAGTCCTCACTTAACATTGTCAGTAGGTTCTTGGAAACTGCAACTGTAAGTGAAACAGTGTATAATGAAACCAATTTTACCATAGGCTAATTGAGAAAATCAAGAGTTAAATTCCTATGGCATATTTCTGGCCACAAAAACATTACCAAACTTCTCCATAAAGACCAAAACATTTCTAATACTAAACATGGAAATAAATGTGAGCTGTACATACAGTTAAGAAAGATTAATAAAAACAAGTAAGGTAATGACTTACCCAATTTTTGGTAAAACAGTGAGTGATGGTGGTTGTAGTGGTGGTGGGTTAAATCAAGGAATAAATGTCTGCAAAGTGAAACTTGTAAGGAGCACTTCCTTCCAACACGAAGTTCAAAAACAATAACGAATTTGGTGGGCTCGCCAAGTTCTTTCATCCCACATTGTTTATTGTTGTGCATCTGTGTGATTATCATGGACTTTACACATTTTTATTTTACAATTATTTGAATTCATTCCTTCATTCATTTTCCAACTCGCTTATTCCAGTTGAGGGTCTTGGGTGGCCAGAGCCTGTCCCAGCAGCTCAGGATGCAAGGCAGGCACCAGCCCAAGACAGGATGTCATCCCATTGCAGGACTACTCTCACACACACACTCACACTCGCTCAAACTGGGGCAGTGTAGACATGCCTGTTTACCTAACGTGCACATCTTTGGGATGTGGGAGGAAGCCGCAGTGCCTGGAAAAAACCCATAAGGACATGGAGAAATGAAGTCTTGAGATTTTATAATAGAAAATCCATACAGGATTTCTATGACAAATCATTTTACATTGTAAATACAGTAGTTTAATTTTTATATTGTTTGTACATATTCATTAGTGGTTAGTCTTTGATGCCATCAGCATAATGTACTCTCAAAATCAGGAGAACTACCAAGAATGTCAGCTATCATACTCATTAGGAAAATGGCTTAAAACATTCATAATTTGCTTTCTTCTGACTCACAAAAAGCTCTTCTTGGATTTCGTATGGATGAGTTTGGTTACCGATTCTGAATAATTGGTGATCCTTTGCGTCTTCTCTAACAAAAGTGCTTTTAACTGTATGAAATATTTTATTAATACTCGAGGCTCCATTTCTAGCTGGTTGCTTTTAATATTTGAGTACCCACTAGTAAATCTAAGCATCAGGGGATCTGGTGTTTCTTAAAAAGGCTTCTTGATGTATCTTAGCCTGTGTCTTCTCTGACAAAATGGACTGGTGAGATGAGCAATAATGCTATCTTCTGGGTTTTCTTAATGGATACAGTCAATGGAAATTGTTGAGGCAGTCTCCTTACAAATACTTGGACACTGAATTTTTATGGTACAGTGGTGTGTGGGTGTGTGTGTGTGTGTCATTCATTGACTATGCGTGATTCTCTGAAATGACAAGCAAACCAATAACAACCTAACTCTCCCTGCCCTCCCATTGTCACCACAGCCTGATGCTTTAACAGTCATTTGTGGTCTGGCTGGCAACTTAATTCATTTGGTGAGGCATCTGTCGCTCTGCCAGTTACTCCCTAATTGACCTGCAGAATCTTAGGTTTATATAAACTTGAAGAAGTTCTTTTAGTCTTACTGAGATTCCCCTGTGTGTTCATCCATGGTTTAATTAAGGTATTGAGAATAGCGTTTCAGAACTCATTCAGCTCAATAGCAAGAATACAAATAACCCAACTTGAAAAATGGGCAGAGGGCCTGAATAGACATATCTCCTAAGGAGATATAAAAGTGGCCCACGCATATAGGAAAGGATGGTTATTAATGTCATTAAACATCAGAGAAATGCAAATCAAAACCACAGTGAGATATCAGCTCACACCTGTTAGAATGGCTACTATCAAAAATACAAGAGATAAGAAGTGCTGGTGAGGATGTGGAGAATAAGAGAACCCTTGCACTCCATTGGTGGGAATGTAAACTAGCACAGCCTTTATGGAAAACAGTATGGAGGTTCATCAAAAATTAAAAATAGAAATATCATATGATCTAGCAATCCCATTACTGGGTATTTCTCCAAAGGAAATGAAATCAGTATGTTGAAGAGATATCTGTGCTCCATGCAGCATTATTCACAATAGCCGGGATATGGAAACAACTTACATATCCATTAATAGATGACTGGATAAATAAACTACGGTATATATACACAAAGGAATATTATTCAGCCTTAAAAAAGATGATGATCCTCCATTTACAACAGCATGGGTGAACCTAGAGGACATTCTGCTAAGTGAAATAAGCCAGACACTGAAGGAAAAATACTACATAATCTCGCATATATGTGCAATCTTAAACTAAAAATCAAATACACGGAAACAGAGAGTTGAACTGTAGTTTAGGGGGTCAGGGAGAAGGGGAGATGTAGGTCAAAGGTACAAAGTTGCAGTTATGTATGATAAGTAAATCTAGAGATCTAATGTACAACACGGGGACTATAGCTAATAACATCGTACACTGGAAATCTGCTCAGAGAATAGATTTTAGGTACTCTTACCATACACAAAAAAGAAAACTAACTGTGTGAGATGATGGTTATGTTGGTTTTCTTGACTGTAGTAATCATTTGAGCTAAGTATATGTACATCAAAGCATCATGTTGTACTCTTTAAATATACACAACAAAAATCAATTAAAATTTTAAAAAAGAATAGTTCTTTTGTCAAAGCATGTTGGCGATTGCTAGGGCTCGGGGAGAGAGGGGAATGGGAAGAGTAACTGCGTAATGGACGTGGGGTTTCCTTTGAGGGTGATGAAAACGTTTCAGAACCTATAGATAGAGTTTATGGTTATGCAACATCATGAATGTACTAAATGCCACCAAATTGTTCACTTTAAAATGATTAATTTTATGTTATGGAAATTTCACTTCAAATTTTAAAAATAGTATTTTAATGGTGTGGTCTCCTGAGCCTGGATATGTGTGGGTGTGGGTGTTTTTTTAAGTTTCAGAAACATGAATTTGTTTAATGAGAAAATGACAGAAGTCTAAATTTTTAAAGCCCTGGAACAAACATTTTAACTTATTCCACAGATTTAGAAATGACGTATACAGAAGACTTGGGCTTTGCCTTCTGCAAACATTATTTTAAAAATTGGACTCCTATTTCCTACCTATACAATAAAAAGTCCTGCATCAAAAAGTGATGGATTTTAGTGTTTTGCTAAATTGGATCTACTGCAAAGCCCAGGCAGATTGATGTTATAGCACCAGCAGTCTTGAAGGAACTTTTTAAAAAAGAGAGATTTGGTTGAGTAGTGTCATTATCAGCTTCACCTGTAAGGGAGATTTCCCGAGGGAGATGGTGTCTGTTTCATGTTGCACTCCTTCATATTGACAGATCCATTAGCGAATGTAATTAGAAAAGCAAAGTCGGACTTTGAATAATTAGGTTAAAGTCACAGATGATTTCTGGGCAAAATAATAGAAGCTGTTGCAGTTCAGCCTGCTGTTTCCTGCTTTACAGAGCTGAGTGAAATGGGCAGTTGCTGTATGCAGCGGTTTCTTTCTTGTGTTGGAGGCTGATACTTTCCCAATAATAAAGTTTGAAATAGCAAAGACCTGACTTTGGCCCTTTGCAAATGTCTGAAGGGCTTGGTTTCCAGGGAATAAATGGGGCTGCAGAATGTTTTTGCTAAACAAAACATAGTCATAGCAAAAACAAAATTTACTTTATCCCAGGAGTGTTAAGAAATGTGTGGTTTTGTGGATTATGTTTTTTTCTCTGTTTTCATTCCTTTCTTTTCCTTTTTTTTTTTTTTTTTTTTTTTTGTTCTTGGAATAATGGTTTATTTATTTATATGGAATTATTTTCTGAAAGAAAAACAAAACACTTACTTCAAAAGACGTTTGGACTCTCATGCCACCCGAAATACCTTTTCAGCGGTAGTTTCTATATTTTGATTTTAGAAAAGTCTGTTATTGGTAATAGAGTCCAGAATAAAAAAAAGATTTCCCAAAGATTCAAAATGCAATCATGTGATTCTAAACTTTTTGTTCATCTCAGTGCCAATACAGAAAAAAGAGGAATTAGGAAATAGAGGCCAGTGTCAAATACCTGCAGATGTGTCCTTGAAGCTTTTGATGTACCTTGTGATGATGTGGGAATGAACAGAATGGCATCCTCCTCCGTGCATGATGACTGATGCTCACACCGTGCCTGGACAGTGCCAGGGTCAGCGATAGGAAGGAGTGCAGGGCATCCATCCCCCACCTTTATGAAATGCCCTCATCCATACTCTGCAGGCTGCCAGGTCTTGGCTTTGGCTATATGGGATTGAAAATAAAATTACAATTACTTGCCACATTTGAAGATTAGGAAGATTAAGATTTCAGACTTATTGAAAGTAAGAGTGAGAAGTTCTGGCATCATTGGGCCCACTTGCCTATTAGCAGCAACCAGGCAAGAAGGACAAGATGCTGCCCCCTTGGGCAAGATGGGGCCTGGGTGTTCATTGCTGTCCCCCTGGCTCGTGTCTCTTGTTTACTTTATTTCCCTGGCCCGCAGATGTCTCTGTTACTGGCGTTGGGATCTGCACCAAGCCCTCTGTCCAGTAAGGAGATGAGACTCTGCCCCTGCCCAGGTTGGGGAGAAGCCAGGAGAGAACTGTCCTTTGCACTGCAGCAGGACAAAGCCCTGGTATGGGATGAAGATGGGCAGGAGTTCAAGACCAGCCTGGCCAACATGGTGAAACCCTGTCTCTACTAAAAATACAAAAATTAGCTGGGCATGTTGGCGCACACCTGTAATCCCAGCTACTCAAGGAGCTGAGGCAGGAGGATCACTTGAGTCCAGAAGGCGGAGGTTTTGGTGAGCCAAGATTGTGGCAGTGTGGGAGCACGTGGGTGTCCTTCCCAGATAAGGCGAGTGGGATCACTATAGATAGACTGTAGAACCTGACGGATTGGAAAGTGGAGAGAAAGGTGTGGTCAGCCCTCGCGGCAGCAGCCCACTCTGAGTAGGCTGGCATTTTCTCTTTTTGGAGGGTAATGGTGGCTAAGACAGCCTCACCAGTGTCCCTTGTCTTCAGACTATGAAGTTATCATTAGAAATTTTAACTTATGATGAGACGGTTCATGTAGTTTAGCCTTATAGTCAGGTCCTGGTCAAAGGCCAGGCAGCCAAAGTAACTTCAGAATAACTCACGCCGTTTTCTTGTAGCTCTCCTCTAAAATGAAGGAGACCCATCATCCTCAGTGATACTTAAAATATTCGTTTTCTTTCCCACCACTGGACAGGCCTCTCTTCCCTAGAACTCCTCTGAAAAGCTCCCCACACTGCCCCGGAGGACAGTTAACCAGAATCCCTAGTACCTGGGCAGGCAGAAGGCCAGAACCCTCGGGCAGCAGTGATGTTTCTCCCGCCCACTGGCAGCGGGTATCTTCCAGCCTCTCCTTCCTCACTACAGCCACCCACACATGCCATGTGGGTGTTCCGTATTCCAATTCTAGCTCTGGTTTGGGGGAACTCTTTCAGTTAACATTGAAAACATTTGTTATATTATCCAATGTTACTTTTTAGTTAGAAACTGGTACCTTAGCCTCCAAATTGAAATACTAAAATTATTGCATTTTAAAGTTGAAAGCGCCTTTTGCAATTGCCCATTCAAAGTCTTCATTTTGTAAATGAGGGTCCCAAGAGATGGGGAGGGAGCTATATAGCTTGCCCAAGGTTACATAATTTGTAAATGAAATCAGGCAACTATTACAAAACAAAATAGTGGAGAGGTTACTCTGATAAGTAGGGTGAGAAAGAGACCAACAGGCTACAATTGGTATGTCCATCCAAATGGAGAAATCATTCCTTTGTTTGTTTACCTAGGAGCAACACTGGGGAATTGGTCACTTGTGAGAACTGTGTTTTCTTTTGTATTTTTAAGGTTAGGGTTCAAATAGAAACATGAGATTAAGGTCTTTAATCATACTTACAATAGGAGCCTTTTTTTTTAATTGCTTTAAGATCACTGAGATTCATTTTTATTTGTTTCTTTTAACCATGAAGCTAAACTTACTTTGACAGCATGCATACCAAAAATTAAAGCCATAAAATTGCTTAGCTTTGACAGGAGATACATCTTTAGATTTTAAGATAAAAATTTAAAAGGTATTATGTTTTATTCAGGAAACATTTAAATATAAAGTGGTTGATTGACTACCATTTTTAGTGCACCGATTTGGGAGCATGGAGGTTAAGGGGTGTGGGTGGGAATGGGGAAGGATTTCCTGGCCCCACATCATGTTGTCATCCCATCCCAGGGTGACCAGTCCTCCCATTCGCCACAGCCTGTGCCACTGCCGTGATTGTTTTGTGCTCTGTAGATTACACACACATCATCCCACTTGATCCTCACAATGATGCTATGATGGAAGATAGGTTGATGTTGTTATCACCATTTTATACAAAGAAATTGAGTGTTCACATGCCGGGGGTTAGCAGGCAGTGAGGAAAGCAGCTGGTATAGAACCCTGTCTTCTTTTTTTTTTGTCTGAGACAGAGGTCTTACTCTGTCTCCCAGGCTGGAGTGCAGTGGTGTGATTTCGGCTCACTGCAACCTCCGCCTCCTGGACTCAAGTGATCCTCCCGCCTCAGCCCCCAGAGTAGCCGGGACCATAGGCGCACGCCAACATGTGCGGCTAATTTTTGTATTTTTGGTAGAGACAGAGTTTCACCATGCTTGCCAGGCTGGTCTCGAACTGCTGCTCTCAAGTGATCTACCTGCCTCAGCCTCCCAAAGTGCTGCAATTACAAGTGTGAGCCACCATGCCCAGCAAGAACCCTGTCTTCTAAACATATTAACTGCTTTTATTTTTTATTTTAGTGTGGTGCATAAGAGGAAACAAATATATTAATTATCAAACTCTCAAGATTTATTTTATTATAGCAGGAAGAGTTTGAAAAATTTCAAACGTTTAAAGAATATTGAACTGTAGAGACTGGCTGAGTTTGAGGGCTCGTATTCGATGCCTCACAGATGCTGTTTGTATATAGTTTTATCAAAGAAGAGGGGATCTCCGTGCTGGATAGTAGCTTTAGGTTTGATTGACAACGTGCAGCTGCCCTCCATAAAGGCTTACACTCCTACCGAAAGTCCATTCAGTTTTTCAAATAAAACAAACAGTGTCTCCGCCACATGTGGTTTTGCCCTTTTGGTTCAGCAGCCTTGTAATCTGTTGACAGCAGATGAAACCTGCGCCTGATTTCCATGAGGTCCACACCCAGCATTTGCAGGATCTGGGATAAGAGGACAAAAGGAGATCTTGGGCTGGGCCAGGATTAGGGTGAGGGGAGTGAGGCAACATTTTATAATAAATAAAGACAGGATTAGTGACAGTACTCTGCGAGCTGTATTGGGGCTTAAGGTGAAAGGAAAAAACACCGATCCTATCCTTATTTATTTATTTATTTATTTATAAGGTAACTCGGTCACTCCAGGCTGGAGTGCAGTGGTGCAATCTCAGCTCACTGCATCCTCGACCTCTCTGGGCTCAAGTGATCCTCCCATCTCAGCCTCCCTAGCAGCTGGGCCTACAAGCACATGCCACCACACTCAGCTAAATTTTGTATTTTTTTGTACACATGGAGTTTTGCCATATTGCCTAGACTGGCCTCAAACTCCTGGGCTCAAGCGATTCTCCTGCCTCGGCCTCCCACAAGTGCTGGGATTACAGGCGTGAGCCACTGGCACTCAGCCTGATCTTATCTTTATCAAAAATTTTGATATGTTGTTCATCATTAATTTTTTGCCCTGATTTTTATTTTATCACATATTACATTAAATATTTATTTATCTTGGATATTGAGCTCCTTTAAAGTTTGTACCTGTGGTGAGTTATCTCCTCACTTGCCTCCTCTTAGCTCTTAGTCTCTGCCCTGCCTTGGGCCTGGGATCACACACAAAAGGGCACCATCCACCCTCCCTGCAGACTGAGGAGTAAGTCTGCATGGCCCCTAGATCGGGCCCAGGGCTGGCAAGGCAGGGGTTTCTAGGGGCTGGGCTACATGAAGCTGGGTGCTGGTCACAGGTTTTCTTGCCTGTGGAGAGTAGAGTGGGTGGAGGAGGGCCAAGGTGAAACTCTTTGGGGCAGTCGAACTCCCTGGGGAGCTTGTGAGACACAGATGGCTCAGATTCTGATTCTGTAAGTCTAGGGTAGGACCCAAGCTTTCTCATTTCTTTGTTTTTGTTTTTGTTTTTTTTGGTTTTTTTTTTTTTTTTTTTTTGAGATGGAGTCTTGCTCTGTCACCCAGGCTGGAGTGCAGTGGCGCCATCTCGGCTCACTGCAACCTCCGCCTCCCAGGTTCAAGCGATTCTCCTGCCTCAGCCTCCTGAGTAGCTGGGACTACAGGTGTGCACCACCACACCTGGCTAATTTTTTTGTATTTTTAGTAGAGACGGGGTTTCACTGTGTTAGCCAGGATGGTCTTGATCTCCTGACCTTATGATCCGCCTGACTTGGCTTCCCAAAGTGCTAAGATTACAGGCGTGAGCCACCGCGCCCGGGTAAGTTTTCTCATTTCTAACAAGTTCCCAAGTGCTGCTGGACCAGGGTGTGTACTTTGAGGACCCTTGCTCTAAAGCAGCAGTCCCCAGCCTTTTTGGCACCAGGGACTGGTTTATGGAAGGCAGTTTTTCCACAGATAGGGTTGGGCGGGGCGGTGATTTTGGGATGATTCAAGTGCATTACATTTACTGTACACTTTATTTCTATTATTATTACATTATAATATATATTGAAATAATTATACAACTCACCATAATGCAGACTCAGCGCGAGCCCTGAGCTTGTTTTCCTGCAACTAGACGGTCCCATCTAGAGGTGATGGGAGACAGTGACAGATCATCAGGCATTAGATTCTCATAAGGAGATCTCATAGATCGCTCATATGCGCAGTTCACAATAGGGTTCACTCTCCTAAGAGAATCTAATACTGCTGTTGATCTGACAGGAGGCAGAGCTCAGGTGATAATGCTCACTCACCTCCTGCTGTGCAGCCCCTAGTATGGACAGCCCCTAGTACCAGTGTGTGGCCCCAGGCTTGGGGACCCCTGCTGTAACAAGGTTTAGAGCAGGGTCTCTCTCGCCTGCATCCAAGAAGCTGCTTGTGAGACACCTTGACAGGTTTCCATGCACGGGGAATACGGAGAGGCTCAGGATTCTTTACCATACTTACCTTTGGATTTGTTTATCTAGCAGCATATCCTGAATGTACCTTTCAGGAGAAAGATTGCATACTTTTCTGCTTTCCTGACCAGTCCTACATTTGTCACTTTTATTAATAGAGCCTTCTCCAGGATGCTGAATGCTTGTGTTAGAGTCAATCATTGCCATAGACTTTTTTTTCCTGTAAATTTCTTGCATGATGTATGGAAATGAGAGTTACAGTATCTGATGTTAGGTGATTCTTAAGTACCCCTAGGTTTTGTTTTAAATTTGTTTTTAAAAAGAGGACATTGACTGGGCACGGTGTCTCACGCCTGTAATCCCAGCACTTTAGGGAGAGGCAGAGGTGGGTAGATCACTAGGTCAGGAGATCGAGATCATCCTGGCCAACATGGTGAAACCCGTCTCTACTAAAATTACAAAAATTAGCTAGGCATGCTGGCGTGTGCCTGTAGTCCAGCTACTCAGGAGGCTGAGGCAGGAGAATCACTTGAACCTGGGAGGCGGAGGTTGCAGTAAGCTAAGATCGTGCCACTGCACTCCAGCCTGGGCCAAAGAGGGAGACTGTCTCAAAAAAAAAAAAAAAAAAAAAAAAACCCGAAAAAACAATACGTTAAGGCCCAGGCAGGAAGATCGTTTGAAATCAGGAGTTTGTGACCAGCCTGGGCAACATGGCAAGACCCCATCTCTACAAGAAATTTAAAAATTAGCTGGACATGCCTGCATGTGCCTGTAGTCCCAGCAACTCTGGAGACTGAGGCAATAGGAGGATCACTTGAGCCCAAGAGATTAAGGCTGCAGGGAGCTGTGATCGCACCACTTTACTCCAGCCTGGGTGACAGAATGAGACTCTGTCTCAAAATTATAAGAAGAATTAATTTAAGAAAAATTAGAAAATTTAAAATGCACATTATTTTTAAGGTACATTAAAAACTTTTTAATAATATTGTTTTTATATATAAAGAGAAAAATAAAAATGACTCATAAGCCTTCCACCCAAATGACTCCTGTTGGTGGTAATGGGATCAAAAGTACAAAATACAGTAAAAACGATTTTCTACCCTTTCCTCCCTACTCCAGTCCCTCTCTTCAATGTTGATGGTTTTGTGATTTCTTCCAGGAAAAAAAAAAAAAAAAGATTTTTATTTCTATCTGTCCATCCTTCTAATATTATTTACACAAGAGGGACCATACCATTAACACTGTTAGGCACCTTTTTTTTTTTTTTAACTTAGCAATGTATCTTGGACTCATTTCTGTATCAGCACATAACAGATTTACTCTAATCTTCTTAATGGTTCCTAGGATTAATCACTGGGGTATTCCAGTGTTTAACTGGTCCTACAATTAAGATAGCTATTAGAGCAACCCAGTAGTAAATATCTTTGTCCATATATCTTGAAAGACATTTGTGAGTCCAGTCATAGAAGTACTACCAGTAGTGGGGTTGCTGGACAAAGAGTGTGTGCATTTTTAGGTTTGAAGGCCAGTAGCACCCTGCCCTCAAGAAAGGTTCACTGTCACCTCGATGAGGGCCATGCCTGTTTCCCCAACACCCTTGCACGCAGTGACTATTACAGAAGTGAAAAAGAAAACATATTATTCCAATAGCAATAAAATATAGAATAACTAGGAATAAACCTGATAAATATGTATTATCTGTGTGAAGAAAACTTTAGTATGCTCCAGAGGGACCCAAAGGAAGACTTGAACAAATCAAAATTTTGCCAGTTTCTTGCATGGGAACTTGCAGCATGGTGAAAATACTCATTCTCAGTTAAGCAATGATTTGAATGTGACCCAATAAAAATACCCACAAACTTTTTTAGTGGAGGAAGGGGAATTTACTGAGCTGATTTTTAAAGATCATGTAGAAAAACAAATTAGGAAGATTCAAAATATAAACAGGAATATAGGAAGATTTGACAAATAGTTTAAGCAGATATTAAAACACAATACGAAATTAAAATTGTTTAAACTAGGGTTTTATACAAATAGATTCGTGGATCACAATCATAAACTGATATTTGGGAATATAGTGAATGACAAATGGCATATGATATATGGCATCTCAAATCAATGAGAAAAAATGGATAAACCTCTGTGGTGGTGGGGAGTTAAATTCATACTGCACACTTTACGTGGGATAAATGCCAAATTGATAGAAGATTTGTATGCAAAAAATGAAATATGTATTATGAGAATTCACAAGAGAATTGTTTTATAATCCCAGGTCTTTCTGTTATGACATAAAACTCGGAAGCCACTGAAAGCAAGATTGGTAAATTCAGCTTCATTTAAAAAGTTTTTCATGGAATCACTTGAACCCAGGAGGCAGAGTTTGCTGTGAGCGGGGATAGCGCCACTGCACTCCAGCCTGGGCAACAGAGCAAAACTTCATCTAAAAAAAAAAAAGTTTTTCGTGGCAAAACCCACCATATGCAAAGTCAAATGGCAAGCACCAAATTGGGGACAGATAAATAAAAACTAAATTTCCTAATATGTAAAGAGTTCTTACAAACCGATAGAAAAACGTCCAATGACCCAATAGGACACCAGGCAAAGATAACGGACAGAGAGTTCACAGACAAGGAAACATAGCATTTAGACATGAAATGTTTATTAATAAAAAAATACAAATTACATAATAAGAGAAATATAAGTTACCATCTCACAGGGATCTTTTTTTCCACTGAGAATAGCCAGAGTATGGGAAAAGAAACAACTTTATACATCACTGATAGCAGATAAATCCATACTACTCTATGGAGGAAATGTAGCACTTGCTGAAAAAAATTACAATGCACACATATATATGTGTGTGATATATATATATTTACACCTCTGATTATTTATTTTTTAATTTTTTTATTTTTTGTGGGTACATAGTAGGTGTATATATTTACAGGGTACATGAGATGCTTTGATGCAGACACACAATGCATATATTTTTAACCCAGCAATTCCACATCTAGGAATTTATTTTTTGTATGTACTATAAGCACACACATGTGAAATCATGTAGGAATGATATTTTTCACTAAAAAATTACTTACAAAAGCAAAAGTTTGCATACTCCATGGTATATCACACAATGGATCTGTAGAAAAGAATGAGAAAGAACTCTGTGTACTGCTATGAAATGGTCTCTAAGAAAAGTATACTGTTTTGTTTTGTTGTTTGTTTGTTTGTTGAGACGGAGTTTAGCTCTTGTTGCTCAGGCTGGAGTGCAGTGGCGCAATCTCGGCTCACTGCAACCTCTGCCTCCTGGGTTCAAGAGATTCTTCCGCCTCAGCCTCCTGAGTAGCTGGGATTACAGGCATGCACCACCACACCCGACTAATTTTTTGTATTTTTAGTAGAGATGAGGTTTCATTATGTTGGCCAGGCTGGTCTCAAACTCCTGACCTCTAGTGATGTGTCCGCTTTGGCTTCCCAAAGTGCAGGGATTACAGGCGTGAGCCACCGCCCCTGGCTGAAAAGTATACTGTTAATTGATAAAAATTGATTTTAAAAAGCTAGGTGTTTAATGTTATGCTGACATTTGTGTAGAAGAGGAGGGAAATATATAGACCTATTTACTTTTATATGAATTATTTGATTGTTAATGCGTATACACACAAAAAGATAACACTGATTGCCTCTAAGGAAATAAATGTAGGAGGCAGAGGATAAGGCTAGGATGTAGACTTTTCACTGAATACACATTTGTACCTTTTGACTTTTGAACCTTATTTGCCCTTCTCAAAAATAAGTAAATTGAAAATCCAAATTTTAAAATAATTCAATAGGTAAAAATATTCCTGGTTTTGATTTGTGTAATTCTAATGCTGAATTAAGAGTGTCTTTTCAAATATTGGTTAGCCTTTTACATTTTTAAGGCAATTGCCTATTCATATATTTTGCCCATTTAAAAATTATTTTGGGGTCGAGGTGGGGTTCGCAAATTAAGGAAATTAGCCCTTTGTCTTAAGGGTCACAGAAATTTTGTTCCAGTTTGCCTTTTTACTTTGTTTATGCTGCTTTTTGCCACCTAGTATTTTTATATTTGCTCAATGTGTTTTTCTTCTTTTCCCTTCCTTTCTTTCATTATTTCTGTTTTGTTGTTGTTGTTTTTGTTTTTGTTTTTTTTTTAGAGGGTGGAAATGACTTTTTCATTGTGATCAGTGAGAAGACGACTCTAGATCTAAGACATTCCATTATTATTTTATTTTATTTCATTTTTGAGACAATGTCTTGCTCTGTTGCCCAGGCTAGAGTGCAGTGGCCCAATCATGGCTCACTGCAAACCTCCCCGTTTCCGGCTCAAGCGATCTTCCCACCTCAGCCTCCTGGGTAGCCAGGACCACAAGCACAGGCTAATTTTGAGAGTTTTTTTTTTTTTTTTTTTTTGTTAGAGATCGGGTTTCACCATGTTGCCCAGGCTGGTCTCAAACTTCTCGGCTCAAGCGATCTATCTGCCTCGGCCTCGCAGAGTGCTGGGATTATAGGCCTGAGTCACCACGCCTGGCCGACATCCAATTATTAATGCCTTTGGGTGATTTGGAAAATGACAGGCTGCTTATAAAGTCTGTTTGAAGACAGTAAAAACTGGGGCAAACTCATTTTAGCAGTGACCTAGAGGATCCTCCCCGAGGGCAAGGGAAGCGGGGCTTGGGCAGGGCTGGGTGGGCGTTGTGGTGGGTTTCTGATGAGCCTCTCGTCTCTCCACTCCAGCGGAGCTCCCTGCGTCCTCAGCGGTGAGGCTGGCCTCCCTGCGTGACCTGCCCGCGCAGCTCCTGGAGCTGTACCAGCAGGGCTTCTCTCTGGCAGCCCTGCACCCCTTCGTGCAGCCCACGCATGAGCGGGAGAAGACGCCCCTGGAGCACATCTTTAGAGCCATCCTGATCAAGAAAACTGACAGGTAAGGCCTCCATGGGTGAACGGGTAGCATCCTGTTGTGGCTAAGGTATGCTCAATAGAGGAGGGGAAGTGAGAGGATGGGGTTGGGGGTTGAAATTTGCATGCTGTCCTCAGGGCCTCAGCCCTCAGACAAGTGAGGCAAAAAGTTAGACAACCAGAGAGGTTTCCTAGCGATGAAAAGCAAATGCATGTCCAACTGCAAGTAGAGAGTTCCATTTTGCATTCTCTCCCTCTTTTAACTCACTGGATTAAACTCAGCTAGAAAAATGTCTCCTTAGAAGAAGTATACACCCAGAATGATGCGGCCGGTAAAAGTGCAATACTCTTAAACTGAAAGGCATGGCTGGAAAACACAATGATTTTGTTTAGAGGCTATATACAAACTTAACGTCTTCCCCCAAAGTCTAGAAATACTTGAACATTTTGCGCCTACCATAAATTCTGTCAATCGCTTGACAGTTAAAAAAAATACAAAAAATAAACACCACCTAAATAAAATGCTATAATTGGTTTGGTCTTGATTTAGATTTTCAGGGCTCGGGGATGTTTTTCAGATTGGCTTGCCCATTGAATGTTTATGCCTATATTTCAATTGAGCCTAATTAAGAAAAAAGAGGTGGGGTTCGTCTTTCAAAAGGAACAATATTAATTTTGTTTTTCTTTAAAAAAAAAAACAATGAGGATGGGATGGAGAGAGCAGTATGCTTTTCCTGCTTTCATAAAAACTAAAATTAAAATGCAGTCTGGGAAAGGAAATCAAGTTTGTCTTTTGGCCAACTATCATAGAAGGAATGACAGCATGTGCCACATTTTTAAAAGGGAGTGCAGAGCAGCTCCTCCTTGTTCTCTCTTTGTAAAGTCACTTTGCAGGTAGACAAAGCATTTGGCTGGTGTGCTCACAAGGGACAGCTGTGAGGCATGAGGTTGCGTGACTAAGACTGACTCCTCTTTCCTTTCCTTTCCTTTATTTCTTCATGGTTGATCAAGCTCTGGGGCTCTTAGACTACATCAACACACATTAGAATTTGAAGTGAAAGGTGGTGCATGTTTTTGCTCAAACCCAGAATTCACACATTTTTGGGTAGGGCGAGACTTTTCTCAATGTCTGCCTTTTATGTGTATTAGTTTGTCTTTCTCTCTCTCTCTCTTTTTTTTTTTTTTTCCTGTAGAAACGAGGTCTCGCTATGTTGCCTAGGCTGGTCTTGAAATCCTGGCCTCAAGCGATCCTCTCACCTTGGCCTCCCAAACCACTGGGATTACAGGTGTGAGCCACTGAGCCTGGCTGCATATTGGTTTCTTTTATTTTCTTTTTTATTTCTTTGAGATGGGGTCTCACTCTGTCACCCAGGCTGGAGCACAGTGGCATGATCTCAGCTCACTTCAACTTTTGCCTCTCAGGCTCAAGCCATCCTCCCACCTCAGCCTCCCAGGTAGCTGGGACTACAGGTGCACGCCACCACACCTGGCTACTTTTTTTATTTTTGGTAGAGACCGGGTTTTGCCATGTTGCCCAGACTGGTCTGGAACTTCTGAGCTCAAGAGAGTTTCCCACATAGGTCTCCCAAAGTGCTGGGATTACAGGTGTAAGCCACCAGGCCCAGTCCATTATTGGTTCCTTTATGTTGATTGGCTGTTGATCATTATCTAGGTCAATCACGAGAAGAAACTATTCTGGGGGCCGCAGTGGTTTTAAGTGACACCGACACACAGGATATGTATAATGACAGTACCTTATATTTAGTGATCACTCACTGTATGCCAGGCTTGATCATTATCATTTCATCTGTATCATATACCTATGAAATAAGTGTTATTTTTGTTCCCATTTTAAAGGCAGAAGATTCTCTTGATCTTGGAAGTTCCAGACCAGCCTGGGCAACGTAGCGAGACCTAATATCTACTACAAATTTTAAAAATTAGCTGGGTGTAGTGGCGCATGCCTGTAGTCCCAGCTACCTGGGAGGCTGAGGTGGGAGGATTACTTGAGCCCAGGAACTGGAGGCTCCTGGGATGTGACTGTGTTATTGCACTCCAGCCTGGGTGACAGAATGAGATCCTGTCTCAAAAAACAAACAGCAAAAAAAAAGCTAAAAAAACCCCACAGTACTGAGACACAAAGGTTGAGTTGTCAAGGTCGCACAGATGGCAGCCAGCAGAGCTCTGCCTTGCTCCCAGGAAGGCTGACTCCTTCCTGCATTCTTAATCCGGCGTGAAGCATGTGCTGAGTTCCTTTACCCACAATTCTTACGGAGAACCACGTTAGGAAAAAAAAAAGTGGGGGAGGATATATTTGATCTTCCATAAAGAAGTACTTTTATTACTCAACATTTCCCCCATTTTACCCCTCAGTAGTCTGTAAGTAAATCAGAATTTCAGCAAGGAAACAAAACAGACAAATGTGTTGTATGGATTACATAAGGCATCCACGGGGCTCCGGGGATTCTATTCTGCACATTATCTGAGCGGCCTTAGTGTTTAAAGAAGACAAGTCCATTTGGGTCAGATCACCGGCACATCCTTCAGTGTGATCTGCCATAGGAGGTGACATGAGATCAGGACATGGCCTGAGCTTAACTCAGAAAGTGAAGGCGTATCTTTTTTTTTTTTCTCCCTGCTGTGGAGCAACACTTCTCAAACTTTAATGTGCCTGTGAGTCTCCCGGGGATATGGTTAAAGAGCAGAGTCTGATACAGCAGGTCTCGGGGGAGGCCTGGGACTCGACATTTCTAACTGGTTTCCAGATGGGGCAGATGCTGATGGTCCGTGGCATGCAAGGGTGTGGAGGACCTAATTCTTGCCTAGCTTCATGCCCGGCACTCAGCAACACTATTGGGGCTTGCCACTCTACTCCCAGGAGAGCTGTAAGCATCAGGCTGGGTAAGAACACAGGACTCGTGGCCAGGAGGCCTGCGTTCTAGGCTGTACTTGGCTACTAGTAACTAGTGTGATGCAAGGGCACATCAGTGGATTTTTCTTGTCCTCCATTTTCTAGCTGCTACAATGAGGGGCTGGTACTACATGATTTGCAAGGCTTGCACCAAACTCTGAGTTATCTGATGGGACAAGATGGGTCAGAAATAAGAACCACTGCTTTGGGGAATAGTGCATTACAAGCCAGCAGTGAAGCTGGGGGCTCAATAGGGGTTATTTACTTCCACTGAGGTAGCATGAACAAATGAACTTACTCTCCAGAAGACAAAAATGAGCAAACTATTGAGAGGAATGAGACATTGTATGCAGGAGGGTTTTCAAGAAAGGGAAGTTGGCAGTCTCCTTGGGTTTGAGTTCACTTTCGTCCAGAGTTCCTGAACTGCCTGCCTGGTGACCTTAATGAACATTTCAGCTCCTGGACAAGCAGATCCAGAGAAGGAAATTCCTTGGGTAACTTTGTGTTGGGTCTTTGGAACTGCCATTTTTGAAAAAAATTTTAAAAAAAGCAAAAGTTTGATAATTTATCATGCAAAACAAGGCAAAAATAATCAAGAGGATCACCCCCACTTCCAGCCCCAATAGTATTGGGTGGGAGGAGTGGTGGAGGTTGGAAGCAGAGTCATTGTAAAATATAATTTTAAAGTACAGGAATTTTCTCTCCTAGCAAATGCAATAACTGTATTTTTTTTTTTTTTTTTTTTGTATTATGAGGAAAAGACCTCAACGATCTTAAAAATAAGCAAACAAAAAAACATCAGGGCCAGGCGCAGTGACTCACACCTATAATCCCAGCACTTTGGGAGACCAAGGCAGAAGATTCTCTTGAGCTCAGAAGTTCCAGGCCAGCCTGGGCAGTGTAGCGAGACCTAGTATCTACTACAAATTTTAAAAATTAGCTGGGTGTAGTGGCGCATGCCTGTAGTCCCAGTTACCCGGGAGGCTGAGGTGGGAGGATTACTTGAGCCCAGGAACTGGAGGCTCCTGGGATGTGACTGTGTGATTGCACTCCAGCCTGGGTGACAGAATAAGATCTTGTCTCAAAAAACAAACAAACAAACAAACAAACAAAAGCAAAAAAACCCACAGTACTTTTTCTTTATCAATAGGGAGTTTAAGTAGTAAAAACAAAACAAAGGAATACTTGTGTGATTAATTTTTGATTCAGACAGTTAAAGTGATACTTTTCACAAAGTCTGTCAAAGTTCTGACAGCTATAGATGCTATTAAATGAAATGAGTTAGCTGTTAAAAGAGAAAGAAATACTTGGCTAATATTTTTCAAGTGGCACGCATTGAAAGAGATGTAGATACACGTTCTCAATTATTGTTGGTCCAAATGAAGTTCATTATCAAGAATCACCATGAGATGACTGTGTGAAACTTCGGTATCAACCTAATGTGTTTGAAGGGTTCACATAAAATTTTTAGCAAATAATTGGGCTTTGGGATATGTCAGAACCACCAAACAGAACCCCTCAAGCCTGCATTTATTCCCTTACCCATTCACGAACACTTGCTGGGCGTGTACTCTTTTCAGGGTATTTTGCTAGGAGCCCTATGTGGTGGGAAGTTAGAGGGTGCAAGTGCCAGGCTCAGTTGAATGTGGAGCCTGCCTTCCAGGCACTTGCAGTCTAATTAAGTAAATGAGATATGTGTCTCATGCCACGGGAGTTTGGGAGAAGGAGATGCCACTTCTCACTGGAAGGGAAACCAAGGAAATGTTTCTGGAGGGGCAGCTTTTAACTTGGGCCTGATTTCTTTCGGGCAGACATGGGGAGTAATGAGCATGAGGCAGGAAGAGTTTATTTAAATCTCCTAATGAAATGTTTTCCAGTGGTATGTGAGTAATTGGAGAGCATCGTTGACGGTCTAACTAAATTATTAATGAGTCATTCCAAAAGTAGTTCTCAAGTGCAGTAACATTCCTCTGAGCTCACTGCCATTTTGACAGATTTCACTTACATCCATGAAAAATTACCTGATCTTTTCTTTTGAAAATTCTAATAACTGCCATTTCATTTTACCATGGCAGGCCTAGCCACACATCTAACTGTAAATTGTTCTTAATTCTAAGTGCGTTGAATTTAGGCAAGTCAGTTACTTTGACTCAAGAATGAATAGCTGAATATGAAATACTTAGTGAACAAGTAGAAAGAGAGTTTGTACTTCATTTTCTCAACTCTTTCTTTGGAACACTTAGTGATTTTTAATAGACAATATAGTTGCACTCACTCTGAATTCTAAGTATAGTTAAGTGATCCTTCATTTTTTTCAAGCAGTTTTCCTTAGAATGAGTTGCTAAAGATCTTGAAACTTGATGGCTAAGAGAAGTCAGTTATTAGAACATCACTTCTGATGTTTCATGAGTGTGGGTTTAATTCTAGGTTGTTTTATGGTTGTAGATGTAAGTGCAGTACCAAAATGCATAGTGCTGGTCATTTTTCAGCAGTTAAATTGTCATTGTTCACACATGGAGCTAGGGTGTCCTTGGTGTGTTTTTCATCATGAATGAGTTGAAGTTATTTGGCTATAGCTTTCGTAGAGTAATGCCTTACATGGTCCAGGGACCAGGACACTAAGGAACTCTGTGGACATTTATCAGGCACCTTTTGGCCTAGGACTGGGATGGGGGCACATGGAGGAGCTATAGTTAATGCAGAGGCTGCAATTCTAAAATTCTTTTGGAAGGTGGAAAATGTGTACAATCAAAGTTACCCTTGAAAATCTTTTGAAGTGCCCATAAAATGTAATACTGTGGCATCTCTCTACCTGAGTGATGCATGTTGTCCTTCAGGACTGGAACAGATTGCTTTTCCAACAGTGAACCCCATGGGGAGGTAAACTGGTTTGGGTTTATAGTGAGTATTCATTGGAATCACACCTAGGGTGGTGAAATGTTTGCACCTAGGGAGGCGTTTGTGGGAATTGACATTGAGAGAACAGGAACTCCACGTCTCCCTTCTCGAGTTCATTCTGGGGCACATCTGCCTATTGAATAGAATAACTGGCACTGTTTTAAGTGGTAAACATTTATCCCTTTTAGTTGGATTTTTGTAAGGTAAACATGTGTATGTCATTTCACCATGCAAGGATGACTCTAAGGAGCTCCTAGATTTCAAGAAACGTATCTGTCTACTAGGGAGCTGCAAAATATATATATATAAAAATTATATAATTGCCCAGCTAAGTCTACAGGTCTTGGTTTGAATCTCTAACCTGAAATTTGTTAGTAAAAGTGTTTTAGAAAAGGAGGCTCTGCGGCTCTCATTTGCTCTGGGTTGGGCATGATGGGTAGATTGGAACAGGGAGAGAAATAGTGGGAAGGGCCTGTCCATTATTGACATTGTGGAACAAGTGGAATGTGGTGTCCAAAGGGAAACAGTGGGAGGGCAGGCATGAGAAGTCTGGGGGCCTGATGCTGGAAACAAGCCTGGGGGAGGCTGTGTGTGGAGCTGTGGTGAGCCCCTCAGGCCAGGGCCCACTTCTGTAGCTGCTGACTTAGCCAAGGCTTGTTCTAGTCCTTGTTCTAGAACAGATTCCTCCAGTGATCCTTAGCAGAGATGCAGTGGGTTGCTGAGAGCTACAGTGAGCTGCTGCATCCCAAATTGACCGTATGCTTGGAGTCTGTGAAATGTTTCCTCTTAGGCCATATCAGCAAGCTGTACTCAGCGACACAGATGACTCATTGAGTCAGCCTTGACCACCCAGGGTCAAGTGATGCAAGAGAAACAATTATTTTGGCTTTTGCTGTTTTATTTCCAGGGAAGTAAATCTCAGAGAATGCGCAGCCCTTATCCTTTGTTTCTCCTCTTGAGGCCCAGAGCCTAAAATCCTGAAGGCTCTGTCTTTATTCTAAGACAGAGCTTGCAAAATCAGATCCCTACAGCGGCCTGGCTCATTGAATGGGGACTCTTGGGAAGTGGTGAGTCAATGCCTCACCTCTGTCCTGTGGTTATCAGGTGTTGCCAGGTCTTGTACTTTTTTCAAGAGAAGCCAGAAATCTGAGTTTTTATGTGAAAACTTCTCTTTTAGCTTCACTTCTCCAAAGTAGCATTGTTTGCCCCTAACCCATGCCACTGGCTGCCATCTTGCAGCCTCTGAGATTTCTGTGTAATGCTTACATCAGTAGAGGTAATCATGCACCCTTTGAGCTGCTCATCCTGCCTTCGACACACAGCAATTGCTGGAATCTCAGTCTCTCCTGTTACTGTGTTTTAGATGTCTGCCCACCTCCACTCCCTTTGCTGAATCCTCTTCCATCTTTGGATTCTCATTGCTTGCTCAGAGTGCCAGGGCTTGAATAGATGTTGCTCAATAGATTTTGCATGAATTGAGTGGGATAAAACCATGCCCTGGAATTTTGCTACAAATTTTCACTAAAAGACCATAAATTCATTATAAGATAGATCTGTCTTTGGTTTACATATTTATCAGTAACAAAAGTATATCTTGATAATGCAGCCACATAGCACAGACCTCAAGTAATAGAACAGACACACACCCACACACACACACACACACACACACACACTCCTTTCATTGCCAAAATAACAGTGATTTGCCACAAGAATAGATGTCCATTATTTTTCACTCTTCTTTTTCTTTTAAAAGACATTCAAAGGATGGCCTTCAAAGAAAGGAAATCTTTGCAGACCTTAAGTGAAGTACAAATGCATTATATTGCCTTTTTTTATAGCCTACAAGATAATATGAACATTTTCTTTGGCATTTGAAAAGGGCAAAATTGAGAAAGTACAAAATTATATTGAAACTCAAAAGAAAATCCTTTAAAAAATTATAGTCGAAAGTGTCCTCTTTAAGTGGCCTTGTGTCTCTTCATGTCTAATTTTTACCAATTACCTTGACTCTTGGGAGAATTATAGGGCTTCTAGAAAAAGGTTTCATAATTAAGCAAAATACACAGGGGGTGGTAACGCCTACTGGGGTGTGCCCTAGAAAACGCTCACACGCGAGGCCGAGGATCAGCCCTGGAGTGCGCTGATTGTTGGAATCACACGTGGGGAAGAAAGTAACGGTGGGTTTAGCACTGATTGATGCATGCTACTGTGATGGGACACTGCAGCCGCCAGTTTATTCCCAGAGAGCAGACATTGAGGAAGGTGAATTCAGAGCTCTTGCTTAAGGCAGAGCGGGGAATGAGAAGGTGTTTGTTTAGCTAGTGGGTCATTATTTTGGATTCCGATTTAGGAAGGGCAAACGCCCGTTGCTGGCAGCTGCCCCTCCTTTCTGGTGTCGTATCTTTCCTCATCAGTTTTCTCGAGCTTCCTGAGGGGTGTGGAGGATTTGATTAGCTCTCAGGGCTGCCACCGTACCCCCTGAGGAGCTGTCCAGCATCACCAAGACTACCTCAATTTATTCCTCCTATTTTCCCATCTCACTCTGGAGTGACACCCTTTTCCTGGTGTGTTGAAGTTTCAGGATTCACCGTTAATTATTGTGTTTGCACTTTCCAACCTAATATGCCAGCGTAAAGCCACATTCTCTTGGGGGAAAGAGTTTTTTCCAATCCACACTCCTAAATGGCTTGCTGAGTTACTCTTATTCTCTTCCTCCAAAGCATCGACCTTATCCCGGTGGAGAGAACGAGAGAGAGACGTGCGTGGTTGGTATGAGAGCTCATTTTCCCCACTGCTGTTCTACAGCTGTCCTTGATTGACCTGTGTCTTTCCCCACATTTTCTGTTTGTTTGTTTCTTCTGAGAGAATTAGCACACTAGTGATTTCCAACCTCTCCCCAGAACTATTTTGAAATGACAGAGAACAGCAAGCAGGTACCCAAACAAAAGCAAAAGCACTAAATTTCTTTAAAATTTCCTGTTAATCTTAAAACTCGGGTGAATACTTCACTACCATGAAATGTCTATATTTGTTTTTTAAATAAAATAGAGGTCTCCTCTACCCACATGTACATACAATCTTTAAATAAAAATTGACTCTCTAGAAAGATTTATTTGGTAGCATTGCAAGGTAGACTACAGGGACACTTAGACATGATTTTGAGAATCGTATGCATACAGTGTAGGTAATTTAGTTGCAAATAATTTTACTAAAGCATTTGAGTTTTCTATTTATATGTCTATCTCATATGAAATATAGGAACTCAGATTGTCTTACTTTAAATCTTTGTGGCAGTCTTATGTTGAATAGTCTATCTATTCAACTCTGTTGAATTAAAAATTGAAATTTTTTCCTCTTTGTCAATCAGAGGTAACTTAGATTTTTTTGTGTGTGTTTTTCAAGCTGAAAGAGATATAATGGGCATTACCAGTGATGGGTCCTGGATAAGACTAGTAATAGAGTTTTACACTTTTAGATGTGAATGCAGAAGTAGGTGAGATATCATGTTCAGATGCATATAAGTACATTATTAGTGATTTAAGTGTTCTTGAGATTTTGATATAATGGTTGTCTCTAAAATCTATCCAAATTTTATATTTTAAATGATTGAAAGATTGAACCATTTACAAAGATGTAAATGCTATAAAAATGCTATAAGTATATGAAGATATGATAAATATGAGTACATCATTTCATTCACTTCCTATTCATCGACCATGAGTTGCAACTTAAAATGGCTACAAAGACTTTAAAAACCCAGTTAGCAACTTGTATTCACATAACACCTGTTTCTGAGAATCTGAGAGCACTTTGCCTCATTCTTGTATGTTTTCACTATTATAATTAATTCTCACTATGTCCTCATGATGGTTGTTTTTGTTGTTAATATTTGTCAAAAACATTATTGTGCTTTCAGCAGAGGTTTTAGATATGCACTCTTTTGTAACTGAAAGGTACCGTGATCTTCCCTCATTCCCCACTTCTTATTTTATGTCTAGGAAAATGAGGCTGAAGAAGTTCTTAATGACTTCTCATTTCTGAAGTTTGGAGTGGGTAGTGGGAGTGTGTGGTGAGTATAGAACTCAAGTTCCATCTTGAGACTCATGGCACAGAAATACATCGTCTTTCAACTCAGAGGCCCCAGAGCTTATAGAAACATCCTCAGAGAATTCTGAGAATTTTCTGGGCTTTGTAGCATCCCCAGTCCCCATGGCTGCACTGTGGGGCGAGAGGCTTTGCTAATTCCCCAGCTAGTTTCAGAATATAGGGCTACTGCTGCAAACCACTTAGAGCTCCCCGAATGGCCCCATTCAGCAGGCTGGCTGGGTCTTGTCAGTTTCTGCACCAAATGATTATATGTAAATAATGGTTCTAGGATTATCAGTGTGTTTTTTTCTCTCTGCTCCCTAAAAACAAAATAAAAATGTATTTATTACGTGTCTGTTGGGTCCTCTAAGGTAGCAGTCTTTGTTAGAGAGAATGAGATGGACACAGTTCCTGCTCACGGGGAATTTGTAATATATTGTTATAGTTTAAGTCTCCAAAATTGCTCCGTCAAGCAACCTGGATCTCTTAGGAATATAATGCCCCTTTTCTTGTAAAGAACATTTATGTGTTTGCAGGTACTTCTTCATATGATTTCTCATTTTTGATAACAGCCATCATAGCTACCATTTATTTACTGCTGTGACTGGCTGGAGTCCTTGGTCATTGCTTCATGATATACATTATCGTTATTCCCAAAAGCCAAGATGAAGGAAATGAGACTCAGAGTGGTACTTGTCCAAGCCAGTGTCCACACATGTCGTGAGTGGAGAAACCAGGTTTCACATTGGCACCTGTCTTTTAATAGCATTCTTCTTTAATTGTTTAGCTCTGAGGGTTAAGGTAGGTAAGGGTAGAATTTCTCAGCCTTGGTACTATTGACATTTTTGTGTATGGGACTGTCCTGTACATTGTGGGACATTTAGCAGACTCTCTGGTGTCTACTCACAAGATTCTACTAGCAAACCCCCCATCCCTACGGTTGTGACAGATTCCAGACATTGCCTAATGTCTGCTGATGGGCAAAACTGCCCCCATTTGAGAACCAGTGGGTTACTTAGGGAGTAAGACGGGGAGTCTAACTTTTACTTTCTTCTAGGTAGCCACCTTTGCCAAGAGCACTTACTAAGTTAACATAACTTTGCCATTGAATAAATGCCACCTTTATTACAGTTAGGATTTCTATATGTACATCCCAATCTATTCCTGATTCTTTATTGTTTCTTTGATCTACTTATTGATTTTTGTGCCAGAACCATGTTATTTTGATAGTACATTTGTAATGCATATTAACATCTAGTAGGGCACTATTCTTTTTTTTTTCTTTCTTTTTCTTTTTCTTTTTTTGTTTTTGTTTTTTTTTTTTTTGAGATGGAGTCTCGCTCTGTCACCCAGGTTGGAGCGCAGTGGCCGGATCTCAGCTCACTGCAAGCTCCGCCTCCCGGGTTTACGCCATTCTCCGGCCTCAGCCTCCCGAGTAGCTGGGACTACAGGCACGCACCACCATGCCCAGCTAATTTTTTTGTATTTTTAGTAGAGACGGGGTTTCACCATGTTGGCCAGGATGGTCTCGATCTCCTGACCTCGTGATCCGCCCGTCTCAGCCTCCCAAAGTGCTGGGATTACAGGTGTGAGCCACCACGCCCGGCCAGGGCACTATTCTCTTTTAGGATCTTGACAACTTTTGGACATTGATTTTTCCATGTAAAACCTGAAGTAATTTTCTTCAGTTCCTGGTAAACTCTGTTGAAATTGTAGTTACATTAATATACTAATTTAAGAAGACTTTCCACCTTGTGTTTTCAAGAACGTAATGTTCAATATTATTGTTGGAGGTAAATTTTATTTCAGAACTTCATAATAATTCTGGAAAATTCTATGTACTATGTAAACAGTGGTTACCAAAGTGGGGTAGACATATTTAATGTTGAAAGAGAACTGAGGTGTCCATTTTTATATATTTTATTGAAAAATTAGGAAAGAGATGACGTATCACAATATTTAGCATTCAGGTTGAAGGTGGTGTCCTGGCTTGATGTGTACGTCAGAGGTCACCTGTGCTGTGTGGAGCAGGAGGGGCTGCAGAAGGGCTGGGTTCAGGGAAGCACTTTCAACTGAGATGTCAGTGAGGTGAATTAGTGGATGGCTTTTGGTAATTTTAGCTAAATTAACTCTCATGAAATATACACATGGCTTTAAAAATTTTCTACGAAGTGATTGTAGATTGAAGAGAATACCATTAATGTAAATGTAAAATCCTTCTCTCTCTCTCATGCACACATGTGGAAATGGCTACACTGACCCATCTCTCCCTGTAAGAGCTTTGTACATCTCTCCCTGTAACAGATGGCTACACTGACCCATCTCTCCCTGTAAGACACAGTGTGAGATTAAAACACAATGTCGCGCCAGGCACAGGGGCTCACACCTGTAATCCCAGCACTTTGGGAGGCCAAGGCGGGTGGATCACGAGGTCAGGAGATCGAGACCATCCTGGCTAACACAGTGAAACCCTGTCTCTACTAAAAATACAAAAAACTATCTGGGCGTGGTGGCAGGTGCCTGTAGTCCCAACTACTCGGGAGGCTGAGACAAGAGAATGGCGTGAACCCAGGAGGTGGAGCCTGCAGTGAGCGGAGACCGTGCCACTACACTCCAGCCTGGGCGACAGAGCAAGACTCCGTCTCAAAAAAAAAAAAAAAAGAAAAGAAAAGTGGATTATAGTTCCATTATTCTTAACAATGAATCTCATTTCAAGTGTATATTTTGCCTTCAGGTATTAGCTATTAATAGTGTGAACTCACTGTGATCATCATTATAAAATATTGCTTATTTCATCATTTCTCATGTTTACGATTTTCTGTTTTGTATGTTTTGTTTTATAACATATGTAAGATGTTAGTACAGTGGTACTCAGGAATTTTTTTCTGGCAGGCTGTGTGATCAGAAAAATTTGGAGACAATTGATCCACTCAGCATTTGAGACTCACTGGAACTGGTGGTTCCTGAAGCAGTCAGAATCTTGCTACTCAAAGTGTGATCCATGGACCAGCAGCATCAGCATCACCTGAGAGCTCTTAGAGATGGAGACTCTCAGGCCTACCCAGACCTGTCGAATCAGTCTGTTCTTTAACAAGGTTCCAGATGATTTGTACACACATTAAACTTTGAGAACAGAATTAAGCTGTGTTTTCCTGCAACACAGCCATTAGCCATGTATAGCCATTTAAATTGTTAAAATCAAGTAAGATTAAAAATTCAATTCTTCGGCCGGGCGCGGTGGCTCAAGCCTGTAATCCCAGCACTTTGGGAGGCCGAGACGGGCGGATCACAAGGTCAGGAGATTGAGACCATCCTGGCTAACACGGTGAAACCCCGTCTCTACTAAAAAATACAAAAAACTAGCCGGGCGAGACGGCGGGCGCCTGTAGTCCCAGCTACTCGGGAGGCTGAGGCAGGAGAATGGCGTAAACCCGGGAGGCAGAGCTTGCAGTGAGTTGAGATCCGGCCACTGCACTCCAGCCTGGGCGACAGAGCAAGACTCCGTCTCCAAAAAAAAAAAAAAAAAAAAAAAAAAAAAAAAAAAAAATTCAATTCTTCAGTTGCACTGGCTGCATTTCAGATGCTCAGTAGCAAAACATGGGTAGTGGCTATTTTACTGGACTGTACAGATATAGAACATTTCTCTCACCTAACTCAGTTAGGGGGTATAGGTGGGATGTTTTAGAAAAGAAGAAAACAATCAGCAAAGTTTAATGTGGAACATGTGTGTTCAATGCACATAGAGAAGAGGTTTCTTGTAACCTAACTGGACAGGGCCCATGAGAGAGTCTTATGAACATCATTCCTATGTTGCTTTGCTAGTTATTATCAGTGTGTTTTTTAATAATAGCAAAAAGCTATTATTGCTATTTTTGTTTGCAGATATGTGACTTTTCTGAACCAGTAAATGTCAGGCAGACTGCTTTTATTCAGTGTTCTATTTGCATTAAAATATTATTAATTATGCATCGCTACTAATATTAGTTCTTTCTACATCTGTCAATGTAAAGGAGAGCCTTGCAGCATCGCAGAGAAAGCAGGACCCTCCCCCAGCTCCCATTCTGTGTGGCTGATCTCCTCTTTTCTGTAGCCCAGCTCGCTGGGGATTGAAATTCTTTCACAGCTCCATTAGACAGGGAGCACCGAGGCAAAGTTTGTCTGTTTTCCTCTTGGTCTTTACGGTTAACAGTGCACTCCTTGTAGTGCGGAGTGGCTGATGGTTCGTCTCCCAGGGAGCCAGCCCTGACAGTAAGCAGCGAGATAGGATGATTTCTCTAGAATAAATAGCAGGATCGGATAGTTAAATGTCCCCAGTAATGTGTCCCCAGTAGGCGTGCACAGCTCCCTGAGAGAGTGTGTGGTGGGAGTATCATTTGCATATCTCCCCCGTCATGTCCAGAATATTCCCAGAGATACCAAACTCTTTTCAACAGAAGAGCTGAATGTCTTTTGTGGAAGGGGAAGGGAATGTCGGAAGAAAGGACAGTGACTCATCTGTGGGTAAATTCTCCTCCTTCGTTGTGCTTCCTACTTCACAACTCCCCTGGGGGACCCTATACTGAGGTGTGTTATTTAAAGATTCGCTAGGATTTTTACTTGACTATTTTTTCTTCAAGTGTTTCTTCAGTTTTGCTGTAGGGGAAACTTTTAACTCCAACAGCCTCATTGCATTTGTGTAGATTTGGTTCCTTTTGCAAAGAGGATTCATAAAATTATGGGAAACCTTTTCCCTATTGTACTGGGAGCATCTTTGGGAAGATTCAGGTTATTCCTCTGCCCACAACCACCACCAATTGCAGGGACAAGAAATATTGCCCTTCCATCTGCGCACTCCCTTCGACAAAAATCTCAGCACAGTTCTCATTGCTGCTGTCCTAAAATATACTTCCCCTCTTCCTGCATCATACACACTGCCGCCTGCTTCGTCTTCCCAGAATCTGTCGTAGTATCTTTCTAAGGCCACCCGTGACTCTTCTTTACTTCACAGTTAAGGCGAGTACCATCCTTTCTCACTAACTTTATTTCCTACTATTCTGCCCTGGTCACTGCAGAGCCCACAGTCACAGACTCGTTCTAACAGTGGATTCACCCACACATTCCCTAGGCTTGCCGTGACAGCCCCTGCTGAGTTACAGGCAACCCGCACCTTCACACACCTTTTGCCTAACTGACCTATTTATTATTTCCATCATATAACTCATCTTTTCTCAATCTAGGTCTTCACTAATTTCTGTTCTCAGGCCTAGAATGTCCTTTTATCCATTGTCCCATGACTAACTTCCATACAGACTCAAAGACTCAGCTCACACGCGCCTTGCTCCTTCAATGTTCCCCTGATCCTTGACACTGGAAATAATTGAATTCTCATAGCACTTCTGTTTATATACAGTCTATCTGGACTTGAGGGCAGGATCTAGACTTGAGAGCAGCGCCTTCAATCCCTCATATGTGGTCAGCAGCCAAGCAGGTGATGGATAGGTGAATGAATAAGTGGAGACTTTTATTGTCATTAGTTATGCATAAGTTAATGAAACTAGGAATAGCCTTCTTTTTCTTTCATTGACAAATCTCTTTCAGATCTATAGCTCAGTTCTCTCCCTAATACTTCTTTAAAAAAAAAAAACTGTTCTGATTATTCTATCTGAGCTTGGTGTTGCTTTGGGAAACAAAATCTTAAAATTCCTTCCTGTTTCCCAGAGATAGAGAATTTGTTTCTGTCAACTGACATTTAGTATTTTTTTTCCTGGCTGGAGAAGTGCCTAGTAATCTGTTTGTGTTTGTCACCATTTCTTTTGATTATTTCTAAATGAAGCAAAAATAACCCATTGATGAACTGCACATTCTCTCTCCTTTTCATAATGTCCTGGGAAAAAGAATACATCGTTTAAACTGATGGTCTTTTAAGAGATCTAAGGGGTTTATGAGCTGAAATGGGATTTATTACATGTTTATTATTTAAAAGTTATATGTATCATAGTTTTAGTCACATACTTATTTTTTAGAAGTATAGTTTATAATAATTTTTTGACAGGCAATTGTTTTTTAGTGGCCTCATTTTAGATCTTCTCATGAGACCAAAATGCATATTCAACTTACTACTTCGCACTTTGTCAATGATTTGAGGGTTAACTGTTTTGTCCGTGACAATCACCAATATTTAAAGCACTCATAAGCGGTAGCAGTACTTGTTACAAAAATGCCATTTTAACGTTTTAGGAAAGGGTTAGGTCCCACCACTGTGAGAGCAGAGTGAGGGGCTGTTTCAATGGGTCAGACAAGGCTGGGCACGGTTGCTCACGCCTGTAATCCCAGAACTTTGGGATGCCGAACTGGAGGATCGCTTGAGCCTGGGAATTTGAGACCAGCCTGGGCAACATGGCAAAACCCTGTCTCTATAAAAAACATAAATATTAGCTGGGTATGGTGGTGCACGCCTGTCGTCCCAGCTACTCAGGAGGGTGAGGTGGGAGGATTGCTTGAGCCTGGAAGGCCAAAGCTGCAGGCTTTTATATGAGAACAAAATATCTAGATTATGTGCTTTGGTTTCAGAAAGAATCTTTCACTCATTGCCCATAGGCCTTTGAATTTGTGGCCCTTGTTTGGCCCTCTGACCTTTCCTCTGCCTGGAGAATGACTACACCACCCTTGGCAGACGCTGGGGTGGTGGTGAGTGAAGATCTCCAGGTACGTGTGAGTTTGCACACAGTTTTCATTACAGTTGATATTTGTGTATGAGTAATGAGGTCAGCCTGACACAGAATAGGTGGTCTTTTATTATGTTCTGAAATAACCCTGACATCTGTAGCCAGTTGTGTTGACATTTGAATTTCTCTGGCATGTGGGCACGTAGAGTCTTTGCTGTCTCCTTCCTTGCAGTTAGGAAAGGCTCATGTACAAGTGCTCAGTGTCCAAATCTACTTTCATATGTTTGTTTGACAAGCATTATTTAGTGTGTGTGTGGTTTTTTCACTTGTTCACATTCAGTTTGGGCCCAAGTTCTGGATATAAGGTGTTAAAGAAAGGAGGACTGTTTGGAATGACAGAGAAGTTCTGGAGGCTGGGTGCGGTGGCTGATGCCTGTGTTCCCAGCACTTTGGGAGACCAGCCTGGGCAACATAGGGAGAACTCATCTTTACTAAAATTCAAAAAAAAATTAGCCAGACATTGCAGCATGTGCCTGTAGTCCCACCTACTTGGGGGGCTGAGGTGGGAGGATTGCTTGAGCCCAGGAAGTTGAGGCTGCAGTGAGCCCTTGATCATGCCACTGCACTTCAGCCTGGGCAACAGAGTGAGACCCTGTCTCAAAAAAGAAAGAAAGGAAAACAAGTTCTGGAAATGGATAGTGATGGCTGTTGCACAACATTGCGAATGTACTTAATGCCACTGAATTGTACACTTAAAAATGATTAAAATGGTAAATGTTATGTGATGTGTATTTTACCATAATAAAAAAAAATTTAAAAAGTAAGGAAAGCAAGAAGTTGGAAGTAGTTTTGAGTTTTTCTAACCAGAGGAAGCACAGACCCCATTCTTCTATTTCATTATCCCTGGTCTTTTTCCTCGAAGGTTTATTTTCCTCTTAGAATACAAGAGTCCACATTACTCATCTCTATAAGTCATTCTGTCTATTTTTCCCTTTTCCATGGACTTGTTCAGTTATGTCCCAAGGAAAATCTCTAGGAGAGTGGCAGATACAACATACCCTGCCTAGGAATAAGTTGAGATGTAACAGAAAAGTTGCAAAGGTATTACAGAGAATTCTCATATGCACTTCCCCACGTTTCCCTCCACCGTTAATATCTTACATTACAATACTATGTTTGTGAAACTAAGAAATTGACATTGGTACTTCACTATTAATTAAACTGTAGATTTTTACCATTTTTCTGTTAATGTCCTTTTTCAGTTCTAGGATCCAATCCAGGGTACTACACTGCATTTAGTTGTCATGTTGTGATGGCTTTTTAAAACTTAACGGGGCTCAGATGTCTTAGTGGCTTCTCCATTGCCTCCAGCAATCAGAACAACTCTGCTTATGTGCATTGTTAAAACTATGTTACTACACTGTAAGGATTTGAGTTCATTTTGTCTTATTCATTCTTGATTTTCAGGAAATCACATCTCTGCCCATAGTATCCTTTTATTCTCACTTCTTTCAGAAAATTCCTTTGGAATGGTGAAGTAGAGCCTCTCAAATCTCCAGTGCTCTGTATAAGAGGGGGCCCCAAGATGTGAGATGGGTCAGAGCTCTTTTTAGTTCATTTTTCCCCAGGCCGTTTCTGAGAAATGACTCAGCAGCAAGATGATGATTTTTTTTTTCAAGGAACCAAGCTATTCTGAACCCAAATCAACATTTAAATTTGACAATCTGCCCAATTTATATGATTATCTACTGGATAATCATATAAACAGATTAACAGATTTCTTCACACCTATTTGCACAGGGTATATGAAATCCAGTTTTCCTCTTGGGATTTCAAGAGGATAAGGAAATTGGAGAGAAGATTATACATTTGTTAATTGAGGAAATTGACAGGATGTCTCATACCCTTTTCCTTGACTTGCTCCCTTGATTTAAATTCCAGGAAAACAAACATGTTCTCTTGGTTTTCTTCCTTCTTCCCTGGTTATTCTTTCTTTAGCTCCTTGGCTGTTTTATCCTCTTTTTTCCCCATCCTCTTCATGGGGAGGGTCCCAAAATTAAATTCTTAACCCTTCTCTCGCTACATTAATGGAGATCTCATCTAGCCTCATGCTTTAAGTAATACCCAGAGGCTGATGACTCCCAAATTTATATCTCTAGCTGCCTTTCCTGCAGTCCAGACTGTTCTCCTGCCATTCAGACTTGAGTATATATATTCAAGTGTATATATATATACACACTCAACTGTCTACCACACATCTCAACTTGGATGTTTTCTGGATATGTCATATTCAACATATCTGAAACTTGAATTATCTTTCTTCCCCCACTAAGCCTGTGCCACCCAACCCTTCCCCATCATAGTTCTGGCAAAGTCATCCATTCTCCTAGTTGCTAAGGCAAAGATCCTTGGAGTCATCTTTATCTGCTTTCCTCCTTCCACACCCCACAACCTGTTCATATGAAAATCTTGAAGGTTTTACCTTGGAAATATAACTGAAACCCAGCATTTCTCACTGCTGCTAGGACACTGTTGCCAACCCACTCTGAGCCACCATCATCTCCTGCCTGGACCACTTAGATGGGCTCCTGGCTGCCCCTTACAGCCAGAGAGATCCTTTTTAAAATTCACCATATCATGTCACTTCTCTGTTCCATACCCTCCATGGATTTCCTCTGTCCTTCTGAGTAACAGCCATTGTCTTCACCATGGCCTGAATGTCTATACTATCCAGCTCCCCTGAGGTTCTCCAACTGTGTCTTCCTCCCTGTGCCCTTCTGCACTGAGCCCCAGCCACAGGGCTTCTCTGCATGACCTCAGCTTAGGGCCTTTGCATGGGCTGTTGTTCCCTCTGCCTGGAGAGCTCATGCCCTGGATATTACCATGGTCCAGTCCCTTGCCTCCTGGAAGTCTTTATTCCAAATTTCACCTCTTCAGGGCAGCTATCCTGACCACCCTCATTAAAACCACAACTGTCTCCCTGCTGCCTCTGCCATTTACCTTACCCTGCTCTCTTTCTTTTTTCCTTTCCTTTTCTTTCTTCTTTTTCTTTCTTTCTTTCCTTTTCTTTTCTTTCTTTTTCTTTCTTTCTTTCCTTTTTTTTTTTTTTTTTTTGAGATGGGGTCTCACTCTGTTGCTGAAGCTGGAGTGCAATGGTGCGATCTTGGCTCACTACAACCTCCACCTCCCAGGTTTAAGCAATTCTGTCTCAGCCTCCCAAGTAACTGGAATTACAGACATGCACCAGCACGCCTGGCTAATTTTTGTATTTTTAGTAGAGACAGTGTTTTGCCATGTTGGCCAGTCTGGGCTCTAACCCCTGACCTCAGATGATCCTCCCACCTCGGCCTCCTGAAGTGCTAGGATTACTGGCGTGAGCAACCGTGCCCAGCCCTTTTCTTTTTTTTTTTTCCAAGACTTCCCACCATTGGGTATACTCTGATAGGTGCTCATACATTACTATTGCTTATTGTCTTTCTCGTCCTATTAGATTGTTAGCTCCATGAAGGCAGAGATTTTGTTTCTTCTATCTATTGATGACTGCTAAAGTATAGTACCTGACACAGTAGTAGTTTGGTCCATATTTAATGAATGAATGAGTAATTATGAACTGTGAAATGTGCTAGGAAGGAAAAGTAAGAACACAATTATAGATGATAATAATAGATCCGTAGCAGGTAGGATTTGTTGAGCCTGGATGTTGTACCTCTGTGCTAAGGGCTTTGCTTCTTTTTGTCCTATTTAATCCTTACAGCAATGTTAAGAGATAGCTCCGTATAATATCCCATTCAATAGTGAAAGAAACTGAAGCACAAAAAGTTTAATTGCCCAAAGGCTCCCAGCTGGTGTATTACCTACCTCTAGTAAGCTCTAGCACCAGTAGCCTCTAACTAGTAAATCTGTTGGAATTTACCAAGTTGGGGATGATGAGTGATGGGGAAGCATATTTTATTATTAGTCATGCTCTTCTCAGAGTGTCTTTATTGAATTGTACAGTGCTTAGTGTTAATTTCCAGATAAAGTAGGCTGGGTGGGGGTGGTGGGGGGGCTTTTGCTGTTAGTCAACCCTGCGTGTATCCCCAGAAGTGCATTCTGTGTTTTCTTTTTCTTACTGTTTAAAATCAGATATCTCTGTCCTTTCCAAAAGTGGAAGCCATCTGGACTTCTGTCCAGGGGAATTTGGGTGGTTTCCCATATTATCTTCCAGGATGATACAATGACGTGGCCCTTTGGGGAGCATACCTGGTATTTCCACTACCCCACAGGAAGGTGACAATGCCTGCTCAGCCGGGAGTTTCGGGTTAATGCTTCTTTCATAGAAACTGGGTTGATAGCAGAATATTTATTCCTTTGTCCTGTGGTATCTTGGACAACCAGGCCACAGCCCCTGGAAGTCACTTCTAGGACATGTCCACTTCTGTCTCCCAGGGTGGTCCCTGCCCTCAGGGACACAGAACACGCCTCACCTGATGGAGGCTGCTGTCAGATGTCTGGCTGAATTTTGTGAGTTTGGGCCTAGTCCTGGCCACCAGTGGGTGGCCTGTTCTAAGCATGAAACTGCCATGTCTTCCTCCCCAGGAGCTGTATTAGTTTTCTTTTTTCTTTTTTTTTTTTTTTTGGTATTCGTTTTCTATGCTCTGTAATAAATTATAATGAATTTCAGGGTTCAAAATGGTACATATTTATTATCATGTGGTTTCTGTAGCTTATCAGGATTCTTTGCTTCAGGATTTTATCAGACTGTAATATCAGTGTTGGCTGGGGCTGCAGTCTCATCAGAGACTCAACTGAGGAAAGCCCCACTTCTAGTCTCCCTCAGTTTGTTGGCAGGATTCATCTCCTTGTAGTTGTAGGACTGGGATCTCTGTTTTCTTGCAGCTGTTAGCCAGGGGCTATCTGTAGTTTCTTGCCATGTGGCTCTCTTCTTCTTCCTGACAGCTTTCTTCTTCAAAGCCAGTAAGGGATTCTCTAGCTCAGAGGGAGTCATATAACATAATGCCATCACAGGAGCGACATCCATCACCTTTACCATGTTATATTGAGTAGACGCAAGTCACAGGCCCTGCCCCCACTCAAAGGGCTGGATTGCCCCAAAGTGTGAACACCAGGAGGTGGGGATTTTGGGGAGGGTCATCTTAGGGTGTATTTGCCACAGCAACCATGGTCCTCCCACCACCACCTCACTTCTCCAGTGCTGAGAAGCCCAGAAACTCCCTCTGGCAGCCCTAAAGGACTTTGCTAGTGGATTTAATGCTGTTTTTCATAGGATTAGTGGCAAGGAGAGAGTTTCTGTGTGACTGTGCCTTCTGCCTTCAGCTCCTCCTCTGTGAGGCCACAGCTGCACCATCACAGAGTGCTGACTTCAAGGCTTGGCAGCCAGCATCTGTCCTCGAGGGGTTTAGGGATCTTTCCCCCTTCCTGTCCCTTTCAGTCATTCTTCAGTGTTATAATCCTTTCATTTCAAATTGAGGAGCTAATTCTCAAAGGCAGGGGAATGCCTATTACTTGCTCACCTATTCCCCAATATGCATTAGATTTGCTTTTCCAAGAAACCATAGGCTGAGATGTAATTTTCCATGGTTCATCTAAAAAATTTGTAATGCCTATTTTTCTTGATCTTCTGTGCTCCTTTCAGTTCAAATGTAACTGAGTTAATTATTTGATTAAATGAACCAGAGCTTCCTTTCTTGTTATGGAACTTCTTGTTCCAGAACCAAAGACGGTACTTATTAGATTCTATGCTAAAGATGATTCCCTAGAATCGATCTGGGCTGTGAGTTGCTTACAGACAGACTTGTCTTCCTTTTGTTCATCCTATGAACGTTGTACTTAATGGACACAGCATTGACTTAGTCTTTTCATTTGAAAAGTTTTTTAGTCTATTCGTTTGAAATCTCAATGGATATTTCTAAATAACCTCATATAGACTGACATTAGTTTCCATGTAACAGAGCAGCTGGATTTTAGATTTTAGAACCCCCTTCCCTCATCTTGATTTTTGTTGTTTGAGACCTCACATGATACGTATGACAGTGTGTCTTGACCAAGTCTTCTTTTTCAAAAGTCTGGAATCATCTGCCTTAGTTCCTCTTAATAGGTCTTTTGTTTAGGGAGGAAATTAAAACATGAGTCTAGTCTCTGACGAAGTATTAAGGCAAAAAGGTTAGGGTTCAGAATTGGTTTATTCTTTTGGAATTAGTTTGTCCCAGATTGAAATCAGTTTATTCTTTTACATTTTGAATGTGTGCACCACAGTGCCCTACCTTTGGAACGGTATGTTAGAAGGAAAAATAAAAATAAGCTACTGAAGTTTGCTTATCAAATCACAGTGGCACACTTGGGGAAAACCAAATCCTCTTTCATTTTTTTCACTTTTAAATTTAAGGTGAATCATACACAGATGGTTAATGGTAGCCTAATTGCTTTCAATGCTATATAAGAATCTTAGAAATTCATTTAAAATGTTACAGCAAATACACAGTTAGAAACTGGTGACCTGCATGTACCTCAGGAGTTCAGTGTGGAAGCACCTGCTGTATGGATTTTCTGGACAGTCCTGCTCTCACAGGGACTGCAGGGGCCCCTCTTCGGTAGAGCAGCCTCATACGTGAGCCAGGAGGGCTCTGCTCCCTCCTCCAGCAGTGCAGATGAGCTGTGTACATGAGCCCTGGACAAGAAGCTGGGAACCTTGGTCTCTAATTCCCATTCCCCAATACCACAAGCCACCTAGGAGAGAGAGCACATTCTGCCAGCCCGTAGCTGCAGTGCCACTCTTGTTGCCGTACGCCTGGCTGGGCCAAGGAATCCCCTTCAATTTCTGACAACCACGTGGCTTCCGCTAGAGTGTCGTACAGGAGCCCTGCCTGTGAATGGCTGTGAAGTGGTGGAATTCCCTCCTGGTGAGCTCTTGCTGCTGGCTGTCCTGAATGGGTGCAGTTCTGAACTGTGCTGTATCACGGGGATGTCTGTGTGGTGGTGCTTTGGAAGGCAGTGCCTGTGTGCAGAGATGGCAGGGTGTGCTGGGAAGCCTCTCCTTTGACAGCAAGACCACAGGCCTCCACCTCAGACAGCCCTTTACGCCCACACTGTTTTCCCAGAATTTCTTTTAGTTGCTTGGTAGTCTTTCTTTAATGCATCTTTAATTGCGATAGATTTTGTCAGATTGCCCTCTAAAGGGGTTGAACCCTTTTAAAGTCTTTTTAAAATTAATTTTTAATTTTCTAAGTGATATAGGAGTATATCCTTTTCATTTAAAAATGAAAAAAATTAGGGATTATGGCTAAAGTCACTTTTGATCACCACCCCCACACCCATACCATAATCACCTAGCCCCAGTTCCCACATAAGCCCTCTCCATTCCCCAGGGGTACCTGCCATTATTGGTTTGGTGTATGTCTTGCTTGTTCTTTTTCTGTGCCCTGGCAGATATAAACCAATGGGAAATAGACATTACTGGAGTGAGCGTTTGTATGTGTGTGCATGTGTGTGTGTGTAACATGTAGGCTGCATTGTACCAAACCCATCATTCTATAATGATGTGTTTTACACGATGCTGCATCTTTGAGGTCTTTCTATGATGTGGATCTGTATATATTAATTGAGTAGTTTCCATAAACTATTTTTCATCAGTGCCTTTTTGGCATTACTTTCAGGAAAGAATTTGGGGCTTCATTAAATACCCAGTGATTCTTTTTTAAAAAGAAATAATATGCATCTGGGCACAGTGACTCACGTCTGTAATCCCAGCACTTTGGGAGGCCAAGGCGGGCAGATCACCTGAGGTCAGGAGTTCCAGACCAGCCTGTCCAACATGGTGAAACCCCATCTCTACTAAAAATACAAAAATTAGCCAGGCGTGGTAGTTGGCGCCCGTAATCCCAGCTATTCGGGAGGCTGAGGCAGGAGAATTGCTTGAACCCAGGAGGTGGGGGTTGCAGTGAGCCAAGATCGCATCATTGCATTCCAGCCTGGGTGACAAGAGTGAGACTGTCTCCAAATTATGCAAGATATTAATCTGTTTGTGTGTATGCTTTTCTTTCTCTTCAGATCTCAGAAAAGTGATCTTCACAATGAAGGCTACATCTTGGAATTAGATTGCTGTTCCTCCTTAGCCCACCTGACAGACCAGAAACTCATCCCAGAGTTCATTAAGAAGGTGAGTGCTGCAGTCAGGGTACTGTTGAAGAGGTTTGCGGTGTTCACCTGAGTGAACAGGCAGGGAGCTGGCTTAGGCCACACTCGAGAGGCCATGCAAAAACTGTGACCTAAACCTTTGGCAGCCTCACAGGGGAGCAGCCGTCTCCAGAGCGGGCTCTGGAACAAGATGGCTAACCCCTCCTCCCCAGGCATGCAGGATCCTGGGTCCTATCTTTTCCAGCTGGAGTGGGGTTAACAGCTGACAGAGCTGCAGGCCAGCACCAGGACTCCTTTCAAACCCTCAAGGTGATGTGACTTCCCAGACCCCACCTTCCTTTTATCTGTGGGTCTTCATTGCTGCAAGCCCCCTTCCCTTCCTAGTGTGGGAGCATGCCAGAGTCCTGGGCCACCCACATTCGATCATACCAGGGAAAACTGCCTAGTTGCAGGGAATTCATATCTGCCCAGAAATATGTCTGGTTTTGAATCTTTCTTCATGCCATATGAGGTTTTGTGCCCAACCGTAGGGTCTACTTGAGTTTTAATATGACGTTTACTACAGAAGGAATGTCCCAGCCCCAAACCGGGGCTGAGTTCACTGCTTGATGCTTATTTTGTTCTTTCTTACCCAGTGTTCCCTAGTAATTGACAAGTCCCCACCCCATACAGGTGATTGTGATTTGAGGTCCAATCAGCCAATTAGGGAATTTGTTAATAAATATTGTCAGCTGTCAGCTTTAGGCCAGGAATAGTACTAGATGCTGGGATACAGAGACTAAAACAGCCGAACTAGTGAGTTTTACCAGCGGGAAGTGGCCAGAGCTCAGGAGCAAGGGGATCCAGAAGGTACCTGAAGCCGAGATGGGAAGGATGACGGGGTGTCTTTGGGGATGCGGCTGTGCTTGGGCAGGCTGGGGAGCCCTCCAAACACGGAACAGAGTACATGAGGGCCTGAGGCAGGAGGGAGCGAGAGGAATCAAAAGAACACCGGGGGAGAGTGAGGGTCGGGAGAAGGGGCCAGAGACAGCTGGGACTGGACAGTAAAGGCAGCGGGAAGGCATTGAGAGGAATTTTGTAGAACAGTGAAATGATTAGGTTGTCCCTTTAAAGGAGATTTGTTTCCCTGCTGCCACCCTCCCTTCAACATGTATTGAGTGTTCAGGCTCCGGGGACTCTGGGAGTAGCCACTCATGTATGGCTCATGTGTGGGTCTATGGGCCATAGACCAGGAGCCAGATGATCTCTGAGGTCAGAATTTCTGGTAATTTTACTAGGATGAGGGAGGCTCTTTCTGCTCTGGTAGAATTCAGATTATTATTTAAGAAATGGGGGGTGGGGCAAGTAGCTTTTGTTCACATATGCATAAGCCTGAGAACACAAGTGTTTTTATAACTGATGTAGCTTTCTATAGAAATAGAGCCATCTTTGTTTGGATTGCTGCAAATAATCAACTTGTATAGGGACATCCTAGAGATAGAATTTACCCTATGATCTGAATACGGGAAAAACTCATTTTAGAAATGGTTTTGTAATTAAGACTCAGATGCTTGGAATATTTGAGGGGTTAGCGGGTAAAAGGAAGGCATGAGGCTCTGCCCACTCTCAAATATGCTCTTTAAAAACATGTGATTTGAGGCTGGGCACAGTGGCTTAGCCTGTAATCCCAACACTTTGGGAGGCTGAGACAAAAGGATTGCTTGAGCCCAGGAGTTTGAGATTAGACTGGGCAACATAGTGAGACCCCCCATCTCTGCGGAAAAAAGAAAAAAAAAAAGTCTTTTTAAAAAGCCGAGCGTGGTGGTGCTTGACTATATTCCTAGCTACTCTAGAGGCTAGGAGAGGCGGGAGAATTGCTTGAGCCCAGGAGTTTGAGACCACAGTGAGCTATGACTGCACCACTGCACTCCAGCCTGGGTGACAGAGTAAGACCCAGTCTCTTAAAAGAAAGAAAATATATGAGTTGATATGAGTTGGTGACTTTGTCTTAACCAAATTAGGGCATTGCATGACTGACCCATTGAGACAGTGGTCCTGTCTCAGTTCTTCAGGAAACAGCCCGATCTGCAGGCTACTGGGGTATCGTTTCTGTAGTACCCAAGTGGAGATGTACATCTGTCCAGTGGAAAATGCCTTCAAAGTTAAGGTTTTTATGCCCTGAAGGACATTAGCCAGTCTTTATTTTAACTTTTATACCAGCATTCTTTTTTTCCCCCTGAGTATGTGTGTATACACACGTGTATCTGATGATTCATCAGGTAATTTGTTAAGTAAATGACACCTGCTCATTCTGTATTTGTATAGTAAGTCCTTAACACTGTCAGTAGGTTCTTGGAAACTGACTTTTAGTAAAACAGCATACAGCAGGTCCTCAATTTCATTCAATGTGGTTTAGTTTTGACCTTGAGAAGAAAATTGGTTTTATTTGTCATTTTGCTCAAAGTCTCAGTTTCCAGGAACCTACTGATAACATTAAGTGAATACTTATAGTATAAGAATTCTGTTCTTAATGTTTTGAAAATAATATGCTTTAAAGCCCATCATATCATCCTGCTACTGTTATACACTTGGTTTTTAAATAAGACAGACTGGACAGCTTGCACACCAGGGCAGCAGTGAGATTTCTGACCTGGAGTGCCTCCAGATGTCTATCCCAGAGTTCCATCTCTGTTCCTCTAAACAGAAATGTGGCTTATGGTCATTCCTGCCTTGGAGGAGCCAGGTGTGTTGAGGTTGCCCCTCCATTAGCCCCCGCATTGTCTGTCAGTGGACAGGGCTGGACTTGGAAAGACCCAGCATTTCTCGCTGTCATTGCTGGCTGTGGTTTTAGTTTCTAGTCCAGTTGCCATGACAACCAGAAGTGGGATAAAATAATGGGACTGGGCCCCCTTCCCCCTACTCCTCTTTTCTGTTGCTGGCCATAATTTCTAAAGAAAATACCACCTCTGTGTGCAAAGAGCAGAGGACAACTCCATGTACTTCTCCAGTGCCCAGGGCTATTCCAACTGATGGCTGAATTTTACATGTGTAAATTTTTCTGTCATCACACCAGGTAGAAGACCACAGGTGCTTCCCAGGAAGAAGAACGCTAAAAACCATTTGTGGGTTTTTTTCATTGCAAATATTTAATGAATAGCTTTGGCTGTATTTATATATATGTAGTGGTGACACTTGTTAATTGCCGTTCAGTTAGGTCAAGATGAAGCTGTGTCATTGGTTGCCTTAGATGCAGTCATTACTTTCTATCTGGGTCATTATTTTGTGTGAAATAATGGCTCCTATTCCTATGACAAGTAGATTCATCTTAGGATGAGATGGTAATTAACTCGTTTTGTCATAGTACCATCATGCAGGACAGGTTCATATTCTTCTCTGCAGATTAGAATTAAACTCAAAATGATTAGATTTTTTTATAAGAACAATGCCCCAGTATTATTTTTCCACCAAATGTTTTAAAGTAGCAGAACCTTTGGATAGAGGACACGGATAGAAGGAGGGAAAGAAGATTTCATTATTTCTCACAATTAGGAAAAGTAAAGTCATTTGTGTGTGTATCATGTAAAATTAGCTGAAGACGCCATAATTTACGCCCCTCTCCATCATGACTTTTCAGAGAGTGTGAAGGGAGTTGTGTAAAGATGACGATGACTCCATTCCTTTTGATGTGGTCTGACACTTTCTCTGAGTGCTCTAGCTGGTCAAATGAAATCTACGTTACTGCATTTTGTTTTCTCCTGTTGTGTCCTGCTGTGCTCCATCCTACTGGCCCTTTATGGAAATTAGTTATTATGGACAACAGAACATTTAAAATGCAGAGTTATGGGCAGACTTGGAGACATTTTGTTTCTAAGTCCTAGAGCCGAATGCTTGAGGGATGAAGAATTGAGAAGCTGTGAGAGAGTGATGGTGCTGCCAGAGTTCCTTTGGTACGAGGGCTCAACCAGCCCATCAGGTGCACCCAGAGACTGTGTGGCTGGCAGATCCGTGGGGGCCTCTGGAATTTCGCACTCCTCAGAGCTCCCAGAGGATTGTAAAGCAGAGTGACACAGAATGAAGAGCCTACGTGTTCATCTGCAAATTGCTGTTCATTCATGAGAGCGTCTATGGGAAAGGCCTACAGTTTGGAGAGCACCTTGAAGTTTTCAGTCATTGGGCACACTTTCTGGCATGTGCTTCTGGTCTCTCAAAAGTTCCATGTGAGAGACCAGAATGACACTGGAGTCTGCCTTCTAGACACCAGGAAACAGCTCAAGGGGGCAGAGGGCTTTGTCCAGGGGCTGGAACTGTTCAATGATGGAGCCTGGATTAGATCCTCCATAGGAGAGGCACGAGTGGGCAGCCAAGGGGCTTCAGAGTGGCCAGAAGGTTCTTTGGCTAGGTGGACCGGAGAGAGCTTCGGAGAGGTGTGAAATGAGGGCTCTGCAAAGTGAGGGACTGAGACTGCAGGAGACTGAGAGGCAAGGTGGGCAGCTCTGTGCTATTGCTGGCGTGGACAGGAGCATGGGCTGAAGGCATAAGTCTGAGGAAGAGCCAAGTCCTGTCTGGCTTGAGTGTGGGATGGACAAAGAGAGAAGGAAGCCTATTCTGGGTGGGGTTCCTTTGTTTATGTGGAGCAGAGGCCTAGTCCTGCCAGCTCCAGTGAGTCAGGTAAGTTTACTGTAAAGATGTAGGGAATGGCATGGAGTCCTAGGGCAGAAATACAGAAAATCAGGAGAAAAACAAACAAAAATAAATACGGGTATGTCTGTCTCTCTTATGCTGCTGGCCCATATTTGTGTTTCTATGGTTTATTTAAATTTAAAATAAGATTTTACTCTGCAGAGGGAATCCTCTTTATGCATCAGGCAAATCTTATGCTGAAGTGCTCATGTCCACTCTACCTTTAACCCTCATCTCTCGCCTGTGAAGACTTATCCTCATTTGACAGATGAAACTGAGACACAGAGAAGCTGTGCACTTTGCCCAAAGTTATAACTGCGCATGGCAGGAGTGGGATATGAACCCAGCCTGTTGGACCCGAGACCACGTTCATGAGCAGTTGGCCATGCTGCCTCTCCTGCATAGCTTGTCCCTTTGTGGACAGAGGCGGAGGCTGTCGGAGCCAGGATGTGAGGTTGAGAATAGGAGGCATATGGCTGTAACACATGTTGGGTACATGGGGTTGGACGTTGGAGTGTCTCGAAGGCGTCCCCTCAGTGAAGGATGGGTTCCAGGTCTTGCTGCCCAGGTTCTGTTGATGGAAATTGCCTCGTCCTGCTTGCAGGAGAAAGCCACACTCTCTGCCCTTGTCCAGACAAGACATGGGGGCCTTTGCCTTCAGGCCCTCAGCTCTGGGCTCTGTTCCCCAGGTTGACTCCCTTTTGTGATGGAGCTCCTGACCTCCCTGATCAACTTAAGAACTAGGTTCATCTTGCGCTGGCCCACTGAGCCTTTGCAATGAAGACCATTGAGGGGTGGCTGGGCACACTCAACGAGTGTGCTGTCCTGGATTAAACCAAGTACATTGTCCTTCAGAAAACCGAATGATGCTACTTATGCCTCAACCTGAAGAAAGCACCTTGACAGATGTAAACATCTCAATGGCTCCTTTTAATGAAACAGAATATCCCAAACCTCTGGGATGAGGAAATTTTGCCTGTGTTATATAAATGACTCATCATTTACTTTCTGGCTGATTGTTGAGTATTCAGAGCTTCATTTCCACAAGTGCAGTGCAGAGAGTCTAATTTTAATTAGGGTAAGATGCTGATTCAGAGTGAAATGAAAATTATGTTAAAAAGGCTCTCCTGTGCTCGCTGCTCCCGAACCCACCCACAAACCAAGAGAATAGTGACATTTAAAACAGATGAACCTGGGGAGGGTGGGTGTTGGGGGAAGTAAAGGCAGAAAATGGAGTGTCATCCCAGCAATGAGTATGTCCTCAGAGTGGAAGACAGCTGGTGGCTGGCGCAGGCTTTGCGGGGGCAGTGGGGTGCCCTGCTCACTGTTGTATCTTCAGGACTTAATACATAACCATCAAGTTAATGGATACATTGAAAGAGAGGAATAATCACTAAACCTTTGGGTCATCAAAGGGAGAGAGGTGCCAAGGATGACACTTGAGTGACTCAGGTGTGAGACGGGGTCATCTGTAAGGACCAAGAACGCAACATGAGGAGCCCTGGGGCAGAGAGGTGATGAGAACAGGGATGGTTGTATAGAGACTTGAGGGGTCAGGGGGACACTCAGGGAACATTCCAGAAGGCAGCTGTGGTTGTTAGGCTGGGACTTGCAAGGAGGCCAGGAACAGAGATGTGGGTGTCTGAGGTGTCAACCCTGAGAGCAGGCAGGAATGGTGGTGAGGATAGTCATCCAGTGGTACACGCCCATCTCAAGGGGTAGCATCTGCTCTCTGACGCCTGGTGGAAATATGGACCCAGAGTTGGCTTTATTTTAGAGAAGTTGGTAAGTTTATATCGTGAGGTTTCTTGGTTTTTCAGTGTAAGCAGACAGATCTATTAAAAAGACTGCAAGATCTAGACCAGTTTGTCTCATGCTGTCTGTGGTGAGGGACCAGTTTTTTCCCGATTCATAACGGAGATATACTTTGGTAAAATCCAGAGAAAGAAAAATAGCACTTTTCCGAGGTAGAGGGAGGAACAGAAGAGTGTGATATTACAGAATCCATGGGAAGAGCATGCTTTGAGAAGACATGGAGAATAGTATCAAAAGCCGGGAGGATGTCAAGTGGGAGGGGCCCACTGGGTTTGGCCACTGGTAAGTCTTGCAAGAGCAGTTGTCATGGTGTAGAACAGGCAGAGGCCTTCTTGCCATGGGCTTAAGTAAATATGTTTAGAAGGACAGAAGAGTAGTTTAAACAGGAGATTTGAGCCCCCACCCCATCTTTTTTTTTTTTTGGAAACATGGCTTCATTCCGTTGCCCAGGCTGGAGTATAGTGGCACAATAACAGCTCACTGCAGCCTCGACCTACCCAGGCTCAGATGATCCTCCCACCTCAGCCTCCCACGCCCAGCTAATTTTGTTAGAGACAGCATTTCACCATGTGGTCTCAAAACAACAAGGTTTTACCAGGTTGGTCTTGAATTCCTGGGCTCAAGCGATTGGCCCCTCCTTGGCTTTTCAAAGTGCTGGGATTCCAGGCATGAGCCACCATGCCTGGAAGATTTAAACATTTTTTTAAGCTGAAAGATATTGGGAGAGAAGAGGTGATAAAAGATGGAGGCAGGTTCCAGGCGGGGTGAGATGGGAGGGGCACAAGGGAATGGGCATCCCCTCCTTTGATGCTGGCAGGGGAGGGAGGAGGAAGGTTACAGGCTTAGATGTTCCTAATGGAGGAAAAAATGCAGGAGCTGCTGCCTGGAGCTGCTGTTTTCTTATGAAGTCCCTCTCCCACCCTGGCCTCTCTTGATCCTCTGTCCTCTTGCTATTTTTATTGGCCTGTGATCTTCCTGTTCTGTCCAGAGAGGTTAGCTGAAGTTAATTTAAGCTGGAGGGAGGGAAGGGGTCATATGCTTGTCTCAATCACTCCCCAAAAAAGGAGATACATTCTTATGCTTCATTTTTCTCCCTCTGCGGGAATCTACCATCCAGCACAAGTGGGTCAGGTTTCATTCACATTTCTCTGAACAAATCTTTGCTGGTAGTGTTTGGGAATACTTTAGTAAGCCAGTCTGGGTAATGCCCTGGTCACATGAAACTTAGAGTCTAGCTGAGGGCACAGACACGGAGCAGATGGGCACGCGAGGGTTGTAGGATCACAAATGGGTGAGCACTGTCGAGTAGAACATGGCAAAGGGCCTGCCCCAGGCTGGCGGTGTTGGGGGCATGCTTCATGAAGTGTACATAGCAAGACCTGAGGGTCAACAGGGAAGGGAGGGTGGAGCTGGTGGGGACTCCTGGAGCAGCTCAGACAAAGCCAAGGTGGGAGGGAGCACGTTTGACTTGAGGAGCACAAGGGAGTTCACTGTGTCTTGCCTGCAAATGGCAGAGGGGCGAGTGAGGTGGGGTGAGGCTGGAGAGTGAGTCGGGCCCCCATACAGCCCTGCAGGCCAGGCTGAGGATGGGGCCCTTTATCCTAAGTGTAGTGCAAAGCTGCTGGAGCGCTTTCAGGAGCAGCTGGAGAATGATTCCAAATTTATACTTTGGAAAGATCAGAATGGCTGCAGGTTAGTGACTGGCTTGCGGTGCAGGAATGGGTGTGGTTAGGACCCCGTTGGAGTAGCTCTTCAGAGACTAGAGATCGTCGTTTAGTTTAGGTGGAGCGTCTTGATGGAGATGCAGAGAGGTAGGTAGATTTAAGAAATATTGAGCCAGGCAGACCACCAGGGTTGCTTCTGGATGGGGTAACGAGGCACCGTGGAGAGGGAGAGGACAAGGCTGGTCTGGCTTCTGCGCTGAATTAAGGGGCCCTTTGCTGAGATAAGGATGACTGCAGAACGGGCCATGAGGTCTGTGCTTCAGGAGCTCTGTGCAGAGGTCTGGGCTGGAGACACCGGCTGGCGGATGGTAACTGAAACCACCGTCATGGATGAAATCGCCCAGGAAGGAAGGGAGGGTGTGAAGGAAAAAGGCCTTAGGGCTGAGCCCAGGGGAATTCCAGCATTCAGAGAAAAGAAAAAGTAAGTAGCCAGAGAGGTCAGCGGGAAACTTGCCGAGTGTGGGGGATGGAAGCCAGGGGAAGAGGGCATTTCAGCCATGGAGGAGTTATCAGCCCTTTCCACTAACTCCTAAGACTAATGTCAGAAACAGCCGTTGCTGGAGTGGCCATGAAGTCACTGGTGAACTCCACAGAAGCCGCATGTATTTTTGTAAGGCCTGATCCAAAATGTTTTTGGGGTACAATTAAAAACTGCTGCCGTTTATCCCATAGAGGTCTTGTGTGTTTCTGCCTTAGTCCTAGGATAGTTCTAAGGTGGTTTTTTTAAAAATGTAAAATTTTAAGATGTTCTTTTTTTTTTCCCTCATGGGTTTGCTGAATTATCTTTGTTGTTCTCCTTAATATAATTTTGTATTGAGCAACTGGTTTTAATATCTGACTAGGGAATTAGAACTTGCCCATGTAAAGCATTGCAATTTTATGTAATTTTTAGCATTTGGAGCACATATCGTATGAAATAATAACAAAATGACTTGTAGTTAAATCAGAAAGAAAGAACAACTTGGGATCCCTAAAAAATGTGCACAGAATAGACAAGTGGCCTATTGTTGGCTCTGTGGACAGCCTGTGGCTGTCACTGCAGAGAAATTACCCTACATCCAAGGAAGTAAAACTATTCTAGAGCTAGTGGAGGAGGCAGATGACCAGAGGAGAAGCAGAAGGTAACCAAGGGGAGGTGGCAGCTGTGTGAGCCTGAATGCCTTGTTCCAGGGAGAGACTGGGCCTGGCATAACACTGTCATCTCAAGTTTCCAGCCACGGGGAGGGGAGGCAGGGGGATGGGCAATGTCTCCTTTCCGCTTGTTGCTAGGAGGTTGATGGTATCAAGGCTCACATGACTTTGCCTGAGGCGCGGTGTTTTGGGTTGATTTTAGGCCAACCTGGGAGCTCCTGAAGGTGAGGGGTGAGCAGCTCCTTCTCCCGGACCTGGCTGTGGCCATGGGGCACCTGGATGTTACCTTGTCCCTACCCTATTGAGATGGGTCCCAGAGGAGTCTGGCAGTGGATGAGCTGGGGCAGCCCGCAGCTTCTGGCCCCTGTTGTCTCTGAACCATTCTTGCTCACAGCAGTCAGTCGTGTTTGTTTTTGGCTGAGAGTGAAGCCAAAAGGGCTGAAGATTTGGAGTTTGTTTTCCATCCAAGCCAATGGCTCTTGATTGCACCCTCCCTGGAATGCTCCTGGATAAGAGTGTTCCTCATCCAGTATGTTTCGGAGGCGTGCACATTGGAAGCTCTCTTGGAGAGTCATGATGCTTCTTTTATTTTGAGACAGTCTCGCTCTGTCACCCAGGCTGGAGTGCAGTGGTGTGATCTCGGCTGACTGCAACCTCCACTTCCTGGGTTCAAGCCATTCTCCTGCCTCAGCCTCTGGAGTAACTGGGATTACAGGTGCCCGCCACCACGCCCAGCTAATTTTTTTTTGTATTTTTAGTAGAGACGGGGTTTCACTATTTTGGCCAGGCTGGTCTCGATCTCTTAACGTCGAGATCCACCCACCTCAAGCTCCCAAAGTGCTGGGTTTACAGGTATGAGCCACCGCACCCGGCCCATGATGCTTCTTAAAAGAGTCAAGGCTCTGAAGAGGTCCCGGGTGCAAAACTTGCTTGCATAGTTTAACTTGGCATTCTTCAAAATGACCTGAGAACTTTCCCCTGGCTTTTCCTCCTCTCCAGATACCGCTCTATTTTTCAAGGTGAGAGAAAGAAAGTAAAAAAAAAAGAGAGAGAGAGGAGAGAGAAGAGAGAAAGACAGACAGACAGACAGACCCACCAAATACCTGTCTATACCATGAGCACATACTTTGGAAAATGTACCAAATCAATGAGGGATCTATTGACCACCTACCAACCATGGAAAAAAATCACAGGTAGTCAGTGGGGTGGGCAGGGTGGGGGATCAGTTTCTTCTCTCTCTTCTATTTATTTTTACATTTTATTTTTATTGTACATATTTAAGGTTTACAGCATGCTGTTTGATACACATAGTGAAATGGTTACAATAGTTAAGCAAATTAATATATCTTGCATAGTTACCATTTTTTGTGGTAAGCATGCCAAAAATCTCTCAGTAAATTTCCAGTATACAATAAAATATTAACTGTAGTCCTTGTGCTGTGCATTAGATCTCCAGACTCATTCATCCTGCATATCTTCAATTTCGTACCCTTTGACCTACATCTCCCCAATTCCTTTCTGCCCTAGTAACCAGTGTTTTATTGTTTCTATATATTTGATGTTTTCTTTTTTTTTTTTTGATTTCACATATAAGTGAGATCATGCACTATTTTTCTTTTCTATTTTTCTTTTCGTGTCTGCCTTATTTCACTAGCATACTGTCCTGTAGGTTTATCCATGTTGTAAATGGCAAGATATTTTTTAAGGCTGAATAATAGTCCATTACGCACACATGCGCACACCTCTTACAATTTTTCCTCCATTCATCTGTTGACAGGTTTTCTTTTTTGTTTTGTTTTGTTTTTTTGAGACGGAGTTTCACTCTTTTCGCCCGGGCTGTGGAGTACAATGGTGCAATCTCAGTTCACTGCAACCTCTGCCTCCCAGGTTCAAGCAATTCTCCTGCCTCAGCCTCTCAAGTAGCTGGGATTACAGGCACCTGCCACCACACCCAGCTAATTTTTGTATTTTTAGTGGAGACAGGGTTTCACCATGTTGGCCAGGTTGGTCTCAAACTCCTGACCTCAGGTCATCCACCCACCTTGACCTCCCAAAGTGCTAGGATTACAGGTGTGAGTCACCGTGCTCAGCCCTCTTTTTAAAATGAGTACTAATCCTGGCTGTTTCCAAAAGAACAAAATTGCCATAGGTTCAAATGAATCTAGTATTTTATTGCATTTTCTTGGTTCCTTTAAAACAAATCTTCCTGTCCCAGACATTTGGTGTAACTGTGTGTTTTCTAATCCTCACTGAAACCTCTAATGGAGGGAAGATTTGGAGCAGAGCAATTAAAAACTCCCTCCTTTCTTTTTTCACTCTAGAAAGACATGTGCTCAGCACTTCTGCCATTCTTCTTGTGTCTTTAATAACAGATATAGCAATCTTCTAACACCTAGCAAAAACTAGGTCAATTGGATTTGTTGACAGCTGTGGAATTGTAGATAGAATTTGCTCTGCTGTCTGGATCAGCCCCAGGTAATCTGACCACTTTCTCTTAATAGATGCACTAACTGATCTAGGATCATGCTGCTGCACTCCAGCCTGGGTGACAGAGAAAAATCCTGTTTCTAAAAAAAATTTTTTCTAATTCTAAAAATTTAAAAAAGATGCACTGGTTTCTCCCTTTCCTTTCTGCTTTCTCATATTTCTCCCAACTCCTGGACTTTGTCTGCCATACTGTTAATCAGATCTTCAAATATCAGTCTTTCCAGGTTTGATTTTTCTTTATCTCTCCCCTGAGGTGTCTGATCAAAAATGGCATTTTATTCCTTAGCAACGCTGTCTTATAAAATATAAAGTGAACCATCTATGTATATTTTAAATCTAATAGTCATGTTAAGTAAAAACAAGAGTGAAATTAACTTTAGTAATATATCTTATTTAACCCAATATATCCAAAATATTATCTTTTTAACATATAATGAAATGTTTTACTTTTTAAAAAATTTTTACAAGTTTTTACAGGTTTCCTTCAAGGCTTCAAGTGACATCAGACTTTCACACTTGTAATCTCAGCATTTTGGGAGGCCGAAGTCTTGAAAATCTGGTGTCATTTGAATCACATCTCAATTTGGATGTTTACTTTTCGATAATTAAAGTGTAATATTCTACAAAGTAAAGTTGTACTTAACAGAAAAATATTTCGTATTGCTTTCGTTCTAAAATTAAAATTAGAGGCAGGAGGATCGCTTAAGGCCAGAAGTTTGAGACTATTCTGGGCAACATAGCAAGACCCTGTCTCTACAAAAATAAAAATAAAATTAGCTGAGCATGGTGGTGCATGCCTGTAATCTCAGCCACTCAGGAGGCTGAGGGGGATGGATAGCTTGATTCCAGGAGTTCAAAGTTACAGTGAGCTATGATCACACCACTGCATTCCAGCCTGGGCAACACAGTGATACCCTGTCCCTTTAAAAAAAAAAAAAAAAAAAAAAAAAATTTAGCTCCTTGGTCTCATGAGTCGTATTTTAAGTGCTTGATTGCCACATGTGGCTAATGGCTACTATCTTGGACAGCGTATTTTTGCAGAATTCATTTATTTAAACAATTTTCAGTTTTTCATAATTTCTAAGTTGACACAAAGCATTTGTGATTGAGTCTTCTCAATCATAAGGGGAGGCAGAGCACAGAGCAATATAAGGCATATATATCAAGATCTAAAAGACAGTCTCCTGTTTTTTCCATGAAAATTTTTAAAAAGTTTGGGGCCAACTTTGGCATATAACATTTTAGGAATATATTTGAGATAATTTCTGCTTATAATATTGAGTTGCACATGCATATTTTAAGTCATATAAATTGTATAAACTTGGAAATGGTGCTTTTCCCCTATGTTTATATCTCACAGAACAATTTTATTTCTGTACTATTTTTTTTCATGCATTGTTACACTTGGGTGCCTTTATCATCACCAGCATGATTTTCAGGGCCATCTAACACAGTTTCAAGCTCATCCTATTTACTTTCTTCCAAATTGTTTGGGATTCAGCACTTTTAAAATTCATAAATGATGCTCTCTCTGGAAACTCTGTCCTGAGTCATAGTGCTCATTCACATCACATTAGGATAGTTGTTTTTTCTTGTTCCCCTCATATGTCAATAAGAAATCTCCATAATAGAAACACTTCACATTGCTCTTAAAAAAAAAAATAGAGAACACCTCTTTTTATTGAAGATAACATCAATACAGGAGAGTGCATAAATCTTAAGTGTACAGCTCAGTGAGTTAGCACAAAATGAACACACCTGAGTAACCAACACTCAAGTCAAGAAATATTAATAGAGCAGGAGCAACAGCCTGAACCCTTCCTGTGGACACACCCACAATTCCCCGCTCCCCTTCCAAAGGAAATCTCTAACTTCTAACACCAAAGGGTGGCTTTGCCTGTTTGCATAAATGGCATCTTTTGCTCAGCACTGTGACTGTGAGATTCATTCATGTCTCAGTGGCTCATTTGTGTTCATTTGTGTGTAGAATTCCTGCCTTGCTTTGTTTTTGTTTGTTTTTAAGGGATAGGGTCTCACTGTGCTGTCCAAGCTGGAGTGCAGTGGTGTAGTTATAGCTCACTATAACTTCAAACCCTGAGCTCAAGCTATCCTCCCTGCTCAGCCTCCCAAGTAGCTAGGACTACGGGTGTGCACCACCACACCCAGCAAGTTTTTTAAAGATTTTTTTTTTTTTTTTTTAATAGAGATGGGGTCATGCTGTGTTATCCAGGCTGGTCTCAGATGCCTTTCCTGGCCTCAAGTGATCCTCCCACTCCAGCCTCCCAAAGTGCTGGGATAACAGGTATGAGCCACCATACCCAGCCCTGCATTGCTTTTTTAAAACCATCTTTAAGAAGATTGCCTACTATAGCACCCCGAATTGTTTTCCATGTTGTAGGAATTATTTTAATTTTTTCTTAGATTTATTTTCCTCCTTAAAAAAAAGTCCAGCAGGGCAGAGTGGCTCATGCCTGTAATCCCAGCACTTTGGGAGGCCGAGGCGGGCGGATCATGAGGTTAGGAGATTGAGACGATCCTGGCTAACAGTGAAACCCCATCTCTACTAAAAATATAAAAAAATAGCCAGCCGTGGTGGCGGGCGCCTGTAGTCCCAGCTACTTGGGAGGCTGAGGCAGGAGAATGGCGTGAACCCGGGAGGTGGAGCTTGCAGTGAGCCAAGATTGTGCCACTGCACTACAGCCTGGACGACAAAGCAAGACTCCATCTCAAAACAAAAAAGTCCATCAGCTTACTTCAATAAATGTCCCAAACTAGCTTTGATGAATATGTTTTCCCCAATAAGCATCTTGCTGTTCAAAATAAAGTAACCGAGAGAGTCCTTATATTGTGAGAGATCTTGAAAGTATATAAATGTCAGAGCAATTCTCTCATTTTTGAGAAATAACATTTTAGGGAGTAAAATCCAGGAGATCATTAGGTTATATCCAGGCTGTATAGTGTATGAATGTTTATAAATGGTGTATTTCACTTTCCAGCTTATGTGCATTGGAGTTTCATGCTGTAGTTAGTGAATATTGGTCTCATTCTTGGCAGTGAACATAACGTCTATGGTGCATCTGTACCTAGATATCTGCTTGGCTAACTCCTTCACCTCCTTCAAATCTTCGTTCCAGGTTACCTCAGTGCACCTACTTTCCCACCCATCTTTAAAAGAGCAACTTGCCTCCTGTCCCTCCCTACCCTAGTATTTTGGATTCCCTTTAGTCTCCTCTAGTTTCCTTTTACCTGAATTCAGTTCTTGTCACCTCTTAAGACACGTTACTGTTTTTAGTTATTTTGTGTATTGTTTCTTGTCTTTGTTTGTTTTTTGATGCTGAGCTCAGAATCGGTCATTTAGCATGTGTTCAGTGAATACTTATGGAATGAAAGAGCAAGAGCCTGTGTGTTTCCAAGGCCAGCAGGCCTCAGAATTGTATGGGAACAGACGCTTTGAACGGTGATGCAATGAAGATAAAGTACAGAGGGTTAGGAGGCTCACACATTTTCTTTTCTTGCAACTCCAAGTAGCTTTTTTCAGTGTTTGGCGTGGTTGAGACTTGAAAAACCCTCCCTGGAAGTGACTTCTGAGAGTTGGATATCACCTGTTAATGCTTCATACGTCCCAGCAGACAAATTTACAAATATGGAATTTGCTGTTATCACCAGGAAAATTTCCAGACTTTTATTTATGATAGACATATATGCATATATATGTATTTGTGTACATATATACACACATATAACTTTTATGTATAAGTAATATATACTTTTATATATATGTAATATATACTTATATATGTAAACTTTTTATGAGCTGGAACATGTTTTGAGTGTTAATTATGCACCGTCAGTGAACACATGGGGCAGCTGACTGGTTACAGCACAGGTTGAACTTGCCCATCTGTGTGTTCAGAGGTGCTGAACATCCCCCCTCGGTGACACCTCCTGTCTGGGATCCAGCACAGATAATGAGTGTGGGAATTTGAACTAACATCGTGGCATGTGAGGGTGGGTGTCTCATCTGAGAAATGGAGTGTATCCTGGCAGGCAGTTAGGCTGCCTGCTGTATCTTCCCCCGACACTGGAAGGTTTCATTTTTATTGCTTGTGATTATGTAGAATCTTTTCTGAGGGTTTTGAGAATCAGTATGACAGAATTACAACCCACGTAAGGTTTTCCCCTTTTCTACCTTTGGGAGAATTCCCACTCAAAGAGCCAGATCCCATTAGGATTGGAGTCAGCAGGGCTGAAGATGGCTAGAGGGCACTGCAGGGAGGGAGAAAGCACTTGGAGATGAGATACTCAATTACTGAAACTGACTTGCCTCCTCAAGGAGGAATCTGGAACTTTAAACCCAACTCCAGAGTTCTCTCCTGATTCCAGTGAAAAGAAACCCACTACCTAATAACTTAGGCAGCCATTAGGTGGGACGTTTCACTTTCTGAAATTCTTAGCTTTCTTCCTCGTAAAACAAAACCTTTGCACTAAAATGATAATCTCTAGGATTCCCTATAGCTCTGATACTCTGTGAGTCTATGGTCAATCCAGCTTTTAAATGACTTTCCCTTCATTATCAAAGAGCCTTATTTGATTAGTTCAGGTTTATGATAGTGGTCTGCTGAGTTTTGGTGCCATATACCCTCATTTTGTGAATTTTTCTGGGTACATCTTACTATTCCCTCTGTTCTTCATTCAGTATGGCAATGTTTGTTGATTGATTGGTAACTATTTTTGTCCTCCCACTTACCTAACAACTGTAATTGGAGCTCAATATAAGGGCTATTATTTTTACAAAGTTTGTTTTCCTTTTAAGGTTAAAAATAAATGTTGCCTTCTGACACTCCAGTGGAAAAAATCTGTTGTGAGAAAAATCTAAACTTTAAATGATTCATTTGTTGGATCACTTTTGACTTCTTATGTGTTTAAAAGAATGAGAAAAAGGGCATATTACCATTACAGGGGTGGTACTGTATTCTGTACAAGTAACCCAGGATATGTAAGTTGGACAAAAGATTCAAGTATTTTAGTAATTCATTATTATAAATTTAGCATAAGAAATAATGAGAAAATAGAATTAATCTGAGGTTTCCCATCTAATTAATTACTTCCCAATCTACATCTTAGCCTGCTAGCAGCATTCCTAGTTTTGAAAAGGTAGCTGGGGGGAGGTGGGTAGTGTGGATGTTAGGGATGCGGGTGATGGAGGTGTTATTCACTGGGGTACTAGTGATGGTCTTGGTAAGGGTGATAGTGATGGTATTGAAGGGGGGGTAGGGATGTTATTGGGCAAAAGCAAAAGCAGTCAAAGGAGCTGTTCGAAGGAAAGATGCTTCAGAGAGAAAAAGGTTGTCATATGGAGGATACAGGGAGTAGAAGTCAGATGGAAAACACCTGAAGAGATGGAAAAACTTTAAAAGAAAATGTTTACATATATTCCTAGTGGAAATAAAGTTAGTTTTTTGATGGAATTATTCATCATTCAGTTGGTGTAGAAATTTTGTTTCCAATGACTTCCCGTTTTGAATGAGATATACTGTGTACTCTGACTAACTTCTAAGACACTCCCCAGAGGGCAGTGACAGCTTCTCGTTATGATACCTTAAGAATAACACAGATGGATATATTTTTTTTAAGTTTCAAGCACAGGAGTCTCTGTGACCCTTTCTGACTCTGATGGTGCCTGGGAATGTGGGCATCATTCTGTATCGCTTTTGAATAGTAAAGTATCATCATTAATTCATGCTCTGCACATTTGTAACTTGTGATAAACAAGAACTAAGCCTAAGTTTGCCTACAGGTTTGCTAAACCAATTAATAATATAAGCCACGCTGCAGGGGCAGTGTTTATTTACCTCAAGGGTACCTGCTTGTTCCAGCAGTTTGGATGTACCATCACAAACTGAGAGGCTAATTACAAATTGCTCTTACCTCTTTATTAAAGCAGATCTCTGATGGCTCACTCCTTGGGAGCTTTTGTGTTATCCTTGTTTACATTTCTGTGTATTTGAGTGTGCTGCTAACTGCATCTTTTATAAAGAATTGTAGATTTTACACTTTACAAAATCATTGCAGTCTGGTATTTCCTATGGGTGTGGATTAGTGATGATTACTGTATTTTAAAAGATGTCTACTGCTGTGTAACAAACCACCCCAAAACATATTGGCTTAAAACAATAGCAGTCATTTATTTTGCTTACAAATCTGCAACTTGGGCAGTACTTGGCAGAGGCAGCTAATCTCCATTTCACATGGTATCAACTGGGTTGTTTGGTGGTAGCTAGGGGATCTACTTTCAAGATGGCACACTCATGGCTGGCAAGTTGGTGTTGGTTATAGGCCTCTCCACAGACTGCTAAGCCTTCCTCAAAACAGAGCAGGTAGGTTCTAAGAGCAGGCATCCCAAGAGAAGAAGGTGGATGTTCATGGAATTTTGATGACTATACCTTAGAAGTCCCATAAGGGTCCTTTTCACCTACTCATTGGTTGAGGCTGTCATAAGGACCCATAGTGGTTGAAGTAGAGGGGACATGGGTTCCAGCTCTTGACAGAGGAATGACGAGGTTCCAGCAGACCATGTGGAACGAGAGACATTGTTGTGGTCATCTTTGGAAAATACAGTCTGCCACATACATGAATTCCGACATGCTTATGTTCATTTCTGGTTCATTCTTCTACTGGGAGAGAACTTTGAGAATACGTAACAAATAAAAATGAAGGCAAGAAGTGGAAATAAATTCAGTATTGAATATAAGGGTTATTGGACATTGAAGATAATCTTTAAATGTATAATTCTCCTTAGCTGTTAATGCAAAGCTGCTCCTTCCCTCCCCCTCAAAAAAAACCCATCTCCTATTTGTTACTCAAAGGGATCACATATCTTCATGTGCTCTGAAACTCTCTCAAATCATTTCCATCTTCCAGAAAAACCATCCCAGGGTTCTCCAGGGTATTTACAAAAGAACAATAAAACATTCATTTTTTTAGCACATTGTAATGAAAACCATCCCCAAGTACTTAGTTTAACTGCCTTGTTTACCATGGGAGTTTCAAATGTCATTAGGACCCTGTTATATTTTTGTTGGTCTGGAGTCATGGGAATCACAAAGTATTTTTTAACCAAGGGTTAAAACTAGGATAGCAATGCCCAATGGCACCATCTCAACATTTTGTTAAAGTGCGTTTCATTAATGCTTTGGAAGCCTATGTATAAATCAGGGAATGGTGGAGGGAAAAAAAGTCACGAATACTGGATGTTAAAGCAGTGTGGTGTGAAGAGAAACATCTGCTCCTGGTTAAATTCTTTAAACTTACGTTTTTTTGACTCACTCATTTAACTGTAGTGCTGAGATTTGAGTTCAATGAAGACTCTAAAGCTGGTTTTCCAGAATGTTCCAGGGAGTCTTAACCCTTGAGTTCTTAACCCCAAGCTTGTAATTCCAAGGTCACTGATATTACCAAAGTATAAAAATAGGGTTATCAACCTCAGCAACTCCAAAAAGCTGTCTTTTTGGTTTTTTGGGGGACCTACATTGCCTTATCTTAGTGCCTTTGTGAAAAAAGGCCCATGGGTATGCCTGATTATGAGGCATTTTTTACCTCGATAAAAAGTACTGATATTAACAAATCACTTATGGCTGCCTCTTTTCTTTTTCCTGAGGAGCAGACTGACTTGGTTTCTTAAGAGATGGACTGAAAACCCAAGAACTGCACATTTTAACAGCAATGCTTTCTTGAGACATGTCTCTGGACCTGCAACCCCCTTAATGTCTCTAGGCCTCAGTTTTCTTCACTGTTAAGATTATAGGAGTAGCAATTGATGTGCAAGTTTTCTGAGTTTCAAATGAATATATAGATAAAACATTATTGGTCCCAGATGGATATTTCCTGAAACTGTAGACTCATAGACGTTTCCACTTGGGGGTAACCTCAGATACTGAGAATTTAATCTCGTACCTATTTGTTCTTTTAATAAATGCCCACTGAGTACTTACTGTGTACCAGGAACAGTTCCAGATGCTGAGGACAAAGCAGGAGGCAAAACAGACAAAGTGCCTGTCCTCATAGAGCTCTCATCCAGCTAGGAAAACCAGTTGTAGGGAGATGGAGTGGGGAACAGCACCCCAAACACAGAGGCATCTGCAAAGTGCTGAGGCCCCCTGATGGGAACAAACTTTGGTGGCGGGGGGTGAGGAGGGTGGGGGAACAATGACAAAGGCTTATGAAGGTGTCAGGAGTGTGGGATGTGGCCTGAGAGGTGGGCAAGGCCCAGTTCAGGGGCAAGGGTTGTTGGACTCTGTGGGCCGGCTTCAGGTTGGGAATCTTATTCTAAATGGGACACTGTTGGAGAGTTAAAACGAGCAGCCTTAACTGGCTCACATCTTTCAGATACCAGCCTGGCTGCTGTGAGGGCTGTACACAGGCCAGCATGCAGGAAGAAAACCAGCAGAAAGGTGGTGGTGAGGCCAGGGAACAGCATCTCCAGGAGGAGGGAATGCATGAGTTGCCAGAGAGGATGGGGTGGTGAGGGCTGAAGAGCCTGTGGAATTTGGCATCATGGAGGTCACAGGAGGGCTGTGGGGAGCTGCCCGTGGGGAGGCAGTGCAGAAGCCAGAGAGTGGAGGTGGAATCAGTGAGGCAGGGGTGGGTGGACGAGGCTTACTTTCTGTGTTGTTGATTGGATTCTTTCCTCTTTTTCTTTTTTTAAAAAAAGATAACTTGAATTTAGTTGTATGCTGAGTGAGAGCCAGGAGAGAGAGAGGGAGAGATTGATTGATTGATTGATTGATTGAGGATATCGAAGCGAGAAGTGGTCCTAAGTAGAGTTGGGTCTTCCAGGGAACCAGAAAACATGAGCTCCATGGCCTGGGTTTTGCCTTAACCAGGTCCCATTGATGCTGGGGACAAAGAGTGGAGGGCCAGAAGAGGACATGGGTATGGGTTTCTCAGCTTCTGACCTTGATTTTGTCTTTAAGTCATCTCTGGAAAATGGTGGGAAAGTGGGGAGAGGGTGGGGCCCAGGAGAGGGGAGAAAGCCTTGGGGAAGCACAAGACAGCTGACCAGGGATGAAGGGAGCCACTGCGGGATGGCCGTGTGGCCTCAGCCTTGGTGGGAGACCTTGAGCCCTCCTCCTTGTGGCTCTGGGTGGATTGGATGGATGTGACATTTGTGGAATGTGTCAGACAGAGAAAGCCAAGGATATAATAGCAGGAGAGTGATGGAAGCAGTGGGTCATGTGCTGGACAGGGAAGGAGGAGAAGGAACAGTCATTTGCGTGCCTCTTAAAGCAGCTTTCTGGGTCTTCACTGCTGGTCACGTGGAACTAGGTGACTATATGTCCCAGCCTGTTCAGACAGTCCAAGTTCATGCTTGTCATCTGAGCGTGATGATTATTTCACTTTTTGCTTCAGTTGTTTGACAAATCAGCATCCTGTGGTGGTTCACAGAATGCTGCCTCTACTTTTCGTCTCCCATGGATTTCTCGCATCCTTTCCCATAGCAAGTGTAGGCTCTTATGACCTTTCTCATGAGCTCTGCAGTTACTTCCGGGCCCCAGCCATGTCCTTTGCCTCCTGTCTCCTTGCTCTGTTACCAACCCCCACCTCAATCCATACCACATCCTGTGGGCAGATTTATTGTCCTTAGGACAGGCCTGATCATGTCACTTTGCTCAGAAGTCATGATGGCATCTCATTGCCTTCAGAATAAAAAGTCCAGACTCTAAAGATGCAAGACTCTCAATCTAGCCCTGGTATTTCCCAGTACAGCTTAGAGTGTAGGAACATTGTGAATACAGTGCTGAGCAGTGTAACAGGTAGCAATGTGGGCTCTGGAGCCAGCTGCCTAGGTTTGAATCCTACTTGCCCTTTACTAGTTGTCTGACCTTGGGGAAGTTGCCCAACATCTCTGTGCCTCAGTTCTCTAATCTGTAAGACAGGGATGAAAAATAATACCTATTGTTATTATTATAAGGATTAAATGAGTTAATCCATGTATAGCCTTTAAAACAGTGTTGGGCATACAATAAGCTCTCAGTACATTGTAATTACGGATTTTCAGCTCAAGCACACTGAACATTTCCTCTTCCCTGCGTAACTTCTGAGGCTTTCTCGCCTCTTTACTTTTGCTAGCCCTGTTTCTCATAGGAATCCTTCTCCCAAACCATTTCCGTATGCACAGATTTTACCTGCAGGTAAGGTTAAATCTATGGTTACCAATCACGGATTTTGGCAGCCACAGAACTAACAGACTGGGAAGGCTGGCATGCATTCTTTGACTCCCACGGGACTATGACGAAAGTCTCTTTAAATGCTTTGCTAACATAATGTTTTGAGGTTTGATTTATCAATTTCCTTGTGGGTGTGCAGCAGTATTTAATGGAAGCCTGGGGGTCTTGCAGCCTTGCAGGGGGCAGCAGACTCTCCTGCCAGTTATTTTCCTTAGTGGTCCTACTTGGATGATGGCAGTTCTCATGGGCCAAGGTCATCTTTGCTCCAGAATCCTGTTCTGAGTGCAGACAACCATGTTGAATTCTGCTGATGGGCATACACTGAGGGAGATTGGGATGTTCTGGGCCAAGGAAAATCTGCCAGAGGTGACTCCTGACTACTCCAGCATGTTGACTCTTTGTGCCCTCCTGGTCAGGGCATGCATCTACTATGACAAACTACTCTGTGCAGTGGAATGGCTTGGGTTGGCTTGGTGATTCAAAAAAGTGTTCTTAGTAAACAATGTTGAGCAGACCAGAAGGAGATATGCAAAGATATCCTCTGTAAAGTAGAAGAATGCTGTGTCTATGCATACAAATAACCTAGAGCACTGACACCAAAATTTTGACTAAAACATTTTGACTAAAACAGATGTGGACTTACATGCATAGTTTTGTTTGGCATAAATTTCAGTTGCCTTATATGCTCTTCTTCATTTTAGTATGTGTGAGTCATGAGCAAATTTCACATTTTATTTCATACCAGGTGATATATATAGATAAATATATATATGTGTGTGTGTGTGATAGATATTTAAATATTTATTTTGTCTGCCCTGAAATTCTTCTTTTGAGAGCTTCTTTGTTCCTGCAATCCAATTAGATGGTTTCCAAGGGAGCCACCATGTACCCTGGTCAAAGTCAGTTGGCCCAGAAGTGGACATCTGACCTAAGCTGGGCCAATCAGAGCCCTTCCCTGGGATCTTTTGCTTTGGGCAACCAGGAAGTTTAGACATTCTACCTCCAGTGATTAAGCTGTTAGCAGGAAAACTCAGAAGGTGGCAATGGACATCTTTTCTGCTACATAGAAAAAATTAGTCCTAGATAAGAAAGAAGAATGATGCCAACAGATAAAAGTAGGAATGAAACTTGGAGCAAGTGTGCTGACAGTGCTGAGACCCTGGTTCTAGGTCTTCTTAAGTCCAGCTCTGGCCCCACTGTGCTGACCACCTAACTGGTCTTGGAGAGACCATTGCGTTGTTCCTCACAGGCAGGACCTTCCTTGTTCACTTCCCATTTGTATCTGTGATTTAGAGTTTTGACACTGGATTGGAGCCTCCTGGTGGATTGGGTTTTGGGGAGCACTAAAAGCCATCCGAAGATCTGTGGGGGATGGGGCTTTACTGACACCTCTCAGTCCTACCGATCCCTAACTCCCATGCACTTCATTTGCTGTGAATGGTGATATAGGCACAGTCTCAGTGAAAGAACTGAGTCCATTAACACAGATAATGTAGGCAAATGATCCTTTGATCAGAAATCCCTGTCCTGAACTGAGCTACCAAAGGATGAATCTGTTCTCTGCTTCTACTGGAAGGCTGTGTTCCACCTCTTTCTTTTTGTTTTTTCAGGAGATTACAGTTTGCTGAGTTCTTACGGTATTTCTCAAGCTTGCCTCTAGTCACCCCGAGTAGCAGAGGAGAATAAACGGATACCTCTTCTCCTCAACTTAGCCCTGCCAGGGATCTGAGGACAAGCTGTGGTTCCTCAAACTTGAGTACAAACAGTTCAAGAAGGATGGAATAAAACTCTTCAGAGTCCCTCAGTTACCCCTTGAGTAAGACCAACACACATTAAATTGAAAAGGGAATAGTGCCTGTTTAATATTAAGTTCAAGAGGGATAGTGCCTGTTTAACTCACTGCTGTTTGCCCAGAACCTAGTGCCCAGCATACAATTGGTATTCAGTAAGTAGTTATGGAATGAATAAATGAATATTAGTATCTCCATTTTATAGATGAAGAAACTGAAGCTAAAATAAATCAACTGATTTGACCAATAATATAACTACTGAGTAGCAGAGCCAGGTCCAAAGCTTTTAAGTCTTCAAACCCTTTGTCCAAGGGTGGATTCTAAGACCTCTCAGTCGCTAAAAGAGAAAACCACAACAGCAGAAAGTTTACATGATCTTTCCTTGTGGCCCCAAAACGGAGCTAAACATCCAGCAGTGCCTGGCAAAGTTTCCCATCTCTGCAGCTAAGTGTTAACATGTCAAAACTAAAGGCAGCTTCAGATGTGAGCTCAAACCCGTGTTATTTTTAAGCCTCCCTTTTCAGAAAGTTGTACAAGAGTGTAGGTGACAAGATGGGAAGGGTTGTGTGTGTCTGATAAAATATTCACTGTAAAGACTCACATGTAACTGCAACCCAGGACGGCATTTTTGTGCCTGTTCTTGACATCTAGAGCATGCCTCTGCTGTGGGCTCCCTGTGTGTGCTGTGTATGTTGTCACGGATCGGTGGCGTGTGAGTTGTGAGGGAGGGCCGGAGTGGGCAGTGGTCTGATCTAGGGTATATAAGTATGTGGATGTGAGTCTAGGATTTACTCCATCTTATATGCCTCAGAAATCACTGTCAAAAACTCTATTATTCAGTATTTTATGTGATTTACTATGCTCTATAGCAGAGCTACCCAATAGAACTTTCTATGATGATGGGTATGTTCTACACCTGCACTGTCCATGGGGTCATCACTAGCCACAAGTGGCTGGTGGGCGCTTGAAGTGTGACTCATGTGACTAAGGAGAGGAATATTTAAATTTTATTTTATTTGAATTAATTTAAATTTAAATAGCCACATGTGGCTAGTGGCTACCATATTGTACAGCACAGCTCTCTCTATTTTTTTTTTTTGCAGTAAGTTTCTGATTCCTAGCATTAATCAGCTCATTAGTTACAGGCATTTCTTTAAGTTTATTATATAACTTACAGAAAATAAATCCATCAGTTATAGATATAACCTCCCTTACCTGGTGTGTAGCAGTTCTCCTCAAAACACAGTGGGGGAGATTTCCTTTACCTGGGCAACAGTGATGGCCGAAAGCCTCCCTACCACACTTCAGCCTCTCATGTAGGACCTGGAATCAATACCAGATGAAGTCCTACTTGTCTTGTTTCTTTTTGGGGCTCGCTGTCATTTGGGAGCCTGTACCCATCTTTTATTTCATGCCTAGTCAGGTTTAGATTTAGAGATCTCCATCAACCTGCCCTATGCTATCTTATTTCCCCCTACCTCCTGGTGGGGAGAGAGAAAATTGATTAGTTTAAGGAATTGGCTCATGTGATTGTGGGGGCCAAGAAGTCTGACATCTGCAGGGCAGTCTAGCAGACTGAACATTCAGGTAAGGACTGGTGTTGCAGTCTTGAGTTTGAAGGGGGCAACCCAGGGAGAATTTCTATGTTGCAGTCCAGAGGCAGATTTTTTCCTTTGGGAAATCTCAGTCGTTGCTCTTAAAGCCTTCACCTGATTAGATGAGACCCACCAAATAATGGAGGAATTCACTTTACCCAAAGTCAACTGATTGTAAATGTTCATCACACATTTAAAAAATACCTTTACAGCAACATCTAGACTAGTGTTTTACCAAACGACTGGTCACCATAGTTCAGTCAAGTGGACACAAATCTAACTGTGACACCATCCTCTTTAGAGTCAGACAAAACAGTCTTGGAAGTGTCTCTGACTCTTTCCCCATGCTCTCTACTACAGGCTGTGGGCACTCCAATCCCTATTGACCTGTGGGCAGGAGGCTTTTCTCTTCCTTTTCCTAGGTTCCATATAGCCTTCATTTTTACTAAATCCAACCTGTGTCTCACTTTCTGATTTCTCACCCCGACTGACATATGTACTCTAAAGCACAAATATGTATATTCGCATGCACATAGAGTATATTGCACTCATCCTTAGCAACGTGGTATTCATTTTGGACATAGAAACAGACAATGCATCCTAGAAATCTAATGTCATATTGTTGTTTTTAATAAAAATGATTCCTCAAATATATAACCAAAGATTTTTTTTTACAATGAGTTGTGACTTTTTATATAACTAAATATTTTTAAAGAAATATTTTTCACATCATGATTCCTGATTACAGTTACAGTGGACCTTGTCCTTACTCATTATAGATAACTGAGTGAAGCTGTGGATTAATCAGAACAGCCATGTTTAATTTTTAGTGCCTAAACCAGAAATTGTTACTCCTTTAAGTATTTGGGGCAGGTGGGTTCTTACAGGGAGCAGAAATGAGAAGAAGGTGGGTGAGGGTGTATTTCAGTTTAAACAGGCATCCACCTGGGCATCTTGGCACAGGTCAGATTATATGAAGTGGAAAGAATGGTATCATTCCAGGTCCTAGGTGAGAGGCTGACATGTATCATTGAAGTGGTATCAGGTTGGGCTTAGGATACTCCGAGTGAAAGCCAGGCATGGCTTTGGGTAGCTCTGTGAGGTTTGACCAGTCACAGAATGTCTTAAGCAGTTTCCTCTTCTGTAAGGTATGATTTTGAGGCCTAAGGGAATACATGTGAAAGTTCTTTGTAGAAGAGTTGTGCAATGTTAATAGTTTCTGTTTCCTGTAATCGCTGTTGTTAGAGATGTTGTGGGCATGTGTGGGAGTCTGTAGGGAGCTCTGTGGCTGAGGTGACCTGGCTCCTCATGATCTCTTCTTCCATGTTGATTTGGTTCCATGCTCATGAAGACCTTGGAAGGTCACTTTATGGAGAATGAGGAAGTAATTCCAGAAACATTGGGGGACAACTGTGGTAGGGTGTGGTGAACAGATACACTGGATTAGAAACAGGGAAGAAGATACTGTGATTCCAGCTGGAGAGACCAGATCAACAGTGGACCCATCAGCTGTGATTGTCTGCTGTGTAGGTCTGATCTTCCAAGGAAAGCCAGGGCTAGGGGTTCACACTTAGCAATAATGAACATCTGATTTGTAGCTAAACCCATGTGAGTGGAGGAAGTCACCAAGGGGAGTGTAGAGTGGAGGAGAGCTGGTAGCCGGGGATGAACCCTGAAGAATACATCACATGCCCACCACCATGATGAACGTGAGACTGGCTCAGTGAAGGTTCCTCATGCAAGAATGAGAAGCAGGATTTAATTTAGCCATAAGTACACAGTCAAATGACTTTCTGAAAAAGAGGAAAGTGTCTATACTAGGGTAAGACAGAACCATAAGAGTCGGGGCCCCTAGGTCTAGCCAAATACTGATCTTCATAAAATCCAAATGTGGTCGTCTAGTTAAAAAGGACTGCTCACCCTTCCTGGTAAACAATTTGGCAGCCTCTACCAAGCCTTTGAAAAGTTAATATCCCTTCAGTCATTAATTTCACTTCCAGGAATCTATTTGAAAGAAATAAGCAGAGCTACAAATATGCTTCCTCTTCTTGGGGGTGTGAATTTCCCTGGAACGCATAGGATAAAGGCAGCATTTAACTTTGATGTTTTTAAAGTTTGGATCCTAGGCAGCACTATGGTATAAGATACAAAATTTGCACTGAAGTTGAAGGTAAAAGATGAGCATTCGAAGAAATCTTGCAGTTTTCCTCAGACTCCCACTCTCCTCTGCTCTTGAGGTTATGACTGGTGGGGGGAGAGTCGAATATGCTGGCCTGCAGGGTGAACTCAGAGCCTTTGTGGGCATGGATCCAAGGCCATATGTGATCCAGTTCTTGTTATGTCTAGTCAAGTCTCATTTCTGGGGCTCCTCTTGATTTCTCATGTCATGTTCCAGAAATATTTCTAGAAATTTCCTCAATACACCAGGGTGTTGCATACTGTCAAGCTTTTGCCCATCATGATCCTTCCTTGCCTTTACATGGATTGCCCTCTCCTTTCCCTTTACATATCTGGTGAAATCTTATTCATCCTTCAAAGCCTTCTGCAGAGTAGATCCCAAATAGGTTTTGTCTAGCATGGCATTTTGGAAAAAAAATTGGATTTGAATACTTTAAGGTGAGGCATACATGCTCCAGTTCTGCCATATTTCTTACTCTTCCTTTTGTGTTACAACACGTCATTTGTTACATCGCTGATCCACTCTGAGAGACTTTTCTCAACCTCCCCTTCAGGCAGAAATAATCACCATTGTCACTGTCATTTCTACATCTTCACATCCATTACTATATTATCCTCCATGAGGAATTTTTATAGTATTTTCTAAAAGTAACATTCATGCCCCTTAGGTAAATTTGAAAATTACACACTAATAGAAAAAAATCACTCATAGCCCCACTCCCCAAATACAGTGCTGTTTTCATTTTGGTGACTGTTTTTATGCATAGTTTATGTATGTGTATTACATAGTTGTCATAATAAAGTCTAGGAAGTTTAGAATCTTGACTTTTTACATGTCATTATAAGCCATTAATTGTTCCATGATATTGTAATTATTTTTAAAGTCTGTTCACAATAATTGGCCAAATCTTCTTGAGGATTGGGGATCCTATTTTACATTCCTGGTACCTAAGCACCATGTTGGTCTGGGCCAGTGTAGGGGCTTAATAAATATTTGTTGAATTCTACAGCTGAAAAATTAATGGCTCCATCCATACCTTCAAGGAGCTCATTTCAGGCGAAAATCATTCATTCAACAGATATTTCTTGAGGACCTGCTATACGTCAGACATCGTTCTATTACTGGGGATGCAGCAGTGCCAAATACCCTGGCCTTCATGAAATGTGTATTCTAGAGCAGTGATTCTCAAACATCAGGCTGCATTGGAATCACTTGGAGGACTTCTTAAGACACAGATTGCTGGATCCCACCCTCAGAGTTTCTGACTGAATAGGTCTATGGTGGGGCCTGAGAATTTGCATTTCCAACAGGTTTCCAGGGGATGCTGATGCTCTGGTCTGGGGACCACACTTTGAGAACCCCTGGCCTAGAGGATAAATTTGCAGTACAATATGGCAAAGGAATATGGTTGTCTGGTTTGTAGTGGGAGAAGGGCAGATGTCTGTGTCCAAGCCTCTCCAATTCCTCCAGTCCCAGTGAGAAAGGGGAGAGCTGGGATAATGTCCTGTGTCTGGAGTCCTCGCCCCTTCACTCTAGATGACAGCGGTCTCTGCAGGGCCACAGAAGCTGAGGACTGATAAGGAGAGAGGTTAGAGATCCTGTCTTTGTGCCCCAGCCTTTGGTGCACTTGCCATATATAATGTCTAAACTAAGCTTCAGTGCAACTGAAAAATGTGTGTTTTCACTCATTTTATACGTGAGAAAACTGAGGCACAGAAAGTTTATATAATCTACTCTGGTTCCCCAAGACAGTGAGTCACATATCTGGGGCTCCACATCAGGCCTTTCCAAAAGCCTTTAAACTTCATGCTATTTCCATGACTCTGGTTGAGACTGGCCTATGGTTGAGCCCTCCATGGAAGCAGTTATTAAAATGCTTCAGTAGTCATAGCTGTTTCCTCTGCAGTAAGACAGTAGTAGCAGAAGCTAGTGCAGGTGTCTCCTCATTTCATTCGAGGGCTGTAAAACCCATTGCCTTTCTCTTTTGGCGTATGTTGCCAGAAAGCTCAGAAGTATGCTTTGCATACAGTGGCTTTCCTCAGCCTCCAAAGTTCTTTGGTATAATTATTTCCCCGCTATTTTCTTTTAAAATTTGTGTTGCTGTGCCTTCTTTTAGGAGCTTTATAGAATAATTTTTAAAATAGGTGGATATCATAGATTAAGGAGGGAAAAAAGACATTTTCAGAATGGAATGGATGGCTTTAAGATTTTTTTGTGTTTTGTTTTTTAACTTTTGAAGAGTGAATTGAGCCACCTCTGAGTGTATGAGTGGAGACATACATGCCTGTAGACATGTATGTAGTTGATGCCTTGATATGTGTCCACTGAGTTGTGATTAAAAGAATGAACTTTGGCCCAGTCCAGACCTGGTTTTGCACTCCGGCTTTGCACTCACTGCTTGTTTTATGACTTTAATGTCTCTGGGCCCCAGTGTCCTCATCTGAAATGGAGACAGTGATACCAGGCAGCGTCATTGAAGGATGAAACGGTTTGTTGTTTTAACTTATGTAAAATGCCTAGCTCAATGTCTAGACATAGTAGGTCTATACCATAGACAGTAATTACTACTATTGTTATTTTATGTCTAGCACAGGCTAGGATTTAAAGAAAGACTGGACTGCACATTTGCAACTGCAGTTTTGCAGGTTGTGCAGTGTGGAACAAAAACGACTTTCCATTGAATGTCAGGGTGGTTCTTCCAAGGAAAGCTGTCAGGGCTACTTCTCCTTTAGAGAGAATAGCTCCATGCTGGCAAAACTGACTCTCAAATGAGGGCAGATTATCACTGCAGAGGCCTCAAGATTTTCTGAGGTCATCTGCTTAGGGCTTGGTGACTAAGACTTAGACAGCGCTGAGGTCTGCACCGCCTTATTTATTTGTAAAATGACTTACGCATCCTTGCCTGGAAAGTCCCCTAAAGTCTACCTTCTGGCTTTGGCTGGCTCTTGCTTTATTTTATTAGGTTATTATTTTCAATTTTTCTTTCAAACTTATGACTTATACTCAATCCAGTTGCCTTGGGCTATGTTTTAGGGAAAGGGAGAGTTCAGGTACCTCGGTACTCCAGGTGGGTGTTCATCCCCCATCCCGTTAGTACAGGGAGTGAGAAGGAACCATCACCTCGCTGCTGGATGGTGTGGACCAGGGCTTGGAGAGCCAAGAGTCAGTCTGTGGCTGTAGGCTGGGCATGATCTGTGGGCTCCTTTGACCTTCCCTAGGCCTGAGAGCACCAGGGAGCAAGGTGCCCATCAGATGGTACATCTCGGGGAGGATGTGCCCACAGCCTTGGCACAGGGGTGATTTTCCCACCTCTGCCCTTCTCTGCCAAAACTATTGTCCAAAAAGGAAGCTCTTTGGACCATAAAATGCCATCTGTTGTTTGTATATGGTTATATAGACAAGCTGTAGTTATACGGTAGTCTGATGAGCAGGAAGTCAGTGATTCATCCGAAAAAAAGTAACAAAAAAAAAAAAAAACAAACTCTTAACAAAATGAACTTCCTCTTTCAAACTCTTTGTTTAGAACTTTTTCCAGTCTCTTTAAAAAATGTTAATAAGGATGAATGCAGTGTTTCAAAATGGTGATTTCAGCCCTTCAAAGCCAAATGCTTTATCTATCCATCAGACAACATAGTTAAACAAACAAACAAAAAAACCGTCTTCAGACTAGGGTGTGGGGGCAGGTGCCCCTGAGGACATGGGGGTCCTGCCAGCTTGGAAATCTTCCCGTGCCCCTGAAATAGCCTTGCAGGCCTCGGGGAGGTGCTTTGCACGCTGCACATGTCCCTTTGATAGACCATTCCATTCACTTGGTTCCCTTCCTTTTGTTTGCCTCACAGATCCAGGAGGCTGCAAGCCAGGGCCTGAAATTCGTTGGTGTTATACCTCAGTACCATTCCCCTGTGAATTCAGCAGGCAGCAGCGCTCCAGTGTCTACTGCCAACAGCACCGAGGATGCCAGAGATGCAAAAACCGCACGTGGGGATCACGCGTCACTGGAGAATGAGAAGCCGGGGACTGGGGACATGTGCGGTGCTCTGGCTGGGGGAAACCAAAGCCCAGAGCCCAGCTCAGGCCCCAGAGGGGAGGTGCCCATCGCCGAGCAGCCCAGCTCACCCTCCGGAGAGGGAGATGCTGGAGAACTTTCACCACGGGGGGTGAGCAAGACACTGGATGGAGTGGAGAGCGACCCCTTGGAGGTGCATGAAGAGCCACTCTCAGGGAGTAAGTATGTCAGCACTGGGAGTTTTGACCCACTTAAAGAGCAGTTAGCAGCTTTTCATTAATCCCTATGGTATCTCAGAGAAAAAGGAATGGAATTAGAGTGTAGAGACAGCAGTCCATCAAACAGGAGAAACTTTATCAAGCAGTTATCTGTGCCACTTGACTGTTGACTTACTGAAGTTGTGACTTCTGGGGAGTACAGAACCACATGAAATGGACTTACAGTTTGCTCCAAAATGTCGCGTTTGAAGTGGATTCTAGACTGTGAGTTCTTTTATCTCCTGTGCTCTCGAAATTGCCCTTGAATTATCCAGCTTTCACACAGGAAGTGTCAGCCTGCCAGGCACCAATGAAAACCTACACACCCCTTGTTAAAATACCTGCCTAAAGCAAGACATTTTACAGCTGAGCAAACTGGGGTTTCGAGAGGAAATCTGTTGTCCAGTCTGGAAATAGGCAGTTCGGGCCTATGAATCCAGGTGGACTTACCCACCATCCCTTCACGCCTCTCTGCGTGGTCTTTCCTGTGTGATAGACTAACAAGATTTACTGAGGCCCTTAACAAGATTTACAGGGAGCAAAGTTTCCCTCTGTTTCTCTGTATTTCCTTTTTCTCTACTTTCTTCCAGAAATCGACCATCCATACTTCCCCCCTTTCTCCAGGAAATCTAGCGTCCAGTCATTTCCTGAGAGCAAGGTACTTGCATGAGCCATGTGGCCCCTTCTAGCCTTTGGAAGGCGAACAAGTATGAAGACTGACAGAAGACCAACCCCCCAGGGCTTAGGAGGGCTTTCTGTTTAGGCCTTTCTGGCTGATCTGCCTGGTTAATATTGTTATTATCATTTATTTACTGATTCTTGAAATTAGCCTCTTACAAGTGATAATGCTTTGAGAAGGGAAAACAAGGAGAAACAATTTCTTTTGTTACATCAGAACTTCTTGAGAAGAAAATTATGGGATAGTTAATTCCAGGGGCTTATTTGCAAAGTTGACTTAGAGGGAGATATTGGAGCTGCCTCAGTTCTGTGATATAGTAAGACTATTTAATCAAGGCATTGAGCCTTCTTACTACACACTGAAGTAGGGCCCTTTATTTGTGTGATTTTTCGCTGTTTGAGGCAGATGCCTGCTGCCCTCATGGAGTAGCTGAACATGCATTTAAGCTCAGTGTGTCCTCCTCATGAACACCCAGGTCTTAGTCCAGAAACCTCCATCTTCTCATGGAGGTTGGGCTGGATGCGTGTGCTCTGAATCCTGGCTGGGAAGATGGACCTCATTGGAGTCCTTCTCTAAGTCCAGGACTGTGGGAGGGCGAGGGTCAGGCCAGGCAGAGGCCCCCAGGAGAAAGGGCAGGAGTGATGAAGAGGTGGGGAGCATGGTGCTCAAGAATCTAGCATCTGTTTACATTCTAGCTTGCCTTCCGTGCCTCAGTTTCTCACTCTGTGAAATAGGGATAGAACGATAGTTTCTCATGGAAAGGTTAAAGATGTACATTTAAAGCACTCAGCACTGTTTGACTCATGAGTATGAGCTGCCATTATTGGGGTACAGGCTCGTAGTCCTGACGCTTGACCTCTACCTCTCATGGAATCTTGGCTTTGAGAAAGGAGGCATTTACTACTGAGGTTTCCTCAGGAGTTTTCAGATCCTTCCTGTGTTCCAGAGCCCACCTTCCTCCGAGACTCCTTCCAGACTTCCTGCCTTCTGTGAGAGGATTATTCACTGGAACCTCCCCGGGTGCCCAGGACCTTCCTGCTACCCTGTAGCCACTCACCTCCCTCACCCAGAATCTCGCCTGATGGCTGAACACACAGAAAAATTGACACCCAAAGCATTTTGGCCCCTATCCCATCACCCAAGTCCCTGTTCTCTCCTGGAGAAACAGACCCTGCCGGGGAGGAAGGGGTGAATGCGTGTGTTTCCGGAGGTGTTCAGCCCACCAGTGGATGAGAATTTCAGCTCTGCAGGGGTAGGCCGGGAAAAGGGATTAAAGCCTCCTTCGAGCCCAGTCTCCCTAGGCAGGTAGACACTGCCTGTCTCTACACGTAGAGCAGCAGTCCCTTTATCTCTGCTCGGGCTGCAAATCTCTGGAATTCAGGCAGCTCACTGTATCCCTTTCTCCTCCTTTGGTGGAATAAATGAGCCTTTGGGTTTTTCATACAGGGATCATTTCACATATAAGCCTTTCACTGGTCACGATGGCAGTCACCCTCCACATGCACTGTTCTGTGTCCTCCTTGTGTTATCTCAGTTACTCCTCACAAAAGCTTTATGGCAGAAGATGCTATTACTATGTCCATTTTACAAATAGGGAGCGTCACCTTTTATACCCCCATACAGTTAAATTTCTTCATCACAGCTTTAGCATTTGGCCTCCCTGAAGGCGGAACGTCCAGGGACCCTGTCCCCACTGATTGTGACCCTCACCTGACCCCCGGCCTCTCTCCTCATCTCTCTCCCGGGAAGTCCACTCCCCATCACTCCCCCCCAGGCACACACAGCGCCCCCAGGCGCCCTCCCCACTGTCCGCTCAGCTCCCAGCTTGCCTTCTCTCCGGGCCCCCTAAGGACGCTGAAGTGTTTTTACTCCTCTTCTGCCAGGTGGGCTTAAATAGGCAATCACAGCAAGACAATTAAAAAAAAATCCAGAGGGAGTCTCCCTCCTCTTCCCTCCGTCTCCTCAGTTAATTTATTTCCTTTAGAGGAGGCCTTGGGGAGAGGAATCTAGGCAGTGCCTGCTCAGACAGGACTTTCCAGTGGATTCTCTGTGCGGAAGCAGGGGCAGGTCGTGTCTCCCCATCTCTGCGGGCTCTGCGCAGCCGTCACGCCTCCTTGGCCCTGCAGGTTCTGGGGGAGGCCCGTCGCGTGTCGTGTGTTCCTCTTCCTACTTGCTGACTTTTGTTTCCTGGTCTGGGGGAATTTCCTTTTGGTTGGAGGTCCATGCTGTGCCATGATCACCTGAGCCCGTGCAGGGACAGCCTCAGCATCAAACGTTGCCACAACTTCCATCAGAGAAACCAGGAGGCTAGACAGGTTCACGAAAATTCTAATCATTCTCACTGTCACTAAAATAATAAGTCTTCCAAGCACTGCTCTTCCTACCCTGCACCTCCTCACTTAAAATGCTTAGAAATGTCAGCCAGAAACCCCAGCCTGTGATGCCAATCACATTTCTGACTGAGTGGATTTTATTCAGTTGCCCTCCCTGGCTGCCAGCTCATTGTGAATGGCCAAAACCTGGGGGTTGGGCTTTCCTGATGTGAGGGCTCCTTCCCTCCCCATTCCCTCGGGATAGTTGGACCCCATGATGCGGCCCCCTCCCAGATCTGCCACCTGCCGCCATCTCTCTGGCCTTTTACTCAGTCCATTAACAAACAGCTATTGAGCTCCCACCCGTGGTCATCAGCCCCTGCCTTCTGTGTCCTATGAAATTAGTCTCTTGTTAGATTTGGGAAAGAGCCCAGGGTTTGGGGTTTGAAAGACTCTTGGCTGTGCCACTTACTGGCTTGTGATTTCTGGGGGATCCACTTAATGCTTCTGGGCACAGAACCAGTGCCACCCCCTCCCATCAAGGTTGGGAGAGTCACATGAGATGGTGAAGGTGAAAGGCCCTTATAAATAAGGGATACGTGCCTGTGGCTGCTGTCATCCTTAGAGGTGGATTCCCGTGGATCGTTGCGCATGCAGCGGTCCCTGCACTTTGTCTTTCCTGCTGCCCTGGCAAGTGGGCCTCACGCTGGCCCAGAGGTGCCCTGCTATTAGTACCCAAGCCTGAGCGAAGCTTGAGCAGCCTTTCCCAGATCTAGGCATCTGTATGGAGCAGCCTGGGGCCCTTCTACCCTCCTGCCCTGCCTCGCCACCGTGGTGCCCACTGCCTCCCTTCCCAATGCAAACCTTTCTGCTTAGTCTCTTCTGCCCATGACCTCAGCAGCCTGCAGCCCCCACCCAGCTTGGGCTGCCCAGCCAAGTGTGATGCCACTTGTTCCTTCCAGTGCAGCTAACGACCAGCTGCCTCCTCCTCCCACATCTAGCCCTTGGAGCCCCAGATTTTCTGCCAGGCTCTAAACTCTTTCTTCTCTCCAGACCACAGGTCTCGTGGGACAGCAGGGCCCAGCCAGTCCCCTGCTTACCCTCAAGACCTGGGCTCTCTGGGGCCCCACCTGAAGGCAAACTGCAGCCTTCCATCCTGTGCCTGAGTCCCCACACCCAGGCACAGACCTCAGGGCTGGACACCTGCCTCTTTCCTCCCCACTCCCTAGTAGCCTGGCAAGGCCTGAATGGACCAGGCTCCCAGGCCGGCAGGACTCAGCCACCCCCACCTTGGGCCCCACACGGCCTTAACCTGCCCTCGCTTTCTCCTCTGGTTGGCTTAGAGATCAATACAGTCAACACATGTATAACAGGAGGGATCTAAATGAGACAAGGTGGGGGAAAGGGAGAGACGAGAAGACAGTCCTGATGCTCCTTGGGTGCTCTGCCAGTACAGTCCTTCAGCTACTCCCAGAACGTTCTCAACCCCTTTGGGACTCACTGTCCCATGTCTGGAAAAATCTTCCAGCTGGTCATGGCAGAGTCACAGAGCAACTGAGAAAATTTAAACAAACATGGGGCTTCTTTTTGGAATCTTTGGTGCTTGCTCACATGAGGATGTGTGTTGGAGAATAAGAATATTAAAACATCAAAGGACATCACTTTTGGACAGTTTCTCTTGGCTGGTTTCCATGTGGATAGAGAAAGGGACTGGGGACAAGGAGATGATGGGACAGAGGAGTGTACAAGGGTTACGCATATGCAATCAGGTTTCTCCCAATATTTCATTGCTGCTGTTGCTTTGGAGGCTCTTCGTTCCAACGCTGTTTCCTTTTCCTGAGAAATTTATTTCTGTCTCTGGCTTCAGCCTGGCCCCCTGGGGAGGATCAAGCTGGGAAAGCTGTCAGCACTGTCTACCTTTTCTGAGGGTCTCTGTCTTCCTCTACTACACCCCCAGCATTCTCACTTCTCCTTTGGCCTTCCCCTTTTTCTGGTTCATTACGCATTTGGGAAAGTTGTGTTTTTGTCTTGCCATTGAGTGCCAGTTCCTTCTGTGTGATCAAGTGTTACCATGTAGTTTTGGACTTTGGCCACTTCCAAATTCCCCACCTACTTCTCCCATACAGAGGCTATGATTTTTTTCTTCTTCTTCTTAATTCATTTGCATTTGTGCTTGACTGTAGCGGACTGTAGCAGGCTGTAGCGAGTGGTGCTATGGCCCGTGTTGGGGTCACCTTTGGACAGCTCTGGCCAAGCCCACAGCTTCCTTAGCCTCTCTACCTGCAGACATTCTTGGGAATGGGCCCTGGGGAATGAATGATTCAGGAGTGACTTTCAGTTTATGAGGATAAATGTCCCACGTTCCTTGCCCTTGGTGGGTGAATCTGAGGTGTGTTTTACATAGTATCTCAGGGCCCCTGTTGGGATTGAGCCCTAGTTGCCCCAGCGGTAACATGCTCTTCAGTGCATTCATTCATTGGTATCATCTCCATCTCCTCCCTGTTTTCCATTCCTACTCCTTCCCTCTTTCCTGGGATCTCTTCCCAAATAAACTACTTGCACAGGAAAGCTTACAGGATCTGCTTTAGAAGGAATCCAAATAAACCCAGGAACTCACTAAAACCTTGCGTATCCTCTTGCCCTTGGTAGCTGCAGCTTTTAATTGAACCCGTGACACCCAGGACTGGAAAACACCCGATCATCCAGTTCACCTCCTGCCCACCCCAGCCCCAATTTATGGCTGGATTCCCTCCATTACGAACCTCCTCTGTGTCACTGCATTTCTACAGTTTGTATTTTGGACTCACAAACTAGTCTAGTGATTGCCAGCTCCATACACCAATACCTAATTTCTGGTGTGGAAGTACTTCCGGGCTGGGGATGGCTTCCTGAGTAAGCAGGAAGGCTGAGAAAAGCAACTTGGGATGGGGAGGATGAACAGGCTAGAACTGGTGTTGAAAATCCAGGTGCCACTTCCAAAGATGGGCGCCTTCCTTTCCTAGTTGTTCTATTGGATGGAAAGCCTAAAATGGCTGCTGTTCGTTCAGGTATTGCTGATGACAAAGTAATATGGTCCAGCGTTGTCCCTAGAGATCTCTGCTGGTGTTCGCTCAGATGGGGCTGTGAGAAGACTTTGTGGCCTATGTGAGATAATTTTAGATGTTAGATGAACATATTTGGTGTTAATGTGCTTTATCGTCACCACTTGTTTTTGGCAAGTGGTAGTGGACTGCCGTCAGTCATGAAACAAAGTTTCCTTTTTTTAAAAAAAAAAAAAAAAAAATATTTGTTTAAATAAAGGAAAGTGAGTCCATTAAAAAAAATCAACTAGTACTTGGATACCACAAAACATTGTGAGATATGAAATTTGAGAAACAGCATCAGAGAGTGTGGGTTCAGGTGTCTCATGCAGGGAGCATAAATGTGCTTTGTCCTTCTTGCTAATGTCAACCATTGTTTATGACCTTTAAATTCTTGTTTCAAAGAAGGGTGGGGATTTTCTTATGATTTAACAAGATATTTTTGGAAACCAAAGCATATTCCTGACTAGCCTGTGTAAGCAAGACTTTTTAAGCTGGGTCAACTGATTGCTTGACTAAATGAGGAGCACAAAAATAGACTCTCAGACTTAGATTGAAATTCCAGGTATTTGCTTCTGGAGGCTGCTACTGCTAACCCATGCCCAGCCGCACGTAGGCAGGCGCGGCTCAGCTGCTGGGTGGCAGTGACTATTGATTGCTGAAGAACTGAGGTATAAATGAAGGAGCCGAAAGCTCAGTGCCTCATCCCCAGTGCCTTCTTGGCTGTTTGGACCGACCTGCCACTCCAGGCAGGAACTCTCATTTACAGGAACATATTTATTTTTACATATCAATGATGTATTTTTGATGTACTTGATTAAGTATTATGGGTTCAGCCCCAGGAAACACTACTACAGTTTATAAATAGTGAGTTCAGGAGTGTACAAGGTTCCTGGAATTAGAGCAGTATTTTTGTTTTTATGTGTCTCTGTACATTTACTTTTTCAAAGACCACTCTCTCCCAAATATGTCTGCTTTTATTTCTAAAACACATCTTTGTATGACTTTCTAGAACCATCTGCTATGTTCTTTTCTCAAACACCTAGCTGTGCACATTAATCCCAGATAACAGCTATTCATTATATTCCAGATTAAAAACCTAAGTCCCCCATCAGAAGCCCAACCTTTCAGGTCCATGTTACTTTAAGCCAGCCCCAACTTACTCCTTGGAATGAGGCTTTATTATCTGGAGCAATACAGCCTCACAGAGATTTCAGCATTCATCATATCATTTATTCAGGCTCCTGAGAGACTCCACTAAACCCGATGAAGCAGATTTTTATCATCAGTTGACCTCTTCTCTCTCCACTGCCTTTACAAATCCCAACAGAAATGGAGATCTTCACCCTTTTCAACAAACCGAAAAGCCATCAGAAGTGCCGGCAATACTACCCTGTCACCATTCCTCTCCGTGTCTCCAAGAATGGCCAGACAGTGAACGGCTTGGACGCCAACTGGTTAGAGCACATGAGCGACCACTTCCGGAAAGGAGGCATGCTGGTGAACGCCATCTTCTACCTTGGAACGGTGAACGGTATGTTTGGAATTCACAGTCCTCGGTGGCCCTTTGTGAACTTTGCTTCTAACTCTTGAAATCTTAGTCCCTCTTCAGAGCCTGCTTCACTCAGAAAGCTCTGCAGCCGATAACCATGCTGCATTTTATTTCTAATTAACACATCTTGAGGAACTTTCCATAAAGCCCAGGGCTTGTGCTCTCTAAACCTCTCTAGGAGTCAGCCAGGTATCTTCTGAAATGACAGAGAAAGTGGAGTGATTCTATTTCATCGAAGGTGGCCTCAGTCTCTGTTGCTTTTAAAGGCTTTTAAAAAGATTGTTCCCTGGATTTGTTAATTACCCCCTGGGATTGTGCCATTCCAAAGTGCAAATTGTTTGTAGACACTATTACAGTTGAAGTAGCAGTAGCAGCACCTTGAAATTAACAGCAGAGAAATAAATTGAACAGCCTGGTTTCTGTAAGCTCCACTGAGACACACACTGTTCCCAGGTCTCCCAGCACCCGGTACACCCTCCCCAGTAATGTGTTGTCTCTAGTGGTTTGCTGCATGGGATAGCACTATTGATGTCAGCTCTCCTAAGGCAGAAAAGTCTGCCCACAGTGGGAAAATGTGTCAAACAAAGAAAGGGCTTTGGGTTAACGAGAAGGCAAGTTGAGTCACCAGGGTGTGTCAAATCTGGGAGGCAATTTGGGGAGTGGGACCAACGTGCCAGCACGTGCGTATCCTGAGAGCTGCCAGTCAGCAGGATTCCTAAGTGAAACGTAACACCAAATTTGTCAATCCCAGCAAAACCTGGCAGGGGGCGTCAACAGTACCGTGTGTTGTTGTTGAGCCGTTTTCTCTCAAGCATTAGCAGAGTCATGAACAGAGTTTGGATTCTACATTGTTTGCAGTCCTTGAAATGCCAGCAAGCATCCTGAGAATGAGACCATTCTGAATTCTAAATGAATGTACTTTAAATCATCCAAAGCCTTAGAACATGATAGAGCACAGACAGGTCTTAATTTTGCATGCAAGTCTCTAAGTATCGTTGTCTAATGTTGACATGTTATCATAGTAGCAGCAGGCGTTGTATAGTGTAATGGTCCGTAACCATTTGTTGAACGCATGAATGACACCAGAAAGGTGATTGGCTTGTTAAGAATACATCCAGAGCAGGGCTGTCCAATAGAAGTGCCCGTGATGATGGAGGTGTTTGTTCTGTATCTGGGTTGTCCAGTATGGCGGCCACCAGCTGCCTGCGGCTACTAAGCACTTGAAATGTGGATACTGCGGCTGAATAATTGAGTTTTAAAATTCATTTAACTTTCATTAATTTAAGTTTAAATAACTCTATGTGGCTAGTGGCTAGGGTCACTGGTCAGTGTGCACTTGGTCAGTGCAGTTCTAGAATATCATGTCTTTAATACAACTAATGTAGGGTTACTTCTGTGCCCTAGTGGCAAGGTGGGTAACTTCTCTCTACACAAGGAAGCCCTCCATGGGTACCTGCAAAGTTCCCCAAAGCCAGGGGTTGTCACAGTCTGGTTTGAGATGCATCATAAAACACCAGTCGCGGTACATGCTTGGGGCCAACTTGGGACAGATGTTTACAGCCTGACTTACCAGTGTCAGGGGAGGCCAGGGAGGAACCTTTGACTCCCTGTTTCCCGCAGGGACACCCCATTGCCCGTCTTGGGTTGTGGCAACAGTGGCTCCTTTCATCCCCTCTCGGTGCCCATAGATGCTCTCTGTGGCCGTGCATAGTTTTACAAATTCCTCCCTAGGAAACTGATGGTTAGTTGTTGAAGGTGTATAGGGAGGTGCTGGAGATAGTGGATACGCAGGTGGCCACTTGGAATTTCTTCCCCTCTTAGGAAAACTAGGGCATCAAAAGGAAGGTTTTCTCTTTGACCCCACTGCCTGAGCATGTCAGGGGCCCTAAGACCCCCAAGAAAGAACACCTGGAACGTTCACAAACCCATTTACTGTTCCTCTACCATCATGGTTTGGCGATCAGGGCTGAGTTAGCCCCCTTTACTCCCCGTCACACCACTCTTCAACCTGGAGTCCAGAAACACAGACAACTTAGACAGCTTTTTCTTCAGATTTGACTTGAGTGTTTGAAATACTGTTATAGCCTCCCTTGGCTTTAACCGCATTAAATTCATTCTTCCTGCCCTTAAGACAGAACATGAAATTTCCCCTGGCAAGTGCAACGATGAAGTCCTCCACAGGGCCCAGGCATCTTCCTGTATGCAGCCCATATCTTAAAGCTCCACCATAGCTGTTCGTATCTATGTCAGGGAGGGCTGCAAAATTCTCAGAACAAAATGAATTGAAACCCACTCTGATTTTAAACACAATTTCACCCTTTATATGTCTTTTGGGAGGGAGAGTGTGACTGGGAGTAATGCTTACTGGGTTAGGGTGTTTCTGCTCTGGAAAAGTTCAAGGTTTCCGTTGGCCGGGGTGAAATATGTGTGTATTCTTTTCCCAGAATTAAGAAAAAAAATGGCAAGCTAATCATAATCATAAGAGGAACCTATTTCTAATGAGATAATTAGTGTCCTTACAAATAAATCTGGCAGAGCTAGAAGCACATCTTTAAGCTGTTTGCCATCTGGAAAGGCACCAGTCATGACTCTTAAATAGAGATTTATACTCCAAAGTATTTTCCACAGAGTCATAAAGCTCATGAGAACTTTGTCCCATAAACAAGGTGATGTTTCAGCCCAAATTACCCAGTGCAGACTCCAGAGCTTCTGTTCTCGAGGCATTACTCCCCTCCCCATGCCTCCCACCCCAGGACATAGAAAGACTTGTACATTCCTCAAGTTTGGGCTCCTGCTCATGGTCTCCAGGGCTCCTCTCCCTGGGTCATTCATTAAACCTTAGACTGACCAGGTGTCTTGGGCTGGGGTAGGCTCTGCCCGTGAGCTCTGGCAAGCTTAGGGCACAGAGGAGGGGCGTAGTGACGACTGTGGACACCTAGCGGGTGCTTTGTGTGGGTGCTGGGCTCAGCAATTCAAACTTCGCATTGACTTCATCCTCGCAATACCTCAGTGAAGTAGGTACTGTTGTTATGCCTGTTATAGCTGTGGAAACTGAGGCACAGAGACATTATGTCATTGTCAAGGTTACTGGCTAGTAAGAGCAAGAAGGTGGCAGAAGGAAGAAGGGAGTAGGCAGATAAAAGGACCATGAGGTGGGCGGGATAGAAGAGGAAAGATGTGGCTGTGCTGGCAGGAGTTGTGGCCCTCAGCGGGACTTTGGCGGCTCTCCTGGTGGGGAGAGGAGGACTCCAGGGTCACTCTAGGGAGGTGGCAGGACCCGATGGAAGCAAGAATGAGTCCAGGGACCACACAGCAGAGCAGCCAGGCACTCAGGAACATGTCGGCCAGTGAGATGAAGGCCAGGCTCTCTATTTCTAGAGGATGGGAAAGACTAGGAGGAGAGACCCCAAGCTGAGCTGGCTGTTGTGGAGTTGGGTGGGAGTCAGGAGTTCAGGGTAAGATTGAGGCTGCCCAACCCTGAAGACCCAGTGAGGAGGCTGATTTTTCACAAGGCCTCTGGGCCTGCAGAATTGCTGCTGCCATCACCAGCCACTGAGACTGCTGCTGCTGCCACCATCTCGCTTGCCCTGCCTTGCCTAGCATTGCTCTTGCTCTGTCCTATCCCCTGCCCCCAACTACCCTCTTTGCCCTCCCTTCCCTGCCCCACCCCCCTGCCCACTCCTGCTCCTTGTTCCTCATACCCTTGGCCTGTCCTTGCCCTTGCCTACCCTGGCAGTCCTCCATCTCTTTGTTTCAGGAATGGCCTTTGCAGCTGATTATCCAAACCAGAATCTTCTCCAGCAACAGTCAGCGTTTGCGGTGACTGTATCCTCACTTCTCTTTTTACCTAGAAAAGAGCCCTTTTTTCTTTCCCTGACTGCTTGAAAGGAACCTAGCCTCTCATTCTGCAGAATGGCCTGCATGATGGCTTCATCTGATCAGTGCTCATGGTGTCACTGATCTTATTTCTCCAACCTCTATTTCTCGTAACCTGGAAGTTAGTTCTAAGGCCTTGATAAATTAAGAATTATGACAAGAATCTATTCCAGGCAATGTGTTCTCCATGCTGCATCACATAGGGGTCACATGACACCCAGATGTCTCTGTTCCCACCTTTTTAAAAGATTAGGTCTCCCTTGAGACTTTCTCCGGTGCCCCAGCTGCATCTAAATCCAAGTTAACACTTGGTATTTATACCACCTTTTTGACAACTAGCGTATCCTCCATGACCATATATTTGCAAAATACATATGTAAACCACATGTACATGGTTTAAATAAATATGTATTAAATATGTGGGGTGTACATTTTATATAGACATATTCACAACCAACCCCCCAGGCAGGTCCTACTTTTTGTACTTTCTTAACACCACGGTGCCTGTATTCAGAAGGTGACTAATGATAATTCTGGATGATGCTCAACAATGTCAGTGGTGATGAGGGGAAAAGCTGATATTGGAGTGTTCCACCAGGAACCGGCAGGTTTTAGGGTGGGACTGGTAAAAGAGGAAGAATGAAGTAATAGCAGGTGTTTCTGATAGCCACTCCCTTGGGACACCACCCATCTCCAGGAATGTCTGACCTAGTGGTTACAGGCAGGGCTTCTACTTCAAAGAAGCCACTTAATAATGTAGGGGCTAAATTGCACATATGCCATTAAATGCATTTTCTCATGTGTCCATAGGACACTTTTTAAAAACTTTTATTGCAGTTTAGCACACACATAAAAAAATGTACAGATCATAGGATATAGCTCAGTGGCTTTTCACACGGTGAACACATCCATGTCACCAGCACATAGATCAAGAAATAGAACAGATCAAGCCCCTAGAAGTCCCTGCATGTCCCGCGCTGTTTCTATCCCCCCGGGGTAAGCACAGTCCCTACTTGAAACACTATTGATGAGTTTTGAACTGTATACAAACTTTATACACTTGTTGTGGAATTCGTCCACATTTTTACATGTAATTGTAGACCATTTTCTCTCATTGCTGTGTGCTATTCCATTGTGTCAAATACACAGCTATATATACAACTTAGCCATTTACAAGCATATTTTTATTCTTTTTTTTTTTTTTTTTTTGCCCCATATAGGACAGCATGGCATCTGTACAGACGTGGCCCCAAACAGAAGCCCTAAGCCCATCTCATTGTGACCCGACCGAAATCTCATCCTAACCACCAAGGCAGAGAGAGTATGGTGCAGTGGTCAGAAAACACCAGCTCTGCAAGGGTAGAAACCTAGCCTGTTTAGCACCTACCCCCAGTTCCTCAAACAGGGTCTGCTTCATCATACTAGTAGCTCAGTAAATGTCTATTGTTGAAAACGGGTAGGTTTTAGGATCAAACAAATCACATTTCAGATCTGGTTTGGCCCTCGTATTCCATATGAACATGGACTAATCATTTAACTCGGCTGTCTACCCACTAAAAGGGAATGACAACTCTTACAGAATTTTGGGGAGGATTCAATGAAAAGCCTTGAACTGCACCTGGCAGAGTGCCTCCCATCCAGCTAACACTGAATCAGAATGTTTCTTCCCTATCTGGTCAGTTAAATGGGGCTGCAACTTGCAAGCTAACCCTTTTCTAGCTGAAGAGGAGTAATATCTTTTCTAGATTATTCAGTGCCTCACATTGAGAATGTAGAAAGGCAGGCAGACCCAGAGCAGCAGTGAGTGTTCAAGAAGCGAGAGAAGGCAGCAGCCTTGCCCATTCTTTGGTTAATAGAGCAACTTAGCTGCAGGGTGATTGGGAAGCAACATGGCACTGTTACCTGGGATTGGTTGAGCAGTGATTACATTTGCCATGGGATCACATGTCATATGACTGCATGTGCAATTGTGCTTATGCAGTTGGCCAGTGCCAATCCTGGAATCAAGGTGGTGCCAAGAGCACTGCAGCCTCTGATCGAGAGAAGGCGCCCTCAGAGAGCCAAGAGCATCTGTTATGCCAGCTACTCCAGGGTAGACAATCTAGTCTAGTCTAGCTTGTTTAAAGGAGAATAGTAATGCTTTGTTTTTAACCCTGCAAAAATAGACCAAATGCACTGACGGCTTGTCATGGCATGCACATTCAGGCTAGACTTTGGCAAAGCATAGCACCCTAGGGCTGAGCCTGAAGGTTAGCTTGATAGACAGAGTCTTAATGTCTCAGAGGCTGCAGAAGAGTGGTTGCCTCATAGAATTTACCTCTTTTCCCACATCCTTCTTGTACGTCATAAGCTTGGAATATTAAGGTGGCCTTTTACCAAAAGACCAGCATCAAATATTTATACAGTACGAGGGCAGATAGCTTTTTGTGCACAGTAGGGAAGCATCTTTGCTTTAATAAAAAATGCAGTGATAATGGAATGTTTTCCATAGATGGAGGGTAGTTTAACCTTTTTACGTTGGAGCCTTCACTCTAAGATAGACCTATTTATACCCAACTCAGTGCACATTATAGTGAGGCTGAGCCATGAAGGTAATGAGGAGACAAGGAGTGGACAAGGCCGTCAAAACAAGAGACTCTTTAAAAGCCCAGCTGTCTGCTCTCTGTGGTTCATTGACTTTTTTGCTGTTACAGATAACCAGATTTTGACAGCCATTCTGAACTTCAGCTTCATGGTTAAGTAGGTGAATCGGTGCTCTGGATTCAGAATACTGGAGGATTAGGCTAAGGTGGAGAGACTGGGAAGCAGGCAGTGGATGAGTGTGTTCTGGGTGGATCTGGGTGTGTTCCTCCTTCATGCCCCCAAGCTAGCTGTAGCTTTCCCTGCTGACTACACAGCCCCGTTCCCAGGCCTGACTCAGGAGGAAGGAGAGGAAGCCCAGCAGGGGATGGAGAAAAAGTCTGGATGGGCTGAGTGTCCCCTTCCCTCATCTGGACCTCAGCTCTGCCATGCTCACCATGGGCAGGCTAAACACCATCAGATAATTTATGTTGAATTAGGCACTTAAATACTTAAAGCACATGGCAGGCACTTTTAAAGGGCTTGGAGGTTTTCCATTGAGAAGATCTGTAGGTAGATGCTTTGGAAATTGGATGTAACATATTTTTGTAGAAGTCTTGAGGAAATGTGTGCTGTGTTGATACAATCCTGATGGAATCATTGTCTTCTGGTCTCAAGCATGCCCAGGTCAGGATTTGGGAGGGCTTTACTCGAAGGGGTCTCTCAGGACTCCTGGAGTGTTACCCAGAACTTAAAAAGTGAGCTGGACTATGGTCCATACTCACCTTGGACCCCAAAATACCTGTGATGTGATTTAGCTGTACAGCAGCTGTTTTTCCCTGATCACCTATGAAACATGTCTCTTAGGAGGCCATGGGATAAGCACACGGGGGAAATTTTTCAGCAAAGCAGATGAGAGAGGCAAGCTTAGCACCTGCCAAGGCGTTTGATAACAGAATCTCAGGATAGGAAACAAGAAGCTGGAGCGTGTTATTGGTTTACCCATAGGGCTCTTACTTGAAATGGAGAATTACCTTATGTTGGGATAATATCAGGATAAGGCTGCTGTGCTCATTACCCTTACAGCCATGGTTTTGTTGAACTGGTTAGGCCTCCCTATTATTCTGGAATAAGGACCCATGCTAAGCAAAGTACTGTGGTCTTGTTTTTAGGTCTAGGTTGGGCATTGTATCAGTCAGCTATTGCTCCAATAATGCTGTGTAACAAACCACTTCAGAACTCATTGGCTTACAATGGTAACAATTTACTCTGGCAGATTTTGGGATTGGCTGGAGCAGCTCTGTTGAGGCAGACCTGGTCTCAGCTGGGCTCCACTGGGGCAGCTCTGCTCCATTTGTCCTTCATCTCCCTAGAACCAACTGGCTAGCTGGGGCATGCCCTCTCAACGTAATGGCAAAGGCACAAGAGGCCAAGCTCAACCACACACGTGCTTTTTATGCCTCTGCTTGCATTATACCTGCTAATATCCCATTGGCCAAGCAAGTCAGATGAACAGAGCCCTACGTGGCTGGCCTCCCCACCAGTCAATTTAGTCTTAACTGCCTTCTCTCCTGATTCTGCTGCTCACCTGGTCCTTGACTGTCCTTCATTTACTCTGCATGTCAGGCTGGCTGTCCCTTCCTCCTGGAACTCTCAAACCCTGCAGATCCATATTCCTTGCTTGCTTAGTTCACTTGAAGTGGGGAGCCCTACCCTGATGCCTTTTTCAAAAATAGCCACCACCACTGTGTCCACTTTCCCTCTCCCCTTCGCCCACTTGGTATTTTTCTAGGATTTGTCACCTCTGACATGGTGTTATTGTCTTCCTCCTCCACTACAAGGTGAGCTTCATGGAGGCAGGGACTTTGTCTTGCTGCTTGTGAGATCTCTAGTGTCTACAGGACTACCTGGCACATAATAGATTCCCAGTAGGTGTCATAATGAATGGCTGGAAGGTTATTCAGGGTAAACTTAAACTCTAGTAACATGTCACTCACCCTTCTGAGGCCCTATCTTCCATTTTTAGACTCCTCTAAGGAAAGTTTTTCTATTTAGATTATACTAATATCATCTCCCCATAGTTTTAAAAAACTCTTTGATTCTAGTTATGCCTTCAAGAGCCTTGTAGAGAGAAAAAGGACATTCTCTGTCATCTGTGTTGTCCATTTACTTGTGTTACACCCGATTTAACTTGTTAATAACCTCACAGAAAAGGAAGGACATAAAAGAAAACTCAAATTGTATGTAATTCCACTACCTATAACTGCTGCTAGCATTTTGTGTATTTCCTTAAAGTTTGTCTAAACCGTTTTAACATAAAAATCCATATTGAGCTCATGTGGCAGTTTTATATCCTAGTTTTTCTCCATAATATTGTATCTAAAGCATTTTTCTGAATCATTAAATTCCCATGATATTTTTAGGGACAGCCTAGTGTTATACAGAAATCTCCAAATTTAACTATTTTTCTATGGTTAAATCTTTGGATTGTTGAACATTTAGATTAAGTTTTTAAGTAATTTTATAAGTAATGCTTGTAGATGGATATTTGATGGTGTTGGAGGTTATTACCTCACGATAGACAAGAAGGGTAAGCTTTCTGGGTGAAAGAGGATGGACTTTTTGTGGTAAGATCCTGCAAATTTGTTAAATTGCTTTCTAGAAAGACTGTACAGTTAAAATTCCCTTAAGCACTATAAACTTTCCCATATCACCACACCTTTACCAGCAGTGAGAATTTTCTTTTCAAAATTTGTCACCTTCCTAAATAAAAAAGAAGTTGAGGCCTGGAGCAGTGGCTTATGCCTGTAATCCCAGCACTTTGGGAGACCAAGGATCACTGGAGTCCAGCAGTCCGAGACCAGCCTGAGAAATGTAGTGAGACCCCATCTCTACAAATAATAAAAACAGCTAGGGGTGGTGGCATGTGCCTGTGGTCCCAGCTACTGGGGAGGCTGTGGTGGGAGGATCACTTGAGCCCAGGAGGTTGAGGCTGCAGTGAGCCGTGATTGTGCCATGGCACTCCAGTCTAAGAGACAGAGTGAGACCCCATCTCAAACAAACAAAAAAAAAGAGATTGCAATTGTTTTTCAATGTTTACTGGCCATGGAAAGAGAAAGAGAGAGAATTAATTGCTAGTTTATGTCCTTTGTTTCTGATGGTGTTTTAGTATTTTTAACTGTCTGTAAAAGCTTTTTACATATAAAAATATTGAGCTTAGCCTTTATTTTTGTTATTGTTGTTGCAAATAATTTTCTCATGTTGATGACCTTTTGTTTATGGGGTCTGTTGGGAGCCAAAGCTAAATATTGTTATATATTCACATCTGTCAGTCTTTTTCTTTGTGATTCTAGAAAATACTGGGAGTTCCAGGAACTCCAGTGTGATTCAGGGGACTTTCTGAATTTGTCTCCCTTCCTCTCCGTGGAGAAAAAAAAAAAAAAGTCACATTATTATGGATTTGGCCTATTAAAAATTGTCCTTTTAAAAGAGCATAACATTGAAATGTGATTTGTATGTGCGTTTGTTTACTAGGACTGTCATAAAAAAATACCACACACCGGGTGGCTTAAACAACAGACACTTATTTTCTCTCAGTTCTGGAGGCTAGAAGTCCATGGTCAAAGTTCCAGCAACTTCAGTTTCTGGCTAGGGCTCTCTTCCTGGCTTGCAGACAGCCACCTTCCTGCTGTGTCCTCATGTGGCTTTTCCTCTTTACATGTGCCAGGTGAGGGAGAGAGAGGGCTCTGGTTTCTCTTCCTCTTCTAATAAGGACACCAGTCCTATTAGACTAAGGCCCCATCCCAACCTAGTTAAAGGAGGACTAGGACCTCATTCAACCTTAATTACTTTCCTAAAGGCTCTGTCTCCAAATATAGTTACATTGTGGGTTAAGGCTTCAACATACGAATTTTGGGAGGACACAATTCAGTCCATAATATTATGATTGAGCAGTGTTTATAGCATCAAATCTGGGAACCAAGAGAGATTGTCTGTCCATAATCCCATAGATGAGAGACCCAGCCCTTGAAAGAGTCACATCACCTTTCAGGATACAGCCCAGCCCCAAACCACTTGCTTCTAAGTCAGTCTTCTTTCCCCAAATCCCTTATCAAAATGGGCCTAGGACATTTAGGAGCCATGTACTAAACAAAGGGGTAAAAGGTGCTTCCCTTAGTGTATTCTGTAGGGACAAGGACTCTGTTCTATATATTTTTTTTTTTTTTTTTTTTTGGAGACAGAGTCTCACTCTGTTGCCCAGGCTGAAGTACAGTGGTGCTATCTGGGCTCACTGCAACCTCTGCCTTCCAAGTAGCTGAGATTACAGGTGCACCCCGCCACGCCCAGCTAATTTTTTGTATTTTAGTAGAGATAGGGTTTCACTGTGTTGCCCAGGCTGGTCTCGAACTCCTGAGCTCAGGGAATCCGCCTGCCTTGACCTCCCAAAGTGCTGGGATTATAGGCGTGAGCCACTGCGCCCAGCCTGTTCTATATTTCTTTTTACCCTCATTGCCTAAGATAGTTTTTGATCATGCTATACATTTCATGTATATTTGTCGAATTGTACAGAGTTCAGAACCTGGTACATTGACTACAGCAGTGCCCAGGGAAACATTTCCAGTGGTAAATTATTTGGGAAAATTCCCTCTCCCCCACATTCCACCTCTTGACAAGAGCTGCCTAAAATGCTGTCTGGACAGCAGCCCACACCATGTGAACTTCCAAGAATCAACGCATCTAGAATGCATCTGACAAGCTCAGATCTGGTGTGTTATATCTCTTCCCTTTAAAAAAAAAAAAACCCTCACCTAAATATAGTTTGCTTCTAAAAACTGTCTCTAAATGACTGTGTTTTACCCTGGATAAGTTCTCCCCAGTGCATCCTGATGCTGGAGCATGAAAAGGAAGGTAAACGCGTGAAATCAAATGGTGATTGCTAACAATGAAATTTGGGCTCATAAATCAAGGATATTATTCAAAACTGTGAGGTAAATTAGCCTCATTCATTCTGATAGGGCTAGATAGACTCTATGGCTGTATGTGCCTTCTTTAATTAACATGCTGAAAAGATGTTCTGATTGGGATTATTAATGAATGCAGTGGAAATGTTTGCTGCTTAGAAGACTTCTGCCACAGACGGTTTACAAACCACCCCCCACCCCGCCTTTTTCTTTTTCCACAGATTCCTTACATGGCTTAACAGATGGAGTATTCATCTTTGAAGCTGTTTCCACAGAAGATAGCAAAACCATACAGGGCTATGATGCGATTGTGGTTGAACAATGGACAGTCCTGGAAGTAAGTGTGGGGTTGGCAGCCCTGCTTCTTTTGTTTAGACAGCAATTGTTTTATCCGCCTGCTCCATCTGACCGTGGGGCTGTTGCTCAGCTGTGGCTTTCTTCTGAGAGGGAGCTGACCTGGTAGATCCTAGAAGGACCCCCTTAATCCTTTCATTCCCCTCTTTTCCCACCTCCAGGTAGGGGTGGGCCCTGCTCTTCCCCTTCTGCAGGAAAAGCACATTGCGTGTGCCTGGCCATTTGGTGGAAGGAGACTTGTCTTTCATTAATTTGCATATAACTGACAACTCTAAGTGATATAAATGAGGCCACATAGTTTGTGGCCTCCGTAATAATCAGAGCGGCATCATTGTCAGAACCAAACCCCGTGGCTCCCTCTGCCAGCTATCCTTAGAGTTATGTACCTGAGCTCACTTAATCTTCACAATAAGCCTTTTAAGTAAATACTGTTATTGCCCCTGTTATATAGATGAGGAAACTGAGGCACAGAGAGGTTAGGTCCCTGGTCCAAGATTACACATTAAATACTGAAGAATGTATTTGAGAAATGTTGACTCATGAGGCCACCAAATTGCTGTGGGCAGGGGAATTCCTCAAACCATGTTCTGCTGGGACTTTGGAGGAGCGAATTTACTCCTAAGATTCACTAGTGTGTACCTGAAGGGCATTTCTCTAACTATGGAAGCGTGACTTTTTAGCCTTGTCTCTTGTATACACAGCATCTGGGATATAAAGGGGGAAGCTATTTGGACATAGAGAACTGAATTCTTGTGTTTTTTTTTGTTTTTTTTTTGTTTTTTTGTTTTTTTTGTTTTTTGAGATAGCTTCTTGCTCTGTCGCTCAGGCTGGAGTGCAGTGGCACGATCTTGGCTCACTGCAACCTCCGCCTCCCGGGTTCAAGCGATTCTCCTGCCACAGCCTCCAGAGTAGCTGGGACTACAGGCACCCACCACCACGCCCAGCTAATTTTTGTATTTTTAGTAAAGACAGGCTCTCACCATGTTGGCCAGGCTGGTCTCAAACTCTTGACCTCAAGTGATCTGCCTGCCTTGGCCTTTAGAAGTGCTGGGATTACACCGTGAGCCACCATGCCCAGCCATGGGCATAGAGAACTGATTTCTGAACACCATGGAAGAACACAGGATTAGCATTGCTGGGAGGGCCTCTGCCAAACAGGGCTCTCCAGGCTGAGGGAAGACAGGGGTGGATACAACTCTTTGTGAGGAGTGTGGGGTGCTGAGACCCACTAGACAGCCAGTGCTTGCCATACCCTTGTGCCTGCCAGAACTGCAGCCTCGAGGCAGTCCCTTGCCTGGTTATTGAAGTGGAGATGGGATGGGGCATGAGTTGGATGTCTCCGGGGACACTATGACTCAGCTTTGAAGCTGCAGCGGTTCCCAGCATGCGTGAAGTGAGGAGCAAGGCTGTTGGGGGCATGCCTGCGTCTGAACAGGGATGAGAAAGAACTGCTTGCAAGTGTGATAGTAATGGAGTACCTGAAGGAACTAGAGTCGTCAGAAGCAGGAGTTGGAAAGTCACAGCATCCGGGGCTGGTTAGCGAAGGGGCCAGAAGTCCTGAGGGAAGTAAGGAACCAGGTGACGACCTGGTGTGAGATCAGCTCCACCAGTTACTCCTGTGTGACCGTGGGGCCCATGGTCTCTCCAGGGTCCATGCTCCTAACTAGAAATGGGATGCAGAGGAAGTAAGGCTCAGTCCAAGATGCCAAGCGAGTGTGGGCAGGTCCTGTCACCTCTCAGGACCCTGTCCTTCCTCAGCTGTAGCTGGGCAGGTCACATGGCCCATCACGTGTGGTGGAGTGAAGGCTCCAGGTGGTGGTGAAATATGAAATGCCAAGAGTTGAGGATCTGAAGGACTGAGCAGCCGGCATTCAGTTTGCTCTGTAACATTTGGCTGTTAACAGTAGCGATGCATGGCTGCACCCAAAACATGTGCCTGAGCTGAGTGATTGGCAGACCATGGGGATGTGTGTAAAATTCCTGCTGTCTGTATATTAAAATGGCTGTTAAGGGAGGGCTCTGTGGTTCCTCAAAAAAGATGACTTGATGGCAGTGATCCAAAATCATCTATAAAATGGTTCTTAAAAATTAGTGTGACTGCAGGACCAGTAGCATCAGCATCACGTGGGAAGTTGTTAGAAATGCAGATTCTTGGACCCCACTCCAGATCTGCTGAACCCTCTGGGGGGGGGCCCTGGCAGTCTGCATTTTAGCAAGCCCTGCAGGAAATTCTGAGGCTCACTCCATTTGAAGAACCAGGGTGGGTACAGATGCCACTCCCATGTTGGAACTGTACCTCACAAGGTGATGGATTTGAAAGGGGGGACCCTGGAAGTGATAAGGCTGGGAAGGCTCCGCCCTCATGGATGGGATGAATGCCCTTAGAAGAGAGGCTGCAGACCACTGCCTCCCCTTTTTGGCCTTCCACCTTTGATCATGCAAGGACGCCTACAGGGCACTATCTATGAGGAATGGGCCTTTGCCAGACATGGAACCTGTTGGTCAGTGTCAAGATGCCTGATCTTGGACTGCCAGCCTCCAGAAATGTGAGAAACAAGTTTCTATTGTTTATAAATTACACAGCCTGTGGTATATTGTCATAGGAATAGGAATGGACTGAGACAGAAATTGGTACCAAGAAGTGGGGCTGTTGCTACAACAAATACTTGAAAGTGTAGAAATGACTTTGGAACTGGGTAATGGGTAGATGCTAGAAGAGTCTGGACATGCAGGCTAGAAAGAGCCTAGATTGCTGTGAATGGAGTGTTAGGGTGATTCTGTTGAGGGCTCAGAAGAAGAGGAGAGCTGTAGAGAGGCCTCAGACTTCTCAGAAATTATCTAAGTGTCATGATCAGAATGTTGGTAGAAATATGGACAGTAAAGGCCATTCTGCTGAGGTCTTAGATGGAAATGAGGAACAAGGTATTGGAAACTGGAGGAAAGGCCATCCTTGTTATAAAGTGGCAAAGAACTTGGCTAAATTGTGTTCGTGTCCTAGTGCTTTGTGGAAGGCAGAACCAAAGAGGGATGAACTAGGATATTTGGTGGAAGAAATCTCTAAGCAAAGTATTCAGGGTGCAGTGTAGCTGTTCTTGGCTGCTGATAGTAAAATGCAAGAAGAGAGAAACAAACTGAAAACAGAGTTTGTGATCAGAAGGGAAGCAGAACTTAAAGATTTGGAAAATTCTCAGCCTGGCTTTGTTGTCAAAAATGAAAAAGTGTATTCAGAAGAGAAAACCAAGGTTGGCCAAGCTACTGTTTGATAGGGAGATTGGTGCTGGTGGAAGGATGCCATATGCTATTCACCAAGACAATGAAAGAAAGACCTGAAGGCATTTCTGAGATCCTCAAGGCTGCTGCTCCCATCAGAGGCCTGGAATGCCAACGCCTGGGGGACAGAACTGTGTCAAAGGAGGTGACTTGGGCATCCTCAGTATCTTCAGGCTCACTGCCCAGTGCTGTCTCAAGTTTCTGCTCCACATGGTCAGGCTAACACAGCCTCTGAGATTGACATCTCCTGAAAGCAGATGGAGGAGAGATCTTGTGGGAAGACTGTACTCCTTGGTTTATGGGTTTCTCTTCCTCTTTGCAGCTGGTGGAAACAACCTTCAGGAGTCAGCTCTGAGGTCACCTCCTGCAGGGTGAAAGAGCGCTCCTCTGTGTTCTCATAACTCTCTGGGCATGACTCTATCACAGCTCCTGTTGTACTCTATCAATGTTATTTATTTGTCCACTTTCCTCCCTCCACTGTGAGTTTCTTGGTCTGGGAATATTCATCTTTGTTCTCCAAGGCACTCCAGTAAATGCTTGCTGATTGGGTTGAAGGCTTTTTGGTTCAGCCCAAGGTAGACTGGTGTTTCTCAAAATTGAGCTCGTATCAGAATCACCTGGAGAGCTTTTAAAAACACAGCTATCCAGGCTCTACCCCTACTTCCTATTCAATGGGTGTCTTAGTCTGCTTGGGCTGCCTAACAAAATACCAGACTAGACAGATTAAACAACAGAAATTTCTTTCCTCTCAGTTCTGGAGGCTGAAAAGTCCAAGATCAAGATTCTGTTGGGGTTTGGTTTCTGGTGAGGGCTCTCTTCCTGGCTTGCAGATGGCTTCCTTCTCACTGTATCCTCACATAGCTTTGCCCCTGAGCATGCACAGGTGGGAGGGGGCCACTCTGGTGTCTCTTCTTATAAGGACACTAATCTTGTTGGATCAGGGCCCAATCTTATGACTTCGTTTAACCTTAATTGCTTCTGTAAAGGCCCCATCTCCAAACACAGCCGAACTAGGGTTTGAAGCCTCAACATACACACTGTGGGAGGATATAAAATATTTAGTCTATAACGGTGGCTCTGAGATGGGGCCCAAGAATTTGCATTTCTAAGACATTTTCAGATGAGCTGATGCTGCTGCTGTGGGAACCCTACCTTGAGAATCCCTGTCTTAGGGGAACTAAGTATAGACAGCTCTGTAACCAGCACAGCCCAGCAATGTCCAGTCCAGGACAGGTTCACCCACAGCTCAGCTCTTTGAAGAGGCTCTGTCAGTCCCTGATTTGGGCCTGCAGACAGCCCCTCTCCTGCCTGCCCCTCTCTAAGGCTGAGGGTATTTTTCAAACTCTCACGTCTTCTACCCTCTACCAACTACTACTTTTCCCCACCCTTTTGGCCTCTAGGAAAGATTTTTCCTTTTTAAGTCCTCAGCAGGTCCCTTTTGGCTTCTGGTTAACTGCTTTTCTGGTAACCACAGTCCTCCCAGGCAGGCCTATAATCTCTAGGGCTCTGACCACAAAATGTCCCGGACCAGTTCTTTCTCATGTCTCACAGTGGGGCCTGGTCTGTCCCTTTCCTGCTTCATTACTCCTCCTGTGCTGATTCCTCAGCTCTGTGTAGATGTGCCATTCCAATTCCACCTTGTCTCGCTGGCTTCCCTCTCCACGTGCATGTACACATGCACACACGCACATGCACACCCGAAAATGTAGTGTGCAGACAGTGCAACGTGTTGGCAAGAGAGCGGCGGTTCCAGAGTCTGGCCTGAGTGTGCATCCTGCCTCTCTCATTCCCAGCCGAGTGATGGACTGTGTGAAAAGCAAACCACCCCTGCTTTGTTTTTCTATTTTCAGTGGTATAAATGGGGATACTGGTAACAACCTCTCAAAGTTGATGAGAATTAAAAGAGAAAATATATTAAAAAGTTGTGAATGTAGAACGTGGCACATAGTAAGCCCTCACAACATACTGCTTTCTCGGTCAGTCACCTCGTATCATCATGAGACAGATCCTTCCCCCATTGCCTTTGTCGTATGCTAAAAGCACAGAGGTCGTTGGGCTAGGGTACCTGTAGAGTCAAATGCAAATAATTGCATTTTGCTCAGTTGGAAACCTACAGCCTAAAATTAAAGGCAGTTGTAAGATAAATGTCTATCCATAGGGCATTTATAACAGGTATTTTGTTGACTTTATTTGAGTTTACGGTCTAGTGTGTGAGCAGAAAGGGTAATTCTTGGAAAGGAAAGGAAAAAACTACATAAGATGAATAGGTAAAGAGCAAGATACAGACACAGAGACCCTCTTCTTCCCTCTGAATCTGTGTATCTTTGAGCCTAACAGCCCATCAGAGCTTATAGACACCACCAGGTGCTACCTGAGCATAGAGCCTTTTCCATGTTTATCCCTCTCCCTGGAATATGTTCTAGAACATCAGTGCTTATCGTGAAATTTGGTGCCAGAATGGAACATAAGACAGTAGAAAAAGCACTTATAGCTGATGCAACTGGTATGGTGGCGGGTGGGTTAATTGAAAAAGTCAAAGAGACCCAAAGAAAATCAGATTCCTATCTTACACATTTTATTTGAATGTAAAGTATGTAAACACATGTCCATTTGCCAGTCTTTTTGAGCTGAGTGTCTGCTGAAGTAGAGTTCTGCCTCACCTTTCTCATATAAACCACACCCAAAGTGTGCTACCTACAATGTCCAGTATCAGTTTCTTTAAAGTATCAGTGGAATCTGACTGCAGAATCTTTCTATGTTTTCATGATTTCTTTCTAGTCTTTCTAGTCCCCTCGCCCAACACACATCTAATTCAGCCACAGTTGTTACTTTTTAGTGATTGTTCTTTGTTGAGTCTCTTCAAGGAATTCAACTTAGTTTTTTGAGAAACAACTTGTTTTTGCACTTAGAGTTTATATGCTTTTAAATCATTTAAGACATGTAATTAGGATAATGGGTCTAACTTACAGAAACACATACAGCTTACCCCTGACATGCTCAGTTGGTGAGGTCAGAAGGGCATGAGCATCCTAGAAAGCAGCTGCTGCCTGCGAGGACTTGACTTCTTTCAGGGTGGACTGGACTTCCGCGAGTACAGCTGCGGGGAGAATGGCTTAGGGCATCATTACAGCCTCTACAACCCCACAGACTTTGTCATGAGGCTCTGGAGTCAGCTCTTCTCCACTCTCTGCCTGCGTATTTAATCTTTTGTTAACTCCCATTTTATCTCATACTATTCGCTTCTGCCCATTTCCCCAGCCTGTCAAGACATTTCTGATCATGGTTATATCATCCTTCATTCTGGGGATCTTCCAGCCTTGGCTTCCCTGAAGGCTTCATATGTATGGTGGCTCCTGGCTGGTCTCAATGGCAAACAGATTGGATCAAGGACACAGTCCTTGGCACGCTATAGGAATCTCTCCACCAGTGCCTGACACTAACCCAAACCATTCTGCAGTAGATTCAGGTGGCCCTGTTGTTCCACCTTCCGTTCCTCTCTTGTATTTACATGAAAGGCTTGATGAGATGCTTTTCTGTAACTGAAACCTACTCTGGCCTGTAACCCTGTCTCATAATCCTGTGTAACAACACATTAGGTCTCACTTGGTCTTCATGAAGTTCTGCAGGTTTCTGGGGCTCAAGCTTTTGTTTTCAAAGGCTCCCAACCATCTCTTTAAGAATCCGCTCTAGGATTTGCCAGGGAGTAACATCAATTTCTATGGTTTCTAGAATTCACAAGGGAGCCAATATTTGTTCTTTTTCAACCATCTGGTTTTTTTCTTTTATTACCACAGTTTCTCCAAGATAATTATTTTGGTTCTGAGATCATAGTCTTTAGTGCCAAAGACAGCAGTTCTCTGCCTTTTTCCTGTGATAGGGATGATTTTCCTGCAAATAATCACTCCCATGAAAGGCCCAGGAATCAACACCCAAACCCCTCCCAGGCTGCATCTCCATCCTTTCCCACCGCAAAGCGAATCATAGCACAGGTGAGTGCTATGGAGGTCAGAATAGCCTCAGCTCTATTTTAGCAGCTCTTTCAGTACTTTGACTTTTATCAAATTCTTGTGTGCCACTCACCTTGACAGTTACACACCTGTTTACGGAATAGTATGTATGGATGACTGCCTTTTCCTTAAAAAAAAAAGTGATTCATCTCAGCTTGAGCTCATTTAAAATTTTCAAGTTTGCTTCAGAGGGCAAACTGCTAACATCTGCTAACAATTTGAAATGCCCACTCCCATCCATGACTCAGCAATTTCATACTTCACGTCCACCTTTTCTAAAGAAACAAATGCATGTGTTCACAAGAAGGCACAGACAAGGATATTATCTCAGCATTATTTGTAATATCAAAAAAGGTAACAATATTCATGTCCATCAGTAGGGGAATGATTAAACAAAAGATAATATATTCTTACTATAGATTAGGTCATTCTGTATAAGCTGACATGGAAGGAATTGCAGGAAATGTTAAACAAGAAAACTCAGTTGCAGAATTATCCTGTGATGGTTAATTTTATGTCAACTTTCCTGGGCTATGGTACTCAGTTACTTGATCAAACACAAATCTAGATGTTGCTATAAAAGTAGTTTGAGATGTGATTGCCATTCGACTCAGTAGAAGAGTAAAGCACATTACCCTTCATAATGTGAGTGGACCTCATCCAATCAGCTGAAGGCCTTAAGAAAAAAGATTGAGATCCCAGAAGAAGGAATTCAGCCTCCAGACTTAAAACTGCAACGTCGACTCCTGCTGGAATTTCCAGCCCGTTGGGCTACCCTGCAGACTTTGGATTTTACAACCTCCACAGTCATGTAAGCCAGTTCCTCAAAATGAATCTTTCTAGATACAAGATAGCCTACTGATTCTCTTTCTCAGGAGAATCCTGATGAACACAGATACAAATGCTGTGATGCCATTAATGGGGAGAAAACTTCACAAAGTCTCTTAGACTTTAGCCATATTTGTCCCCTTGTAGAAAAGAAAGCAAAATAGGAGTTGAATAATCCCATTTTTATTGTCTTGAATATACTCTTCTTGTGCAACTTCTTGCTTTCAGCATGATTTTAAATGACGTGTGTGTATACGTGTGCACACACACACATATGTAATTCGCATATCTCATTCTAGGCTGAGGTGCATGTTTGTATACCTCACGCCACCTGCACACCTCAGCTCATTCCAGGCACAACATTCTTCCTCTTTCGGGTTTGCCTCATTTTTGTCACCATCCCTGGAGGCTCCGGTACCCCCTTCTGTCCTTGTAAATTCACACTCATCTATCTCCACAGCCACAGTGGTTTTCCTTAGTTGCCTCCAACTTTTATTTTAGGGTGACATGTCCACCTGGAGCCAGCGGGCCTGTGAGCATTTCTTGCCATGGGGCCATATTAAATTTTCCCTGAGCCTCTGAAATTCTTTCTTCTTGTCTCTGGAGAGGGCGTCTAGTACTCTTCTGCTATTAGGAACTTCACAGAGAAAAGCTTAGTTTGTACAGTTTGTGTTGCCCAGGTAAGTCATTTCCCTTCCCATAATGATGGGGAAGAGATTACATTTAGAAGTAGTGACCCCAAAAGGTCATGATCTGATTATTGAGTCCTGACTTCTGATCTGAAGCTTTGGCCCTGTTCTCGGATACTGGAGCCTGGGATGGCTGTCTGTCCCTCTTTTATTTCTTTTAGCCATTATTTTCCCTCTGCCTCCTCCTTGGCAGCAGCCACTTGCTTGGGCATTCTGAAATGTATGTGGATTGTGGCAGTGGCAGGACACAGAGATGATGGGCTATTGGACCAAAACCAGCCCTCCTGCTCCCCGATGGGGCAGGTGGGTTAGACTTAATCCGTGAAAGAATACATAAGAATGAAAACCATTTGAGATGGTGGAGATTAGAGGTTCCATAACAGAACTCTCAGGGAACTGGGAAACTCCATAGGCTCAAAGAGAATGACTGCTCTTTGATGCCCAGGAACAAGGATGCAAAGGGGCATTTGCTGACGCCCCACACATCAAGGAGCCTCGGGAAGAAGAGAGCCTACAAAGGAAGTAGGAAGGCATTCAAGGCTAATTGTGCCCTGCTGACCAGAAGTGCCCTGGGAGAGAGCAGAGACGGAGCAAGGCCTCCTGGACACAGTGGGCTCCAGCTGGGTATTGGCAGTCAAGTCAGGACTTGAATGGGCTAAGGGATTGAGTGTGGGGGCTTCCTGCTGTGGGAAGTGACAGGAGCAGAGGCCAGCTGGAAGAGAAGGCACATCTATTAATTTTTTTAATAATTAGAACACATAATGGATAATGTGGGTGAGCTCCCAGATGCCTTCAATAATGGATAATGTGGGTGATCTCCTAGATGCCTCTGATAATGGATAATGTTGGTGATCTAGATGCCTCAGCTCCCTTTTTACCGTGGTTTCACCTCAAGCAGGCAGCACTTGTGCCTCTTAGCAGAGCCCTGCCCCTGAGCTCCAGGAGCCTGCCCTGCTTTAAGCAACAAGAGCCACAAGTGCCCCTGAGGCGGTCCTCGTCAATGACAGAGGAGTGTGGGTGTACAAAAGCTCTGCTCCCTGGCCTCAGATGGGGACAACTCTGAGCGTAACTCACCCCTCAGAGCTCCCCACAGGATCAGACTAAGCCACTGGTCATGGGATGCCCTTAAAACTGCGTCCTTCCTGGGCTGCTGCTACTGTGTTGTCTGACTTCCCCCACTCCCTCACTGGCAGCACTTCCTTAATAAGTTACTTGCACATGAATACTTGTCTTAGCGTCTGCTTCTAGGGAGCCTGGCCTAAGACCATGTGTAAAAAAATTCCATTCAGGAATATTACATTGCAAATTGAGATAAAAGTTACTGGAGGTTTTATAATAATTTTAAACAAAATGCTTACAGTGCAAATGTGTATATAGTAAAGACTGAATCCTCCTCTCTCCTCTGACCCTCACTTCCCTAGTTCCCCTTTCACAGAGAAAGCTCCTTCCAGAGAGGAGGTGGTATACACACAGAGCTGGGTGTGCATCTGTATAACAGAGAGGCAGAGGGAGATTTTATACACATAGAGGTGAAGGCAGAGTAGAGAGTTGAAAATGCTTTGAAGATTAATGAGGCCACAAGACAAGGAATGCCAGTAGCCACTAGCGCCAGAAATAAACAACGAGCAGATTCTCCCCCTGGCCTCCAAAAGGAGCAGGGGCCTGTTATAACCTTGATTTTTGACCCAGTGATCCTGATTTTGAACTTCTGACTTCCAGAACTGTGAGAAATTTCTATTCTTGTAATCCACCGATTTTGTGGTCATTTATTATAGCCACCCTAGGAAATGGATATAATATGCATGGACGTCTCTCCAGGGTCACCCTGTAGGGAGTCCTTGACAGTATGTTTGCATGTGAAGAGTCTGGGGAAGACTTTGTGGTTGAGGCAAGGGCCTGGACTTCTTGCAATGGGTTGAAAGGAGCCATAGTGGGATTTTCATCAGAGAGCTGTACATTGGGACAACTGGTCCTGGAGAAAGGGCCAGAAAGGGGGATAGAGCAACAGAAGACCAGGGAAACAGAATAAGGGTGGTGGTCATGAGTATCAGTTGGGTTGCTTTCCACTGTTCATAGCAGGAAATCTGACTAAAAGCGGCTTAAGCCGTAGGGGTGTTCATCTCATCTCACTGAGCAGGAAGTCTAGAGCAAGATGGGGAGGTTGCAGAGTCAGCTTTTTCAATGGCTTAAAGATGCCACCAGGGATCCCGGTGCTGCCATCTTTCTGTACTCATCCTCAGTCTGTCTGCTGGCCTCTCCTCATGATCCTCACAAGGTGACTGTGGCAATTCTAGGTGTCTCATGCAAATATGATGACAATGGTGAAGAACAGGGGCAGTTTTTTCCTGCCACATGTCCCTTTTTATTAGCAAGTAAAACCTTTCCCAGAAACCCCCAACAGATTTCCTCAGGTCTCATTGGCCAGGGTTGAGTCACAGACCCATGCCACTTGTCAAGAGTCATGCTTGTCCAGGCCTGGGGGTGTCAGTGAGGAAGGAGGCCTGGGCCATCGAGAGGCTGTTGGCTTTGGCAGCCAACAGAATGTGCCACTGAGGGGGACTAGCAAGGCAGGATGCTCCTAGAGGTATTTTCAAGAAGACTGGACTCGTTGATGGTCTGGATAATGAGATGACAAAAGGAAGTGTTTGACCTTTAATCTTTATCTGCACTTTTTTCTTCCATAAACTCAATTGTCCTATTTTCTCAGACATCCATATTTCACTTCATATACAAAATTTAGTGATACAAGTAAGATATACCTTTTTAAAAATTTATCCAACAAATAAATATTGAGTTCCTACTGTGTGTCAGCCACTGTGACAGCATGATGAATGGATGAAATTCAGGCAGGAAGGATTGATTCCATTTAGTCAAGGGAAGGAGTGTAGTCATTAAAAATGAATGCCCACCCCCTGGCCTTTCCACACTCATCAATAATTCCTCTTCATTGTCAAGCTTCCTGAGGGGTGCTGGAAGACCTTAAATCACAGAAACCTTTTAAATCTGACGAGGGGAGAGGCAAGTATGCCATTCTGGTGAAGATCATGGGGCAAAGTGAATTTCGATTCTTGCTGCAGAGGAGGAAAGGATGAAACAAATGATCACATTTTCAAAATCCTGTGACAAATGCAGTTTAAAATATTCAGTGTTCGCCACAGAACGACAAGAAATAAGTGTATTAGGGTTCTCCAATAAAAAAAAGAACCAGTAGGAGATTATGCACACACACACAAAGACACAAAGAGATTTATTATAAGGTTTTGGCTCATGTGATTATGGAGACTGAGGAGTCCCACTGTCTGCTGTCTGCAAGCTGGAGACCGAGGAAAGCCAGTGGTATAGTTCAGAGGCCTGAGAGCTGGCAGCTGATGGTGCGGAATCCAGTCCAGGTCCCAAGCCCTGAGAACCAGGAGCAACAAGGGCAGAAGATGGACATTCCTGTTCAAGCAGTCAGGCAGGGTTAATTCAGCCTTCTTCCACCCTTTTGTTCTGTTCAGGTCCTCAATGACTGGATGATGTTCACCCACATTGGGGAGGGCCATCTGGTCTACTCAGTTGGCCCATTCAAATGCTAATCTTTTCCAGAAACACCCTCACAACATGCCCAGAAATAATGTTTATGCATCCTGTGGCAAGTTAAGGGCTCAATGTGATAACAAGGGCTATATCTTTAGGTTTTCCCAATGTGTTTGAGATAAAAGGGTGGAAGATAATTCTATCAGAGCTTTAAGCACACACACACACACACACACACACACACACACACACCCTACTTATTATCTTACAGTATCTGGGCCAGAAATCCAGGTGGGCTGAACTGGGTCCTCTGCTGCTTAGGGTCTCAAAAGGCTGAAACTGGATGTCAGCAGAGCTGTGTTCCTTATTAGAGGCTTTGGTGGGGAAGAATCCACTTCCCAAGTTCATTTAGGTTGTTGGCCTTGTGGTTGTAGGTCTGAGGTCCTTGTTTTCTTGCAGCAGTTATCCAGGAGCTGCTCTTTGCTCCTAGGGGCTGCCCCCTAAAAGGGCTTTTCAGATGCATGAGAGCCACAGATGAAGAGAGGGCAAATGGTTCTCCAGAGATAACTGAAGTATATTAAATCAGTGAGCATAAAAGGTTGGAGGGTGTTCTTGTAGTTATGTGTTCACTCATCACCACTCCTTGAAATATGTTCTCTGAAATTCGCCTGGCCAAGACTTTTAATACAGCTAAATAAAAAGGAAGGGCCTATGGGTGGTGTATAACTGGTTGAGAGGCTGTACTTGGCAACGATGGGCTTTCATTGGGAGGAGGTCTTTCTTCATGGGCTTTCTGATGCCATCCTGTGCCTTGTCCTGTTTCACATCTTTTTCAGGGGCTTGTGTAGGGATCTACAAGGTGGTGGACCTGAAGAGACCTGATTCTGGGAGGCCACAGAATATCTTGGGTGGCCCTCGGGATCTAAAGAACATGGATGCTCTTGGGCTCCACAAAAACATTCTAGTTGGGCAAAGGGGAAGAAGGCCAGGTCATGTCTGAGAGTAGGGAAGACTCTGGAGCACCCACCTATGCCAGTGTCAACCAGAGCTGCTTGTTCTAAATGTATCTGTTTTTACATGTTGTTTCTAAATCAGATTATAGTTGATGCTTAAAGGAAGCATCCTACTAATAAAAAAAAAAAAAAGAAAAGAAACAAAACAACCTTGAAAATTACTGATCTAATTCATTTCCTTTTTTGAGTAGGTTTTCCAGACTTCTTAAACCCCTCCAATCTCTTACCTCTTAGTATATGAATATTGGACTAAAAACCAGTCCAATAAATGTAATAGGAGTACATTTAAGTATCAACAAATTGCATTTAAGCGCAAAAAAGTCAATAATATAGAATGGCGAATACCTGATTTGACAATAATTCCAAAGAAAAAGAGTTAATACAGGCCAAGGATGTCTCTACTGCTTCCCTCCAAGTGCTCTGGGCTGTGACCCAGTGAACATTTCCAGATCACAGCCCATGTTTCTTTGGGCTCACTCTCTGCTGAGACCCTGCTCCACGTCCGATCTTCACTTTTGAGGCAGTTGCTCGCCCTTTCCAGCCCAGCCGTGATGCCATCAGCTTTGTGGGGCCATCTATAAGACTACCAGCTGGCTTTGCTCTCCCTTCCTTTTTAAACAATCACATTTCTTCACCTTACCTAGGAATTACTGAAGTTACCAAATTGCTATGCAAAGTCCTTGAGTCAGGGACCAGCCATTCCTTATATTCATGGTTTCTGGATCCAAATTAGTTCCTTTTGTGTTGCAGTTTTGTTTTGTTTGTTTGTTTGTTTTTTAACAAACATTGATTTAATAAATAATTGGATGAGGTTAGCACTGCTTAGAAAAGATATCTTTGACCAAATTTATGAAAACACATGCATGAAGGACTTCTCCCTCTTTTCTTCAGTCTGCTGCTGGCTGACTTGGAGTCTTAGGTTCCACCATGACCACCATATTTGATGAGAAACATAGACTGTAGGGTACAGGTGAGAGTGACAGTAACGGGGGAGACACCTGGAAATGGTGGGAAACAACTGGACATGTTTATCTTGGAGGAGGAAAAAACAAGGGCAATCAGGTAGCTGGCTTCCTCATATCTTTGAAGGGCTGACTTACGAGAAAGGAAGTAGACTGTTTTTGTTGGTTGTAAGGGAAAAACTAGGTCTAATTGGAGAGTGTATGTGGAACGCTTCAGCAGAGGAAGTGGCTGGGGCCTAGGACTGTCAACTCCCAGATGCTGATGTGACGTGGATGTTCCATCACCACTAATTAGGAGTGATGTTTTAGGCAGGAAGGACTAGCGCGGTGGTTCCCAAACCTTGGTAGTCCTCAGAATCACCTGAGGACTTATTAAAAATTCACATTCTGGCTGGCTAGCTCATGCCTGTAATCTCAGCTCTTTGGGAGGCTGAAGTGGGAGGATTGTTTAAGCCCAGGAGTTCAAGACCAGCCTGGGCAACATAATGAGACCTTGTGTCTCTACATTAAAAAAAAAAAAAATTAGCTGGGCATGGTGGTGTGTGCCTGTATTCCCAGCTACTCAGAGGGGCTGTAGTGGGAGGCTCACTTGAGCCTGGGAGGTTGAGGCTGCAGTGAGCTAAGATCATGCCATTACACTCCAGCCTAGGTGACAGAGCGAGATTCTGTCTCAAAAAAATAAAAAACACTTTGGGAGGCCAAGGCAGGCGGATCACGAGGTCAGGAGATCGAGACCATCCTGGCTAACACGGTGAAACCCCGTCTCTACTAAAAATACAAAAAATTGGCCCACCGTGGTGGTGGGCGCTTGTAGTCCCAGCTACTCGGGAGGCCAAGGCAGGAGAATGGTGTGAACCTGGGAGGCGGAGCTTGCAGTGAGCCGAGATTGCACCACTGCATTCCAGCCTGGGCGACAGAGCGCGACTCCATCTCAAAAAAAATAATAATAATAAATAAATAAATAAATATGCATTCCCAAGTGACTCTGCCTCCCTGGAGACTCAAAGTCAGAAGGTCTGGCGGGTGGGATTAGGGATCCGCATGTAAAAAAATTCAGCCAGGCCCAGCAGCCACTGGACTAGAGGTCCACCCTGACCCCTTCCAGCTTGAATAAGCTGGGCATGCATGTTGACACGCTGCTTTTAAATCAGTGGCCTCTTTAAACATCCTTTTGGGGTGAAGTGGCAAATTGGGCTTGGCAAATTAGACTGAAGGATTGAGAACTAGTCTAGTGAGGGCAAGAGGCCTCTGCTTTCATTCTTATAACTTTTTTTCTTTTTATAAAAGTGATCCATGGACACTTTCTCAAAATGTTAAACATAGTTACCATATGACCCAGCAATTCCACCCCTATATTTAAGAGAAGTGAAAACATATGTCCATATAAAGACCTATGTACATTAATGTTGATGGCAGCTTTATTTGTAATGTCCAAAAAAGTAGAAACAATTTAAATGTTCATCAAATGATGGATAAACTATGGTATATCTGTATAATGGAATATTATTTGGCAATAAAAAGGAGTAAAGATATATGCTACACGTATGAACCTTGAACATATGCTAAAGTGAAAGAAGTCAGTTGCAAAAGACCACATATTATATGAATCCATTTATATGAAATATCCAGATTAGGCAAGTGCATAGAGACAAAAAGTAGACTTGTGGTTGCCTAGGGGTGGGTGGGGGAAGAGGGGAGTGACTGCTAATAGGTACAGGGTATTGGTGTGGGGGGTGATGAAAGTAGTCTAAACTTAGATTGTGGTGATGGTTGTACAACTCTGAATATATTATAAACCACTGAATTGTTGGCTTTAAATAGGTGCATTTTAAGATACTTCAATTATATATCAATAAAGATGTTGAACAAAGTGACACGTGGTCATTAAAGATAATTTAGAAAATACAGGTAAAGAAAAGAAAGCAAAATAAACCCCAACTTTCAGCATCACTGGAAGATAGCTGCATAACATCTTAGGATAATCCTTCCTGTGTATATTCTGTCTATATTTGCATATTTTTTACAAAAATGATATCATACTCTTCATACTGTTAAACATTTGGGTATGTAACTGTATCCTGAAAAATGTTCCCGTTATTAGGCTTTTACTTCATTATTTTTAATGGCCATAGAGTACTTCAATCTATGAACAATTTTATTTTAATTTATTTAATTAGTTTTCCATTGGTGGGTTTTTGCTGACTTCAATTTTCTTGCTCTTATAAACCATTAATATTCTTTAGCAATATCACTGTAATTCATGTCAGTTTTGATTCAAGGTCCTTACTTTTTTTAGAAAAATAAACTTTCTATTTTAGAGTAGTTTTAGGTTCATAGCAAAACTGAACTGAAACCACAGAGTTCCCATACAGTATGTAGCCCTTCCAATTGGCTTCTTTCACTTAGTAATATGGATTTAAGGCTCCTCCAATCTCTTGAGAGCTCATTTCTTTTTAGTGCTGGATAGTATTTCATTGTATGGTTCTACTGCAGTTTCTCTATCAGTTACTGAAGGGCATCTTGGTTGCTTCCAAGTTTTAGCAATTACGAATAAAGCTGCTGTAAACAGCCATGTGTAGGTTTCTGTGTGGACAAAAGTTTTCAGCTTATTTGGGTGAATAACGAGGAGTATGATTGCTGGATCATATTGTAGAATATGCCTAGTTTTGTAAGAAACTGCCAAACTGTCTTCTGTATTGGCTGTACCATTTTGCGTCGCCACCACAGTGAATGCGAGTTGCTATTGTTCCACATCCTCGCCGGCATTAGGTATTGTCAGTGTTTTGGATCTTGGCCATTCTAATGTGGCATCTCACTGTCTTATTTGCATTTCCCTAAAGACGTCTGATGTTGAGCATCTTTTTATATGCTTATTATTTGCTATCTGTGTATCTTCTTTGGTGAGGTATTTGTTCAGATCTTTTGCCCATTTTTAAACTGGGTTGTTTTCTTATTGTTTAGTCTATGAATTCTTTGTATATTTTGGATTAAAGTCCTTTATCAGATATGGCTTTTGCAGATATTTCTCTTAGTCTGTGACTTGTCTTCTCATTCTCCTGAGGCCTTTACTTTTTGAAACCAGTGAATTTTTATCCCATGAAAACAAATTTTACCTTTGATTTACCTTGAAAATTCTTGATGTTGTTCAGAAGCCGGTTTGGACAAGAAGGTGAGGGGTAGGGAGTAGCAGAAAAGCATTATTCTATTTAGAATCTATTTGGGCCACAGGATTCTGCAGAGTTACCTTCCTGTATAAAGACAAAGTCACTTTGAAAGAAGCAGATACACTCGTCTCCATTAAATGTTTGTTGGATGTTTTGTTTTTCAGTCTCCATCAGTTGGCTTTTGCTGTGTAACTAACCATTCCAAACTTAGTGGCTTCAAATAACCATGTATTAGCTCATGATTCTTTAGGTCATCTGATCAATTCTTCAGCCATAGGGCAACCCTGCCGATCTCTGCTAGGCTCTCTCATATGTCGGCTGATGGCTGAATGATCTAGAGTGGCCTGACTCATATGTCTGGCAGTTGGCTAGAACACAGCCTGGTGTATCTTAACATTCAGTAAGCTAACCTGAACCTCTTCACAGGATGGCAGCCACAGGATTCCCAAGAGCAGCAAGTGGGCAGGCCCCAATGTGCCAGCTTATTTCATGCCGCAGTTTGCATCACATTTGTTAATGTACTATTGGCCAAAGAGAGTCACAAAACCAGCTCAGAGTCAAGAGATGGAGAAACAGACACTACCTCCTGATAGGACCCACCGTAACACACGGCAATGGAACAGAAACAGAGAAGAAACAAGTTTATGTGTGGCCAGGTAAATAATGGCCTTGGCCAGATAAATAATGGCCTTGTGCTTGATGGCCAGTACATGACTGTATCTAATTTTCATACGTGAATATACTTCCAACTTCCACATACAAAATGCCCATAAAATGGTAACACAGCATCCTGGCAAATTAATTCACATTTTTGGTGGCAAACTCATGTCTCATTTTAGGTATGATTTACAGCAATTTTGATAAGACTTTGAGGATACAAGACAATGGTGGCAGAACCTACCCCAAAAATGCCAGCACAGGTGCATTTACTCACTCACTCAACAACTAATTATCAAACAAATACTTCCTTAAGTGCCTGGGATTCATCAGGAAGAAGATAAACTCTTTGCCTTTGTGGAATTTGTGTTCTACTGCAGGGGCAGAAGAACAAGGAAGTGCCAATTCGTGATCAATATGCAGAAATGGTAGGACAGGGAACAGAGTGACGGGGGGGTTTTCTAGAGGACCCCAAATAGGGTTGTCCAGTCTCTTTGAGACCATTTTCATTTTCTTGACTTTGGTTTTTTCATCATTGGTTTGTCCCATGGTAGGTGTCAGTGCAGATGCTGATGGGGACCCGGCAGTGCATCTGTTATGGCTGTGGTGGATTTATCTCCGGTAGAGCAGGGAGCCAGAGTGGGAGGCGGATTGCAGGACTTGTGGCATTGGACTAATGAACAGCCAGAGGTCTGATCTGTCCTGAAGGCAGGATATTCCAGCTGGAGGTTTCTGGCACCTAAGAAGCCCTATCAGAGATGGGTCCTCAGAGGGCATGCTGTGGGATTAGTGCGATGCAGTTTGGTTTAAATAAGAGCAAAGCATAAGGAGGGAGGGCTGAGCAAGAATTGTGGTAGCCATAGCAACATGATACTGACAGTTGAGTCACCAGTCACCACAAGGAGAGTATTGGCCAACTGCGATTGCCCCAGCACGGCTTGAGAACGTGGCACCTTTGATGTTACCAGGCAGAGAAAGTCAGGGAGAGAGAAATTCATCGTGTTGAGCTTTTCCCAGCATCCCATGTCTTACCAATCCCTTCCTTAGTGAGTCAAGGCTGTGACAGCCCAGCGCATGGCGTGTTGTGTGGCTCTGTTCATTGTTAGCTAGGACCGTGAAATCACCTTTAATCTCCATTTCCCCCTCTCTTAAGGTTTTGAACCAGCCTTTATTCAGAGACCTCTTCTGGGTTTGCATGTTATGATTATCAGTAAGCTGTTGGGAATCCACTGCTGATAGGTGGAGGGGACAAAGTTGACACTTTTGGGTTCTAGAATTCCTGCAGACTGGCGCTCTCCCCAGGTCCCCAACTCCAAAATAAACATCTTTTAATTATACACTTCGGAAAAGCTCTTTTTTTTCCAATCCCCTTTCTTTTGTCTAGGTAATAGGTAAGGTGAAAAATCAGAAAGGCTAAAGTTAAGATGTAGGATCCCTCATTCACCTCTGATGGTCTAAAGAGAGTAATAAAGTGGCAAGTCCCATTTACCCCCAGAGAGCCTAGTTTTCTGTCTCATCAAAGCTAGTGGGAGGGACTTGGCAAGTCTCTGAAGAAAATGTTTCTTTTTTAATTGTTATCAAACAAAGCTGTTTCTAAGTTGGCCTGGGAGGACCCCCTCACCCTGAAGCAATCAACGTGTGTTTAAGATGTCAGCTTCTGGAGGATAGGAGCCCTGTGCTGTTGCGTACGTGGTTCTGATGAGCAGCTGACAGGATGTGACGGCTTTGTGTTGCTTAACCACAGTCAGAACTGCAGTGCCTGTCCCTGCTATGGGTCAGCATTGGCCCCAGCCGTCGCCCCTTAGCCTCCGCACGTCTGGCCTCATTACCTTCCCTGTGATCGGGAGCCCTGCATGGTTGCATGCCTTGCCTGGTTCTCATTCTGCTCATGCAGGTGTGTGTGGGCAGATACCCCTGATAAAAAGGATGCATGCCATCTCCCGCCCTTCCATCCGGTAGCCCCTTTCTTCTTTCTGCCTTCCAAGTAACTGACATAAGAGAAACCACATGTACCAGGACCAGATCACCCAGCATGTCCCAGAATCCAGGAGAGTGTTATCTTGCACATGCAGGTTTGGTTTTCTTGCCAACTTGGCATTGTGCTTTAGGAGAAGCCAGGGCAACGTCTCAAGCTAGGACGATCTACCCAGTGTGGGTTTTTATCTCTCTCTTCCAGGGCGAGCTGGTGGCACTGCTGGGCCTCGCAGTAGGTTATCATAAATTAGACTTCAGGGCTCCAAAGGTAATGCAAGGCCACAGTGTCTGGCCTGGAGAAAATAAGGGCTAGGTGTGCCAGCCTTGAGTGTGGTGACAAATTAGCAACACTCCCCTTCAGCAGTAACTATATCATTGTATTTCTCTCAAATCAAATGCGGTGACTTTGTTTTTTTTGAGATGGAGTCTTGCTCTGTCGCCAGGCTGGAGTGCAGTGGTGCGATCTGGGCTCACTGCAACCTCTGCCTTCTGGGTTCAAGCGATTCTCCTGCCTCAGCCTCCCGAGTAGCTAGGACTACAGGTGCCTGCCACCATGCCTGGCTAATTTTTGTATTTTTAGTAGAGATGAGGTTTCACCACGTTGGCCAGGATGGTCTCGATCTCCTGACCTCATGATCCGCCCACCTCTGCCTCCCAAAGTGCAGAGATTACAGGCGTGAGCCACTGAGCCCAGCCATAAATCAAATGAGGTGACTTTCATTACAATTTTCCTCCTACAGGTTGCCTGGTATGTGGTTCTTCTTAGAATAACAGTAATAAACCAGTTAGCTTCTGCTGTGTAATAAAGCTCCCTAAAGCTTAGTGAGTTAAAATCATAACCCGCACAAGTCAGCTGGGTGACTTTTCCTTCAACTTTTAGGAAATTGACTAATCTCAGCATGTGCCTGCAGGCGCTGATGGGTGGACCGCAGCTAGCAGCTCCAAGATGGCATCTCTCACGTCTGCTGCTTAGCAGGGCCACAGGTCTCTCATTATCCAAAGGCTAGCCTGGGACTGTCCTCATGGCATAGGCAGGGTTCCTGGAGAGTGAGCAGAAACAGCAAGGCCCCTTGAGGCCTAGGTTCAGGATGACTGTAATGTCACATCTGCCATATCCTGTTTGTCACAGCAAGTTCCAAGACCAGCCAAGATTCAAGGGGTGGCCAGAGGGACTCTCCCTCTTATGGGAGGAGCTGCCGAGCTGTGTTGATAGTGGCCTGGACACAGGGAGGTCATAATAGACACCATGCTTCCAAACAGTATGTTTCAGGTAATAATTATTTTTATTTCGTTGAGCTCCTACAAGGCTACCGAGTTTGCTGCCTTTCTTACCTGGTAGAGAAAATCAGGCAAAGATGTGAATTCACCAGCACTGGATGGGTAAAGAGTCTCAGAACTGAAGCTTTTTATGCATTACATGTAGTTTCCTCTGCCCCCTTTTCTGCATCTAAGAACTAAGCTTTTTCTTAAAAAAAAAAAAAAAAAAAAAATTTCTCTTTGAACATTATGAAAGCCTAAGTTATCTAAAATGAGAGGACTGCTCTCTTAGACTCTATTATGTTGTCCTAATTACATATCAGCAAAATGTTTTTCTGGGGCATTGTATGTAAAACAAAGGAGAAAACAACATCTCTAGCTGGCCAGCGTGCCTGTCCCTCCCTCCCGTGGAGGCCTGCGAGGCTGAGGGTGGGGAAGGCCGGCTGTGCTGGCTGCAGAGGGCTTTGCTCTTTCTTCACAGAGCAGCAGGTCGCCCCTTCTCTTCTCCCTCCCTCCACCTCACCTCCGTGGGCTCCATTGGATGGGAACCATGTGCTTCTTCTCCCCACCCTAGACTGGGATCTCCTGGGGCAGAAAAGGCTTCCCAAGTGGCCAAGACAGAGTCAAGCTGACTGAATGTGAGATTCATGAATGAACAGTGGTACCAGGCATAGCCCTGCCCTTTAGCATCCTGAGGGCCATGAGTAGTTTTCTGCAATGCTGCACGCCGTGTTCCAGCATCTGCTTTCCACTTGCTAGGTAGAGGTGAAGTGGCCCTTCTTACCAGCTTGGCATTCCCCTCCGCCCTGCCTCTGGATCTCCACTTTCCACAGCTGTATGAGAGCAGGACCCCTACCCTCCGTGAGGGCCGCTGTGGCCAGCATGTGCCGAGCAGGGGCCAGGCAGCCCTGAGAACGCGCCAGCATGCTCTGCCTCCTCTGCACTAGCAGCTGCCACCTGTCCTTGCCATCGGCCACTTCCCTCCTGTGGAGTACTGCCTGTGGCCTCCTGAGACCTCACCATCCATCCAGAGATAGTTTCCAGGCTTCTTGTGACTTGCCCTCTTGAGATATTTGATGGTGTGATCAAACTCCCTATTTTTTTTTTTCCCCCTTCAACTTTTAAGTTCCAGGGTGCAAGTGCAGGATATGCAGGCTTGTCCGTGTGCCATGGTGGGCTGCTGCTCAGATCAGGCCATCACCTAGGTATGAAGCCCAGCATCCATGAGCTGTTCTTCCTGGTGCTCTCCCTCCTCCTGCACCTCCGACAGGTCCCAGTGTGTGTTGTTGCCGCCATGTGTCCATGTGTTTTCACATGTGTCTGCATCGTTCAGCTCTCCCACTTACAAGTGAGAACATGTGGTGTTTGATTTTCTGTTCTGCGTTAGTTTGCTGAGGATAACAGCTTCCAGCTCCATCCATGTCCCCACAAAGGACATGATTCGTTCCTTTTTATGGCTGCATAGTATTATGGACTGGATAAAGAAAATGTGGTACAAACTCCCTTCTTAAGCCTGTTTCCCATGCTGGATTGTCCAAGGGCTGATTCCTTCCTACTCAGCCCATTTTCATTCACCTTCTGCTCACCCCCTCACAAGGAAATCCAGCCCTCAGCCAGCCTCAACCCTCCAGGAGTTTTCACCCACCCTGAGTCTGGCAACACTTCCAAGTGTTTATCCCCATCCCAGCCCTTTCCTGGCCCTGAGCTATGGATTAGTTTCCTGTTGCTGCTGTAACAAATCGCAGATTTAGTGACTTTTAAAACAACGCAAGTTTATGGTCTTATATTTGTTGAGTCAGAAGTCTGAAATGAGTATTAAGGGGCTAAAATCAAGGTGTTGACAGGGCCACATTCTTTGTGGAGACTTTTAGGAGAGAATCTGTTACCTATCATTGCCAGCTTCTGGAAGCTGCCCATGTTCCTTGGCTCGTGGCCCCTTCCCTGGATCACTCCAGACTCTGCTGCTGCCATCACCTCTCTTCCTCTGACTCTGGCCTTCCTGCCTGTCCTTATAAACGCCCCTGTGATTACACTGGGCACACCTGGATAATCCTGGCTAAACTCTCCATCTCAGTATCCTTAGCTTAATCACATCTGCCACATCACTTTTACCATGTGAAGGGAACATTTTCACAGGCTCCTGGGATCAGGATGTAGACATCGTTGGGGCCATTATTCTGTCTACCACAGGCTGTTTCATTTAGCTGCCGCCTGGACATTTCTATAGGTTCCTCAAACTCAGTGTGTCTAGAACAGAATTCATTCCCTCTCATTGTCCCTCCTCATCCTGTATGCCCTGGCTCAACAGCTGAGCAGCCATTGCCCAGTTCTCTGAGCTGTTGTCTGGGTGAAACATAACGTTAAATACAAATCCAGCATTGATGGGCACTTGAGTAGTTTCCAGTGTCCTGCTACTGCAGACAGCTCTCCAGTGAATAACTCTGTGCATTTCTCATTTTTTAATATGTAGGATAAATTCCCAGAAGTGAGATTGTTGGGTCAAAGGGTAAATGTGTTTGTAATTTTGAAAGATACTGTCAAATTGTTCTCCAGGAGGGCTGAATCAATGAGCCCTTCCACTAGCAATGTACAAGAACGCATGCTTCCCCACAGCCTTGGCAACAAAGCGGGTTGCCTAACTGGTGGGTTTTTTTACCAGTTCAATAGGTGAAAAAATAGTATCTCAGGATAGTTTTAATTTGCATTTCTCTCATGAGATTCTGCATTTCTCTCATGCGCTTAATGGATGTTTGAATTTTCTGTGATCTCTCTTCATATCTTTGGCCCTTTTAAATTTTGGACTATTGGATTTTTTCAATTTTTACAAGCCCTTTTTTTCTCTGTAATATGAGCTGCAAACATTTTTCCATTTTGTCATTTGTCTTTTATATCATATGAGTTTTTATATAACCAAATTTGTCATTTTTATTTTTTGGTTTCTGGATTCTAAGTTATTTAGAAAGGCCTTCCAGTGTTCCCTTTAAACATTAAAATAATAACATTTTATTATATGAGGGGGATTGGACACAGGCATCTATTTCTTTTCTGAAAAATCTCCGTGAAATGAAACTAAAGGAATGATATAATTAGATAGATACAGGCAATTCTCATATTCTCGGATTCTGTATTTGCAAATTCATCTGCTTACTAAAATTTATTGTAACCCCAAAATCAATACAAATGGCATTTTGTGGCCATTTGCAAACATGTGCAGAACAGCAAAAATTTTGAATTGCCTAATGTGCACATTTCTAGCTAAGGTCAAACAAGGTGATATTGTGCCTGGTTTCAATGTTCATGCTAAAAGCAAGTGTCCTTTTTTTGGTAAACATAGTGCCACATTTTTCATGTTTTTGTGCTTTTTGTTGGTGATTTAGCTGTTAAAAATAGCCCCTATGCATAGTTGAATGAAGTACTGTTGTCTAGTGTTCCTAAGTGCAGGAATGCTATGATGTGCTTTACAAAGCAAATACCAGTGGTAGGTAAAGTTTGCTCAGGCACGAGTTATAGTGCTGTTGGCTGCAAGTTCAATGTTCATGAATCAACACTATCTATTAAACAAGGTTACATATTGATCAGTTTGCAAAAATGTTGTGACCAGAGGCTTCCAAGACCCTAACCCTATATTTCTCTTATGAGCAATGGTTCAATATTCACTAATGCACTGTTCACAATGACTTTATAGAATATAGCTACTAAGAATAATGAGGTTCAATTTTAGGTAGGTAGGTAGGTAGGTAGATAAAACGATGCCCACAAGAACAAAAATATTAGAAGAAGATAAAGTAGAAGATGAGTGATTTCAACAAATTTTTAGAAGCTAGAAAGTAGATAGAGGAATCTAACTAATTTAGCAAAATGGAGGAAGCTACAACCTGGACGAGAAGGGTGCCATTTGTCTCTTGCAGAACCCAAGAAAAGCTCTGGTTTTCAAAGCATAAATCATCATGTGATGGGAAGTTGGGGGATGGGAGGTTGGGGGATGTGAACTGCAGAGCTGAAAACCAGGGCATTGGTTTAAAGTCCTAACATGATGTGGTAGGATCCCTAGTTCCCCATCTCTGTCACATGCAACCTAGGAACTGTAGAGATAATGTAGGTATCAGAAGAAACCACTTAAAGAGATAAAATAAATGCATCCATGAAGCAAAAACAAGATGCTGTTAAAAAAAAAAAAAAAAAAAAAAAAAAGAAAAAAAAGCAATCAAAAGATAAGAAAGAGCTTTTGGGTCTTAAAAATAGGGCAGCAGAAAATTTAAAAAATATAATATTTTGGAAGACAAAATGAAGGCAATCTTTCAGAAAGCAAAATGAAAAGGTAAGAAAATTGTGGGGAAAGAATAAAATTAAAACATCTATCACACATTTTGATTAATACCAGGTCCAGAAAAAAAGAAGACAGAAAATGGAGGGGAGAAAAGTTATCAAAAGGGGGGAAAAAACACTTTTCAGAACCGAAGGACAAGAATCTTCAGATTGCAAGGCCATCAGGTGAACAATCCTTTGGGTAAAAAAGACCCACACCAAAGCACGTTGTCATGAAATTCTGGAACTTCTAGGGGAGAAAAAAAATCCTAAAAACTTTCAAAGCAACACAACATGTTACAGTTAGAGTATTAGTAATCAAAATAGATTATCTCAATAGCATTGCTGACATCTAGAAGCTACCAGAGGTACTTTGAAAATTTTGACAGATAAATCAATTTCAGCCCAGACTTCTGTACCTAAACTGTTATTTAAGACAAAGGCATTTTTAGAAATGTACAGATTCAGATGACTTCTAGGGCATTGTTGCCTAGAGAGTCACTACAGGATGTGTTCCTGCAAAATGAGAAGGAAACCAAAAAAAGAGAACATACTAGCCATAGATGCTAATTTAGGAAGAACCCAGGCATGGAAAGCAGCCAGACCAGATTGGAGCAAGGGTTCAGAAATGATGTCTCCGGTGGGGAAAAATGGAACTAATGTATTTAGGATCTTGGCATATTTATTGATAGGCATTAAATAGAGGTATTGCAACATGTGGGATGAATTAGTGATGGGTTCATGTACAACCAGGAAGATGAAAAAAATTGAGGTAATAATTAACTCCAGGAAAAACAGAGGGTTATATAAAAAAGAAGGCATGGTCACAGTGCATAATTTGACCCAGCATTGAGCAATATTTGCAAAACTGTGATAACACAAACACTGACTTTTGATTTACTTTAAATTACAAAAAAACCATTTGAAGCACAGAGAAAAAGGAAATAAGAAATGTATATGGGGGCCGGGCGCGGTGGCTCAAGCCTGTAATCCCAGCACTTTGGGAGGCCGAGACAAGTGGATCACGAGGTCAGGAGATCAAGACCATCCTGGCTAACACGGTGAAACCCCGTCTCTACTAAAAAATACAAAAATCTAGCTGGGCGAGGTGGCGGGCGCCTGTAGTCCCAGCTACTCGGGAGGCTGAGGCAGGAGAATGGCGGGAACCCGGGAGGCGGAGCTTGCAGTGAGCTGAGATCCGGCCACTGAACTCCAGCCTGGGCGACAGAGCGAGACTCCGCCTCAAAAAAAAAAAAAAAAAAAAAAAAAAAGAAATGTATATGGGAGCACTAAACCTTTATTTCCCATGGTAGAAAATTAGGATACCTAAAATTGATAAGTAAAATAAGAGTAGTATAAGCACACCCTGCCAGTAATTTATGGGCATTAGTGTTTTGGTAGCAATTTTACAAAAGAGGCAGAGGTAGTTTTTGTAGAACTCCTCCTTACACACCCTAATTGGTGAAAGGCAAGGGCTCAATCCTGTGGATGTCAGGAACAGAGGCAAACTGTCCCCAGTCACTGTTTTCAGGTATGGAGACCACCCCAGACATGGTGTCAAGCACCTTTCAGACAAGGGAAATCAAATTCCTGTCTTCATTTATAATCATGTATAAAGAGCAACATATTTTCTTTCAAACTCCTTTTCTCCCAGATTGCTTCCCAGAAGAAACACAGGAGAAAAGAAGAGCAAACTGACATTCAGAATACAAACTTTCTCACTGGACCAATTTATGAATTCCTAATTATTTCCCTGCATAGAGGATCTTTAAAATGATCAAAAGACAAATGCATTTCTTAGTAAACTCTACATTCTGTTGTCCTAATTTTTGGAGGGTAAAGAAAGGTTGTGTAGGATGTCTATTTCTTTAGTTGATTTGCAATCACTGGAGAAATTATAGGGAACAAAGGAAAAAAGAGCCATAAATACAAATGAATTCCTTTTATACGAGTTGAAAAACCACAGGATATGCTCCATTTTTTTAACACTCCAGGTGTGATCGGAGATTACGTATCCACCACAGGAGAGTGGAGAGTTAATTAAAATTTTTGCTTCTACTCAGAGAAAGAAATGTCTTTTTGTTTGATAAGCAGGCTGGCTTTTGAGTGCTGTTGGTGCTTTCTTCTCTCCTCACTGGAGTGTCACAAAAAAGCAGATCAAAGAAAGCCCTCCATCCAGATATGTTTCCTACCACCTTTCTTAGCTAATGGACTTAAAAGTGTCTTTCACTGACAGGCTCATCTCGTATTTTAGAAATGCCATCTCTTTACTATATTGATAAATATGCAAAAGGGCTATGATAGATGCTTACGGAAAATCACATTTAACATTAATTAAGCCAAGACCATCCCAGATAGTTGGAGTGGGAGAGTCTGGCAGAGTGCAACATCTCACCCCTACCATTTGTATTTTACTTGTCAACGCACCATGTGATGGCCAGAAATTAACACGTGAGATTGAACCTTCAGCTCTCTCAAGCAGGGGTACGTTTTGTTGTGTTTTCCCTTTTGCTTTTGGTCTTTATGATTCGGTACCCTCTGGCTGACATCTCCTATCCTGAGGGGAAAAAAATGTTTGGGAGAAATCCCGCTGTTTTCTTCTTTAAGAGAGTGACAAAATGAAATAAAACGGAGCAAAATAGAAGCAGCCGGTTTGCAGTCTGTCTAAGCAGGCGGGTTGGGCTGCAGCAGGGGTCGTTCATTGTCTCGCAGCTCTGGGTGCCCACAGAGAAAACCCGGCCCAGGATGCAGCCACCAATAAAAGGACTCCATTCTGCCACTCAGGGCTTTGTGAGGCACCAAAGCTTGTCCTGGTTGCCATGGCTACTGTCTGATTGTGGCGGGTTTGTCACAGTGCTTGATAAAGTGGGAAGGTTATTCTTGATAGGCCCAAGTAATCATAACCTCGCAAAGCTTGAGAGTGTGGATTTAAAATTGTTTTTCCTCCTCTCTTTAAACTGGGAATATGGGGATGGGGGCAGGGATTCTCAGGATAAAGCAACCTCAGGGCTCCTTCAGCAAGTGGTGAGCATGGCACGCAGCAGGAGGAATACAGGCTGTGCTCATCTGGAAGGGAGGCATGCGTGTGCCTGGAGGCCAGGCAGAAAGGATGGTTACAACTGCTGGGCCATCTCTGGCCTGATAGGGGCTTCAGGGAAGGGACCAGAATGGCATTCTCTCCTGGCCCCTCCTGTAAACAGATTATTCTTATACCTCTCTCTCCTTTCCTCCCTTCCCTCCTCCTTTCCCCCTTCTTTTACTAAGTTTCCTTTTTCCCTTTCCCCTTCTCCATTTCTGCCCTGTCTCAGTCCACTTGTGCTACTAGAACAGGATACCTGAGATCAGGCAATTTATAAAGGACAGACAGTTCTTGGCTGCTGGTCCTGGAGGCTGGGAAGTCCAAGGTCGAGGGCCTGGCATCTTGTGAGCGCCTTCTTGCTGCGTCATCCCATGGCAGAGGGGCAGAGAATGGGGGAGAGAGCAGGAGACTGCACTTGTAGCCTCAAGCCCTTTGCCTGAGTTGGTATTAACCCATTCACAAGAGTGGAGCTCTTCTGACCTAAACACTCCCATGAGGCCTCACCATTCAATGTCGTTGCATTGGGGATTAAGTTTTCAACACATGGAAACTTTTGGGGGGACACATTCAAACCTTAGCACTTTCCTTTTCTCCCCTAGCTCCGTCCATTCCCTTGCAGTGCAGCAGAATTTCTAACAGAGCTGATCCTTTAAAAAAAATTTTTTTTTCTCACATGGAGAATGGTGGGAACACTTAGATTTGAGACAACAGCTGATACATTCTGGCCACAGAATTACAGACTTTTCTTTTGCCAGGAGGGACCTACATGATTACCTAGGCGGTTGTTCTCAGATTTAGCTATATCAGGACTACTGGGAAGGGCTTTTTAAAACACAGATTCTGGGGCCCTACTCCCAGAGTTCCTGATTCATCAGGTCTGGGATGGGGCCCTGAGAATCTGGGCTTCTAACAAGTTCCCAGGTGATACTGATGCTGCCAGCTCAGGGCCCATGCTTTGGGAACCACTGACATAGGCCAGTACCCATTTTATACAGCTGAGGAAACTGAGGCTGCTGAGGGATAAGTTAGTCGCCAAGGGTTCAGGTGACTTGATAGCCACTCTGGAACTGGTGTCCAGTTATAGAAGCTTTAAAAGCCATTTGAAGAGGCAGGGTGGGTAGGTTGTTCCTCCTCTCCCTTCCATCCCACTCACCCAGGGTATCCAGATGAGCTGGTTTTGTTCCCAAAGGGCCGCCAGCAGGATAGCCACTCACCACACATGGCCACCTTCTGGGTGGAGCACTCCAGACCACGGTCATGTGCGCTGCCTCTGAGTTAAGCCGACCACAGACCTTGGCACTCTAGGCCTGGCTTTGCCTTCTAATTTTTGCCCCAGGAAGCCTGCTTTGACTGTGGCTGGGATCTCTCCCACCTCTGCTGGCATTCAAAGTCTCATGGCCCTGCCAGAGAGCCCTTAGGTTTTCAGTTCCTGGCATGTTTGTGCTGTTGACTCTGCTAGTCTGTGAACTCCAGGGGCCAGGGCCGTGCCTTTGCACCCACCATGGCTCTAGAGTAGCTGATAAATGAACTTTGTGGGCATACAGGGTGGAAGGAATCTGGATACATGATTGAGATTTTCGGAAGCCAACTACAAGAAGCCAAACTATGAGGGATGGGGAGTCCAGTTACACACAGGGCAGGGGTGGGGGCTATACTTTCAGTGTTAGTGAGGAGCCCAGAGTAAGAAATGAGGCCTGTTGCAGTGAGAATGCCTACAGAGGTGGAAGCCAGTGCTGGGGCCTCACATCAGGGCTCTCTCCCTGTGCCAGCAGGGGGCTGAGTTTTTTAATTGAAAGACAAATGTTAGTTCCCCCAGATCCTAATTTGAAATAAAACATGGCAGCATTCATTTATCCCTGCAAGGCGGGGCACATAACACAGGCAAAGCGGCTGCTGCGTGTGCACACACGTGTGGATGTGCATGTGTGTGTTGCTACTGTGGCTGGACACAAACGACTTGATCATTTGTCAAATGTAAGTGAACTCCTCACAACACACTCTGAACTCATCCAGAGCAGCACATGTAGTGACATGCCCTGGATACCGCTCAGGGGCACAACAATTATGCTCCGTCAGTGAAACTCACAGGAGGCTATTTGTCCAGATGAGAATCAAACAAAATTAATGGATTAATCTTTTGGCTCTAATTCCTTGCTGACATCACAGACTGAAATGGGGCCCAGAAAGAAATCCCATGTTCGCGGTTTGACTCCAAACTTTTAAAGTCTTCAGCAAGCATCGGAGCAGGAGCCTCTGAGCGGCCGGGCACCGCCACTTCTTTTCTGCGTTGCTGGATCGGCAGATGGAATAGTCCCCTCTCACTGCTTGGGAGCTGGCTTGTGGCAGCAGCAGCCCTAATGCTGGCCTTGTTCCCCCAGGGTGTCGAAGTGCAGACAGACTACGTGCCCCTGCTGAACTCGCTGGCGGCCTATGGCTGGCAGCTCACCTGTGTGCTACCAACTCCCGTCGTCAAGACTACCAGGTAACAATAACAGTAATCATTAGGATTCTATTGAACACTTCCTCTGTGCTAGTCACTGTTGCTAATGAGCACCTCATGTCTATAAATTATTTAATCCTGTGCAAGAGGCTGGTAGTTATATAAACTCTCCCACTGGGAAGCAGCAGAGCCAGAATTTCGCATTCTTAACCACCATCACCCAGAAAACTCCCCTGCACCCCTCTTCCCACATAGGGGGCCCTGTGAGTCATTACTGCCCAGCATGTCAAAGATGAGCTGTTCAGACTGAGGGGGTTCAGAGCCTCCAATGCAAAAGAAATTCAGCACCTACTATGTGCCTTGTGCTAGGCTAGGTAGGCAGTTTATATATAAATATCTCAGTCCTCACAAAGAAAAGAAAAATCCTGTGAGGTAGAATTGTATTATTATTAAACCCATTTTGCAGCTGAGGAAAGTGTGGCCAGGGAGGTTGAGGGACTTGCCCAAGATCGCGGCACTGGTCACCAGCCCCACAAAGGGACTGTAAAGGCCTGCCTTTCAGGCCTTGGTGCGGCATTCCTTATAATTTCAGGTTCATGCTCATTTGTCCACTCTCAGATCTGCTTACGCTCCCTTGAGCCCAGTCACAGCAACCATAAAAGGCCCTCCATCTATATGTTGGGCTTACTATCCAAATCAGTCTGCCCTGTGGGGCTGTAAGCATGGATATGATTCCCATTTTGCAGATGAGGAAACTGAGGCTAGGGGAGGCTTGGTCACATACTTAAGGCTACCCACCAGTAAGTGGCAGAAACTGGGCCTAGAACCTCAGTCCGCAGAGTCAGGCACTCTTCCTGGAGCAGGCCGCCTCTGTGTGGCTCCCAGAGCTCCACCTTTCCCAAGCCTTACTGCACATTCACCACTGCAGACTGATGGACAGCACAGGGCAAGGCTGGCGGCCAGGGTGATCTAGAGTGCAGAATCCTGGTGATAACTGATGTCTTTCCTAGTCCCTCCTCTGGCTCGCCAGGATCCTCAGAGTCCACATTAGGTCACAGTGGGTCAGTGCACCAGGGGGAGCCAGCCTGTGGCCACTTTTAAGCCCCTTGGCCACTGGAAACCACCATGTTCCTTCTCAGCCAAGACTTCAGCAGGCATAGGGCAATGCAGTGGTGTAGAAAGAACCCTGGATTTGGGGCCTGAAGACTTGAACCCAAGTCCTCAGTCTGCCACTTACCGTGTCATGTTGGTCAAGTGACGGTAGCTTCTCTGAGTTAGTTTCCTGGTCAGTTTCCAGAGGACAAGACTCATAATGAGAATGTATTTGAATGTGAAGGCCCAGCTGGTTCTGAGCCATCTAAGCCCAGGGACTAGAGACAGGTCTGTCTGCCTCAGACCTTCACACCTGCTAAATAATCCTTCCTAATCCTCCAACTCCCTGTTCCTTAAACGACCACTTATGGTGGAATGGAGAGTGCATGGAACTGGGCAGATCTGTGTTTGAATCCTCACTGTGTGATCTCCAGCCTGCTCTTGAGCTGAGCTTTTGCTTCCTTCTATAAAGGTGGTAGTCGGATTCTGTAGAGCATTGAAGTGAAGCTTAAATGAGCCATTATGTGTGAAATCACCCAGCCCAGCCGCTACACAAAATAGGTGCAGAGCAAATATTAGTTCTCTCCCTCCTTTTTCTTAGAGACTTTGTAGCTGAATGCAGTAACATGTAAAGACACTTACTTACAAAACAGAGATTTAAGAATTGCAAATTAAAACCACAGTGATATATAGCCTCACACTGATTGGGATGGCTATTATCAAAAAGACAAAAGATAAGTGTTGGCAAGGGTATAGAGAAAAGAGAACCCTTGTACACTCTTGGTGGGACTGTAAATTAATATAGCCATTATGGAAAATAGTACAGAGGTTTCTCAGAAAACTAAAGATAGACTTAGCACATGATCCAGTAATCCCACTTCTAGGTATATATCCAAAGGAACTGAAATCAGTATGCAGAAGAGGTGTCTGCATTTTCATGATCTTTGCAGCAATATTCACAACAGCTAAGAAATGGAAGCAGCTTAGGGGTCCTTCATCAGACGGATGGATTAAAAAAAATGTGATACACACACACACACACACACACACACACACAAACAATGGAATACTATTCAGCCTTAAAAGGGGGGTCGGGGACATTCTGTTATTTGTGACAAGGATGAGCCTGGAAGACATTATGCTAAATGAAATAAGCCAGGCACAGAATGACATACCTTATACTCTCTCTCGTATGTGGAATCTAAAAAGGTTGAACTCATAGAAGTAGAGAGTAGAATGGTGTTTACCAGAGGCTAGGGAGTGGGGCAGATGGGCAAAGGAGAGATGTTGATCAAAGGGTACAAAGTTTCACTTAGGAGGAATAAGCCTTGGTCATCTATTGCACAGAATGGTGACTATTACAAACAATAATGCCTTGTATATTTTACAATTCCTAAAAGAGTAGCTTTTAAATGTTTTTACCACAAAAAATGCTAAGTATGTGAGGTGATGGATTTGTTAAGTAGCCTGATTTAATCAGTCCACATTGTAAACATATATCAGAACATCACACTCTACCCCATAAATATACAATTATTATTTATAAATTAAAAATAAAATACAAAATCATCAGAAGGGTGGAAGCAGGGGAAAAAAAACACGGTGATCCTCTTTACAATATTTCTATCATCTTTAAAGGCAGCTCTGGGGTCCTGCCTTCCTGGGAAGAGAGTATTCACTGTATTGTAAGATACGAGCTGCCCCTCCCTCGCCTGTTTTGTTCATGTGAGCCAGAGTTGGTTAACAGGCACTGCCTTGCAGGGCCTGCCTGGTGCTGCGCAGTCTTTGCTGTGCCTGCAGGAGTCATGCATGGCTGAGACCCGGGGTGCAGCCATGACCTCTGCCCACGGTCCTGTAGCAGCTGGAGGGCTGAGCTCATCACCCAGGTCCTTATCTACCTGCCCATCATTACCACAGACAGATGTGGAAGAGGCTCCTGCCCCTTTGAGATCCACTGAAGCAGCCAGTGTGTCCTCATTTGGCCAAGATACTGTTACTTCCCATTAAGGGAATGGGCATGTCCAGCTAGGAAGCTCAGTTTGTAGGGATACCCAAAAAGCTTTTGTTGGGCATCTGAGGTAGCCCCTTGGAAGCAAGGCTGGATGGCCTGGGCACGGGAGAGTAGAGCAGGCGCCTCTTGACTTCTGTCATAATCCCGTGGGTGGTCTGCTTTGATGAAATTAGGGATGGCAACATCTGCGTCAGGTTTTGGGTTCCTCTAAGGCATAAAGTGGCTCATTCTCAGCTCCGTGTGTTACAGTGAGGGGAGTGTATCCACCAAGCAAATTGTCTTTCTTCAGAGACCGTGTCTACCTCAGAAAATCAAGAAGAAGGAATCGAAGGTAAGAGACTCTGATGGCCTTCCTAGGTTTTCCTCAGCAGGGCTTCATCTTCAGTGCATTTTCTGCAGCATTTGAGGGGGTAGCTTGCTCTAGCTTCCAAGGGCTCACAGAGCCCAAGGAACACCTGAGCCCCTGGCAACCTGAATCACATCTCAGGTTGCTAACACGGGACAGCCAAGGGGGCTGGAGTGCCTTGTCTGCCACTGTCCTGCTGGGCAGGCCAGAAGGATGGAGGAGAGAGGCTCTTCTGGAGGCTCCAGCCTGCCAGATATTCCCACTAGGATGAAAAGAAGGGCACGAAGTCAGCTGCAGCCTGACCACAGGGTGGGGATGGCTTGAGTTCATGGCCAGCTTCTTTGTGTCTTAATGTCATTACCAGCTAGTTGGAGCTCTGGCCTGCCCTGTTAGATTCCTTAGGACATTAAAAGTGTGGTGACCTGGGCAGAGAGACCCTGCCAGAATCTCTTCATGACAGGCCTAGACCCAAAGGCCTCCGTGTGACAGCTGGTGATGCTAGCCGTAGCCTGTGGCAGCAAGTCCTCAGGCCAGGCTGTCCTCAGAGATGCCCAGGGCCCGTTTCCCCCCTCTCTGGACTCTGAACTACCCTAGAAACTGGCCTTCTCAGAGAGTCTTCTCTGTGATTCCTGAAGGTGAGCACAAGGGTTGTACGAGGTGCAAGTGTCGGCAACCCTTGTGCCAGATGATTCTGATGCTTCCCACCCCGCCCTGAGCAGTCTGTGGTGCTTTTCCTGAGGACGTTTTCACCAGTTGCTGGGGAAGAGGCCAGTGAGTCGAGTGGACCCACCAAAGCCTGAGTCAGGCATCACCTGGATTCAGCTCACTGTACCTTTGATGGCTGAGGCCACATTCTCGGCAGGGCCTGCCTGACCTGCTCAGCTCCTCACTCTCGGCATCACCCCTGCGTTCCTCACGCTTGGTTCCTCGTGTTCTTTGGACACAGAGCCCTGGGAAGGAGCATCAAGCAAATGAACAGATTGGAGCAGCCCCTCACCAGCCAACAACTCCAGGGGGAGCCCACTTGTGGAAGGAGTGCCAAGGCAATGGTGACTTGAAGCCAGATGGGCTGGAGTGTGGAGGAAGGTCTTTATCCAGGCTCTGAAGGTGTAATGTGACAGGTGATGGCACAGTGGACCAGAAGGCAACTGCCAGCCCACCATCAACCACCAGGAGCAGGCAGCCACCAGCTGGAAGATGGATCGGCTGCAGAGCGCTGTCAGTTTCAGCTCAGTCACAGGGACTGCGTGCATTCAGCAAGTGCGACATTCAACACGCAGTGCACATGAGGGCCCCTGTCAGATGCTGACAGACACCGCGGCAGCCTTACAGAGGGGAGACAGTGCCACCTTTGCCTAACAGCTTCCTGACGGTGGGGCACACAGATTCCAAAGGAGAGGCACGTGGTTGGATGGTGGTGTGAAGGCCATGGCATCGCATGCAGGGGGACAAATCAGTGGAAACTTGAGTAGGCAGGGAGATTTTAGAGGTAGATTTATAAAAGCTGTTGTAATAAGGTAGAACTGACTTTCCTCAGGGAAAACTCAGAGGATGGGACTCACTGTTCTTGCAGTCAGTAAAAACTTCTCATCCCAAGCAGCTGTACTCATCTGGGTGGACTGCTCTCTCTTTCCATGTACCTAATGATTTCCTGCTTCATTCCAAGACTGTAGGTGACTGGTGTGGAGCGCTTGTTCTACATGAGACCCTCTGGGTCACCTCACAGATAGGAGTCCTCCAGAGAGGGGGCTTCACAGCCAGACTCCTTGGAAGAATCTTCTGCACTGGGTGTCCCCTCCTCACTCCTCAGCTGACACGGGTCAGCGTCCTGCTCCCACAGGCCTGTGTCCCCTGGTGACCGAGTCACTCCATCTAGTCCTCATGATGCCTGAGCTCTTGCAGCCCTGATGCTGGGACCACCCCCACTCCCTGAAGCAGCTTTCTCTTGGTTCTTTCCCACCTCATTCTCCTGGTTTCCCACTAAGTTCCTCAGGGTTCAGACCCAGGCACATTTCTCCCTTCACTCTTGCCTCTTCCTTAGAAAATCTCTTTTACCACCTCTGTGCCAGTGACCATTCCGCCTGCATTTTCAGCCCTCACTGTGCCCCAAGACTCCGGCTCCATCCATGCTGTGGCTCGAGCAAACCTATGACTCTCCCCCTCCCCATACCTGGCCCACCTGGCCCACCGCCACCCTATCTAGAGGAACGGCATCACCCCTTAGGGGCTGTCCCTGCTGACCCTCCCCACTTCTTCCCCTATATTCAGTCCATCCTTAAGACCCATCTGTGTTAGGTCCCAGAGGCTCTGGAATCCCTCCACTTTTCTCTACCATCACTCGCCTCAGCTACTGCAGTCTCCTAATAACAGATCTCCCCTTCAAATAGGTTCTCTATTCAGAGCCCAAGTGATCTGTTAAAAAGGCAACTTGAATCCTGTCATCCCACTGCTCAAAGGAGTTCTAGTTTTGTATGACTCTGAAGACAAAGATGGAAATCAGTACTGTGGCCCTCAAGGCCCCGAGGGATCTGGCCCCTCTTACCTCCTCTGCCAGCCTCCCATTCTCTGTGGCCTCCAGCTCCTCTGTGGCCTCCAGCTCTTCTATGTCCCCTCTACCAAGGACACACTCCTTCTTTCTAGCTCTACTTGAGCATCCTTTTCTCAGGACAGTGCTGTCTCCTTTTATACCAAACCAGACTCCTTTGTACTACACTGGAAAAGAACCACGTTCTTCTCCTTCAGAGCTCTCCTCTGGGCTTTTAGTTATTTGTGATCATAATTTTATCCTTTCCAGATAGAGTCAGACATAATCTCCACAAGAGCAAAGCCCTTTTTCCTGTTGAGACCTTTTAATTGGTGCTCAACAGATACTTGTTGAATCAATGAATGAGTAATCAACTTCTGAGCGAGGACATACGTAGTATGTCCAGCATTACAACTTAAGAAATTGCAAGATTGGCACGCCAAGGATGTGGCATATTTAGTCCTCTTTCAATCAGCAACATGGACTGAATTTTCTAATCAAGACTTTTCAGCACTGGAAAGAAACCTCTGTGTACGTGTGTGTGATTTTCAAGGCAAATATTAAACTCCTTCAAAGGGAGTAGGTGGTTTCTACAATTCAGGGGAAGACTTCCTTCCAGCTCAACTACTTGAAGTGGACACATAATGGGCAGTTTTTAAAATATGCAAATTGAATCCACTGGCTCCTGCTGACATGGAACTCTGGACACACACTGCTGTAAAGTGAAGCGTTTCTTTTTTTCTTTTACACAGTTATTTCTGAATTGGGCAGCTAATTGGATTTGGTGACACACCCAACTGCCACAGATGCTCTGGCTTGGGAAGGCCAACGGTTTTATCTGCCGCTTGCTGGTTAAGTTCAGAGACTCCCCCGGTCCTGCTCAAAACATAGAGTCCACTCCCCAGGCTGGACTGCCTGCCTTTAAGTGGTGTGGATGTTAGACCTCACCTCAGAGGCTCAACTGAAATCTGGCACACTCCAGGCCTCCTCTTGCTTTCTGAGACGTCTCCTTTTTGAATTGTTGGGATCTGAAACAGTTTTTGCTGTTTGTTTTCTACCGTTTGTGTTCTCGTTTTGTATTATACCAGGAGATCAACAAGATGTGATCTTCTACAGGAAACTGGATATGGCCAGGCATCCAGAGGAAACTATGGAAGCTCTGTTGTTTATTTAGCAAGAGCAGCCCCTGAGAGAGTATCTGGGCTCCTATTACATGGAAGGTCGAGCAGGTGGTGGAACTGTCCTCAGTAGTACACTGCACAACAGCAGAGGGCGCTACTCACATGAAATACAATATGAATGGGGCCCTGGAGGTGTGCACCGCAGTCCTGGAGGCAGAGACAACCATTTTAGAGATCAGTAACTTGAAACTGATTCATAACCTGCCTAAGGACTGAGAGCTAACAAGTACCAGCACTAGGATTTGAACCTATACTATAATGCTTTGACATTTTAGCACTTAAGGCCTCTTAGCCAAAACAATCACCACTTTTTTTGGCAACAGTAAAACTTCCTCTGACTTCCCTGAGAGCCGACTGCCTCTCGGAGTACTGTATTACACAGGTAGGCTTCACTGGTCTTTTTCTAAAGACATGTAAAATGATATAAAATGTGAAGAGGCTCTGACTGTTTTGGAACATCCATTTAAAAAAAAAAAAAGAAGAGACTCTTACATTTGGGCTGGAATAGCAACAGCAGCTGCCTAGCACAGGGCAGCAGTTATGAACCATAACACGTGCCCGGAAACTATGGAGGCTTGGTGGAGGCAGCCACGGTCATGCTGAGGGCTAAAATCAGTGGCCTCCTCTGGTGGGTTTGGAGCCTTGAGATGCCTGCCTGGCAGGCTTGGATGAAGGAGGAGGTGGGTCTGAGACACTGCTTACCCTACAGTGATTCCATTTTTGGGATCCTCACAGTTTGGGTGGAAGAAGCTCCACCCATCTCCTAGGGGAAGTCTGCAGCTAGAGTATGAGACATTTCAAAAGAGGTCAGAGGAGAAACCCATCCAACATTGTAAGGGAACTCATTTGGGGATTTTGTGGGGTACGGGGTGGGAAAGGACCAGATAAATGTTAAATCCTAACCTCAACATGTATTTCACTCATGTTTCTCTACTTTAATGAAACATTCCATTACCATTCTTATCTAAAAGGTGCTAAATCCAAGAATCCTAAAATGTATTAAATCTCAGAATTCTGTGTCTAGGCAAATGTTTTATCTGAGGAAATAGATCTCTACTGTGGAAAACTACGAAAATGGCAGATTTTTAAACATTTACATAGCACATTTTTGGTTTTTCCTAGCAAAGCGCTCAGAATGATTTACAACATGGTAAAGCCTTAAGAAATCATTTCCCACTGATGGTGCAACTGCATTCCTGGGCTCCCTTCTCGAGCCCAGCAAGAAATCATAGGAACAGAGAGCTCCCTTTTTCTTTCAATTATATAATATCCAAGATTTAAGTGCCTATTTGGTGAAACCAACATGATGCAGCTGAAGCACAAGGCAGTGGTCATGGTGGGAAGTGAAAACTAAAACCTTGTGTGCACTCTGGGCCACCGAGATGAGAAATTCAGACTGAGAAGCTTGGCCAGTCAGTGGCGGAGCTGGGGCTCTCTCTCGGGTGGTCTTGCTCCAGAGATTTGGTAAGACCCTGCTTGTTGCCCAACTCTATTACTGGCTGCGTGACTTTGGGACTCTGAGCCCCTGACTTCCCTGTCACACCGGGAAATGCCTGGTTGCAGGCTGGGCCCCCTGGGAAGCGGCCTCTGAGATTTGGGGGGAAGAAGTTTTTAGAGGGAGTCACTTTAGGAACACTTGTCGGTACAGGAGCGGGCAGAGGGAGAATTTGGGCTGTGATGCAGTCACAACCCCCCAGGTTGGCTTGGAGCTGGGATGGCGTTTGCGTTGTCCCAAATTGGGATCAGGAAATGGGTTGTTGTATCCCACCTGGGGCAGTCACTGGTTGTAGGTTGCCCTGGTGTGACCTTCTGTGAGGTGGTGGTCAGCAAAGGGCTATCGGCCTAGCTGGGGAGTGGGCCCGCTGGTCCTGTAGGGGGATCTGAGCTGTACAGCACAGTGTCCCCCCAATGTTCTGGGCCCTGCCTTAGGTGACCTGGCGAGAGAATGCCAGCCCCATGGCTGGTAATCCTCAGCCTGCTCAGAATGGAAATGAGTGGCTGCAGCTCTGGCTCTTATTGGGGGCAGGCCTCACATCTCCTCTCCATCCTGACCCTCCAAATGATAGACTTCAGGAGCCCTTTCCTATGTGGGCCTCTGGTATAGAGCCAGTCAAAAGAAATACTCCTCTGCCCCCATAGAACCTGAAATCTACATCTAAAATACACATCCTGGAAGGCGTGGTGCAGGCTCTTGGGGTGGGTGTGATGTGATTGGGTGTGATTCAAGTTTGGTGCCTGTACTGCTTGGCTGAAGGGTGCTGGGAATTTTATGTCTCACTCAGACATGGTGTGGGTATGAATGCAAACAAGGCTTCGGGTGAAGCTCTGGGTTCCCAGAGGCTTGTTATTTATCCCCATTCGCTCTGATTTCTAGTTTCAGTGGCGATTCTCCAGAGAAGAAATGCACAACAGGCAGATGAGGAAATCGAAAGGTAAACTCAGTGCCAGAGACAAACGACAAGCAGAAGAAAATGAGAAGAATTTAGAAGACCAGTCTTCCAAAGCTGGAGACATGGGAAACTGTGTTTCAGGACAGCAGCAGGAGGGCGGAGTCTCCGAGGAGATGAAGGGCCCTGTCCAAGAGGACAAGGGAGAACAGCTGTCCCCTGGTGGCCAGCTGTGTGGGGTGGGTGTGGAGGGCGAGGCTATGCAGAATGGTCCTGCCAGCCACAGCAGGGCCCCAGTGGGGCTTTGCACTGGGCACTCCAATCCTGGAGAGGATGCCAGGAATGGGGATGCTGAGGAAATCAGAGAGCTTGGTACGGTTCAAGAAAACTGAGTCTCGGGCAATTTGTGTTAAAACTAGGTGAGTTGCCAAACCCAAGGCATCTTACCAACAGCTGGTTTGGGGGCTGGTTTCCCTGGTGTTGTGTGTTAGCTACCCTTTGGCTTGGCTTGACCTCTCCTTGTGAGCTCACCTGAGCCCTCCCAGGGCCAAGTTCCTGACAGTGTTGGTTTTTGCACATCCACTGGAAAGGTGTCATTAATGACCCAGTGTTAGAATGCAAGAGGTCAGGTTATCTCTTCTAGCCCTCATGGCTGGAGGCCCAGTCCTGGCTCCACCACTCCTCCAGCCAGAGGGTCTGGACCATCCAGTGCCTGTCCCACCACAGGGCCTCCAGGGAGCGTTCGGGTCAAATCCATGGACACCCTGGGCCACAAACCAAGACTGCTGTTCATCCCACACCTTGTGGGGCAGTGTCCATCCACTGCAGCGACTTGGTGACTTAACTCCTCCAGGAGCCCTGTCAGCTGCCCTCCTCCACCTAAACCCCTTAGACTCTTCTGCTTTGGCAAATAAAATGACATCGGGGAGGTACTCTGCCTCCCAGCTTTTCTCTAAATAGTCCTATAGATACTGGTAATCTGGAAATGAAGAAGTAATTCTGTGTCTGCACCTACTCTTGCAGAATGTTCAAGGAAGTATTCTGTTAGTATTAATGCCAAAAAGTTGTTTTTAAAGGTTTTGTACTCAGCACATCATAGGAACGAACACACATTACTTCTGCCATTTCAGGGCGTCGGGACTGGCTGGCACCCTTGTTATGTGCTATTTTAATCAGTGTAACACTGGTCAAGTTGTTACCCATGTATGCTGTAACTATTATGTGTTTATATCGTCCAGAGTATTAAGGCTTTACGTAGATGCAACTGGCGAACCCTGGAGAGAGAATGCCGATTGTCTTGACCAAAACCACAGCCTGTCTCTTCTCTTGTTTAGTTACTTACGGCAATAAATCATCTATGAGTTAGTGCACCGTAAGGAGTGAGTGTTTATCGCGTCACTATGAAAAATCCTGGCCTAATGTCCAGAGGACTTCAGCCCACACCCCCCAATTCACTCTTTGTAAGTTTCCAACTCCTGACAGCATGATGACATGGCGGAGGAAGACACAGTTCCCATGGAAAGCTGCAGAGCCAGCTAGGCTTGCTGTGCTTTCTCGTCATTTGTAGAAAGAGATGGCAAGTGGAACTCAGATGCCACCAGGTAAGTAAGGGGTACAGCCACCTCCCATTTCTGGGATGGTGGCAACAAATACCTTTTTAAAATAAGCAAAAAACCTCACATCAATGTATAACATTGTTTCCAAGCTTTTAAGTAAATTATTTAATGTGGAAAGACTTCTCCCTTTGCAGGTTTATTAAAATAAAACACATTTGTAGGCCGGGCGTGGTGGCTCATGCCTGTAATCCCAGCACTTTGGGAGGCCAAGGCGGGCAGATCACCTAAGGTCAGGAGTTCCAGACCAGCCTGGCCAACGTGGTAAAACCCCGTCTCTACTAAAAATACAAAAATTAGCTGGGTGTGGTGGCACATGCCTGAAATCCCAGCTACTCGGGAGGCTGAGGCAGGAGAATTGCTTGAACCTGGGAGGCAGAGGTTGCAGTAAGCCAAGGTTGCACCACTGCACTCCAGTCTGGGCGCAGAGCAAGACTCCATCTCAGGGGGGAAAAAAAAAACAAAAAAACACACTCATTTGTAATATATTTTCATAGAGCACAATTTAAAACCTTTGTACAGCCACATCATAGTTTTTTCTTGACAAACTCCCTCACCTAACCCTCAGAGCTTAAAAAGGTTGAAGGCCCTGTTCAAAGAGAAGACAACTATGTTTTAATGACATTTTCCACAACTAAGTCATTAATATCTGTACAGCATTTTGATTTAATAAAAACATTATCTCTTGGCATGTATCTTAAAGGATCATGATTTTAAAAATATATGCTAGTCAGCAACAAGCCAAGACAAAAACACCACTCTCAACTTTGAACAGCACATGGTTCCAGGCTGGAGGGCCTTACATTGCTCAGCTTTGGGTACATTTTTTAATTAATTAATTGACATTTATGTTGGCTGTATTTGCTATGGGGAAACAAAGGTGACAATAACTAATTTGAATTCCTCAGGAGAGTTTGGCTCTAGTGTCAGGCTAACAATTCCTAAAGTTCCTGTTTTTTCTCCCTTGCTTCTCTACACCCTGCTGATTCTGGCAAAAATCAGTCTACAGTGGAGGGCGTTAAGTTAGCAGCAGCTTGAAATCACTGAGGAAGCTCTACGAAATCCTGATGCCCGGGGCCCGCCCGCAGAGCTTGTGAAGGAATAGTCGGTCTGGGGAGTGGTGTGGGCATCAGGATTTTTAGAAGCTCCCGGAGGATTCTAAGGTGCAGCCAAGGTTGAGTACCACAGGCCACAACTTGTTCCTTGTGAAATAAAATGCTTTCTACAAGTGGTAAATAATCAAGGCCCTAAAATCCATTCTCAACATCCTGCATGTACATTTCAAGTGGAAGCATTCCTGAGGGAAATGTTAGTCTCCTGTGACTGCCAATAGGGTAAAAGGCCATCATTTGCACTGATCGGGCCCCAGGGACAGTAAAAGCCACAAAGACATATAGTGTTCGGCATGAGAAGCTTGTGCACTTGGCAGTTAAGTCTGTGAGGCTGCAGCTGTCACAGTGGGTTTGCAAGGGAGTCCTGCAAACCCACTGCACTCAGGTGGTTATCAGGTGATTGAAATGAGGCATTCCTACAATGCTGTGGCTGAATCCAGATTCTTTCACTGGGAAGCTGTTTTCAACCATTTCACCTGCAGAGGCTCAGGAGTGCGTAGTGGGTGAAGTTTAGCACCATTGGCAGGGCAACGATGGGAGGAAGAATTCTTATCAAATCTGCTTAAAGCAAGGCAGGTGCATTGCTCTCAAGTGCATACAGCCACAAGGTCAAAATACTGACATATGGAAAGCCTGAGGAAACCTATGTTAATGAAGTAGTAACACTGTAGCCCAGCTGGGCTTTGGAATCAGACAGAGCTGGTGAGGATACTAACTAGACCCAATCTACATGTGTAACCTCCTCAGTTTCTTCACAGCTCTGAGCATCAATCTCCCAAGTGTGAAATGGGGTGAAATGGCGCCCACCTCTTTGGATTTCTGTGAGGATTAATAAGATGTGAATAAAGTGCTTGGTCCATGGTAAGCACTCTGTGGGCAGCAGTTAATCACAATGCTGACAGGTAATCAATGTGTCAGATACTGTTAGTGCTCACCCCATATCCACGGAAGTATATCCTCCACTCCCCAGCTCCTCTTGCAGTTTGGAGCCATGAGACTGGTTCTGGCAATGAGACAGGAGCAGGTCTGATAAAAGCTTCAGGGACTCCCAGTCCTTTATCTCCAACGCTCTCGGCACGGTTCAAGACAGACCATGAGGCTGGGTGTGGTGGTTCACGCCTATAGTCCCAGCACTTTGGGAGGCCGAGACAGAAAGATTGCTTGAGTTCAGGAGTTCAAGACCAGCCTAGGCAACACAGCAAAAACTTGCCTCTCCAAAAAATAAATAAATAAATAAATAAATAAATAAATAAATAAATAAATAAATAGGTTGGGTGTGGTGGCACACGTACCAGCTACTTGGGAGGCTAAAGTGAGATAATTGCTTGAGCCCAGGAGGTCGAGGCTGCAGTGAGCTGTGGTCACACCACTGCACTCCAGCCTGGACAAGAGAACAAGACCCTGTCTCAAAAAAAAAAAATTAGATCTTGACATGGCCATTAAATAAACCTTTGCTAGGGTGAGCCACTGAGATTTCGACATGTATTGGCTACTGAAGCATAGTATATCCCATCTTAACAGAAATACTATAATAATATTTGTAAAGTCTTAAATTATTTATCAGTGGTTTATAAGTAACAAAAAGGTAAACATTCGTCAAATACCTGTCTGAATTTTTCAGATCTCCAGGCTGACCATGCTTCACTAGAGTTGCTGATGCTTGATGGGAGCAGGAGGCATTCGAATTTATTTCTTACGAAGCACGTTTTATCAGTACTCTAAACATACTCATCATGGCCCTCTCTAAACCACAAAATCTTTCAGGAATAGCTCTCAGGTGTCAACAGTGCTTATTAGTAGGAATACGTTGACCCAAAATTCACAACTCATGCAACCCACTCTAGCTGCGCTCCTAGCTGGCCCAGGGGCACTGTGCTGCAGGGAGCACAGTCTGGGCTCTGTCCTGCTAGGGGTCACAGCAGCCTAAGACTGAAGATCCAGTCCTTCTCAGGACTGGCAAGACGGGGGAAGGGTGAGGATGACTGGTGTGTGTGGCCAGAAGCTCGGCACTGACTCCCAGTTGTTGCCACAGATCTTGTTTCCAAGAGCCCTGCCGGAAGTGCTGGAGGCCAACTGCGTGAGCACTGCAGGGTGGGCCCCTGGTGATTAGTGCTCTGCCTGCACTATGACCCGCCAAAGCCACTGATGCAGCTTCCCAGGAGAGGCTGGGTTTCCTGTACCTGGCTCCTAGAGTTTTGAACAGGGAAGTGTGTGGACATGAGATCTAAGGACAAGACCCAACGAGCCTTTGGCTGGGTTTCTGAGGTAGCTGCTGCCAGAGAAGGAAGCAAAGTGATGTTCACCACAGGTTCCTGTTGATAACAATCGTTTCAGTGGCCAGACTAAGAAAACGAACCCTGGCTGCAGACAACTGGCTCTCTGAACCTGGCTGGTGCTTGCTTCCCCAGCCCTTGCAAAACAGCGGCATGTCCCTCCAGCAGAGAAAGCCAGGCTACGGGAGAGACCTGTGCATTTATGTGGGCATGAGGGGATCAAATGATTTGTTACACAGATACATATTTTAAAATTCCTACACAACTGTGCTAGGTACTGAGAAGACAGCAATGCAGAAGGGCCTCGTGAACCATGGTAAGGATTCTGGTCCTTGTTATAAGGGTTAATAGGAGGCCACTGATCAGTTTTAAGCAGGGAAATGACATCAAATCTGCATTTTTAAAAACATCTTTCTGGCTGCTGAATGAGGAAAAGGCAGGGGTCCCAAAGATGGTGCAGAGGCCAGTGCTTTGGTCCAGGTGGGGGCTGCTGGCTTGCATCTTAGCAAAGAAGGGGACAGATTTCAGAGTTACTCAGAAGCAAAACTGACTGGATTTTGCAAATGATTGGGGAATGAGGGAGGTATTGAAGCTACCAACCATGTCCTTATCAAAGGCATTTCCTCAAAGTAATAAATACTCCAGTAATATTGCCTGGAACTTTTCCAGAACCTCTTGCATGGATTAGTTTTCAGAGTTTGACACATTCAACGTCAGACAAAGTCACTAAAAGTGAAGTCTTTATACCTTTCTTAAGACCCAAAGAGACCAGGCGCGGTGGCTCACGCCTGTAATCCCAGCACTTTGGGAGGCCGAGATAGGAGGATCACAAGGTCAAGAGTTCAAGACCAGCCTGACCAACATGGTGAAACCCCGTCTCTACTAAGAATACAAAAATTAGGCGTGGTGGCACGTGCCTGTAATCCCAGCTACTTGGGACGCTGAGGCAGGAGAATCACTTGAACCCGGGAGGTGGAAGTTGCAGTGAGCCGAGATCATGCCACTGCACTCCAGCCTGGGTGACAGAACAAGACCCCATCTCGAAAAAATACATAATAATAATTTTTAAAAAGACCCAAAGAACTACGTCTTTTTGGGAGGGAGAGAGGAAGGGAACTGTGTGGCAACTGAAAGCAGCAGCTGTTGGGAAGGTGCCACGGTATGCATGTGGGAGTACAAAGGGAACCATCTGTTTTGGGTCTGATGAGCAGAGTAGGAATTCTGCCCCCAATGTTTTTTTTTGGACACTGATTTTTGCTCTTGTTGCCCAGGCTGGAGTGCAATGGCATGATCTCAGCTCACTGCAACACCTGCCTCCCAGGTTCAAGCGATTCTCCTGCCTCAGCCTCCCGCGTAGCTGGGATTACAGGCATGCGCCACCACACCCCGCTAATTTTTGTATTATTAGTAAAGACAGGGTTTCTCCATGTTGGTCAGGCTGGTCTCAAACTCCCAACCTCAGGTGATCTGCCCACCGCAGCCTCCCAAAGTGCTGAGATTACAGGCGTGAGCCACCGCGCTCAGCCCCAAATGATTTCTAATGGTAATGCTGGCAATTCCAGCAAAGCCCTGAGCCAGGAATTGGTGGAGAACCACCCTGGCTGTCAACTGTAAGGACTGGGTCTTGAAAGAGTAAAGATACTCATTCATCCAGAGACAGTTTTAAAACATGATCCCATGTTGCTGACTGGCAGTAAAACTTACACTTGTGTAATTAAATGTGTTGCTCACTAGTCATTAAGTTCAATTTGGATTTGGATTTGGATTTTTCTGTGGCCTCTAAATAATATAAAGGCTTAAAGATAGTAAGAAATATATTTCACTTATTAGGGTGAGCATTAAAATGCTTCCTATAATGGACCTCTGATTTCATGAACCTTCAGTCCTGGGTACCTCCTATCTTGTTGATTGTTCAATGAAAAAAAACAAGAGAATCACAAGAACAACTAGCAGACTTACCAGTTTCTCGATCCACAAAATGCCTAATAACTGTCTAAAACACTTCCTTTTTATGAACCTGGGGAACTATCAATCCAGTCCCTGTCTCAGTCAAGTACACCTTTAGCCCCAGTGGGCAAATGTCAGTTTCCTTACTAATGGTAATTCCACTATTTCTCTTGAGCCCAGACTCCAGAATTTAATCAGCAGTATGGTCCAAAAGTCCTCTATATCAAACCAAACTTTTCCCTTGCTTCAGTACAAGACAATGTCTTCTTATTCTGTCAACCCCAGAGATACAAACAATAGTCATTCCAAGAATCAATAAAATATTTGAAGACAGTTAAGATACTCCTTAGACAATCTCTCGGTATAGTCAACCTTGATCTCTAAGGCCCATTTTTCTATCATGAAATTACAGAAAGGAATTTTAAATTGCATAGTCCTACCCACAGCGACAGATAAGGAAAGCAGGTTTCAGAGAGAGGTGGAATGAGTCACACAGAAAACAAGTTGTAGAATGGGCATGATTTAGGTCTCTTGAAGCCTGGTGCCATGTTCCTCCCACCACCCCACACAGTCAACCAATCTGCCTCATTTTTTGTTTCTTCTCTCTGGGCTCCTATAGTCTCTAAGACAAGCCTAATTGGAGTTTTACTCTATAGAAGTATCAGAAGAAAATATATCCATAAAAGCTGAAGGAAAAGACCAACATATATGATGATATATAACTTTAAAACTCTGTTGTAAGTTACATCAAACAGAATTCAGGAACTGGTAACAGACTGGAAAAAATATATATATTTGTAATATACCTAACAAAGGATTAGCACTCATTCTATTTTTATAAAGCGTTATAAATCAGTAAGATATCAAAATGGATATACAACAGAAATATACCATTCTGAAAAGAAGAAATAAGGATGGCTAAAATACCTTAGGGAAAAAAAATGCTATGGAGCAATCAGAAAATTGTTTAAAAAATCACTTTTCATCTAACTGATTAGGGGAAAAAAATACTTAAGTATGAGACCGAGGGTATCTAATGTTGGCCAGAAATGGGCACTTTCATACCCTGTTAGAATATAAACTGATTAGGCATTTATAAGGTAACTTGGCAATACTAGTCAATTTTTTATTCAGAAATGGCACTTCTAGTAATTCTACAGGAGTATGTGCATAAAAATTACACAAACAGGTTTACTGCAATATTGCTTGTAATGGCCAAAAACTCCAAACAATTTAAATGTCCATCGTGGAGATATGGTTAAGTATATTATGGTATATACCAAAAATTTGAAGTGTGTTAAAAGAATGGGATACATAGTTGTATATGCACACATAGTTGTATATGTATACAAGGTTAATACACCATAAAATCTCTAAAAGGATACCCAGCAAGCTTTTTATACAGAGGTTCCTTCTAGGCGAGGGAATAGGACAGGGGAGAAGAGAACTTCAGCATTTTAATCTGTATAGTTTTATTTAATATTTGTGGTCACATTTATTAGGTAATTAATAAAAAATTAACAATTTTTGGTCATATTTATTAGGTAATTTTTAAAAAGGAAGAGACAAAATCTTGTTAAGCTCAAATATAGCAAAATAGGACATGGGGATGAGCTGGAAGGGGCCAGGTTAGGCTGATCAGCTCATGCAGGTTTTAAGAATTCAGAACAGACCAGATGAAGATGGCTGCTCAACAACTATAAAAGTTTGGATTCCTGGGCACAAAACATTTTAAAATGCATGCCTTGATTTTATGGCACATTAGGAGGTATCTACATGTCATCACTACACTGCTAGCTTATTGTATGTTAAGAAAGAATAATATTAAAGACCAGACATCTTGCTGTTTAAGATGAGAACAGTATACTTCTTTTGAGTTTTAAAATAAAATAAAATGAAATAACAGCTCTCAGGTGAAATTATCAGATCATCTGCAATAACCAGGAATGGAGGAAATTGCTGTTTTCCATTCAGACAGAAAAAAAACGAAAAAATAGGAGAGACATGCCCTTGGATCATCTGACAAGCACTGCAAGCACACATGTGTTTGTGCTGTGAGTCCAGTGTAACAATCCTCCTACCCCCAGAGCATGGGTGCAGCCTTTCCCACTCCCCTACTCCTGGGCCCCTAGGATCCATCATTCCAGTGACTCACCCAGTCATCCATTTGCTATAGTTTCTCTTTCAAACAGTGATAGATGCAAAAAAACATTTTCCCCCAGAGCATTTCCACTTTGAATTTTGTTCTCAATGTGTAACTCAGTTATTTCCAGAAGATACTTTCCATCACTCTTAGACTCACTAAAAAAAAAAAAAAAGTGGTTTCCCAAAGTATTTAACTTGCTCCTAAGATAACCTTTGTCTTATACTTTCCTATCTTCAATGTCTAGCTCAGTGACTGCACATAGCAGATGCTCAATAAATGACAGTTAATACATCCTCCTCTAGAAAAAGGTGTCACTTCCCTGAGTCCCACTGAATGATTCTTTCATGGTTTTTCATATAATCAGGCTGTTATTTCACTCATCTTGAAAAAAACGAAAACTGTGCTTTAGTTAATAGTACTGTACCAACTTAGCTGTACTGTTCATTTCCTAGTTTTGATAAATATACCACAGCTACATTAAACATTTGGGGAAGCTGAATGAAGGATGTAGAGGAACCCTGTCTTTGCAATTCTTCTGTAAATCTAAAATTACTTCAAAACAAAAAGTTTAAAAAGTAAAACAACCCAATGAGTACAATAAATGTTCTCTTGACCCCACTTCCCTTTCCAGCTACCATTCCATCTTTTTCTTCTCTTTAACAATTTATCTATATTCATTATAATTGATTTCCTCTGAATTGCTCCTAAACCTATTTCACTGTTTTCACTCCCACTATTCATCTTATCAGGATCACCAATGACCATTCAGTTGCCAAATCAATGGCCACTCAATGATCACTCATCAGACCTCGTCTTTCCTGTCCTATCAGCAGCATGACACAGCTAGCCAATCCATCCTCTATGAAACACTTTCTTCATGAGGCTTCTTAACACCACACTCATCTCCTTTTCCTCCCACCTGTTTATTAGAGAACTTTTTGCACATGTTAAGAGCCCCGAACCTCATCAACCACCATGATTGAATGTGAACCACTGACACAACGGGGGGGACCTAAAACATGCTGAACATCAACAAATAGTCATGACTGTAATGGACGAAAACAATCAAATGTATAAAAAGCCATGAGTTCATAATGATACTTTAAATAATCTCACTGGTCGTCTCAAGGTTGCTAAGGCACCAACACATAGTATGCTAACTGATAAATAAAAGGAAATAAATCAAGCATCAATCCTGCCTTTTCTTTATAGACTCATTTCAGGGGAATCAAAGCTGATGAGGGAAAGTTCTATATGGAGCAATCATAGACAATATATGCAGGAAGAATAACAGAAATGGATAATTAACCCTTAATGAAAAAACACCTATCAGCAATGATCAATGGCTGCTAAAACAATTAGGTGAAAGTTTGATGAAGACCATTATATTGGATGATTCAGGCTGACAAATGCTGAAACCACTGATCCATCTTAACAGCATTAAAAGTGGGACAGACATTATATGCCTCGTGTGATGCCATAGGAAGCACATCACTTTATAATGTAGACTTGCAAAAAAAAATCTTGAATCTGAATATAAACAATTTCTAGATATAATTACTAGTTTACATGAAACACAGAGGAGGGAGGATCAAGCAACACCCTGAGGATACAGCAGGCCAGGTTCAAAACGTGGGAAAGCCTACAGAACAAATAAGGCAGTTTCTTTAACAAATGAATCATGGGGGAAAAAAGTGTCCATGTACATGTGTAGGAGTGTAAGGAGTGTGCCATTAATTAAAATAAATTTAAAAGACATTAACCTAATGCAATATTTGGACTTTTGAGGCCATGAGGAAACAACACAGAAGGGTCTTCGAGGGTATTAAGGAATCATTGTCACTTGTGTTAGGTATGATGACAGTATTGTGGTTTGCTGAGGTGATGTATCTGTTAGAAATATATACTGAAGAATTTACAGGTGACATGATATAATTTCTAGGCTTTGCTTGAAAACACACCAGCAAGAAGAACACCCCCACAAAGAAGCTGAGCGCTGACAAAAACAGAATGCTGCTAGTCATGGAAGCCGGGTGATGGATGCACGAGAAGTCATTTTACTATCTCTACTTTGTTGTATGTTTGAAAAAATATAAATAAAATTTGAGAAAGATACAAATATCAGATTAACCTAGTCTCTTGAGTAGGCTGTGAAAGGGTCTCACGTCAAAAGAAGAAACATTTTTTCAAAGTCATAGAGCCAGAGGATCCTTAAGAAGTCACTTTAATCCAGCTCATCAACTCTGAGCAGGCCCTTTCACCCATGAAACAAATATTGATGAAGTACCTATTTTGTGCCTAGCACAGCAATAAACAACACAGACGCACACCCACATGAAGATTTCAAGTTAGACCACATCTAAGGCATCCAGCCTCTTGAAATCCTTTCTGAATAGGACAAGGAATAGCAAATTAATAATGACAAGACACACATGCAGTGTTTTGCTAAGCACTTTACATGTACAATCACCTTCAATCCCCGTAACAGCCCTATCAGGTAGTAGGTAGGTAGCAGTACCATCTCCCTTTTACATGTAGTTTTAAGTGTGTAATTTTAAATGAGGCATACAGCAGTTAAGTGACTTACTCAAGGTCATCTACCTAGTAAGTAGTATAGGTGAGATCTGAACCTAGGCAATCTGGCTCAAGGGCTTTTGAGCCTATACTCTGAGCCACCGCACTATGAATTCCAAGTCACTCTGGCTGAAGTTAGCTCAATTTAAGTACCAAAAAGATCAGGACAGGCCTGGCAGGCAAGAGCAAGAGGACATTCTCCACCAGACCAGAAAATGCTGTTCAGCGCTTAGCACCAGAATGATAGCACTGAAAGGATGAATACTCCAGGCAAAGGCCCATCTCAGCAATTTTGCCAATACTGAGTCAGCAACAGGGTGGCAGGCAGAGCTGGGATCTCCAGGACAGGTGACCCTTGCTCTCTGACAACAGCAAGCACACAGCCAGTGTGGTGCTGGTCAGAGGCAGCAGGCAACACCTCCCAATCCTCCCGTCCCATGCTGCACTGGAGATGCTCACCTTGCACCTCCACTCCTGACACAGAGAGGCCTGGGTTACGTACTTTCCCCATACCTTTAGGTGTCCTCCCCTGCCAACTGCCTTCACCAGTTGGTAGAAGTGCCCCTTGATAATCCCACATCCTTGCATCTCATCATGCTCCTATGTCCTCATCCTAGGCACTTTGGGGCCAACTGATAAGTTAGGGCTCCTTGTAGTGGCCCAGAGCTTCACATATTTCCTTCACCTCTGAGGTACTGATGACCATTTCCTTGAATGGATTATGATATTCCCATCAGGTCAACGGCTCCTCCCTCCCCAAATTCAAATCTGGGATCAAAATGGTTGACAACTGATCTCTGCTTAAAACTTGACAAAACTCAAAACTGGGCAGAAGCTAGAGTCATCTTCAGGTCCCATGAATCATATGAGTTCAAGCCCAGAAGTCCCTGGGAGGCCTGCAATAACAAAGATAAGAAAGGATAACCTGTCTTCTCTCATCAGCTCCAGAACAGAATCTCAACTGGAGCTCCTAGGTCTCCAGCACTCATCTGTCCTTCTTCCCAGGCTCCCTTCACCCTCCTGTGATCTCTTATGCAGGCAACCTTGGGCCCAGGACTACTTGTCATAAAAGGAATGGCCTGGCCTCAGTCAGGACTTCTTTTGGATTTTTAAAAATCTAAACAAAGAACTACAATCTGCTTTCTAGCAGTTTCATCAGAGCAGCTTTGGGATAAGGCTCCACCATTCTCTGTATCCACTCTAGGGGACTGCCTCCCAATCTCAGACTTAGCAAGGAGTTAAAACATTAGTTGCTTTCTTTCAGTCATTCAACAACTATATGTTAAGGAGCTGCTGGTGCCAAGAACAACTCTGGCAAATGAGTGAAATAAAAGTAGAAAAGCAGGATTTAGAAACAGCTCTCTACCCCCTAATCAATGCTAAGTACATTTCCATAGCCAGTCAGCCCAGGCACTGAAGGCAGATTCAACATGGAACACACCACCAATGCCTTTGTCCCAAGCAAGAAGCTGCCTCCTACAGCGTTAAGGCAGACAGCCAAGACACAGAAAGGGTTTCATTTAAGAAGAAACTAACAATTAGTCAGGATACACACTTACGATATTCATTAACAAAAAAGCAAATATGCTGGATATTTAACTCCCTAAAGCAGTTTTCCTAACAATTTTCCATGTCCAAACTTAACTTTGATGTACCAAATAAGACTGCAGGCCATAGTACAGTAAACAAAGGCATTAAAAAGAATTTTCAAAGTAAAATAATTAAGATTGTACTTAAATTATAATTTTATTAAACATAAGATATATAGATGGCTGTCAAATAATTTAAAGCTA